>NC_081832.1:27860416-28483958 GCF_030867095.1 Alligator mississippiensis
GAAGTGAAATGGGAGTGGAGGAGACTGTTATGCTGGTACTACTGCTTGTTGTCATGGTCGTGGTGGTGGGGATTATGGCTGGTGCTCTTGGAGGGGATGCAGACTCTGGCACAGGCAGAGTCACTGGCACTGCTCCCCTCTCCTTGTTGCTTGTACTAGTGGAAGCCTCATGCCTGCTTGTTGTAGCAAAAAGGCTGCATGTCAGTTTGGTGCGGGGGGCCTACACCTCTCCCTCTACCCCCTCTTCCACAACCCCCCCCCCTTGCTAGCTGCCTTTCCAGCATGCTACATGATGTGTTTCATAGTGTCTTTTCTTTGCCTTGGTGTGCTGGAAAATCTGTTTTGTCTTCTTCTGTAATGTTATTTATATGATTTATGCAATATGTGTAGATATAAAATAATTGTATGTATCTGTATTTATGTAATGTATATTTGTTTTATGTATTTTTATGTAATAAATAAAAATATATACATGTATATATTCATAGTTTCATAGTTGGTAGGGTTGGAAGGCACCTGAGCAGATCATCAAGTCCGACCCCCTGCCATGGCAGGAAAGAGTACTGGGGTCAAATGACCCCAGCAAGGTGTTCATCTAACCTCCTCTTAAAGACCCCCAGGGTAGGAGCCAGCACCACTTCTCTTGGAAGTTGGTTCCAGGTCCTAGCCACCCTGACTGTGAAGTAGCACCTCCTGATGTCTAGTCTGAATCTAAACTCTGCCAGCTTGTGACCATTATTTCTAGTCACTCCTGGTAGTGCTCAGGGGAACAGGGACTCCCTCAATGCCTGCTGGTCCCCTGTGACTAGTTTGTAACAGGCCACTAGATCCCCCCTCAGCCTTTTCTTGTGGAGGCTGAACAGGTTCAAGTCCCTTAGCTTCTCCTCGTAGGACCTGTCCTGCTGGCCCCTGATCATGCAAGTGGCCCTCCTCTGGACCCGCTCCAAGTTGTCCGCATCCCTCCTGAAGTGCGGCGCCCAGAACTGGATGCAGTACTCCAACTACAGCCTGACCAGTGCCACACAGAGGGGGAAGATCACCTCCTTGGACCTGCTCGAGATGCATCTGTGGATGCATGACAAGGTGTGGTTGGCCTTCCTGACCCCACACTGCCGTCCCATGTTCATTTTGGCATCAATAATGATGTGTCTTCCTATACAAATTCTATATTATAATATGCAATAAAATTATGCTGTGCTTCCCTGCATAGTGAATGGAATATACACGGTGAGAGAAAGCACAGATTTGAAAAAAATCAAAATAGACTAAGAAAAGAGAGGATTTTGGCTGAGGAATTAATTGAAAAGAATCAATCAATGAATGTAATAATAATAAAATAAAAGGGTATAGAAAGAAAGCAAAAGGTATTGCTGAATCCCACTTGCTAGGCTAGCAAGTAGGAAATCAGTGGTAGTAGTAGCCTTTGTTGTCTAATGCTGCTGAGCTTCTGGAAGACAGCTCAGTAACTGGCCCCAAGGCAGAAAGCAGCCCAGTTCAAACAATGCTGCTTTTTATGCTGTTTTTCCATTCCTCCCCTAGAGCACTGGGATTGGAAGGGACCTCAGGGAAGGATCACATTCACTCACTGACTCAGAGAAGGATCACACTCACTGGCCAACTACACAGTCAATATCAGAGCAGTCCATCCCCCCCTCTTCCTCCTCCCCATTGGTGACATATAGTGGGTGCAAGTGGGTACATGTGTACCCCCTGAGATCAGCCATGCACCACCTGGAAGTGTTAGCCTCAAAACCGGAAGTGCCAGTAGAAACGCACTTCCAGTTTTGCTGCAGGCTCAGTGATTGGCCACTAGGGGACCCCCCCCCTCCAGCGCCAGTTGGCAACCTGGTACCCCCCCAGACCTTGAGAGGCGCCAGTCTCCCATGTCCCTCCCTCTTACTTTCTGGTTCACTTACTTTCTGTTGCAGGCAAGCTCAGCTTCAGCTTCGAAACTCGAAATGTTTCAAAACATTTGAAATGTTTTGACTGCCCTTGTTTTGTTTCAAGGCTGTTTCTAAGCCCTTCATTTTGTTTCAATTTCAGTTTGTTTCAATTTCACTGTTTCAAGCTCGAAACGAATCGAAACGAAACAGCCAGGAAAATTTTGCACAACCTTAGTGGCTTTTCTTATTTTTGTTTTCCTTTTCATCCAGGTCAGCTACAATTTCATAGTTTTCTTATAGTGATCTAAAGCATTTCTAGTTGCTAAACAAATTTCCTTTCACGTGTATCTGCTTGGAGACATCAATCTAGCTTGCTGCAATTAGGGTTGTTTGCACTTTGCTTTTTTTTTTTTTTTGGTGCTTCTCCCCTGGTATTCCTAGTTTATGATTTTATATACCTACTGGATCCAACTTATTGCTGACATCCTATCCTCTGTGTGATCATCAGCAGGGATCTGAGTTTTCCATTTCCCACAAAACAACAAAAAAAACCTGTGGATTTTCCCTTTTGACCAAGGAAAATGCAGATTTTTCATTTTAACAGAGAAACACATAGATTTTCTACATTTGCAAAGAGCTCTCTTCAGGCTGGCAGTGTTCCAGTCTGCAGGGGGTTGGGGGGAGCAGGAGGAAGGCAGTCAAGCAGGGGCACTGTGTGCCTGTGTGTGCTCACTCAGAGAGCAGCTCCCGCAGGTAAGTCTGTTGGGGGTGGAGGGGCATGGCAGGATTGAGGCCCCCATAGGGAGGGACAGAAGGAGTAAGTTGGGTAGGGCTGGGGCTGCTGCCCAGCATGGGCAGTGCATGGGGCTTGGGGTCACAATGCACAACTGCAGGGCCTGGGCAGGGAGCGGGATGGAGCCATGGGTTGTGGGGAGAGGTGGGACTGGCTTCCCACCACTGCGCATACTCCTGGGGTGGTGCACATACCTCCCAGATCTGTGCTCAGGGCGGGGGCAGGCTGCCTGCTGTGGACACAAGCTCCATGCCTTGCTGCCCTCCCTCTGGGGCCTCTGCAGCCCTGCAGGCAGGACCCAGTGTGGCAGGGCAGAGTGGGACTGGGTGGGAAATCTTGCCACTGCAAGCCCTGCACTGCTGTGATGAGGTGCCCCCTGCCCTTCTGAAAACAGAGGGGATGGTAGTGCAGACTTCTGCCCTTCAGTGCTGCCAGGCAGGCAGGGGGAGCCTTGCCAGGGTGGTGCAGAGTTCTGAGCAGTGGCAATGAATTTCCCCACCCAGGTCCACTCTGCCCTGCCACACTAGGTCCCTCTCACTGGGCTGTGGAGGCCACAGGGGGAGGGCAGCAGGGTGGAGCGCTCAGAGCTCACAGCGGGCAGCCTGCACCACCTCCCCTGACCCTAAGGGCACCATGGGAAGGGGGAGCATGGGTCTGCTCCATGGAAGCCATGGCTTGGGCACTGCTGTGGGGAGGGCAGAGGGCTGTGGACCTGGGTCTCTAGCCCTGTAGCCCCCATCTGGCAGGGCTGGGAGGCGGGGAGCTGTGGGTGGAGGGTGAGGGGCACTAGCAGGGCTTTAGCTTGGGAGTGAGGGGCCTGGTCCTGCATCCTGGTGAGAGATGGGGGGAGGGGGAACACTGATTTTCTATAATAAAAAACCCAAAATCAAATACCAAAATGTATAGGTACTTAAAATTTATTTTATTATAGTGATTGAGGCACTGGTAGGCTTCCAAATTGCTTTAAAATAGTAAATATTACAATGAAACATTGTATTCAATTGATACACTTATATATAGTAGCATTTCATTTTAATCGCAGATGTTGGAGTTTTAAATCAGAGAATTTGTCTTTTAAAACCAGGATCCAGGGGACTGAGTCAGGACAGTGTAACTTTCAGGCTTAATTCCTTCCTGTGCATATACAGTTCTGCCTCTTCAACCAGAACTTCTGGAAAATAGAGTTAAGTTCATATTATAGTGTCTCCTATTAGGAAACTGTTTATTGGGACTAAGACTGACCGATTATAACATTAATAGCGCATGTAGACGCACCCACTGTGAGGCTTTGGAAGTTAGCTCTCTGCAGGAGAGCTGGAGGTGTCCTACAGCTAAGGCATTAGCCATGAGAAAATTTCTTACCAACTGTCCTTGTTTTG
Organism: Alligator mississippiensis; assembly: GCF_030867095.1. NCBI lineage: Eukaryota > Metazoa > Chordata > Crocodylia > Alligatoridae > Alligator > Alligator mississippiensis. The sequence continues at coordinate 27,864,472 of NC_081832.1, forward strand.
TGAATTTGCTTCAGCATGAGATTCTGCATTTGAAAGCACTCTGGTGGTTCAGCTGGGGTTGGCTGTCCAAGCTACAAACCCGAGCAACCTGGTGCTGCTCCCATGGTTTGGGACGCCATGCACCACCACATGCACTCAGCTACACGCCGAGCCCTAAGCCACACGCCGAGGGTAGGAGACCCAAACCACCATGTGCGGCTCCCAGGGTCTGAGAGTTCTGGCTCCCGCACATCTGGGAGTTCTGTGCATTGTCATGTGCACCAGTGTCCTCGGCTGCATGCCAAGGATAGCAGACCCGAGCTGCCACTTGCAGCTCCCAGGGTCCAGTGGCCCCATGCACCACTATGTGCACTGAGTGTCCAGAGACTCAAGCTGCCTCCCACAGCTCCCAGGGTCTACCCCATGCACCGTGCTGTGCACTGGCTGGGGCGGTAGCCAAAGCCACTCACTGCTCTGGTCCCACTGAGGGAGTCTTCTGGGGCTCTTTTGGGCAACAGCTTCCACCCACTGAGCAGGTCTCCCCAGCTCTTCTTAGCCCTGCCTTCTTCTTTGTCCCTCAATGCGTCTGCCACATGCTGGGCACACAGCACCTTTTATTCACTCCAGAGGCTCTGCCTCTGAAGAGTTGCCAGACCTGTGGAACGCAGGCTTCAACCAGGCCTGGGAGGCTCTTTGACCTGCCCCCCCATGTAAGGGGTGAAGCTGCCCCCCCCCCCCAAGTCTTTGCCTGGAATGAAGATTTTCTGAGCCGGGCTGAATTGTTAAGTCTGTCCCCTTCCCCCACACGCACACATATTTATGTATATGTATATATTGGTTTTAATATATAGTAGAAGGAAAAAGATTAACTGGAAATATTTTAACCAAGTCTACTTGTAGCTATTATGGTCATGTGTGTTGGATGCCCAGTTCCTTCCTTCACACTCAAGATAAGTTCAAATGCATGTATTTGATTTGTGGCTTTTAAATGGTCTCAGTTTAAATATTTGCACGTATTTGATCACTCAAGGCATTAATTTTACACACACAAACACATGCATGTCAACAAATGCACAAATCCAGCTTCTTGCTAAAAAGAAAATGATCATTTTTATTACCAGTCTTTTTAGCATAACTTCCTTTCATTCATAAGAACAGAAAAAGTGGCATACTGGTTCAGACCAATGGTCAATCTAGCCCAGTATCCTGTCTCTGACAGTGGTAGAAGTGGATACTATATAGAAAGAACATTGTATGTGATTTGTCTAGAATGATCTATCCCCTGGCAACCACCATTTATTGGGTTAGAGATGCTGGAGGGAATATCTCCAACCATTCTGTTCAATAGCCATTAATAAATCTATCATGCATTAATTTATCCAGCCCCTTTTAGAATGGGGCTATGCTGTCTCTACCACCTACTGTTCCTCCTTGGAGTACATGGTACAGCCTGAAGTACATTAAAACTAAACCACACAAACACCTCTGAAGCAATCTATATCAAGAAACAGACTGTTTTTAATAGCTCCTGCTTTGCACTCCTTGTTTTCTCATTTGTTTTTATACCAATATTAGTCTTTCCTGCTTCCTATTCCCTATTTAAAGCCATAATCCTTTATCTGTGACATCACAAATGGTTGCCAAGGAAACAATTGTGTTGTCACAAATGGGATTAGCCACATAGGCAGGGTAAAAGCAGCAGGAATAGATAAATCATTAAATACCAAAGGTTGTGATGTCATGCAATGAGCCTATTAACATAGAAATAAGGAGAGAAAACACTGATAATGGGAAGTGGTAAATCAGCAGAACCCAATCTCAGAGCAGTTCCCTAGGGTACTGGGCAGCAGCAGATTTTTAGGCCAGGCTAGAATTTTCCTTCTACACCATAAGCCCAGCCAGGTTTTTCTGCTTCCTTTTGACTCTGTCTGCAAAAGATTCAAGACCCACATTTCTAGCCGCAGAACTGTAGAAATGCCTTTGTTATCAAATCGGGTCCAGATATGACTAATACACAACTGTGTCAGATTTGTCTTAGCAGTAATGGCCCTGGAAGATGTGTCAGACTCAGACTTTCCAGGCTGACTGTCTCAGGCAGCTGAAGCACAGCTATTTCACTGTGTGGGTGGATGTGGGAGAGGAGCTCCCTGCCATCTCGGGTAACTCTAGGAGGCTGGAGTCAGCTGGAGGAAATGTAGACTGCCCACTGCTAGGCTTGGACAGCCAACCCCAGCTGAACCACCAGAGTGCTTTCAAATGCAGAATCTCATGCTGAAGCAAATTCACAAAACAAGGACATTTGGTAAGAAATGTTCATGAATTTTCCCATGGCTAATGCCTTAGCTGTAGGACACCCCCAGCTCTCCCACAGAGAGCTAACTTCCAAAGCCTCTACATGTACTATTAATGTTATAAAAGCTTACCGTGCAGTAATATACTGTACAATTAGCCTTCCCTGGAAGAACGACTACACATGCTCCCTGTTTGGAGCAAATCTGCTCTCAGTCCACACATGCAGACAAGGGCGCTTGCAGCAGCTCAAATAGGAGCAGAATACATTTGAGCCAGGATTTTTGCCTTGATGCACGTGCCCAGACATGCACTTTGGTGTGGGCAAGTTGTGCCATGAGGCAAAATAACCCTGCCCAGCTCCTTCCAGATCTGCAGCCAAAAGGCACTAGAGCCTGGCTACTTGTCAAAGATTACAGGAGCCAGGGACAGTAGAACCCAAGGGGAACCTGCAGGAGCCAGAAAGAGGCCAGCTCAGCCCCATCCCTAACCCCTCCCACCCCTTCCACCCACCAAGTGGGAGGGGTGTGTGTGTTTGTCCATACAATGAGGGATGGGGAGGGAGAGACAGAGAGCAATGAGGGAGGGTGAGACTGTGAGTGTGTATGTGTGTGGGAGAGACTTTGTGTGTGTGTCAGAGAGAGAGAGAGAAAGAGAGACTGTGTGTGTGTGGGTGAGACTGTGTGTGTGTTCATGGGGCAAGTCACACATGCACACTCCACCATATACATGCACCCACACCCCACCTCACACTGCCATACACACAGATCCCCAAACCCACACCCTGTCACACACCACAGCCACCCTTCCCCCATACACATCCCCCCAAAAACCCCATACCCACTCACACTCCACATATCACACATACACCCACATGCTACCTCACCCCATATACCCACAAACAGCCCCCCACCTCCCACAATATACAAGTGTAAGACTTCATTTTAAGCTATTGTGTAATCACCTCTTTGTACACTACACAAACGCGTGTAAATCAGGACAAACATTTTTTAAAAATCAAATTAATGAATGTTGTAGATGTTCAATTTGTAGAATATAATTTGGTATTTTTCTGGTTCTGAGATGGCACAACCCCTTGCTGAAAAAAAGTATTTCTGGGGCAAGGCAGGGGACTTCTGGTGGCAAAGGTTGGGGGTTAGTGGATGGGACTTCCAGTCATAAGATGGCAACCAGGAGGCAGGGCACCTATCAAACTGTGGGGCTACCAATGTGGCACTCAACAGCTTGTCAAAACTCAATAAGTGGCCCTCCACCCAAAATAATTGCCCACCCCTGTCCTACCCACTTCGCTCACCAGGATGTGCAGCACTGAGCAGCACTGATATGTCAGTGCCCTGTCCCTGACCTTTCTCCTCACTCTCAACCTGCAGCCTGCCCCCCAGCCCAGTCTCCTCACTCCTGACCCACAGGGCCAGGTATGTGGGTGAGGGGTTTGTGGCGGTGGTGTGGGGTTTGTGGGTGTTCTGTGAGTGTGTGGGGCTGTAGAGGGCGCTGCTCAGGAGAGGTGGGTCCCCTACCCCCACAGGGCACAGCCCCCCCATACAGCTCATGGACTGCCCCCCCCCAGGGGCCACAGCTCCCGCCCAGGGTCACAGCTCCCCTCAGCCCCACAGGGTCACAGCCTCCCCACAGGCTACAGCACCCCCACAGGGGCCACAGTCCTCCTGGAGGGCCCATATGCCCCCCCACAGGGGCTACAGCCCCTGCAGGGCCCACATGCTTCCTGCAAGGCCCACATGCCCCGCCCCACAGGGGCTACAGTTCCCCCACTGGGCCCACAGCTCACCCCCACAGCAGCAGCAGCCATCGGGGTGTTCAGGGCCTCCTGACACAGCCCCCCCTGCACAGTGTGGGGCAGTGCAGCATAGCCCTAGCTGCCTGGCACCACATCATGCGGGCCCAGCCCAGCTCAGCGCACTGCCATGTGCCTTCGGGCAGCTCCGAGCCATTCAGACTGTCACCCAGGGGCTGGTGCTGCTTGTGGGGACTGCATATCACACTAGGCCAGGTCCTGCATGCATGCACTGTCATGTTGGGTTGGTTCTGTGCATGCAGGACCTGGCCTGGCACAACACATGGTCCCCACAGATGGTGCTGGCCTGGCACAACACGTGGTCCCCACAGATGGTGCTGGCCCCCAGGTGACAGCCTGAGTGGCCTGGAGCTGTCTGAAAGCTCATGGCACCATGCTGAGTTGGGCCAGGCCCATGTGATGTGGCACAGGCAGTGCTGGGTGCCAGGTGGCCGGGGCCGAGCTGCACTGCCCCATGCTGTAGGGGGGTGGACCGTGCCAGGAGGGCCCCAAGCACCCTGATGGCTGCTCCTGCTGCTCGGGGGGGGGGGCTGTGGGCCTTGCAAGGGAAAGGCGGGGACCCACCTCTCCTGATTAGCCACCCCCGAGTCCCTTTCCCCCCCAGTCTCCTGCACTCACACAGCCCCAGCTCAAATCCCCACCACCCTGGTCCCTACTTACCTGGGGATGGAGCCCTGGTCCAGGTTGCTGCAGCACTGGAGCAAGAAGCAACCATAGAAACACTCTGGCTGGCTACCAGAACATCTATTTGGAGGACCAAAGCTTCCAGTTGCCTCAGGGCATGGTTCTGGACTGTGCCCTGCCCCACTTTTTTCAGTGGGTTTTTATTTTTTGATACCTAGATATCCAGGTATCAAATTTTGAGCCTGTGCTGCAAATATGGGGGCTGGTAGGGAGCACAGGGCTGGTCCTCATGTTCATGGGGCCAGGACAGCTTTGCTAGCTGAAGAGGTGTCCTGATGTGCAAGGGGCTGGGAGACACCTGCTGCTGCAGAGCTCTCCTGGCCCCATGCGCATGGGGACAAGCCTCATACCCAGTGGGGATTTTTCCAGGCAGCTGGGTACTGACTAGGAGCTGCCCCAGAAGCAGGACAGCTCTTGGCCAGCTCCTGGCTGCGTGGGGAGTAGAGAACTCCCCAGTTCCAGCACTGCTCAGCTCCTGGTTCGACTGGGAAAGGAGTGGGGAGAGAGCTACCCCATCCTGGTGCTGTCCAGCTTCAGGTGATGTAAATGGTGATGCTTTACTGCACAGTAAATTAGTCTACTGAACAGTAACATGCCTCATGTAGACACACCTAGTGAAACCCTAATGCTGCTGTCAGCTTCTACCTAGGGAGAAAACCAAAACAGCTTGCTGGCTCAAGAAAATACTATTTTACCCCTACACACTTCCTCTTTTTTGCAGTCATGACCCAATGGTACAGAAGCTATGTTCTACTCTGAAGGTTCCCTTTGAAGTTTTGTTAGTATAAATCTCTCTTAACACCTGAGATCTTTCACATCTGAATGGCTATAGCAGGGTTGTCCAACTGGTAGCTTGTGGGCCTCGTGTGGCCCACAGAGCTTGTCAGCATGGCTGCTGGAGCATCTGCATTGGCACGGATCCAGAACCAGTGAGTAAACACGGCTACCACTTGACCTCCACTCTCATACCTACTACTGGATTTGGGGGCTTTGGTTGCTGTTGGTGACTAAAATAGGCAACAGAGGAAAAGGAAGGGAGTGATGGTGCCATTCCCCCCTCCAGGGTGGGTCATCTAGGCTGTGAGAATCCCTCAGTCTGTTTCTGGCCTGCAGGGTCAAATGAATTGGGCATCCCTGGAGTACAGCAAATCCTACTTCCCAGTAAAGTCCATAGACTGGGGGAAAGATTCTAATTACTATCCAGCCCCTAAAAGCCTTGAAAAAGGTAAATAGCATTTGTATTCACTTTAAAAGCCTTTAGCATTGCTCTTTATGCCCAGCTTCAAGAACCCTTTTCATGGCTGGTTGCTGAAGAGAGGCCCTTAGCACAAACTAGAATCAGTCCCAGTTGCAGTTTAAGGGCACCTGTACACATGCAGGGAAGATTCTCCAACATACCATAATTATAGTGCGTCGAAGCAGACTTGATTAATCGAGTCTGCTGCAGTGTGGCAATTATTGGACTCAAGTAAACTTCAGCATCCCTGTGCTGAAAAATGGTAGCGGGGGTGCTTTAACTAAAGCTCATTTGATGAGCTTTAGTTAAAGGGCCCCTGCCACCATTTTTTCAGTGCAGAGATGCTGATACACCCAGCTTGTGCGTGTAAGTACACACACATACACACACACACACACTCTCCATCTCTGTCTCTCTGTGTCTCTGTCTCTCTTACCTGTGAGCAGCTGCCAGGGCCCACGCACAGAGCGCTTGATCCTCCAACAGCCAATCACCTTCCCTGTGGCTCCCAGCCCCAAGCAGCTAAGCTGGAAGTGCCAGGGGAAAAAGCAGAGGCAGAGCAAAAACCTGGAAATTTGCATGTATTTTAAAAACCTTCCTGGATAGGAGGACAGGGTCCAAAAAAGAGGACGTCTGGAAAATCCAGGACATATGGTAACCCTGAGAAACAGTCACTGCTGTGCTTTGAAGTAGCTTTGAAAGTACTTCTGCTGCACTTGCTTAGCTAGCACAGTGAGGCCATTGCCACACTTCCATCTCACTGGGGCAGTTGAGCAAAGATTCTCTTCAGCTTCTTTCCCAGGCAATAAAGAGTCAGGGGGTTTTGCTGGCCACAGCAACATTCCCAGGGACTGGGATAGCTGCTTTGGCATCTACAAGAGGCCTGACACACACTGATGATCCCTCACACTAGTGATTCCTCTAGATCAGTGGCGAACAGCAAAGGCCCTGCTGGCCTACCCTCTTCTGTACAGTTTTCATAAGCTGGAGCTGCAGAAGCAGGGCTTTGCCACAGCAGGTGTTCTGGCATAAGCTGGCAAAAGACATACTCTGTCTGAGATAGGAACCCTGGCATACCCAGCACAGCTACTGAGCATCAAGCCCTCTCCAAGCTATCTGCTCTTTGAAAGCGTTCTTCAGTGCAGCAGTGCAGCAGACTTTCTCCCAGAGGGCTGCACATCTGCCCATTCAATCCCCCTCCCTAGGTTCCCAGCTTCTGCAAGTGAGTGAATGAAGTTCTCCCCAAGGGGACACTTGCCTGCCTGTACACAAATGCCAGAAGCTTGGAGAATAAGCAGGAGGAACTCATCCTCCTGCTTAACACAAATAATTATGATGTCATAGGGATAACGGAGACCTGGTGGGACTCCACCCATGACTGGACCACGGGTATAGATGGCTATACCTTGTACAGGACAGACTGAGTAGATAAAAGGGGCGGGGGTGTAGCTCTCTATGTTAAGGAAAGATATGCATCCCTGCAAGCTGATGTTGGTGACCAGGGTGGATGACTGGAGACCGTCTGGATTAAAATCCATGGGGAACACGGCACAGGGGACACAACGGTGGGAGTCTACTACAGACCTCTCACCCAAAGTCAAGAGCTTGACCAGGAGTTTGCCTGGGAACTGACTGAGTCCACATGCTCCAGGACCATGGTTGTCATGGGTGACTTCAACTACCTATACATCTCGTGGGAGGATCACTCAGCAAAATCCAAGGGGTTGCAAAGCTTCCTATCATGTGTGAATGACTTCTACCTGACTCAAGAAGTCTATGGGCCAAAGAAAGGTAAAGTGCTGCTCGAGCTGGTCCTGGCTACTGAAGATGACCTAATCAGCAACCTAGTGATCGATGGGAAGCTGGGTGACAGTGACCATGAGCTGATCACCTTCACCATCTGCCATAAAGCTGGCAAGTCAGTCAGCAACACTGAAGTCCTTGACTTCAGGAAAACAGACTTCGACAAGCTCAGGAGGCTTGTCAGTGAGGCCCTAAGGGACGATGACCCCAGGGGGAAGGGAGTTCAGGATGAGTAGCTGCTCCTCAAGGGAGCTATCCTCAATGCACAAGCTAATTCTATTCCATCTCAGAGGAAAGGCAGCAAGAGGGCACAGCAGCCCCCCTGGCTCTCCAGGGATCTAGCAGACCTCCTGAGGCTAAAAAGAAAGGCCTACAAAGGATGGAGGATGGGATTCACTTCCAAGGAGGAATATTCTGCACTGGCCTGGTCCTTCAGGGAGCAAACCAGGAAAGTCAAGGCTGCAACTGAACTCCAACTAGCTTAGAGTATCAAGGACAATAAAAAGTCCTTTTTCAGATATGTGGGGAGCCGGAGGAAAAGCAAGGGCAACATTGGACCCCTGCTAAACCAGAGGGGACAACTGAAAACTGACACCCAGGAAAAAGCCAACCTATTAAATGAGTACTTTGTGTCAGTCTTTCATCAGTCCCATGGGACGCCCATGCCCAGTACAGGACAGGGAGGTCTGGGTGAGGGAGATCCCCTGCCCTCCATCAATGCTGACCTCGTGAAGGAACACCTTGAGGCAAGTCAGCCGGCCCTGACAGTTTACACCCCAGGGTACTCAAGGAGCTGGCAAACATCACAGCGCAGCCTCTGGCACAGATCTTTGAGAACTCCTGGTGCTTTGGTGTAGTGCCCAAAGACTGGAAGAAGGCCAATGTGGTGCCTATCTTCAAGAAAGGGAGGAAAGTGGATCCAGCAAACTACAGGCCCATCAGCCTGACCTCTATCCCAGGGAAGGTCTTAGAAAAGTTTATTAAAGAGGCCATCCTTAATGGACTGGCCGATGCCAACATCCTGAGTGATAGCCAGCATGGGTTTGTTGCAGATAGGTCTTGCTTGACTAATCTCATTTCCTTTTATGACCGGGTGACCTATCACCTGGACAATGGAGAAGAGATTGATATCATATACCTTGACTTCTAAAAAGCCTTCCATCTGGTACCCCATGATCCCCTCTTGGCAAAAATGGCCAATTGTAGCCTTGGGTCCACCACGATCCACTGGCTGGGAAATTGGCTCCGTGGTCCGACCCAGAGGGTGGTAATTGACAGAAGTCAATCATCATGGTGTCCTGTGACCAGTGGGGTCCCTCAAGGCTCTGTCCTTGGACCCATATTGTTCAACATCTTCATTAATGATGTGGACATTGGAGTCAGAAGCGGACTGGCCAAGTTTGCCAATGACACCAAACTTTGGGGCAAAGCATCCACACCTGAAGACAGGAGGGCGATCCAGGCTGACCTGGACAGGCTCAGCAAATGGGTGGACAGAAAACCTGATGGTGTTTAACACCAAAAAATGCAAGGTTCTCCACCTTGGGAGGAAAAACCTGTAGCATAGGCTTGGCAGTGCTACACTGGCTAGCACTATGGAAGAGAGAGACTTGGGGGTCATCATTGACCACAAGATGAACATTAGTCTTCAGTGCCATGATCTGGCTAGGAAAGCGACCAAAATGCTGGCTTGCATCCATAGATGCTTCTCAAGTAAATCCTGGGACGTCATTGGTGAGGCCGCAGCTGGAGTAGTGCGTCCAGTTTTGGGCCCCACAATTCAAAAAGGATGTGAAGAAGCTTGAGAGAGTCCAGAGAAGAGCCATGCTCATGATCAGAGGTCAGGAAAACAGACCTTACAATGACAGGCTGAGAGCTATGGGGCTCTTTAGCCTGGAAAAGCACAGGCTCGGGGGTGATCTGATGGACACCTATAAGTTTATCAGGGGTGACCACCAGTATCTTGGGGAACATTTGTTCACCAGAGCGCCCCAAGGGATGATGAGGTCAAACGGTTATAAACTATTGCAATACCATTTCAGGCTGAACATAAGGAAGAATTTCTTTACTGTCCAAGCCCCCAAGGTCTAGAATAGCCTGCCATTGGAGGTGGTTCAAGCACCTACATTGAACACCTTCAAGAGAAAATTGGATGCTTATGTTGCTGGTATCCTATGACCCCAGCTGACTTCCTGCCCTTCAGGCAGGGGGCTGGACTCAATGATCTTCCGAGGTCCCTTCCAGCCCTAATGCCTATGAAATCTATTAAATCTATGAAGTCTCTGTGCTTTCTCGGCTCCCTGTAACCAAGACTCAGCACAGATAGACACTTCTAAAGCACTGGGTGCCTAGATAGAGAGAGCTGGGGCTTGATTTCCAACAGTGCTAAGCACCTACATCAATTTCCCATTGACTGTGATTAGAGAAGTGGGAAATTAGCAGACATGTTCCCCAGAAAATAGTCAGGGTTCCTGGCTGATGAGCTTGATGAGCTAAAGTTCATTCCTTAATCAGGTAGATCTCTCAGAGCTGCTGTTCAGAAGAGTCTTCAGGAGGTTGTGGGGTCAATGTAGTCTCTCATGGTAGAAGAAGGACACAGCTTGGACCTTTTGCTGGACAGAAAAGGGGATTCTTAGCTGGACATTGATAGATCCTGTTCCAACTGCCAGTCTGACCAACCTGGCTTCTGGTGCCTGCCATGCCCCTTTCAGACCTTCCACTGTGCTTGAGACTACACTGCATTGGAAGAAATTGGTGAATTACCTGGAAACTGTGAACTTCATCTAAATGCTACCATGGCACTGTGTGAGTGTGTGAGAGAGATGGAACCCTTGCTTGCAACCACACAACTACTTTATGGTCACAGGCCTTAACATTTTTTTTTTAAATGATGGAAGAGAGACAGAAAGGGGGAGATATTCCAGCCCAGAAGAGTCAGTAGCTCAATGCCGCAATTGGTTGTCTGGATTGGAGGAAAACAATGTGCTTGCTTGTGGGTGACTCACAGGGTGCTAGCAGATGTGCAGGCCCCTGCTCTAACTCATGGCATTTTACATAAAGTTGGGCCAAGGTGAGGTGGGGGTGGGCAGGTATTGAGTCTGCTTGCAGGAGCCCAAGGACCCTGTCTGCAGCTGAGGAACTCTCTCTCTCCTCCAGCCCCACCCCCTCCCACTCTGAGCTCCAGGGCTGTCTGCAGTAAGGGAGGGGGAAAGGGGAGTGAGCTGCTGGCTGGGGTTTGCTGGGCCTGAGCTGGACAGGGGGGCGTGAGGCTGGGTGGAGTCTAATCTACCCATCCCCTCTCCAGCTCAGCCTGGACCAACCCCAGCTGGCAGCTCACTCCCCCTCCTTACTCCCTTCCTGCAGACAGCCCCAGGGGCTGGGCTGGGCTGATGCCACAAAGTAATTCTAGGGAAAACAAGTTCCCTAAGGTGCTCAAAAATGGAGCGCCTTCATCTGATCCCTCATTTGATAAGGGTCAATTTGTTGTGTGATCAGCCACTTAAAAGTGCTCTGCAGCTGTCCATGTGTGTCACAGCATGGCTGTAGAGCACTTTCAGAGGGCTGATCATGTGACAAATGTAACTTCTGTCTGTGCCCTGAGAAACCCACCCCCCTCTCTCTTATTTTGTTCACAGGAAATTTCCAAAAAACCTCCTTCTAGTTTCAAGCTGGAACAAAAGAAAATTTGAATCCCGCACATTGTTTTGTAAAATGGAGCTATTGTTTTATAGCCAGCCCAATTAAAACAGTTCCTTTCCAACTAGCCTTGCTTCAAAAGACACAGGGACCCCTGACCCTGGTTAAAAGTAATTGAAAACAGATCCTCTGAGGAAGTGGGAACTGAGAGGCTAAGGCTGTGATACATTATTGAAACTAAAGCTCTGGATTATTATCAGGCCTGCTTTTATCCTCACTTTCACACAGGCTGTATGACTTGCTGAATCATGGAGAAGCTGCTGCTGGTGGATGCTGGCTGGCTTGTTCTGGGGCTATGAACACAACTTGCTTTGAAAACTCTCCAGTGCTTTATTATCCTAGTGATAGAATCAATTTGGAGAAAATTCTGTTTCTCAGCATCCTGCCAAGCCCACAAGCATTTGTGAGCATGTGACAAAGCATAAACAGATAAGGTCCTCTTTGGGATGTGTGGTACTGGTGCCAGCAGAACAAAGCCTGGGGTCACCTGTTGCCTGGCCTTGGGAGACCATGAGCTTGGAAGGCCTGTGTTTTGGAACTGAACTTTCTATGTGAACTCCAGTTGACTCTTTTCTCTCCTTCCTTTCCAGGTGCTGCCACATTCATAGAGCTGGAGGCATTCCCTGTGGGCTTCACTAATGAGGGTAAGTCCCTTTGGTGCTGCTGGCACTGCTGTCTCCATCCATCATTATGCTCCATACACATCAGCCTCACAGGGAGGGAGACTGTGCTGTTGCTACTCCCTGAGCCTTCCTTCCTCTTGCTTTCTGGGCCATTGTAGGGGTTCAGCTGCAACATTCCTGTTGCCCACATTGCTGTGCTCTCAGCTGGAAGGCTGACAGCCCCTGTCCAGTGGGAGTGATTTACTTTGTTGTGATTCACTGAAGCAAGAAGCCCTGGACATTGTAGTAAAGCCTGCTAACATAGGCGACTTGTAGAGGGGATATGGGGGGGGGGGGGGGCACATGCCCCCCTGGGATTGGCCATCATCACTGCCACTGCTGGCTTCTGCAGGTGGTCCCCACTTGCCACCCTCCCTCTCCGCCCCCTGCTGCTGCTGCTGCTGGCTTCTCCAAGCAGTCGCCACTTTCCACCCCGCCACTGGCACTGCCACCCACAAAGTGTCCCCCCACAGTCTGGGGAGGCATCAGTCGTATATGCCTGCTAACATCACTTGATTCCACATTTCCATGAAATTCCTCCTTCTCAGTGATCCCTCCTTCTCAGGACTTGGCAGGAGAGATTCAGGCACAAAGTGCATTAATGTTTTTAGGCAGACAAGGTTCTTTCCGTGAATCTGATATCTTTTATTAGACCAACTGAGGCTGAATAGATGCAAAATGGGGGTCGGACTCGATGATCTATTGAGGTCCCTTCCGACCCTAACATCTATGAATCTATGAATCTATGAACTTAAATAGTTGGAAAAAAAAATTTAAGCAAGCTTTCAGGTTAAAAAATCCTTTGTCAGGCTGAGGAACTTTCAGCAGTTGGTGTGTGCTCTTCTTGGATGGAATGAAAAGTAAAGAAGCCAGAGGCTGGGCTGGTATGCATACAAGATAAGCAGTCAGTGAAGATGTAGATAGAGGCGTCAATGGGTAAGAGACAGGCTGGGTTGGGGGGAGAGAAGGGGGATGAATAATGAAGTAGTACCTGGGGAGTCAGATGTCAGGCAGGTTATAATGTGTCATAAATCCAATGTCTATATTTAGTCCATGATTTTTAGTATCCAGGAGGTTGATGAAGTGGAGTTCATAGGCTCGTCTCTGGGAAGTGTTTTGTGAGTTTCCTTTGAGGATCAGGACTGAGAGATTGGAGAGAGAGTGATTTTCTTGTGAGAAATGTGCCCCCACAGGTAATTGGGTATGCCTGTCTTTGATAGATTTCCTGTGTGCGTTCATTCTGGTGCGCAGTTGTTGCTTGGTCTCTCCTACATATTTTCCATCAGGGCATTTGGTGCATTGGATGAGATATATAACATTTCTGGACATGCAGCTGTAAGATTTGGGAATGCTGATGGCTCTGTTGTGGGGTGTAGTAATTGTGGGGGTGGTGGAGATGTGTTGGCTGGTTTTGCATGTCTTGTCATGGCATGGTCTGGATCCATTTGGTGTGTTCTGGGTCTGAGGAAGTTTGCTTCTGGTGATGAGGTTAGCATCTTTATGTCTTTATGGTTAATGTCTTTATGCATTAACACCAGACTTTGGTGTACAAGGAGCAGGGGTTAGAGCATGAGACCAGAGTCAGGATAAAAGAGAGCCTAAACCTATGGGATTGGTTTCCCTGGCCTGGTGTCTGTACAGCTGTGGTCTCTTGTTTGACACTAGATTCCTGAGTTTTGCCTGAGACTGAATAGATGCAAAATTTCAAAGCAAGACTCATCCAGTAAAACAGCTTTAAAAATCCCAAGAATTTCTCATAAGCTTGCATCTCTGCCCGTTGTGTATCTTAGATGAAACAGCCATCTGCATCCTCGCTGCATAGCATTCAATAAAGCACACAACATTCTCTGGCTTTCAGCAGTCACCTATCTGAATAAGCCCAGCCCAGGTGACACATCTGTAGGGTGATGTCTACCTGGCCTCTGGAGCTATTGCTCCCAGGAGCACAACTGAGGGCTAAGCCCTGCCTACTTGCATCCACTCCACATGCACCCAAATCTGCAATTTCAGCAGCAGGGATAGCTCAGAAGCACACCTCAGATTCTGCCCTGAGCAGGAGCCATCAGGCTTTCTGTGTTCAGACAGCCTGAGTGTGATACTAGGAAATGTACAGAGGGCCACTCTGAGCTGCTTGGGTCTGCTCCTGAGCTATCAGCTCCACCTAATTTATGGGCTTAGGTGCATGCAGAAAAGAGAGTAAAATGAGCTAATCTCTTGCCAGCTCACTCCAGAGGCCATACAGACATAGCCTGGGAGTGTCTACTGCTCCTCCTTGACTCCTCCTGTTAGAATTCTTTGAAGTGAGTTTCACCAGGGCAGGCTTCTTGGGCTCACCTGACCAGCTAGTGCTTTATCACTTCTGTATAGCCACTGTTGTGCAGTTGGAGGGAAGCTAAAGTAGAAAGCAGAAGTGGTTCATTTCTCAAAATGTTTTTGGGGATTCAAGTTATCTTTTGTTCCAGCCTGAAACTAGAAGAAGGCTTTGGAAATTTCCTGCAAAAAATGAGAGAGAGAGTGGGAAAGAGAGGGCTTCTCAGTCACCAACAAACAAGCACATAAGTCTTTTGTAGTCCAGATGAGCAACCAAAACATTGGGCTATTGGCTCTTCTGGGCTGGAATCCCTCCCCTTCTCTGTCTCTCTCCCTTTACTTGTTTCCTCAAATGTGTTAAGGACTGGGACCATAAGGTTGTTGTGTGGTTGCAGAGCAAGGTGTCCATCTCTCACACGCACTCACACAGTCAGTCCTTCTGACTGGCAGTTCAGAAGAAGCTGATGCAAAACTTGTGGTCAGAACATCGTGCTATGCTTAGTTCACTAAAACACTGTTCCCCTCCTGTCAGAGGCTACCTAGTGGACAACAGTCCCTAGTCTCACCTACAAACAATCCCTAGCCCCACATGCATGTTGTCCCCAGGGGACAACAGTCCCTAGTCCCACATGGTGCTGGACACCATGTCCAGCACCTCAACCACTGGAAGTTGGCATAGCTCCATTAACTTCAGTGGAGCTACACAGATAGCAGCAATCCCACAGAGTGGCTCAGGGTTGACCTATAAACCTTATGTAACCCTGGGATATTGGGGTCTCAATGCTAGAGAAAAATTTCAGACCCACTTACTCTGGGGACAGTCAGCACTGCTTTGCCTGCAGTGACTTCTGGAGTTACAAGAAACCTGGCTATGTGCTGCTGGGCAGCCTCCAGTCATGCAGGCAAAGTTAGCAGGGGGAGAGGCAGCACAATTCAGAAAGAAGAAAGGACAAGCTTATTATCTCCTCCCAGGGAGAGCAAGAGGGAGAGTTAGGGGCTCCAACATTGTGGTCCCAGCTTTTCTGACAACCTCTGCTCTATCTTTAGCCAAGTCACTTCTGGGCTGGATTTCAGTGGTATAAGAAGACAGGACTTCCATAGGAGTCAGTGGGATCAAACAGTTCAGGAAGCCAGGCCACTGGCTTGTCAGAGTTTCCCCTGCCTGTAAAAAGGGAGTAATAACCCTTACTTCTCCTTCCCAGTTAGCGTGAAAGCTAATTCATGTGGCGTTGGGGACAATAGTGACTACCTTCTCGTGATGTCTCCCATAAGTAGCTGTAAAGTGAAACTAAGAGTCACTACTAAGGCAACTGGACTTTCAATTTTTCCAACTTTGATTCTGCAGTCTTTACTGGGCCGGAGAGATAGAATCTACACATTAAGCAATAATACCAGACAATGGCTCACAGACTTGGAAATTGATATGTGATGCCATACAGAAGAGAAGAGTGTGGCACTACCTGATTAGGCTTATTATTAGTCTCCACCACATTCCAAAGGCCTAGTAGCTGTCACATCCATCCCTTGTCACTGTAGACAGGGGTTAATTTACATTTAAAGGGGAAGGAAGGCCTTTCTTTCAGTCTCAGCCAAAGATGCTGTGGCTGGCTCTGCAGTGATGTAAATTAAATCAATCATGTCTTAACCTAAGGAGTGTTAAAGGCAGTACACATTCCTCTGAGGACAGCAGCTCAGATGGCTGGGCTAGCAGCAGAGGGAAGGGTATGTATGGATGGCCTCATAAAACCAAGATGAGTGGTAATTATAAATCTCTGCCTTGGCAGGAAGGGCTACCATTAACTTTAATCAAGTCAGTAGCAAAGTGGAGGCTGATGGGATAAATGTCTCTCTCCAGCCCTCTCTCTCTCTTAGGAGGCTTGCTGACAGTTGATGGGGCATATTGAAGTGAGCCGAAAGGTTAATATCATTATCACTGGGGGCACAGGGTCTCTAACAGACAAGGGATTGTTGACCAGATGGGGAGACTTGTCTGTTTAATCATGTGATCTAGGGCCTATTAGTCATTACAAAGGAGGGTCTCCTCATAGCAGCTGGCCACAGGGAAAAGGTTAAAGAGACACGTGTCAGGGCAAAGCAGAAGGGTGGGGAGGGGTAGCTTTGGCTTTTGTCTCTAGGATCATTTTCCATCTGACTGGACAGCAGGTGGGAACAGAACTGTGTCACTAGTTTCTGCCTAACATCTAGGGCCGCAGGGGTTGGCATGGGATTGGGGAGGATGAGAAGATTCAATCTAGCCCCTGAAAGGGGAGCAGACAGTCTCAAGGGGCACAGGAATTGTCTGGGAAATCCTATTCAAGGCAGACTGCTTTTGAGGTTCCTGCAGATAATGAATAATTTTTGGTGAGAGAATTGAATCCTTCCCATTGTGCAAACAGTCAATGGCAGTGTCCAGGCACTACTAGGCAGGCCTCCAGTACATGGCAGAGACAGCTGAAAGCGGAGAACCATACAATAAATAATGGTCACATGCATCAATTCTCATGTAAACAGGGGCACAGACATCCACCTCAGCAGGATCTGTAGGGTTGGGAAAGAAGGATCTTTGATACTGGAGCATTAGATGCTGCTAGTTTTTTTCAAGCAATTAGGAAAACTTCAAGCCTGATTCTGGCAGATAAACATAAATAAATATACTGTAGCAAAGAACATTGGAAAATGTTATATGGAGAAGGGAGCAGTTTCTTGTCCTGTGCCTGGCACTCTATAATCCTAGTCCACGAATGGAACTTTTAGATGCTGTCTCAATATAGAATAGAATAGAACAGAATGGACTAGAATAGAATGTATGGTATGGTAACAATACATTGTGTCTTGGCCACAAGCCTTGAACAAGAGGCAGCACACAGTTGCACTGTACAAGGAACAGAGCAGGATGCGGTCACAGTATGCTTCCTAGATGTGCCAGGCCTATATATGGCCCAGCTGCAGTGCCAGTGGTGTGAGAGTCACTGGGCTCAGACAGGGCCAACCTCTCACCACCCACCTAAATGGAAGGGAGGGTCATGGCATTGCAGAAACTGTTTCCTCTTTTGTGATGTATGTGGGGAATACAGGGGAGTAAAGGAACACATCAACCTCCCTGGATCCCCTGCACAGATACAAAATCCAGTCCTAAACAGTTAGAGTTGGCAGAATGCTCTAAAATCCAGTGGTCACAAGCAGTCATTTCAGTTCTAACCACCTATTCAGCCTGATCCTTTATATTCACTATTCATGAATAGCCATACCAGCAGGGCTTTCCTTGCATGACCATTTGGGGATTGAGTCTTCCTCATACAATTCCCCATTCCTGCATGTGGACAAGGCTTCTTACTAGAGTGGGGCAAACATTTTCCAGTGAATCAGTGCAAAATGCTGATTTGATAGACCTGAAATGTTCTGTGGGAATGTGTCAATTCCACTGAAATTGCCAGAGCCAGTTTGCCTGGGCTCCTACCAGCTGCTGTCCAGGCTAGCCAGCTTCTCAACCTCCCTACTCCTCAGAATCTTTTTGGAAAAATTCTGTTCGGTTCTCCACAAATGGATTTTTTTTTTTGAACACCTGACTTTGTCAAACATTTCCAAATTCTGATTTCTGGGTCCGTTTTGGCATGAGAGTGCCCTGTCCTGCACGGGTCTGCTGTTCCTGTCATTATGCCTCTTCCTTATTCTCTTAGTCAAAACATTTCAGTCACCCAGAGAGGGAACAGAAAGTGTTCCAGGTACCATGGGTGATATTTATAGGGTAAACCTCCCATGCCCAGGAGAAATATCCTGAAGCCCACTGCTGCTTCATGGAGGCTGCCCCCTAAATTGGAAACAGCATAGATTGTCTGAATGGTACTTCAGGTGCTAAGGAGCCCATCCAAAGTACCACATGGAACCTGCCCACCCAGGGCAGCCCAAGTATGCCTGACCATACAGTTGCCAGCATGGTAAATTTACTGTGTTGACATGGCCTTCGGTGACCAGGCACATGCCAGGAGTAGTGAAAGACAAACAGGAACAGCTTCAGACCCAGGGAGTCAGAACACATTTGTCCCAGGACTTCAGCAAGTATTCCTGATTAATTAATTCATTTGCAGCAATCAGGATTGATCCATGGACAGGAAAAAAAGAGTTAAGGTAACTGAATAATTTAATCGTACAATAGTTTGACAGCATATATAGAAAATACTCTCCCTTTTTATAGACCCTTTAGACTAATCAAAGTGCTTTACAAACTCCACAGTGCATTTACCCGCCACAACTGACCAGGACCACAACTGTTGTTTAACAGTGATGACCCATATTAGACAGCAATTTGGTTGGGAACAGAAGTGAAGTTATCTGGGGAATTCAGGGAAGTAAAAATGTAATAATTTGTATTGAAATTTAGCTAGGGTATTGGGTTAACTTTGTTACCAGATTTGCCTGTCCCTTGGGGGTGTGCTCATTTATTAGAGTTACATTTCTGGGGTCTCTGTAATTCTGTCAATGTGCTGCTTGTGTCACTTGTGTTTCTATACGGAGGTCTATCTCTCCCTTCTGCATTAGTGATTAGTTTCAATGGGACTGGGTTCTTCCAGCCACTGAATCGATTGAACACACACACACACACACACACACACACATTAACGGGGCACATCTGAATGGTCAGGGTTACTCAGCATTTCCAGGCTGACACCCTCACGTGCCCCAGACTCAGCACAGGAACAGAGCATGTCTAAGCCAGGCTAGGTCAATCAACATTTATAGGCTGAAACCCTCATATGTCCTGGACTCAGCACAGAGTTTGGTTTAGCAGGGCAGCAATAAAATGCCATCAGACACAATGCACACGCACAAGTTAACAGAGCAAGTCTGAGCAGGCAGGGTTACTCAGCATTTCCAGGCTGACACCCTCACCTGCCCTGAACTCAGCACTTCCCAATCTCTTGTCCCAATTGTCCTGGTAGTAACTCCTTTGATGAGCAAACCCCACAGGAGTTTTGGACTTTACAGGGATCTTTGGCTTAGGTAAAAGAAGTTTTGCTTCAGAGCAAATGGCGAGGTTGAGGAGAAGGAAGAGTAAATGAGGTTCAGAGAGAGTATGGCAACCAGCTTGACCATAAAAGTTATTTTATTGCCAGGTATATGAAACTTATAATGTTACTAGTAATAATAACCATACAAAGAGAGACAAACAAACAAATCAGGTACACTATTACACCGTTTCAATTGGGTAATTGGGGAAGCCTAGCTCAAGTTTGATCAGCAGAAGTCAGGTTTAGAAGGCTGTGCCTGGAGTAAGGGAGAGAGGGAGAGAGAGACGGATTAAACCAGGTTTGAGGTTTAGAAAGTGTGTTTACTCAAGTGTGATCAGCAAAAGTCAGGTTTAGAAAGCTATGCCTGGAGTAAGAGAGAGAGAGAGACATTAAACCAAGTCTGCGGTTTAGAAAGTGGGCTTAAACAAAGAAAGAGAGAGATTTGGGGTCTCGCCACTCAGCAAAGCTTGAACTGGTCAAGGTTCCCAGGTGTTTGTTGGAGCTTGCAGACAGGCAGAGCCCTCAGCATGATCAGTGAAGGTGTTACAGGCAGGGAAGTGGCACTGGTCCAGTGTTTGGATCCAAGCACCAAAACAGAAACTTGAGATTGGGTAGGGGTTTCTGTAGAGAACTAACTATGGCTGAAGGGAGAACACTAGGTCTGTTTATGGGTAAACGATGGCTCATATGCTGGATAATAGGAACTGATCACTCCTGGCTATGGGTGGTATTACTCTGAGGGAGCTCACAATACAGGCAGGCAGATTCAGTGTGTTGGGTACCAAAAGGAGTCATTACTAGAATTGGTCTGATAAATGCTGATCTGGGTGTGTGCAGACAGGGGTTGATTAGCATTTGGATCAGGGATCCCTCATCATACAGTGCTCCCCTGATTCTCTGTTCCCAGAGTTCAGTGCGGTCCATGCCTTAGAATCTCTATTCTCCATTTTGAATGCTAATGGATGTGCCTCCCTTTCCCATCTCTGATGCAAATGGGACTAGGGGAGTTGCCTTAATCCTGTCACCCTTATCCAGAAGGGTCTAGGTGTGTTTCTCACTGTATCTTCATTGCCTTTCGTAAGTCCTTCTTCTGATCAGTTCTGATTCAGGCAAAGGTGGTAGGAGAGGATGGGGATGGGCCATCGTGAATCAGATAGGCTGGGTACTGTGCCAGGGTTCCCCAGGAACACACAGCTGACAGGTGACAACTTCCCTGGTGCTTTTGGAAATTTACCATTCACCAACCACTTGGTCTTTGGTCTCAGCTCAGAACGCTTGCCTCCAGAGGTATTGTGTCCCTTAACTAAATGTTAGGGTATCACTATGTGGATTTTTGCGGATTATTGGACCTGCAGCTGCAACAAGGCTTTAATCTGTGTCTCAACAAAGCTGCTGACCACAAGGCAGAATGATATATATCAAAAGTAACTTTGTGAATGCTTAGGCAAGTAGGTTTTAACCATATAATAGTATTGTTGTGCAATATATAGCTTTTATATATAAGATTTTGTTTATGAGTGCTTACGTTAAGTAATCATCTTAACTGTGTTAATCATTTTTCTGGAAAAGGCAGCAAACACGTCTGTGCTGTGAACCAGCTACAGTAAGGAATGAAATAAGATACAGGGGCCCAAAAAAGGTGGAAGATGGTACAACATGGGACAGAAAAACAGATTGGAACATGGAAGATAACATGTAACCGAGATAGACATATGCAAAAGGGTGAATAGTGATTGGTAAAGAAGCCTCCAGAGTCCGCCTATTGACTGAAAGAAGGGAGTTCATGGCCTCAGATATGCGCTCATAGCAAAAAGGCATGTAAATGAACAAAATGCATAGGCAATTCCATGCTAACGAAGCAAACAGTAAACAGGCGGAGCTTGAGATAGGAGGAGAAATGGGTGGAACATGGGAGAAGCGAGGGTAAAATAAATGGTAACGAGCATAAATCAAAGTGTATAAATGTGGGAAAAAACTATTGTTTGGTGCGGGTCCCCTGGTTCATGGGCTGTGGGTCTGTGAGGGACCCTTGTCTGAAGCTGTCTCCATTCTGAATAAAGCTGTTGCAAGCAATGTGTGCTGGTGTTTGCTCCCTGCTTGCTCTGGCTAATGAGTAAGAGGACCCATGAGCAATTGGATCATCATCTCCCTAGTTGTTGGGCACCGCATGGAGTTGGGGTCTAACACTAAACATTATGGACAAGAAAAAAAAGCCAGGCTTTCAACCTCAATAAGCTAAAATAAAAGCTGTGTTTTGAAGCTGCTGCATAGCATAAATTTCAAGGAGGTGTAATTAGCCAGCAAACATTAACATCCAGACTGGTAAGCCAAGCCCACATTGAACAATTCTCTTTCTCAAGGTGGAAAGGACATAAAGAACAGAAGCTGGAAAATCTGTTCAGCCTATATGTTCTCCAAAGATAACCAGTGTGTCCTTGCTTCTGCTTATTTAGCAAAGTTAGTGCAGGAGAAAGAGGCAAAGTGACCTGGTCATTCTGGAGAATAAAGTTCCCACTGGACACATGTATACACAGCTCCACACTGATTCGGGCCCCCTGGGAGTGAGTGTTGTCTGAGTGACACTCATTCCTTGGGCTTCTCTGGCTAAACCCAAGAGGTGTGCCAGTTCTGATGGTGGGGATTTGATGGCTACAACTTTCTACCTGCAAATGAGGCCCAACAACTCATTCCTAAAGGCTACTGAGCAGTAGGCCTGTGAGAATAGAGAACTATTCAATTTGGATTCAGATTTGGCCAATTTGGAGGCCAGTGATTCAATTTGGAAATATGGATTGCTTTTCTGAATGAAATCGGCTTCGGAAGATTCGGTGCCGATTCAGAGAGATTCAGAGATTCGGCCATAGAGTATAATGAGGAATCGATGAAGTATCTATAACTTTGTAATTTTTTGGATGATTCAGATGAAACATGCAGGGATGGTAGCCCTTGCTGAGGGCATGAAGCCTGCCATGTTTCAAGGAGATAGGTGCAAGGGTTTCTAGGAAACTGTACCTCAAACTGCTGACAAACAAAACTTGTGTCACCTGTGTGTTAAGCCACAGTGGGGTGAAAACTGCAGGGATGGTAGCCCCTGCTGAGGCCACAAAAATTGTGAAATTTCAAGGAGATAGGTGCAGGGGTTTCTGGGAAAATGCACGACAAGCTGCTGACAAGCAAAACTCATGACATGGGTGACACTGTGTGTGTGTTAAGGCACAATGGAGTGAAAAACTGCAGGCCTCCTAGGCCCTGCTGTGGCCATGAAGCCTGCCTGCTGTCAAAGAGATAGGTGCAGGGGGAGTCTGGATTCTGGGTCCCTGCACCTCAAGCTGCTAATAGGCATAACTTGCCATATCCTATACAATCCTTTCTAAGAACAAAAAGGAGTAGGGAACTGACTAGGAAGCAAGCCAGTCCAGTACCTTTCTGACACTGTTGCTCAGAACCAGTTCACAAAAGGCACAGAAATCCTGCAGACAGAGGCTTTAATGCTGGCTCTATGTCCCTCTCCCAGACAGTACTTGGAAGGGGACTCAGGGAGAAATCACACTCACTGGCCAGTTAGACATGTCAGTCCTTCACACACTGCTCCCCCTCCCCCCTTCTCTCCCTCCTTCTTCTAAGTTTCTGTTTCCCCTCAAAGACTGCCTTCCAAATCTCTGAAACACTGAATCTCTTCCAAATCTTTTCCGCATTGATTTGGAGGCTTCAAATTATTTCAGAAAGTTTTAAGCTTCTAGCTATTTGATTCAGATTCAGAGATTCAGCCTCTGAATCAGGCCAAATCTTCTCCAAAGTGAATCATGAATTGAAGCTTCGCACAGCCCTACTGAGCAGTTAGTTAAAGGACATCAATTCCCTATCATTACTGACCAAGGGTATGCTTCGACTGGTGGCTTTGATGAGAAAAACCAGGCTGCCTGCACTGTACACATGACATATTTGATTCCCTCTGAAGTTGATGAGAAAATTTCCATTCTTTTCCATTGGTGCTGGGTTCAATTGGATAAATAGTCAGGTTTTAGTAGTGAGGGCTTCCCATCTCTTTTCTTATAACAGCACTAAGTCCTCCATAATCAGTGGACAACACTTGTGAAAAATGAATGGGATTAACCTTATAAGGAGCCCTCATCTCCCAATGGCTTTAGTGTCATGTCTGGTGCCATGATGATCTCCCAAAAATGATCAGATATGCTTGTCATAAGGACAGGAAATGTCTCACATTTATTCCCAGGAACATTTCTGCAGTCCCTGTTTGTGCATCAGTGCACTAATCTAGTAGAAAAATGGGAACCTCAGATGCTTGCCTATTCAGACAGAGGAACAACTGGTACTTGTCACAGCACCTTTTGGATCAGAGCAAGCCTTGATTGTCCATGTCCCCACATCTCTCCTGAACACAAACAGCACTGGGCTAATTTCAATTAGCTTCTCTGTGCCATATGAATTCTTTTAATATCAGCATAATGAGGTAATTACTGTGATTTGGAGAAATGACTAGGGAATTGCTTTGGATGAAATTTAGTGTACAGAGAAGGCAAATTAAAACATCTGTTTAGAAAGGAACAAAAACTATTTCTGACTGCGTCTTTCTATGAGCCTTGAAGGGTCACTGGTGCTATTTCCAAACACAGTGGTTCAGGCTATGCCTGGCTAGTCCTCCTGTCTCTGTAGGAAACATTAGGGGCTATTTCAGTGTTCACTTGTTTTGGATATAGTTTCACAATGCAGCAGTTCTGTGACAGTTCCTTGTTTCTAAGAAAGTAGCATGGGCTGGAACAGGAGCCATTGACTCTTACGTCAGGGAGCACTCCCTTTGCTGTGCTTGTATATCATTGACCACTAACTCTACTGTGTTAGTAGCCAGGTTCATTTACACACAGCCAGTGCAGGAAAAGGGGAATATACTCCTGTAGAAGCCCTTTGCACATTTGTCCCAGCGATGTGCTGTTGCATCTGAAGCATCTGGAACACAAATAGGAGCAGCATCACTACTGCATGCATTCTTCTCTCTCCAGCTAGAAAATGCCCAGAGAGGAGGGCAGAATGGACCTAGGAATCCCTCCTAGCACAGCACTGTTCCTGTGGTCAACAAGCTTCAGGCCATCTGTGACTTCTTCAACAAGAGGCTTCAGACATAGAAGCATCACTGAGATTGGTTGGATAATATCCTGGGCAAACTTCATCCTCCAGTTTACCCCCCACCTCAAGAAGGCCTGAAGTCAACAGCAGAATAGTTATAGAAGAGAAAGGTTGATTCTGGATGGCATGAATCTTTCTTCCCTCCGCTCTAGTCAGATCCTCACACAGATCACATAACACCATGCCCCTGAGGAGATTGTAGGCTGTTGGACCAAATATAGGACTTAGATCATAGATTCATAGATGTTAGGGTTGGAAGGGACCTCAATAGATCATCGAGTCCGACCCCCTGCATAAGCAGGAAAGAGTGCTGGGTCTAGATGACCCCAGCTAGATGCTCATCTACCCTCCTCTTGAAGACCCCCAGGGTAGGGGAGAGCACCACCTCCCTTGGGAGCCCGTTCCAGACCCTGGCCACTCGAACTGTGAAGAAGTTCTTCCTAATGTCCAGTCTAAATCTGCTCTCTGCTAGCTTGTGGCCATTATTTCTTGTAACCCCCGGGGGCACCTTGGTGAATAAATACTCACCAATTCCCTTCTGTGCCCCCGTGATGAACTTATAGGCAGCCACAAGGTCACCTTTCAACCTTCTCTTGAGGAGGCTGAAAAGATCCAGTTTCTCTAGTCTCTCCTCGTAAGGCGTGGTCTGCAGGCCCTTAACCATATGAGTGGCCCTTCTCTGGACCCTCTCCAGGTTATCCGCATCCCTCTTGAATTGCGGAACCCAGAATTGCACGCAGTACTCCAACTGCGGTCTGACCAGCGCCCGATTGAGGGGAAGTATCACCTCCTTGGACCTATTCATCATGCATCTGCTGATGCATGATAAAGTGCCATTGGCTTTTCTGATGGCTTCATCACACTGCCGGCTCATGTTCATCTTGGAGTCCACTAGGATTCCAAGATCCCATTCCACCTCTGTGCCACCCAGCAGGTCATTCCCTAGGCTGTAGGTGTGCTGGACATTTTTCCTCCCTAGGTGCAGCACTTTGCATTTCTCCTTGTTGAACTGCATTCTGTTGTTTTCTGCCCACTTGTCCAACCTATCCAGGTCTGCTTGCAGCTGTTCCCTGCCCTCCGGCATGTCCACTTCTCCCCATAGCTTTGTGTCATCTGCAAACTTGGAAGGAGTACATTTCACTCCCTTGTCCAAGTCACTGATGAAGACATTAAAGAGTATCGGTCCAAGGACCGAGCCCTGTGGGACCCCACTGCCCACACCCTTCCAGGTCGAAACTGACCCATCCACCACGACTCTCTGGGTGCGACCCTCCAGCCAATTCGCCACCCACCAGACTGTGTAGTCATCCAAGTCACAGCCTCTTAACTTGTTCACCAGTATGGGGTGGGATACCGTATCGAAGGCCTTCCTGAAGTCTAAGTATACGACATCCACCCCTCCTCCTGTGTCCAGGCGTTTCGTAACCTGGTCATAAAAAGAGACTAGATTGGTCAGGCTCGATCTGCCTGCCACGAACCCGTGCTGATTTCCACTCAGCATAATTTGTCCTGCCGGGCTCTCACAAATGTGAGCCTTGATAATTTTTTCAAAGACTTTGCCAAGGATGGAGGTGAGACTGACAGGTCTATAGTTGCCCGGGTCCTCCTTCCTCCCCTTTTTGAAAATGGGGACCACGTTGGCCCTTTTCCAGTCCTCTGGGACTTGGCCCGTGCGCCACGAGCTTTCAAATATTCCCGCCAGTGGCTCTGCAGTGACATCGGCCAGTGCCTTCAGCACCCTCGGATGGAGCTCATCCGGGCCTGCCGACTTAAAGGCATCCAGTTCTTCCAAATGACTCTGCACCATTTCAGGGTCTATGCATGGAAGTCTGGTGCCTTGCTGCTGCCTCTCTACAACCCCAGTGAGAGACTTGTCGTGCCCCTCGCTTAGGAACACTGAGGCAAAGAACTCGTTGAGGAGTTCAGCCTTGTCCCCCCTGTCTGTCACCAATTGTTTCTGCCCATTTAGCAGGGGTCCTATTCCTCCCTGGGCCTTCCTTTTACTCCCTATATATCTAAAAAACAATTTCTCGTTGTCTTTTACTTGGGTTGCCATCCTCAGCTCCATGGTAGCTTTGGCCCGTCTAACTGCCTCCCTACAAGCACGAGCAGAGGAGGTATATTCATCTTTGGTGATTTCTCCCTGTTTGCACTTTTTATGTGCTCCCCTTTTGTCCCTTAGGCTGCTCTGGATTTCTCTGGTCAGCCAGGGAAGCCTCCTGGCCCCTTTCCCTCTTTTGCCTCGCTTGGGGATCGTCTTGCTTTGTGCCCGAAGGATCGTTTCCTTAAGGCACAGCCACCCTTCTTGGGCTTCCATCTCTTCAAATCTCCTACTCTGCAGTGCATCCTTGACTAATCACCTGAGTTCATTGAAATCAGCTTTCCTAAAGTCTAGCACTTTCACCCTACTAGTTACCTTACCCACTCGCCGTCTTATGGTGAATTCTATTATTAGGTGATCACTGTCCCCCAGATGGCTACCGATCTGGAGGTCCGCTACCATGTCATCTCCCGTTGCCAATACCAGATCCAGTATGGCATTCCCCCTAGTGGCACCGTGTACCTCCTGAGTCAGGTGGAGGTCCTGTACACAGGTTAGAAACCTGCGTGAGCAGTGGGACTTTGCTGTCTGTGACTCGCAGCAGATGTCCGGGTAGTTTAGGTCCCCCATGACTACCGCCTCTTTAGCTTTTATGGTCTCTGAGAGCTGCCTCAGGAGCCCCGAATCTCTTTCTTCCCCTTGATGTGGGGGTCTGTAGCAGACCCCTACCACCAAATCCCGTTCTCCTTGCCCCCCATGTAGCCTAACCCACAATCCTTCTACTTCCTCATCCTTGGATTCTGTCTTGATGAGGGTTGATGTATATTGCTCACTGACATAGAGCGCAACCCCTCCCCTTTTCTTCCCCACCCTGTCCTTTCTGTACAATCTATAGCCCTCAATATGTACCGCCCAGTCGTGGGATGAATCCCACCAGGTTTCTGTTAGCCCCACTGAGTCATAGGTGTTTAGCGCAAGCAGGAGCGCTAGTTCATCCTGCTTGTTTCCCATGCTCCTAGCATTAGTATATAGGCACTTGAGCCCTGCGACTGGTGCCTTTGCTGCCCCCCCGCTCCGAGTCCCAAGGGGCCCTTTGATTCTTACCTTTTTGTTTCTTACCTGTGCCGTAGTGCTGGCCTCCCCATGGCTTTCAGGTTCCCAATGTTCTCTTTCTTCAGGCTGGGCTGTCCTTGTGGGTGCCACATGGTTTGGTGGTCCACAGCTTCCCCCACCCTCATCTTCCCCTCCCCCCGATGAGCCTAGTTTAAAGCCCGCCGGAGGAGATCTGCCAACCTAGAAGAAAACACACACTTACCTTTGGGGGACAGGTGAAGCCCATCCCAACTGAGCATGTCCCTCATCGTGATGTGCAGGTTGTTGTCCAGGAAGCCGAAGCCTGCCTCGAGACACCACTGCCGAAGCCACCAGTTGGTCTCTCGGATGCAGTTCTCATGCCGTCTTCCGCGTCCGTTCACTGGTAGGATGGAAGAGAATCCCACCTGTGCACCAAACTCCTTCAGCACGCCGCCCAGAGCACTGTAGTCCGCCATCAGGTGATCAGGGGTTCTCCTGGCCGCATCATTAGTACCCACATGGACTAGGACCATGGGGTAGTAATCGGTGGGCTTGATCCTGGCCTGGATTACCTCCGTCACATCCCGAATCTTTGCTCCAGGGAGGCAGCATACCTCTCGTGCTGAGGGATCCTGGCGACAGATGGGCCCTTCCATACCTTTCAGGATGGAGTCGCCTATGACGAGCACTCGTCGCCTCCTCCTCTGGGTCCTCTTGGATCTCTTGATCTGTTTGGAGTGTGAAGAATGTGGTGTTTCTTCCTGCCCAAGGGTTTCCTCCTCCCCTTCCATCTCCTGCAGGATCGCCAGGGCCTCGTACCTGTTCTCCAGTCGAACTGGAGAAGCTGGTACCGATTCTCTGCGAGCTGCTCCGGTCCTGGCTGTGACCGTCTGCCACTCTGCTGCGGAGGGCATTCCCTGGGCTGCTTCTTCCTTCGGTGCCTGGTCCTGCAGGGAAAGGAAATATCTGTCAATTTCATCCTCCACCTCCCTGATACCCCTCAGCCTGCTAACCTCCTCCTAGAGCTCCCTCACCTGCGCCTCCAGAGCCCCAAGACGGGCACCTGCTGGACAGGTGTGGGGGCCCCCAATCTCTGCCCCCCCCCCGGCCCTGCTGGGGATCCCCCAGAGGCCAGGAGGTAGGGGGACATCAGGTCCCCCATGGGCTCAGTCTGGGTGGAGGCCTCAGACCAGCCCCAGTTAGCCTTGTCCCCCTGGGCAGAGGCCCTAGCAGCACTCCTCGTAGACACCATTCTGAACTGCTGTTTGTAGACCTGTGTGGTGTCTACTCCCTACCCCTACAGGAGTCCCACTCCTGGCCCTCCCAGCCCGCCCGCCGGCGCGAACGCCTGCGCAAACGCCGGCGCGCTCTCACAGAGCACACCTGTTTGCATGCTCTGTTCGCGCTGCGTGGCTCGGGAGCGCGGCTCCCTACCGGCTCAGCTATATGGGACCTGGGGGGCTTCCCCTCCGGATCTGGCTCAGCTGCGCCGGATCCCTCCGCCCCACTTACCTTCGGGGGATCAGCTGCTGCTGCCCCCGCTGCCGATTCCTCTGCTGCTGCTGCTGCCGTCGCCGCCTCCGGTTAGTCAGTTGGTTAAGGGGGCACACGTGCGTGCAGGACACACGTGTGCCTGGCTCCTCTCCTTCCCGCTGCTGGTTCCCGAGTCCTGAATGGATGCTGGCTCAGGAGCATGGCTAAAAATCTGAAGTCATTAACTTAAAATCTCTTCCCTGAAGATTGTCATAGGGAGCTGTAGATTTTATCTGAAAAACAAGAGCAAAGACTTTAGTGAAATTAAGCTTATAATAACTCGAAGCATTACTGCCTATATGCAGTGCTGTGCTATAAAAGAGGCTTCACAAATCACATTTTTGCTGCCTCAGTGGCAATCAGTATCCATGAATGCGAATCCAAGATGATGAGGGCTAACAGTTTCTCAGTGAGCTAGTTCTGACCCTAAGTGATCTTCATCATCTCTCAGGCCTCTGGAAGATGGGATATTGCATGCCTCATCTTCCTTTTCCTAACTGCACATCAGAAATATCTAACTGGGCTGGTAATTGTCTAAAGGGAATCTGAGATCATTGAATAAAGGGCTTTGAAAGTTGCTAAAATGTAACCAAAACCAGTTGAAGGAAAAGCATTTAATCTCTGAGCCTGTTATTGCTTTTGCTTTGCTTCTAGATCTTGGTGCTCATGCAGCCTCAGCTCTGAAAAAATAACTGGAAATGGGAAAAAAAGAACAGCAGTGACTCTTTCACATGCTCTGCCCACAAAAAACATCCTTCCCAAAGGATAGGGATGCTCAAAAGAGACGCACTTAACTGGGTAGAGAACAGTTCAGCAACCTGTGCCTGAGGACTGGATCTGGCCTGTGGAGCCATTGGGTCTTTCCTGCTGAGCCACTGGATCTGG
Organism: Alligator mississippiensis; assembly: GCF_030867095.1. NCBI lineage: Eukaryota > Metazoa > Chordata > Crocodylia > Alligatoridae > Alligator > Alligator mississippiensis. Next base: position 27,894,647 of record NC_081832.1, read on the forward strand.
TCTGCTGGATGCCTTTGGCAGTATCCAGATGCTGGTAGCTTTGGCTGGGCAGCAGAAAGCGTCACCTGTGCTACAGTCAGGCAACAGGGAGAAGTAGCAACACAGGTGGTGACAGAGGCCAGGTCCTGGTGCCAGCATGCCTTCAATCTGAGCCAAGTCATTCTGGCTCACTCCTAGGAAACTGCTGGCTGCTGGACTAGACAGCTGTGCAAAATATGGCTATGCATTGGTGATGCGTAGGGAGTGCATGCAGGTGCACGTGCATCCCCTGAAATTGGCTGTGCCCTGCCTGAGATTGGTTGGTCCAATGCTGTGGACAGTTGCCTCTTGCCACTCCTCGCCTCGCCCCCGCCAATGCTGCCGGCGGCATCTGCGGGTGATCGCTGATTGCCACTCAGAGCTCACCACCCACCTCACCCCCCTACTGCCGACACTGCTACAGCCGCCTGTGGGCGGTCCCTGCTTAGCCCACCCTCTCTGCCTAAGTCACTGCAACCACATGTGGGCAGCCCCTGCTTGGCACGCCCGCACTGCTAAAGTCACCACAACTTCCTGCCACCATGCCCCTCTCCCAGCACTGCCGCCACTGCCTGCAGGGGCTCACCATGCCCCCCCCACCCCCCGACCCCCAGCCTCAGGAGGCATGAAGGATTCATGTAGCTATACATAGTGTCTGGCCACTGTTCCTAGGGCAAATCTTGCTCAAATACCCTGTAAGTTTCTGTTAGGCCCCTTGGATGTGCCAGTTTCTTGACTGTAAGAGGAACCAGCCAATGCCAATCCTTTATGGAACTGTGATTGCCAAGCTGGCTGGGAAGGTTGTGCATATCTCCTCAGCAGGGTCCTTCCTTATCTTACATGGTTTGAATCAGCAGTGGGCTCATCTATATGAGCCACCCACTGCTCAGTTGTTACTGTGCAGTCATTTAGTACTTGCATAACCAAGTGCTAAATGACTGCTGCACAGTAGTATCCCAGCACAATTGCTTAGTGATGCTTACTGCACAGTAGCTCATTACTACTGTGCAGTAGCTTGTTACTACTGCACAGTAGCATTGCATCATAGTTTGTAACTGGTGATGTTACTGCGCAGCAGTAATAAGCTACTGTACAGTTGTAACAAGCTACTGTGCAGTAAGTGTCTCATGTAGATGCGCCTAGTATTGCACTTCAGATGTCACTCCTGAGCATCTTACTGGGATGAATAAGGTTGTTCAGATCTCTCCAGCCTACTGATTCAGACTTTGCAGATTTGGACAGATATCACAGCAGCAGCTGGATCAGACTTCCCAGGCGGCTTTGTAACCATGAAATCTAGAGACCCTGGACTTTTCAAGTTGAAACTGGAGACTATGGAGAACAAACTGGCAATGTAAAATGCTGCAGCTTATCCTTACTGCTGCCTGTCACCCCAGTTCTCAGACTTAATCACTGCTCAGGTATTTTCATCAGCCTCATTATTTATCCTTAATCTCAGTTTTTAGCTGTCGCATCAAAGTTTTTAGGCCTTTGTAAAGGGACCCAGGCCAAGAGGTTATACTGGGGTGGAGCCCAAGTACTGCATGCTCAATGGGTATCTTACTTCCCAATTTTCATATCTCTTCTGCCACGACTTGGTATAACGGAAAAAAGGTGTCAGGAGGTATTATCTGATTGATGATGACTCAACAGCTGGTTGAAACCATTTGTGCTGCATCTCACCTACCATTTTACAATGATCTGTTTAATCCTCCCAAGGCCTGCCTTTCCTTGCAGCTCCCCTTATAGAACAACCTCCTGGATCAGGACCTGTCTGCAGATACTCTTTGGATCAAGGAATGAAAAACACAGGAAGTCACAAATAAGTTCCTTGTGACAAACCACACTCATCAACTTGCTGCCTTTAAAATAACATGGCAAATGTGGTCTCTTCTAAACACGCTCAGCCCTGCAGCATGTCTCAGTTGCTTTTCTCCATGCAATCAGGGCTCTTCAGGGTTTGCCCTTGCTATGAACCCAATCTGAGTTTGCTGGTCCATCCTGGGACAATCACTTTGGGTAATCTGGGACCATGGGTATTACTAAATCCCATGGAACCCCTAAAGGTACCTGACCTGTGGCTGAGCAGCAGTCAGAGTTCCACAGAGAGAGCTGGTGCCACCTTGGGCCATGATCCCAAGTCCTCAGCTCTGGTGGAGGGACATAGTGTGGGCCAGTTCCTTCTCTGGTGTTCCCCTCTTCCAGGGTTGGTGCTTTTGTGTAAGGAGTTCTGGGTTGGTCTGGGCCAACCCAGGTCCCTGCTGGCTCCCATGAGTGCCACAGCTGCCGCCAGGTGTTGAAAGATCCAGAGGGGCTCATCAGCTCCTGCACCTGCAGCTTTTGAGTCCTAGGCAATGTTTTCCGTGCTGGCTGCCTGCCCTCTTCTCAGGCTGGGGGCCTTGTCCATTTGGAGCTGGGGTTGTGGCTCTCACCCTGGCCTGATGATAAGCCTGGGGAGAGTCTGCTACCCACTGGCTGCCTGTCCTGCCCAGGTAATGGTGACATGGTGGAGCATGCTGTCTGCTCACAGGCTCACCACTTTTCTGTGAGCCTGGCTGGGAGTCTGCTGTCTAGGGAGCATACCTGCAGTCATCACCCCAGTGAGTATGGGGCTCAGCCAGGTCCCTGCTACAGCCTTCCTCATAGAACACAAGTGAGCTAGATTTTAGAATCAGATGTCTACACATTTGCATTGCAGTTCTTCCTTAGCAGAGCAAAGCAATGACATTGAAGGGACCTGCCAAAGGAGAGAGAAGCTAGCTGCCCTGCCTTCTAGCTTTGTTTTATACCAGCATTCTTCAGTTATACTACATGGCTTGTATAGCAGGGGCCATGCCCAATTCTATCTGCAGAATGTCCAATGCAGTAATAGCTATAAGCAATGATTGGAGTAGGAAGACTACATGCCATGCAGCAGGACAGTCCTGACATGAGAGGATGAGGGAAGATCTAGGCCATTCAATACACTGAAAGACAACTTAATTGCCCACGAAGTGAGCTTAGAGCAGTGGTTTTCAACCTGTGGTCTGCAGACCTCTGGAGCTCACAGACTATGTCAAAGGGGTTCACGAAAGATGACTATGATCAATCAAAAGTATGTGAATACCCACATTTACAATTCAAAGGGGTCCACACCTCAATTCAAAATTTCCAAAGTGGTCCACAAATGAAAAAAGGTTGAAAAACACTGACTTACAGACAGGGAAGAGCCCTCCTGGAGCTGCTTGGTACTGACAGGAGGGAACCAGCTGGAAGGGCAAGGCTCTGAGAGGAAGAGAGCTAAAATTTAGTAGGGTAAGGAATAGGAGTAGTCTGTACATGGTAACTTGGTATGGGGATCTGAGGTCATTTAAAAAAAAACTAGGGTCAAGCTATGCCTGGCCCTCAGAGGGGCATATAAAGAGGAAGGTAATGCAGTAGGAGATCCTGTAGTCCCCTGTGGGGCACTTCTTTGGCCCATGCACTCACATAATGCCTAGGACAGAGCTCTACCTAGTGTGGGCCTTGCAGACCTGGCCGACTGCAGAAGGGCTCCTTTCCTGTTTTCCTTTCCTTGACCTGATGCAGTTATGCCTGGTCTCCAGCAAACAGGGACTGAGATGCAGAGAAGAGGAGTTATGAAAATCTACCAGTGTAGAGGAGACCTGAGTTATCTGCCAAGTACTGGAACTGTTTCTCCATTCCCCTAGCTGTTTATATCAGTGAAAGGTGCATGTAACACACAAACCAATCAGAACCAGTGCTTTGTAATCACTTTTCAAAAGTGCTCAAGAGTGAGGTCCAGGATGATCAGCACACCACTGATCAGCATCACTCTGGTGGAGCGGACAGAGTGAGAAGTAGCTTCTGGTCTGGTTACTCAGGGATTGGAGGTTTTGCAAACTTGCATAAGGAAACAGGGGAGGCCACTGATGATGCATACAGATACAAAAGAGTCAAGTAAAGATTAGCTAGGAAACAACCAGGAGGCACCTCCTGCTCTCTCAAACATTCTTGAAATCAAGCAGGATCTGCCCCAAAGGGATAAAAAGTCTGATTTCATTGGACTAATAAGAGAGACTCAGCATGGTTTTCATACTACTGTAGCAAGGAAGAAGAAAATATGCCAGCTAAGAAATGCAGGGGGATAAAGTTCATATGATTGCAAAATGCCTGCGATTCTGAGTCTTACACTGGATTTCAAGAAGAAGAGCATGTGCTACAAAAGAACAAAAATAGCTTTTGTTGCAGAGCAAGAGGAATATGAACATATACCAATCAGCTGGTGTGCATCATATGCATTGCAAATGCTTATTAAAGAAAATAGCTAAGAAACTTGTTGTACTGCTAACATACCTGTTTGAGAAAAGCCACAGAGGACTGTGGCTGTATTGGCAGAGTAGAGAAAGGTGAGAGTGTTGTACTAACTTTCAAAACATGAACTACGAGAGATCCAGGTAATCATTTCATACAAATCTAGGCTGGGATTTTAATTAGGCACTGTTATCTTCCTGAATCTCAATGGGAGAGAGCACATAACTCTCTTAGACTCTTGAGTTTCAGCCCAAGCCTCTTTCTGGAAGAAAAATAAATATGAATCACTAGTCAGCATAATGGATCCAGGAGAAATCTGTAGTGTAGTTTTATAAGGAAAACATCTTGCCAATCAAACTATGACTGCTTTGTTTGATAGAATTGCAGGATGAGCAGATGAAGGGAATACAGCAGATGTAATTTACATGAATTTCAACAAAGCATTTGAAACTGTGTGGCAAAATGTTTCCTGAAAAATAATTCAAGATGGCTTCCATAGGAACTCTCACACTGACTGAAAACTGTAATGCAAAAATTAACACTGTGGATGATGCTAATGGGAAGTATATCAAGGAAGTTGGGTTTAGGGTGGGAGGGAGTAGGGTAGGGATTTGGAAGGAAACAACAAGCATATATGTTAAATCTGAGTGTATTAAACATCTTCATTAATGAGGGTGAAGTAAAGAGTGTGTTAATGAAATCCATAGTATAATTCTAAACTGGAAAAAGAGATAACCACCTGTGAGGACAGAGAAATAATCCAAAGGGATCAAGTCAAATTAGAGACTCGTTTCATCTGAGAAAAACAAAAACTAATCTAGTTGGGAGGAACGGATCTGAGACATATGTTCAGTGGGAAGAAGAAAACCGGGCAGCCTGAAGCTGAGAGGTACACAGAGAAAGTGGACAGCAGATTAGAAATGAGCTTGCAGTGTGAGACGGTAGCAATCAGTGCTACTTGGGCTGTGTGATTGGTTGGCATACATGTCAGCTCACAGATCCCTTGGTATAGACTCCCAACTAGCAATATGTGTATACACTACCCCAACTGTAACTGCACAGACTAATCCAGGAACTACCAGTCTCAATCAAGCAGGAGTATTTTTACAGGCTGTGCACGCATTTTGGGAAATCAGAATCACAGACAGACTTGTCCAGACAAACAGCTAGGAGATATTGTAATGCAGCTCTCAAACTTGTACAACTAGTGCTCAAGGTCAGACAAGGAAGTCTTCTTTCAGGCTTACAGCAGATGCCTCTAAGTCCTGACTCCCAGGTTCTGTTCTTCACACTAAAACAAGGTTATCAATGCTATAATTTTCCAGCCTCTAAAATGGGAATAACTTTTTCCCAGCTTGTAGAAGGTGGTGTGTTGTAAGATGAATTCTCCTTGTAGCATTCTGGTGCCCTCAGATAAAAAGCACAGGTTTAATGTATTCATGTAGAGAGAAGATAATTGGCACTTACCCAATTCCCTGCCTACTTGCACACATATTGGAGTATTTGATATACAATTCAGCTCCTGTGCCTAGGATGAGCCGAACTCAAATCCTAGAGACACTTGATGGCAGGAAGGTGTGTGATGCTAGTGTGTGCACCTAATTGTTTATGTACAATCTGCAGTGACTTACTCCTTGCTGAGACCAGGGCAGTTTCTTCAGAGATCATCCTGAATGCATGGGCTTCCTGATGATCCAGAGAGGACCTTGCCTATCAGGAAGCCCATTCTGTGGTCTGCTTTTTCTTTGGCACATTCATTCTTAGGGTTTATGTTGTGCTGGGTGTGAGCTGACCTTCCACAGCATTTGCATAAGATGCCCAGGATTGCCCAGATGGTTCTGAATCTCAGGGTAACAAAACACTCTTATGCAAATGACAGGCCTTCTGCTTGCCACAGAATAGCTCTTTGCTGGCACCTGCTGTCAGTTTTAAATTATGCATTTGCCTTTTTCTGTGATGTATTTATAATATATGAGTGTAGCTAGACTGGCCTTTCCCAACTAATGCAGAGTGAGCTAGAATGGGGGGTCCTGGTGCGTCAGTCATCTGTTACCCACTGTATGGGAATCTCCTGGATGCTGCCAAAGGGTATGAGCCACCTGCTTTATTTAACTTCACAGGGAGAAAGTCAGTGTTGCAAGACTCATGCTTTGAGCTGTTTGCGGGCATGGAACTGATATCTGCCAGCACCTTGTCACCCACAGCCACTGTGGTAAAAGTAGCCTGGCATGTGGAGTCCAATGCCCAGGAACACCCTACGATAACAATTGTTTTTCCTTTCCTTAGAATTCTGGCCAATGTGCCTTTTAAAATCCAAACACAGTGTCACCAATGACTTCCTCCTTATGCCCTTGACTCAGATTTGTGATGGATCATGTTAGATTCTAAACTGTTTCTGGACACCAGATAGTATCAATGGTTTGGCCCATCTACCCTTAGAGAAGGCCATGTCATTCAGCACCAGACCGCATTCATGGCTTTTCCAACTAATGACTGCAGCAGTAGAGAGTACTTCTCAAGCAACAACCATCCATGATTCTTTGGAGACTCTACCTACTGGATAATATAGAGGCCTTTTGCTGATGCCCTGCTGTGTGCATTGGGAATTAGCCTTCTAGTACAGACAGGCAAAGCCACAATTTGTACCAGTGCAACTTGCACAAGTTCTGCAAGTGAGCTCTGTGGATGTGAACTGCTGTGTGTCTTGTCTGCACTAGTACATGAGATCAAGTCTAAATTCCCAGTGCAGGAATTAATGATCCTCCAGCACCTGACACCTGCAATTTGGGATTGCACTGCCCTCCAGAGTGCTTCTGAGTACAGTTGTAGGTCCTGGTTTTAACATCTGAACCCATCAATATGCCATCTATAACACAGCTGGACTTATATGGGGCAGGCAACTCTAGCACATTCCTACTTTAACCAGGGAAGGGGCCTCTGGACAAGGGATCTTTTCTCTGGAGCTCCCTTTACCCCTTTGTCTGGCCTGCCCCAGGTATGTTTGTCTGCCATGACTTTTTAGAAGGCCCTGGGGCTAAGTTAGTTTAGGATAGGAAGGGGTTAAATGGCTTACAGGACATCGGTGGCACTTTGTATCCAAATGAATACTAGAGGAATAGAGTTCTTACAAAACCTATTTTATTCATCTAAAGGATAGGTGCTGGGATATTTCTTTTAAAAATCCAAAAATAAATAGTTTTACCAAGAACTGCTTCTTGTTCTAGGCCAGTGGGAATGTCAGGTGAGCTAAACTGGTTCTGAGCACCTGGAATGGATCGGAATCAATATATGAATCAGCAATGACATAATTAGGCAGTTGCATTCCATCACTTAGATCACTTAATTCCATATGAGCATCTAAACACTTCTATCCCACACAGTGTCCTAGCATGCTAACTGGCGGTAATTCAGGGAAATTATGCCCAATGGCCATCTCGGGAGAGGCAGAGCACTCATCTGAAAAGAGAACACACCAATTAAAAGTGTATAATTAACTTTGTAAATATATCCTAATAAAATTAACCAAAGCAATGTGCTACAGATGTCTGAAGCATCAGGGATGGAGCAGATTGCGTTGCCTCGCCTCTATTTTAGTGCTTTGTATACTTATTTGATGGACTTTATTTATTCACTCATCACTGTAGCATCTGGGTCTGTGACAGCAATTAGACTCAGCAGAAACATGTTAAAGGAAACCACCCACAACAGGCAGCACAAGCCAGTCACCTGCTCCCTCCTGTGCCCACACCAGCAAGCCAAAATAAAATGTGCTCAAGCAACCAACTGACCAAAACAATGTGACTCACACCAGGCTCCAGAACTCCAGACACCTGGGCTTGTAATCCCTGTCCATAGATGTTAGCAAGAAGCAAAGGGTTTTTGTTGACAGGACCTGAGAAAGAACATTTTGTGCCTGAAAGCTTGCTTAACATATCCCAGCTATACAGCTAGTCCGATAAAAGGTATCACCAAAAACCTCTTGCTTCTCACACATTTCCTGGGGAATGTAGGCCTTGAACAAAGGAAATATGTGAGACAGCTTGGTTCTGTACGATTCCTGAACAACAAACTTGCAGTGGTAGTAACCAACAGTCTTCCATTACAGATTCTCCATGTTGTAGAATACTGGGAGCATGCACTAGGCTCCTGGAAGGCCCATCAGCTGCTGGCTAGGGCTGTAGCATGCACTGACTTATGACAGAATGGGCTCTGAGGCATAGTTTTCAGGATCTCCCTTAAGCATACATAAATGGAATCTAAGCAGAAGATAGGTTATTGTGAAATTTGGATCTAGATGCTTAGCAAATCTGTGGGGACAGAGCTTTTCACTTCGGGCTCATAAATATCCTTCCTACAGGGAACACAGGTGACTGCATCCCCTACAGTTCCTTTGGTTGCTTTGTCTGTGAGATTCCCTGTCCCACCTTGAGAATACAAAACATTTTGCTTGGCATTACCCCACAGGCCAGCAGGCAGAAGTCTATAGTCAACAGCTGTAGCACTTGCAGTTCCCTAAACCTATAACCTAACCAGTATCCAATGAAATCTCCTTATGGTTCAGGAGAAAACTTTCTTGGTTGCATTTGCCTTTCTGAAAGTGCCTTGTACAGACAAGGTGGCAGCTGAAAGATGTGACATTTATCCCAAATGCAATCTGTTAAATTAATAAACAGTCAACAACCTGAAAACCATCTGACAGTTTCTGACAAGGGAACAGCTGACATTTCTCATGACCTTCCAGGCCAAGCTAAGAAGTCAAGAAGCCAATAGGCCTTCCTATGTTTATAACTAAAACAGACCTTTCTGTGGCAGCAGTGAAGTGGAGCATTCACAAAGATACTAAAGTACCACTAAGGGACCACAGCATTGAGACTGCACAGCTACAGTATAAGAAGACAGTAACACAGTAAGGGCACGTCTACATGTGCATTTAAGCACAACTAAATGTAATACATATTGAGTGCAGTAAGCAATTTTTGGCAGGTGTCTACATGTGCAAGGACTTGGTACTAAAGTTAATGCACTTGGTAATAAAGTTAGTGCCAAGTCTTTGCAGACCCCCCATGTGCTGTGGCTGGGCAGACCCAGCATTAAACTTCGTGTTGGGTCAGTCTACAGGTGCATTAACGTGCTTTAACTAATCATGCCTACATTTGTTACCAGTTGCAGGTAGCAAATTTAGTCATGATTAGTCTAAATTCACCATTTTTAATGTGCATTAAGGGTATGCACATATAAATGTGTGCCCTTAATGCGTATTAAATTAGGTTAATGCACATTAACACATCTGGTGCAGGCACACCTTAAGTGAAGTTTGTTATTGGCACCTTAACGTACTTTTAGGGGACTTCAGCATGATTACAACAGTATGGTACAAGACCAATCCATGTTATAATATGGTGCCTATAAGGAGGTGCATTCTTCAAGAGACTGAAAGCCCAGCCCCAAGGAAGGAACAGTTCATAGTCTGCCTGGTTGGAAGGCTGGGAGTCAGCTGCAACTGATGATTAGTGTGATGGGTCCTCTGATTGCCTTGGTTATCACCTCCTGCATCTATTCTGTCTCTCTCCTGCTATGTCTTTATTATTTTTGATGTTATTAGTCAGGAGGTATTATTGCAGCAGTAGGGTACTGGCAATCCCTCATGGTTTCTATCAGTGGTACAACTTATCCGATGCCTTTCTTTCCCGATGCCCAAATTATTACTTGAATCACAGTCCTATAGAGTTGCATGATTCTCTTTATTATTCTTTGTGTTCCTTTACACTCACAACTATTTCACAAACTGTTTTTTTTTTAGTCTTTCATAAACACCTTCTATGCAGTTTCTTCTTTACTGATATACAACATGATCAAACTAACTGTTGAACCATCCAGAAGTGTTTACTTTCAATTTTTAAATTTTCTTTTTTTGTTGTTTTTGGGGTATTCTTCCTTGTTTTTCAATCAACCCCCCTTGAAAAACAGTCAATAAAGAAAAACCAAAGCAAGACCAGAATCCCTCAACATTTTGCTTATTTGTTTTTCACTTCTTCCTTTCTTTTTCTGGAGCATCCGCCCCACCTCTGTTTCTGACCGCCTCTCTCTTCCCCGCGTGTGTATTTCTTCTCTGTGCAATTTTGTTCAAGTCTACTTACATGCTCTGGAGACTCCCAGCTTCTTTCCTTCATTCAGCCTTCTCTGGCATGCTGGCCTGATCCCTGGAATCTCCCTGACTCTGTCATCCTCTCTCCACTCTCCCTTACTCAGGAGATGCCTCCCACTCCCTTCTCCTCCTCTGTGCCGCGCCGTCCTGCCCCAGGCTCTTTTATATGCAGGGAGCAGCTGCTCCTGAACTGCCATTCTCCTGGCTTGATTTCTTTTTTTTCTAGCTGTTTCATCTTCATTTTTTGTTAGTACTTCTTCACAATTAGTATGTGAGGATAGAGCCTTGAAGAAGGTTAAAAGCTCCAAGATCAGAGTGAAAAGGGAAAAAAAGAAGAGGCTGGTGTTCTGAGGGAGAAGAACAGAGCTTAGGTTGCCTCCCTCTGGATGCATGTACAAATGTGCTTTACTACGGAGCTGGCTAATTCGCTCCATAGCAAAGCATCACAGTCCTCATGTGTACCTGTATTAGGGTGTAGTTGTAACAGCTGAGAGTTGTGTCTGTGTGATGAAGGTGCTTGCTGAAAACTCTGTGAGGATTAGACCAGCTGTTTCTTGTTGTTTGTTCATGCATTGTAAGCTGTATGTTGCTGCTAAGAGTTTAATTAAAGTAAAAGATTAGTGAGGCCTTGTGTGTAGTGAGGCCTTGTAAGATTAGTGAGGCCTTGAAAGTAATAAGGCCTTGTATGTAGTGATGCAGTTAAAATTAACCTTGTCAGAAAAATGCAAAGGCTTGTACTGCTATTGGTCAGTCATAAGGAAAGTTCATAGTGTAAGATTGTGAGTGGCTGTGAGTCAACAGCGTAGCTCAGAAGTTATAATTTGGCTAGCACATCTGGAAATCAGCAGAAGACACAACATTGTGAGAGAAGCTACTAATTTAAAGATTAGCTGCTGACCTGGATTCATTGGACCCGTGGATCTCAAGGAGCCCAAAGACTGAATACCACTGTTCTTCCTGGTACCCCTCAGACAGCGCAGATCAAGGACACCTGACTTTGATGCCTGATGTACTACAAGTTCCTCTTCTATAAAGCTCAGCAGAGGGGACTTCCAATAAGTTGCTGATGCAAATTGTTATTGTCTGTCATTGTCGTCTTGTTATACTACGCGTAGTTGTGTTTTTGTTAAGTCAATAAACCTATTTTACCTTTTTACTCCCGACCACTCTCTCAATCCCAAACCCTCCCACTGGTGGCAGAACAGTAGTAAATTAATTAACTCTGCTGTAGGATAGCATTGCTTGCCACAAGTACTATCCTATGGCAGAGTACTTACGTGCTCTCAAACACATGGGAAGACTGTGACTGGGGCAAGCTGAGGCATGAGGTTGCTTCAGTACAGGGGCTGGCTGCTGGCTAGCCCTGCACTATAGCACTCTTGTGGCCCAGCCAACCCCTCTGCTGCCTGATGCTGTGACCCAGAGCCCAGGGATGACCCCCCCATGCTCCCTGTTCCAGGTCAGCTGCTCCCAGGTGCAGCCTCTTCATGTGTGCCCAGGACCACCCCAGCTTAAATTGCTCTGGTCCCAGCTGCACGTGAAGATGCTGTGCTTGAGAGCAGGTGACTACAGCATGAACTGCATTGGAATTTATTCAAGCATATTTGTAAGGGCATCTTCAGCGCTGCCTGGAGTCACGTCACCTCCCGTTGTAACAGTAGTGGCTTGTTATAATGAATTGCCTGCCATGCCTTCAGTGTTATGGGAGATAATACTTAGCCACTACTGGGAAGCAACGGAGAATGGTTAGAGGCTCAGAACTCCTGCGGCTCTTAGCAGGGCTCCACCATCCCCATCCCCTGCCCTCACCGAACCTGATTTCCAGGCAATGTTGACCGCTGCTAGGGTTAATTATTAGCTTGACTCGAAGGCTTATATCTACAGCCCAGGTCCAAGTGGCTGCTTGCCCTGTTCTGCCCTGCACCGGTCCCAAGACAGCTACCTCTTCCTTGGGCTCCCCCCTTGTCACCCTCTTGTGGCTGGGGTCTTCTCTCTCTTCTCTCCCCTCTGGGAGAGTAAAATTCCCCTTTGCTTTCCTCTTCTTCTAGGTCCCCAGAGTGGTTCCCTTTACACTGCCCCCCCGGCTTCAGACTCACCAGTCACTTGAACCACTTTGCCAACTCTTGCTCCGAGCCAGACCTCACCTGGTAAGTAGCAAGGTCAGAGTTTACCCTGGGGTCTTTTATAAGATCTCCTTCACTTGCTTGCTCTCTCTTCTCTCCTTCTTCCATATGATCCCTTACTTCTTCTGCCACCTTGGCATTCCCTCAGCATCCTTTAAATCTCCCTCCTTTCAGCTGGGTCCTGCACAGCAGTTCCCTGTTGGCTGCCTGATTGACCCAGATGCTTCCCTTTAGCTTGCCAGCGTGGTTCTTCTTTCTTTCTCTTTGTTATTTTCCCATGCTGGTCTCTTCTTTCACTGTTTGATTTCTAGCAGCTGGGTCTGCTGCGGCAACCTTTGATCTGCCACAGCCCCAGCCAGCATCTCCGTTCACCTGGATCGCATCAGGGTTTACTGCAGCTCCTCTGGTTCCCCGAGCTAAGTCTCCTTCTCCTAGTTCTCCCTAATTCTGCTCATGGCAGGGTGGTCTCAGTATTAATATCATTTTTAGATGCGCTCTCTAGGTCTGGAAAAAAAAATCAAAGGTTTTGGTTTTATTTGTTATTTGCATACTTATTTTGTTGCTTCCTTTGTTTTCTGAGGGGAGAAGCTTGCCCCATGTAAAATAAATGGACTGGAAATCAGAACTTAGAGTTGACTGGCCTTGATGAGGAAGCTAGGTGAGTGACCTACTGACAGTGTCACAGCTGAGTATAAGAGATGCTTTAACCAAACATAATTAACAGACTTAATAAAGGGGTAACAGTGGGAGATTCAATGGTCAGTTTCACATACAAAGTCAGACTAGATGGTTTAAGGCTCCTTTCTGGCCTCAAACTTGATGGAAAAACTGCCAGATATACAGGAAATAACACGTAGGTCAGGAGGGAAGTTGGAAGACTGGACTGGAGGATAATTGTTCTCTTTTCTGGCTATTATATTTGCATTGTCTGATTACTGTTCCTCACACATGCAGAAGCTTGCAGGAAGAAGCCATCACTCTCTGCTGAGTTACATTCAGATTCTTACAGTAGGAGTAGTATGTAGGCTCACCGCCCTTCAATGGAAATGTGACAGGTGGGTAGGACTGGAAGTCCTGCCCCCTTCACCCCACCCCCTTTCCCCTTATATGTTGCATGACATCACAAGCCTTGACCCTGACCCCAGTCACATGGTGCATGGCATTGCAAGCCCTGCCCCTGACCCCAACCACCTGGTGTGTGATATCCCCAACACCACCCCTGCTCCCCCAGTCACATGGTGTGTGACATCAGCAACTCCACCCCCACCCGCCAGTCACATGGTGTATGACACCACCACCATATGGTCCATAACATCAGAAGGGCAATGCATGTGGCCTACCCCAAAGCCCACCCCCTCATGCTGCAAGATCCACCCTAGACCATGTGGTACAGTTGTGACCTATCAGGCCCCAGACAACTTTAGCCCCTGGGGCACAGGCATGGCAGTGGGGGGGCTGACCCCTCTAACAACCCACTCCACCACCCCTGACCAACTGGCAGGGGCTTCAGAGGCCTCAGACCTCCCCAAGAACAACACCAAACCAATTGGAGCAAGTAGGTGGGTGAAGCTTAGGCTGCAAGCCCACCAGGTCTATCTGCTTCCCCAAGCAAGCCCTCTTTTTGTCTGAGACTGTGCTCAGACATGGGGGCAGACATGGAAGAGACTGAGGAGCATGAGATGGATGCCAAGTCTACCAAAACAAAACCGGGTACCATGACAGAACTCGAGCAGTCTGTATCAGACCTGCCTATGGAGAGCATGGACACCTCCGTCTCAAGGGACTCTTCTGAGGTAACTAATTTAGATGATTTTTGTGGGGTTCTTTTCTTGTAACTGTCTGGGCCTGTGTTAATAACAATGCTTTTGCAGGTAGACGATGCCTTCATAGAGAGCTTTCAAAACCTGCACATTGGCACCCTGCCGAAAGTAAAGGTTTTTTGTGTGAACTGTTTTTGTTCATGTCCAAAAGAGCAGTTTGAGACCAAAGATTGATGCAACATTTTTGTCCAAAGACAATGATCGCTAACCCAGGCTTTGAGCCTATGGAGGTTATCAAGCAGGGCTACAAAGCCGTGGAGGTCACAGAGCAGGGCTATGAGCCCGTGGAGGTCACAGAGCAGGGGTGTACTGGGGGACTATTTTCAAATAAAAAAAGTATCCCAACTCTGTTCAGAAGAAGGTTTCTTGTGTGACCTGGCTTTGAACAACTGTTTAAGATGAGGCTGAAGATCTCTGTTAATGTTGTATTTCTTAACTGCTTAATAAACCTTGTTTTACCATGGTTAAATTTGTCCCCAAGCATTTGAATGCACCACACGGATGTTAGCATGGGGTGGGGTGGGGCACAGAGGTTACTAGACATGTCTACACAGGAGGCTTTGTTAAAGGAAGTTTATTACTCTCCTGGTGAAACTGGGAGTTTTGGTGGGGTGAACATGCTTTTTGAAGCTGCCAAAAGGCAGAATAAGGTTCTGAACAGAAGTGGGGTGGCTGACTGGCTTTCAGATCAGGATGCTTACACCCTACACAAACTGGTGAGAAGACATTTTAAAAGAAACAAGACTGATGCTTCAGCTATTGGTGTGCAATGACAGGCAGATTTGGTGGATATGCAGCGGTTTTCCAAGCACAACCATGGGGTTAAGTTCATCATAACAGTGATAGACATACTATTAAAGTAAGCTTGGGCCATGGATCTAAAAGACAAGTCAGGTGGTGAAATAGCTCAGGCCTTAAAAACAATTTTTACAGAGGGCTGCATACCTCAAAAATTATAGACTGAACGGGGAAAGGATTTTAAAATAAGTCTTTAAGCAAACAGTTAAAACAGTATAATATTACTGTTCATCACAAAATGGGGAAAGTGAAAGCAGCAGTGGTAGAAAGGTTTAACAGAACATTAAAATCAAAGATGTGGAGGTATTTTACAGCCCACATCACCTTTCACTACATTGATGTGTTACCAGAGTTTATAAAGAGCTACAACCACAGTTTTCATAGAACTATCCACACCAGGCCTGTTGACATGAACTTCTCAAACTCTCCATGGGCATGGAAAACCATGTACGGGGACTATTTCAAAATAAAAACAGCATTACCCATGTTCAGAAAAGGAGACCATGTGAGGGTGTCTAGGACCAAAGAGAGGTTTGAAAAAGATTATGAACAAACATTAACCGATGAGATTTTCATAGTGGATGAAGTCCTTAGATGCGTGCAGACACCTGTATACTTCCTAAAAGATTATGAAGATGAACCTATTGAGGGTTCTTTTTACCCTGAAGAACTACAAAAAGTAGACAGAGTTTACAGAGTTGAAAAAGCTCTAGCAATGAAAGGAAAGGGAAGAAAGAAGCAGTTGTTGGTGAAATGGTTGGGGTGGCCAGCTAAATTTAACAGCTGGGTGGAAGCCTCCCAAGTTTGTAACATATAGGGGTACCTCAGTCAGAAGGCTGAGATATGTGATGGCAGCTTTTACATCACTTTGCCCAGAAATGCTTGTGCCAGGATTTCTCTGCAGAACACCAGTTCGACCTTTACCATACAACTGGTTAAACCTCTGGATGTGCTGGGGAACTAGGAGATAGGGTTAGCAGAAATACAATACCCGCACAGCTGGAACAACATGAACGAAGACACCCCTTTCAAAATCATTTCTGGGACTAAAAAATGGGAGTACCTCCTGCCTTGTGGGTATTATACAACCATCACAGAGTTGCTGGATCTTATAAATGATACAATTACCATCCACCCTACTCCACCTGAATTAGTTATTTACTATGATCAAGTGATCGGAAAAAGTGAGACTTAAAACCAAAGATAACTCTTATGCTTTTTATAACCATGGTGAGCTAGCCTATATTTTGGGAATGCTACCCGGGTTCTCTTTTAAAAGAACACCCTCCCCAGGTGATATTACCTGTGGGTTCAATTCGCTCTATGTCTACACAGAGATTGTGGAACATCAGCTTGTCGGGGACTTTTCGGTTCCTTTACTATGCTGTGTCCCTGTCCATGGGAACAACAACAAGTTTGTCACCATCACATATGACAAGCCACATTATGTCCCCATTAGTCAGTACCACATTGACACAATCAGCATTGAAATAAAGACAGATCAGAACAAACACATCTCATTTCGCTTTGGTTAGGTGATCGTTAAGCTTCACCTATGCCCCCAGAAGACTTTGAGATTTTACAATAAGTAAAAGCATGATGGTAAAAAAACTATGGGGACCCTAACTTGTACAGAAATTATTATAAAGCCCAGGCCGGGTATAGTCTTCCCCGATATCAGGGGGTGCCTGTGATGTACAGGGCTGGTGTGGGAGGCATATTTTGCAGCCTCTTTAGAAAAGCCATTCCGCTTTTGAGACGGAGGCCTGGAGATTATTAAGCCCCATTCTAAAAAACGCGGTGCAAAACATAGCCAAAGACATGATCGGTCACATCTCCCAAGCTCTCCTGGATAAGGTGGTCAAGCTGGCAAAGCAGGAGGGGTCCAGCCTCATGTATATTCAAAGAAAGAGCCTTAAAAGAAAGAGACACACACCACACTCTGGACATATAGCACCTCCTTAATCCCTTAAAAAAACGACAGTTAAGTCAACAGTGCAGCCATACATGAAAAACCAAGAAGCAGACTGGGAGAAAGAAGTGCTCTCCTGGAGGAAATAGAAATATATTTTAATTGTCATGGCCTTTGTTCAGTGTGGGACTGAAGAATGAGCCAAATCTGAACTAGATGCGTTTCAAATAGCCCCTACGCAGACCTGCATTGAGCAAAGCCTGTATGTTGAGATCCCTCCACTCTCAGCTATTACCGAATCTGGCCTTCTTGACTTTTTCATAGCCAGAAATGGCAAAGATTACATGGATTTGAACAACACGCTACTGTACCTTTGCTGCAAGATTGTAAAAGGCAATGGAACTGATCTTAATGCCAGGGCAGCCGTGGGTCTGGTGAATTACCTGCTGGCCTCTGTCTTCAATCAGCTGGATGTCACTCTGGGAGATTCTCTCATAAGCCAGAGCAACAATTGTTACCCCTACTGAGCCTTCATCAAATTGGTTCTCAACTACAGTGATAACACCCTTGCCACCCAATTTTCTGCTGTCCTGTTTTACAAAGATACCCCTGGACATCGTGAAGCGGTCACACGGGATGGCAATAATCACGGGTTTCAGAGACGGGCAAACCTGGCAGACTGGACCAAAAAGATAGAGCTGCTTGGTCATCTCCACAGCGATTTGTTTTTTCAAGAAAAACTTGCTGAATGGCGTGGATGTGAAAATTAAACTGACATGCAGTAAAGATGCCTTCTACTTGATGGGCACCACAGTGGTTGGCCAACGTAAACTAAAAATCACATCCACCTCACTTTTTGTGAAAAAAGTAAAGGTAGCCCTGGGCGTTCAACTGGGCCACGCAGAGGCCTTGCTTACGGCCAGTGCTATATACCCTATGGACCGCATGGGTATGAAAGTGTTTAGCATTCCTGCTGGCAGCCAAGTCAGCAACCAGGAGAATCTGCTTCTGGGGCAGCTGCCCAAACTCATCATCATCAGGTTCGTGGATAATGATGCCTTTAGCAGGAATCAGATTTTGAGAACGATAACTGCATAAGAGAATACATGTAGCTGGTACAGATAGCCAGTAAACATATGAAAGACTGGGTTCTGATAATCAACTGTGAGGAGTTTGCCCTGGGGTACACCTTGTTTGCCTTTGACCTGTGGTGGGGGAGCCCTTAATTGTTCCAGGTCATGGCTGGGCACCAGATACATTTTTTCTGCATGCTCCATCACCGGCTAGTCAGGAGCCCTGTAATTAGA
The DNA here is from genome assembly GCF_030867095.1 of Alligator mississippiensis. Lineage (NCBI taxonomy): Eukaryota > Metazoa > Chordata > Crocodylia > Alligatoridae > Alligator > Alligator mississippiensis. The sequence goes on from NC_081832.1 coordinate 27,913,063, forward strand.
GGGAGAGCAAAACTTAACAGAGGGCTGATAAATCCCCCAGACTGTTTCACCAGCTGGTTTTTTTTTTGTTTTGTTTTGTTTTTTTTGGGGGGGGGGGCAATCTTTTGTTTACTTAGGTTTTTTTTATGATCCTGCATCTCTTTTTCAGCACGTGATTTTGATGTGGTGTCAAAGAGATGTTTCCCTTTAAGGTGTTCAGAGCAATTTCTGAAATGGCTGTTACTAAATCAGAGGCCAAGCAGAGTATAGGTTCTCTGCTGAGGGGAGGATGGAAGAAGCAGTTTTAAGAGAGCCAAATTTCTTTTTACGTGGTTAGACACATTTCCCTTCCACCGTCTTGAGAGCTAAGAAGAGGCTGCTGCTACATCACGTCTTTTTATTCCCACCCGCTGTTTAAAAAAAAAAAAAAAAAAAAAAGCATGCAGCAGTTTGGTTGGGAGGAAAAAGCCCGGTTTTTAATCTAAAATAGTCCGGGGTAGAAGCATTTAAATCTACCACCAGATACCCATAAGGTGCTTTTGTGGCATCCTCAAAAGCTTCTAGACATAATTGGGCCTTACCTGGGTACATTTGCCTCACCAGGGACACTATCTGTAGCTTATCCCTGGGGTTTTTAAACAAAACAATGTATTTTATGTTATGGGTAACGGTGCAGCTCCTTTTCCCTTGACAGAAAACATTTTGAACTATATACATAATGCTCAGATTCCGATGGTGCATGTACTCGGTAAAGGCTTTCTCGATTTTGCCACTGTCACAAGCAGAGTCCATCAAACCGTATTTATTTTATTAGGAAGAAACAAACAGTTGTCATTGAGACTGTCTGGTAGACCCTCCACAAACTTGATAAAAGAATATTGACAAAACAGTTCTTTATACAAAGGCTGCCAACAGCTATAGCACCACACGATATTCTCAGGCATAACAGACAACATTCTATCAGCGTGATCCAGAAGGTTTTTTATAAAGTATTTTTTACCACAGTTGCCAGGGGCTGCCAAAAATCACAGGAAAGGGGTGCTTCCATTGCATATCCATGTTCAAAAACCATAGGGGAGACAGTTAAAGTTTTCTGTGAGGACCCTTTTGTCATAAACAACTTCCTGCGTTTTTCTCAAGGCTTTGGTTTCTGTTGTCTACTTGCTTTTTTTCCTGACAATAGAGCACTGTTGTATCACAATTGTTTTAGGGGTGTCCCCAGCAGGGTTTGCCCCATAATGTAAAGCAAGGTCTCTCAAGGTTTCAAAGTTTTCTTTTTCACAGTTGGCCACATTCAGGGTAATCCCTTTGATCATCAAGCAAACCTTTTCCCTGGACAACTTGTACCTGTAGGTTTTTGGACTGATTGACACAAACTCTGTGATGTGTTCATCTGGTGGGATTTCTCTGGTGAGTTCATCTAAATAATCACCTAGTGAGGGTTTCCAATCTCCCTTGCAGCTCACAAATATCATGGAATACCACTGGTCTTTTAAGCTAACAGCTCATACAACTCTAAGCATGCATAAGCAGTGGTGAAACAGGCTATAAAGATATTTGTGTTACCCAAGAGCATATAATGGTCTTTGGCATGCTTCCAAGACACGCAGGCTGCCTAATCATCAGTAAAGTCACAAGATGAAATTTCATAGGTGGGAGAAAAGAGGTAGCCAAAAAGTTCTTTGAGGTCTCTTATGATGCTGGTGTTGGACAAGTTGGTTCTCTGACCAAATCTACCCCACAAAGAATTTAGAAACAATTTTGCTATTTGGCACTTTGCAGGGTTGGGTTTTATATGCTCTGGGTGTAAGGTCATGCCTTCTTTCTGGAAGAAATTGGCCATGTATCTCTTTTGTTTTTCTTGGTCGGTACACCAGGTAGGGTAGCCCAAGGCTTCCTGCTTCTGTCACAGGTGCATTTTTATGTTCCATGAAAGAAGGGAGCTAGACCTATCGGCAAAATGCCAGACCTCATAGATTTGAGCTACTCTGTACCCCTTGGTGTACACCAGAATTGAATAAAGCTATCACCAGGTGCCCAGGAGGGCCCTCTCTTCATTAGTGTGGTCACACTTTTGCTGTCTTGTTTCCACGCAGAGGCAGCACAGCGTGAACATAAGCTTCCTGCTCACCCTGTTGGGTAGCACAGGGAAAAAAAGTGGGTACAGTGTCACCCTGGCTTTTCCAAAATAGCTTGACAGGGGTTGGAAATTGTCATGAATGATTTCAGGGTGTCCAATTGGGTATTCCTTCATTTTGTTTATGAAGGGGTAAAGACTGGTAAAATCGTAATAGTGTATTTATTCGCCAGGTTTAGTTTGGTAATATAGACAGATGGCATTAGTTCTTCCTCCAAAAAGACCACCCCTAGGCATCAGTGGAAAAGGCAGTGGGGTTCTGCTTAAAAAAAAAAAAAAAAAAAAAAAAAAAAAAATCTGACAGCTCCCCATCCGTTTCTAACAGAACCCTCCACTCGTGCTCCCAAATGGTCCTAACAGTAGCACTATGGTCTGCAGTTCCAAAAACATAAACTTGTACATGGCCATGCAGACGGAGGCCAGTGTGATCTATTGGAAAGGATCTATGAAGCATTCTACATTTTGGAGTTCACCATCTATTTCCACACGGTTTACCTGCCATGTCATTTTCATAATCTCATCCCTGTAGAGGCAGCAGGCCTCTTGCAAAATTTGTACATCCTGCTGGCAAAAATAGGCCAGCTCCTTTTGCTGGTGAAAGGTCTTATTGCGGTTATCCTGGTACCATTTTAAAAACTGTTCCTTCTCACCGGACATCATATTTTCAATGCTGTAGTGCACCACCTTTGGGAGAGGCCCCAAATAATTTTGGTTTTCTGCAGTGTTGAAAAAATGTGGGAAATAACCATTGCATCCTTCAAACTCCATCACCTTTGGGAGCCTGCTAAGTTTCATTGGCAAAAAGTATAAGGAATTTATTAAATGGATGCCTAGCCTGATCACTTCTATGCACATGAGTTTACCGGCCTGGGTGATTAGTTTCATACCCATTTTTTTCCTTCAATAACTGGCTAACAATGAAGTAACCATCATAGCCTTTGGTGTTGTGAGCTATGAAGATGTAGTCCTTGAACATTTTATCCATAAAGACCTTAATAAAAAAAAATATATATATATATTTTTTTATATATCAGACAGACACTCTTCATCCTTAAACTCTCAAGTGCTTTCTGACTTTTTGGGCTTAGCTGTACAAGCCTTTTTGGGGGTTTTGCCTGTGGCTTTGAGGGGTTTTTTCCCCTGTCTTTGGCTCCATTGCAAAAATGTAGTTGGGCACATGCATCCTTGTCTCCTGCACACATTCAAAATCATAAGAAAATAAAAATAAAATAAAAAGTAATCCTCGCCTTCTTCAGGCTTTTCAATTTGGTGCATAAAGCACCAGTGCTTGTTTACATCCATTATTTTCCCATAACACTGTTTGCACCACCTCCCTTTGCACTTGTGGTTTTTGTTCACATAAGATTTACACTCATCGCACAGAGTTTTAGTCAGGCATTAGATCCATTTTTCAGAGGCCAGGGCCACGTGCCTTTCTAAGCACTCTTTGGAAAGACAGAACAGCTTACAATTAGGGCATCTCTGTGTCTTGGCCATGTTTTCAGTGCAGTTTGGGCTCAGGCAAAGATGACATCAGAATCTGCACACATGCCTATAGCTGTACAATGTCTGACAAAGATCACAATAATTTCTCATGCCAAACACCTTTTTACATCCAAAATACCATAATAATGTTCACCATGCAGCAAAAAAATCCAGGTGTCAGGGTACCTAGGCATGTCCTGTGTTTTAAATAAACTCCAACCATTTTTTCCCTTCTGCATCACTATATGAATATTAACCTGTTCAAGGTCTTCAAACAAAGGTACTTGTTGGAGCATAACCTTTTGATATATAGACATGCCTAATTTCCTGTGCAGTTATTTGGCACTATCTAGCAGTTTGGTATCGCTGGCCTCTCTACATTTTCTAACAGCCAATAGACTGCCTGCAAAGCACAGGTTAGTATCATAGGTATTTAAGTTGATTAAATACTTCCTTTTTTTTAGCAGTGATCTAGAAATAGGGGATAGAGCTTATAACTCTACAGCTCCCACTGCCTGTGCCTTTCACAATGACCACAACCAGCTGAAATGTAGAATCAAGCAATATTTCTCTCTGGCTTTGTAACAGGTTGCTGATCCACTCTAAAAACAGCTCTGGGGCCATCTGGTTTAAATGACTAGATTGAGAGTATAAACAATTTGCCATGCTATCTTCCTGAATACGTAATAGGCTTGTGCAAGTCAGCAACAATCCAATTCAGCTTTGGATCTGGCCACTTCAGATGGCCACGATCCAATCCAGAGCTCTGGATCAGTTTGCCGCTTTGATCCTGCCAAAGTGGCGCTGAAGCTTCGGAGCTGCCTTGGAGATCTGGCTATAGGTTATAATGGGGGATGAATGAAATATCTATAACGTTGTTATTTTAGGTCCAATTTGGGTGCAACTTGAAGCGGTGGTAGCCTCCACTGAGAGCATAAAGCCTGCCAAATTTCAAGAAGATCAGTATATAGGTTTGGGGGAACTGCACCCAAAATCCTTAAAAGCAAAACTCCTGATATGTCTATGTGTTACACTACAGGGGGCTAAAAACTGCAGGGGTGGTAGCCCCAGGTGAGGCCATAAAGCCTATCAAGTTTCAAGAAGATCAGTGCAGGGGTTTGGGGGAACTGCACCCCAAGCTGCTGACAGGCAAAACTTGTCATGTGGGTAGGTGCTTGGGCGACCGCATCTGTGTTGGGGCACAGGGATGTTAAATCTAGTGCAGGCCTGAGTTCTGGGCCCTGCCAGGCCATGAAGCCTGCCAGCTGTGTGTGTGTCTTGCTGGGGGAGTCTGTCATCCAGGGCCCTGCAACCCAAGCTGCAGACAGGCAAAACTTGTCATGTGGGTGGGTGACATTATGTGTGTGTTAAGCTGCACCTTTCCTGGTGCTGGGGCCTCTGCACAACATGGCAGTGTGCCCCAGTGGGGCCTCCTCCTCCCCTACAGCCTCACACCCAGTCCTCCGCTTTATGTGACAACAGGTAAAATAACTTAGCTGGCTCAACACCAATAGCATCAGCATCAAAGGTACCCAAATGGAACTGTCACAGAGCCTTTCTTTTTATAAAGGAATTGGCAGCAAGAAGTAGATGTTGTGTTTTGTTGGACATATGATGTTATTCATAGTGTGTGATGGATTATCTTGTGTTTTAATGTCTATATGAGTATTATAAAAAAAAAAAAAAAAAGTGTACTTAAAAATATATATATATATATATATATATATATATATATATCTTTGGAAGCTTTAGGGTTGAAAACCTCTTTGTCAGGCTGAGGAAGTACCTGCAGTCGGTCCTGGATGGAAGGAATAGTAACGAAGCCAGAGGCTGGCCTGGCCCACAATGCAGGCAAGAAAGCCCATCAGTGAAAATGGAAATGGAGGTGTCAGGGGGTGAGGGACAGGCTGGGGTGGGGGGGTAGAGGGGAAAAAGGGATGTAGCAGCTCACGAAAAAGTAAAGAGGTGCCTAGGGTGTCAGCTGTCCAGCAGGTTGCAGCGTGCCAAAATTCCACTGTCAGTGTCTATGTTGAGTCCATGAGTTTGTGTACCTACTACCTAGGAGGCTGATGAAGTGCAGTTCATTGGCCCAGCTCTGAAAAAAGTGGTTTGTACATTCAAACAAGCACCTAACCTCATCACCAGAACTGAAGCCAGCTTCCTACAGCTGAAAACACAAAACCTGCCAATTATCTCCAGTACCCCCACAAACTGCACACCAAAATCTATCAAAAACAACAAAACCCAACTACCTGTGGGGGCACATTCCTCACCAAAATAAAAACAACCCACCACTCTGGAGTCTGGCAGTGGAGTTCTGGCAGACCATGACCTGCTGGACATCTGACACCCCAGGCACCTCTGCATGTTTACCTGCATTGCTACATCACCCTTGCCCCGCCTAGTCCCCACCTAGCCTGTCCCTCCCCCCCCCGATGCCTCCATTTCCATTTTCACTGACTGGCTTTCTTGCCTGCATCATGGGCCAGGCCAGCCTCTGGCTTCTTTACTATTCCTTCCATCCAGGACCGACTGCAGGTACTTCCTCAGCCTAACAAAGAGGTTTTCAACCCTAAAGCTGGCATCCCAGGCAACTAAGCTGAGCTCACTGGGAGCCTCACAACTGCACTGCAACCAGCAAGCATCAGGCCTGTCAAAGACATGATAGGTCTGGGTGTTCCCCAGCCAGGACTTTGTGCATGCATGCATTAGCTGGAGGTTATAGTGCCTCCTACCCACCTTTCACCAGGGGATCACTAGTCCTGGCATTTATGGGGCTGCCACACCACCAGTAGTCCCACCAGGACTCCCTACCCTGGTAGAGTGCAGTTTTAGTGGTCATGCCCAGGACCTGGGGCCTCTTCCTTCCCCATAGCTCCAGTCCCATACCTCCATGTTCATCCTGGCAGGGTGTAACAGGTATCCGCTCTGGGCTGATCCAAACGTGGCCTGAACACCTGTTCCTGGGGCAACTGCCTGCCTTCTTGCCTGCCATGCTTTGCTATGAATTGATGTTAATTAGTGGGAGGCTGCCCTTGTACTGCCTTATTGCTAGGGGGCGCTATCTGCAGCTCCGTTTCCTCCCCTACACCACAGTCCACACCTCGCCAATGGAATGGACATTGTGTCCTAGCCTTATTACAATCTGGCCCTTTTTTGTCCTCTCTGGGCCTTCCTTTCTTTGATATGCGCCCTCTCCAGTGCTAGGGCTCTCCCCAGCCCTATTTTATTATGTGCCCTCTTCCCTGGGGTTCCCCCAACAATGCTGCCCCCCCTCTGGGGCCTCCTCAGTAATGCTGCCCCCTCTCTGGGGCTCACCATGCCTGCACTGGGGCTTCTCAATAATGCCACCCCCTTTCTGGGGCTCACTGTGTCCACACTAGGGCTTCTCAGTAAGGCTGCCCCCTCTCTGGGGCTCCTCAGTAACGTTGTACCTTCTCTGGGCTCACCATGCCCACACTGGGGCTTCTCAGCAATGCCCCCCTCTCCAGGGCTCCTCAGTAGTGTTGCCTCCTCTCCGGGGTTCTCAGTGTGCCCGCACTGGGGCTCCTCAGTAATGCTGCCTTCTCTCTGGGGCTCCTCAGTAATGTTGCGCCCTCTCTGGGCTCACCACTCCTGCACTGGGGCTTCTCAGTAGTGCCCCCCTCTCCGGGGCCTTTTCAATAATACTGCCTTCTCTCTGGGGCCGTCTCAATAAAGGCTGCCCTCTCTCTGGGCTCACCGTGCCCGCACTGGGGCTTCTCAATAATGCCACCCCCTCTCCTGGGCTCACTGTGCCCACACTGGGGCTTCTCAGTAAGGCTGCCCCCTCTCTGGGGCTGGGCTGTGCACCCCGAATACTGCACCCTCACTGGCGCTGGGGTCCCCTATGAGGCCACTCTGCTGTGGGTCCCCTATGAGGCCGCCTCCAACCATTAATAGCCTCACCCAAACCACCAGTTACAAACAAGAACACAAACGTAAGCCACTTGGCCATAACGTAAATCAAAGCGATCCAGCCATAACAACAGTCCAGCCTACCAGGGAATACTCCATCTCTCAGCCATGTCAGATGCTGCACCTTCAGCCAGGCTTTCCCGCTCTTCCAAGGCAGAGAGCTCCTTCCTCCTTGGCTGCTGGCAGCCAACTGCCTCTGGCCTCAGCTCCTAGGGTTTATAAGGGCCAGGCCCTGCCCCTTCTGGTCAGCTGACCTTCCCTGGTTGCCCTGGCAACCCACAGCTGGGTGCCTTAGTCACTGCTAGGGAGGGAGCCCTAGCAGTTTCCCCTCTTTAGGAGCAGGGCACCTCAGTGCTCTGTGACACAGGGAAATGAGCTCAGCAGGGGTGTGTTCTTCCCTTGCTGGCTAGTGATGCAGATAGTGTCCCCTCCAGCTGACAGCAGGGCATTACTCAGCTTTTCAAAACCTCCAAAAAGGAAGTTGGTACAGATGGAGTGAGGAGGGTGGCACTCAGTCTGTTTGCAGGTGGAGCTTGGGGAACCCCAACAGTGGGAGGTACACCTTTAGGAACACAAACTTCTCCACCAACATAGGATCCAAGCAGCTGCGGTGGGGTTTGACAACATCCCCAGCAATGCTGAACATCTTCTTGCTTGGAACAATGGTCGGTGGACAGGACAAGTGTTACCGGGCAACCGTGGCCAGATCCTGTCACCTCTGGATGTGGTTTGCCCAGTAGGCCAAGTGGTTACAGTCCAGTGGCTCCACATCCTCAGTGAGCTAGGTAGCCACCAAAACCTTGGTGCTACCTGCCCAAAGCTGGGGTCTGGTATGTTTGGACCCCAGCATTGAAGCCATGCCCTTGGCCCACATTGGCAGTGGCTGGTGTGGAGGAGACTGGCTGGTGCTGGTGGCGGTGCTGGTGCTGGGAGTGCTGGCACGGGAAAGTGGATCCCCCTCTTCCACACCCCCTTGCCTCTGCACTTCAGCCTCCCTGACTTTGTTCACCAGCACCTGCGTTCAGTGATCAAGGGTTTTGGGGCTGCCAGTGCACATGCTCCCCTTCACCCTCAGGTTGCATATCACCTCCATCATGTGGACTGTACTGGACCACAAGGGATCCAGCTGTCTCCTGATGCCCTCCTTCAGCTGACTCACCAGTGCCTACACATCTGGTGACAGTGGCCTGCCCCAGTCAGGAACATTGATCCTCTGGAACTTCTCCATTTGCTTCTCCAGTTCCCTCACTAGGGGGATCACCTGGCTGAGGAGGGAATCACCAGTGCTAAGGGCCTCAGTGGCCTCAAGGAAGGGCTTTAGGACCATCAAGATCTGGGAGATGGTACCCCACTAAGCTCTGTTCAGGCAGCCTTGTCCCCCTCCAAGGCATTCCTCACTGTTAGGTGCAGCCTGCATGCCACACAGCGGATGCCAGCAAAGTTGGCATCATGGACATCCTTCACCATATTGGCCCCATTGTTGGTGACCATGAACCCGCAGGTGATCTTGGCCTGCCCAACAAGCCACCCCTGCACCATGCTGTTCATGGCCCCCATGATCTCCCTTGCCTTGGGGGCCCATCCAGCACCTCAGCTTGCAGTAGAGCCCACCAACAGCCTCACTGAGTACACCAGTGCCCCAAGAGGGAGAGGTAGGTGTGATCGCCACCCCGGCTGCTCCAGATGTCAGAGGTGAAGTGCAAGGCTACCTGCAGCCCTGCCTTGTGCAGCTCCTTCCTCAAGTACTCCCTGCATGCCTCATACAGGGAGGACACCACCGCCCTGCTAAAGGTGGTACATGCGGGCACTTTGTAAAATTGGGCCAGAAGTGCTATGAACTGCCTGAATCCTGGCCACTCAACTAGGGAGAAGGGCTGGCTATCCAGATCAAGCAGCTCCCCAATACTCTGAGTGATCTCGTGCACCTTGGGAACATGCCCCCCTTTCTGTCCACCTTTCCCCCACTGTTCCAGGGTGGCCTGCCTCTGCTTTGGGGGTAAGGGGCCTCTGGAGTGAGTGAGGGACTTCCCTTTTGGCACACTTGCACTGGTGCCAGGCTGAGCAGCAGGAAGAAGGGCAAGGGGGTGGTGCCTCCTCAGATGCAGCAGCATGGCCGTGGTGGAGAAGTGTCTCATGTCCTTGCCACGGCTCATGTGCCTTCAGCAATGCTGGCAGATGGCAAACCTGGGATCATCTGCCACCTCAAAATGATCCCACACTACACTACTCCTCCACTTCTGGGTTGGGGGCAAGGATCCTGCCTTTTCCCTCTTCTCAGCAGGCTGAGGCTGAACCGCAGGAGGAGCTGCCTCAGCTGAGTCACTTGTCTCCACAACGTCAGCCTCCTCCAAGGTGCTACTTTCTGGAGGAGACCTGGGTCTAGGGGAAACTTGAGGGGTGTGGAGCACAAACTCTGATTCCCCCTCAGTCCCCAGAATTGCTTGAACCAACGTGCTCATCATCCCTGGTTCCAGCTCCAGCTCCTCCTCTGGTAATGAGAGGCTCATGCTGAGAGCTGAAATTGGGGTGGAGGAGGCAGTGATTCCATTGCTGATGCCCACTTCTGGACTGAATGGAGGTGGTGCAGGTACAGGGATGTCAGTTGCAGACACTGCTCCCACCACCTGGCTTCCACTGGCAGCACCTATGTCATGGCTGCTCTGGAATAGAACGTGTCTGTGTTTGGGAAGGGGGGGTGGGGAGCTTGCAGCTCTATCTCTCCCCCTACCCACTCTCCCTCCCCTGCCAGAAGACCTGGCACCTTTCCAGCATGTTTTATATTGATCTTTCCTGTGCTGCAAAAGGTCTGTGTGTGTGTGTGTGTGTGTGTGTGTGAATCCTTTTGTATATCTGTCTTGTTCTCCTGTGAATATTTGTCTTGTTCAGCTGTGACTATATTATCTGTGTGTCTTCTTCTGCTGTCAATATATGATGTGTGTCTTCTTGTGCTGTCAATATATTATCTGTGTGTCTTGTTCTGCTGTGAATATCTGTGTGTCTTCTTGTGCTCTCAATATATTATCTGTGTGTCTTGTTTTGCTGTGAATATCTGTCTGTCTTCTTGTGCTGTCAATTTATTATCTGTGTCTTGTTCTGCTGTGAATATCTGTCTCGTCTTGTGCTGTGATTTTTTTTCTATATTGTGGGTCTCTGTGTATGTGTGTGTGTGCATGCATGCGTCTGTGTGTGCAAGCAATCTGTGCCTCCCTGCACTGTGATAGATAACACTGGCTGGGAAAACACACCTTTCTTTTTGCAAAGTTTCCAAAAAAAACAAAGAGCAAACATAAATTCAAAGAAATAAGTTGATACTAATAATAATTTAATATAATAGCTAAAATAAGCTAGGCTAAGCTAAATCCTAATCACTCCTTCATAACAAGAAAAAGGAGCTGGCAAGTCTCAGCCTAAGCATTCCTCTCTCACACAGTTGCTGACGGAACGAGCTACAAAAGGCAGAGAAGGGCTGGAAACAGAGGCTTTTATGCTGTTTCTATTCCCACCCCATAGACACTGCTATTGGAAAAGTAGCCAGGGAGAAATCCTTCTCACTGGCTGCCTACAGATGTCAGTATTCCCCCCCTCCCGCTCCTCCTTCCTCCCCCTCCCACTCTCCATCTCTCCCCAGCTCCCCCTCCCTTTTCTAATTGTGTCTCAAAATGGCCAAAACAGGTCTGAAACATCTGAAGCAGATCTGAAGCACTTCAGATGCCCCCGACCCATTCCAGATACCATTGCTGGGACCCTGCTTCGATCCAGATATGCCACTTTGGACGCCGAAGCATCCAAAGCGCCTCTGGATCCGAAGCGGGATCTGAAGACTCGCACAGCCCTAATACGTAACTGGGCATAGTCATTGCCCGTGCATCTCTGGTGGAGTTCTACTACAATTTCTTCTACCCCTCTACTTACGGCTTTGTACACCACGTGTAATGGCACACACTCCAGATTCACAAAACAGAACTTCTCTGTGTACTTCATGCCCCCAAACCTGGCTACAGACCACTCTTGCCTTCTCACCTGCACCGTATATATGTCCAGTAAAACATCCTTTGTTGACTCAGGAGACTGTGGGGCACTTGAGGGGTCCTCTAAAGTGCCTTCTACACCAGATTCGCTATCCCAACTCTGACTCTTCAGGTCTTGGTGATGGGTCAGGCCTGGGAGGCTGGGGAACATTTGAGGGGCCCTCTAAAGGACTTCCTAAATTATAGTCACCAACTCCCCTCTCTGGTTCCATGGGTCCTGGTGAAGGGTCAGGCCTGGGAGGCTGGGGAAAATTTGAGGGGCCTTCTAAAGCGCCATTACTAGGGGATTTTTTATGTTTTCTCAACCAGTGTTTAGCCTTCCCCACGCTCCCCTTTAACCAGGCCCTTACTTTTTGCACCATGAGCCACTTGCTGGTTAGCTACCCATTCTTACCCCTGGGTTTACCATGACTCCCCCTCTTATGATACATGCCATGACTGCTGTCTGAGTTACACAGACTACCTCTTCTATGAGTAAAATTTACCCTTTTGCTCCGGTAGTAATCATGATCTTTCAAAGCACTCTGCACACTCTTTCTGAGATAGATAGACCTGGCAGCACCACTCTAAACCCGCCTCTTTTTTCACAATAATCATGATCTTTCTAGACAAGGTAGTTACCCCCACCCTGAAAACCCACCCTCTTTTATTCACAATAATCATGATCTTTCAAAAAAGAAGAAAGACTCTCCTCTTTCTCTAAACTGTGTGAGCAACCAGTCTTGCGTTTCTTATTCACAGGACCCAGATCACCTGTTTTGGTGGTGTGACTCCTTGTGTTTTTACATATGGTTTTCTCAGAGGTAGGTGGCATATTTTCCTCTGAGGAACCATGCCCTTCTGTTCTGTCCTGATGATCTTTTGATCCTTGGGTGTTATGATCTGCAGGTTGAGCATTTCTGTGGTTTTTTTATTGTGTTTTTAGAGTTCTCCACCCTGGCCCCTGCTCTTCTTCGGGAGTGGTGCATGTGATCACTTAAGAAATATAAAATTTACATCTCAGCATTGAGAATTCACTTTCCTCACACGCTACAAATTTAAAGTTTGCTTAACCCCACTCTTTATATTCACATTCACAGGGGGTTAATTCATACACACACAACTTCTCCTCCCACAAGAAACACAAAATTTCAAAAGCTGATTTCAGAAAAATTACCTTTTACTACTGGATAAAAATATGACTGTATGTGTTTGTTTTGCTTTTCTATTTTAGAAGAAGAGGTTTTGTTTGAAAACAAACAGTTACAAACAGTTGTTATAACTTAGTATGATTATATTAACACAGCCACAAATAGCCCACCATTTAAAAATATTTTTTACCTTGCTGTGGTAAAATTGCATGTGGCTTTCCCACTAGATACGCTGTCTGTAATATGAATGAAATGAGTAAGTCCTCTGTATTAAAATTAAATAATACAGTAAGGAAAATAGTGTATGTATAAAGTCAAATATAACTCATTTTAAAACAGAGTCACCACTAAAAGATAACACCACCCCTTTAGTCTTAAAATATGTAGAGATCTGGACACATAGGACAGCTTTTTTGTGGTCTGGTTTATCTTTACAACACACATCCCCACCACCCATACCATACAAAATATGTGAGAATATATATATTTAAATTCAGTCTTTATTTCCAACAAAAACTTTTACAACCCTCCTAAGAAGGGTTTTTTTTAACAATTTCTAGCGACCATTAAGTCTCATTGGCTTTATCCTTACAAAAGAAACCCTATATGTATGTCCTTAGAGGTCCAAGACACTAAAGCAAATGCCAATCTACGCAGCTGAAAACTGTTGATGTGCTTTACTACCCGTACCCCCAGCCTTCCACCAAAATCAGCAAATGATGTAAACCCCCACTTAAAACTGTTTTTGCTACACCCTTCTCTTAAGCAGAGTTTTATCATTTCTAGTACCAATTAAGCATTCAATATGCGATATGAGAGGTTTGTCTTCCTCAGTGATCAAATCATGAAGAGCAGCATTAGGAACTTCTGCAGAATACACAGCATTTAGAAGCTCTTTAACCTGAAGTAAATGTTTCTCAGTAATTGTGAGAATGTTCCTGCCAAAGCCAATGGCTATAGCAGCATTGAAAATGCTATCAAGACATATTTCCTTGCAAAGTTCCTGAATTGTTTGACTTATGTCTTCATATAACCAGGTAACACAATCATGAAATCCCTGACCCTCCTGATCATGAATGCACCCCCAACAATTTTCAAAAAGTCTCCTCCTCAAGCAGTATTTCATTATGCCATAAAAGGACACACGCACAAGAGACTTCATGAAGATTTTATGTTCTTGTCTTGAAACAGGATCTGATGATTCAACACCTAATTGTCTTCTGAACTCTTCAGCCTCCCCCAGTCTGTGTTTTCTGCAGAAATATATGCTTCCTTCAGGTGTCAGCTGTATGGGTGTACTGGTGAGCAGACTTTCTGGAGTCATTAAAAAGGCTTCATCTAACTGCAAAGGAGTTCAAATAAAAAACCTTAGTTAGCTGCAGTTTAATCAGTCCTTAGCTACTCCCAAACACACATGTGCTATGAAGTGAATCCATACCACCACCATCAAAATCTAAGTGCCCAACCCCCACAATAATGCTTCAAGTCTCTTACCGGCCTCTCCTCTGTGATGACTTCTACTTTGCATGCAGGCAATGGGACAAGGATACCATCTTCCAAATTCTCAAATCTGCTTCGGGGGCCTGGGCCTCCTCCATTTGCATGTTCATTGGGTCTTCCTAAAAAGGGTTAGGTGTCTCAAAGAGTCTTTGGGCTAGGGGCCTGCTCTCCTCCACACAACTGTTTCTAAGAACGCTTTCTATGCAGCTATCCAAGAAGTCTTGGGGGTGTGGTGAAGGGGCCTACAGGGGTTGTGAAAGAATCCATATCTGCTTCTGCTTGCCTTAGCATGGTCTCAGACAAACAGAGGGCTCACTTGGGAAAGCATATAGACCTGGTGGGCTTGCAGCCTAAGCCCCACCCTGCATCTCACTCCAGTTGGTTCGGTGTTGTTCTTGGGGAAGTCTGAGGCCTCTGAAACCCCCGCCAATTGGTTGGGGGTGGTGAGGCGGGTTGTTAGAGGGATCACACACCCCCACGGCCACCCCATAGGCCATGCCTGTGCCCCAGGGGCTAGAACAGTCTGGGGCTTGATAGTTCATAACTGTACCATGTGGTCTAGGGCAGGTCTTGCAGCATGAGAGGGTGGGCTTTGTGGGGGTTGCAGGGGCTGTCCTTCTGATGTCATGGACCATGTGGTGGGGGTGTCACACACCATGTGACTGCAGGGCAGAGGTGGGGTTACTGATGTCACACACCATGTGACTGGGGGTAGGGATAGAGTTGCTAGTGTCACACACCATGTGACTGGGGCGGGGTGTGCGAGGTCACACACCATGTGACTGGGTTGGTGATGCCATGCACCATGTGATTGTGGCGGGGGGGGGGGGGGGAGGGCTGTAATTTCATGCACCATGTGACTGGGGTCAGAGGGCAGAGCTTGTGATATCACACACCATATAAGGGGAAAGGAGGCGGGACAAAGGGGGTGGGACTTCTGGTCTCTCCCACCTGTCATATTTGCACTGAAGGGTGGTGAGCCTATCTACTACTAGTGGGAGAAGCCTACACCATGCTCTTTCAGCAATAATTTACTATTGTTCTTTTTGTTCTGTTAGGTTTTTTTTATTTAATACAGGTCATTCCATCCAAATGGAGATTTCTGTGTTTTGCAGATGGAAAAGCAGCACAGGAGTGGAGGCTGAACAGCAGCAGTTAGACAAGAGCAATTCTTTCTTAAATTTGTTTTCAAGAGTGGCATTTAATGAGAAAAACCCTCCTCATGTATGTGCTTGTCCTGAAAATGTCACAGGCTTCCAGCTTTGGGAAACTGTAGCCACACCCAGCACCACACCTACTCATTGCATTTTGCAAATACTTCTGGGGGGGTAAAAATGGTGGCAGTTGTCCGTTTGAGTCCAGTAGTCCATGCAAACTAAGAAAAAATGAGGAAATCTTTGTAGAAGCCAGCTGCAGGCCTGTGCCACAAATCAGCTTTCATGCTTCAGTTTGCTTTGTCCAAAATGGTTTCAGTTTTTTTCCAGAACGTGAAATGTATTCAGCGCTCCCCACCCACTTGTTGCACCACCATCAGTAACCAGCATGGTGTTATAGCTGAAACATCATATCATATCATCATCATCAAGTATATCATATCATATCATATCATATCATCAAGTATATCTACTTGAGATAAAGATGCAAAGCCAGAAATTACAGCTTGAGAGAGGGAAAAGGAGTTATAATGGCAAGTGTTTTGTAAATTTGCCTCTAGCAGCCATCTGCTATGCTGAAAAACACAAGCACAGAACAAAGCAAAGCACTGTGAAATATAATACATAAGAATAATCATTAAAAGGGTAATTCAAGAGATTGTACCAGGTTCCATTCTCTTGAAGTATTGCAGTTATAACTTTCAACCAGCAGATGGAGCCTCACTGCTACAAAGAAGGTAAGACAGGGAGGTACCAGAATTAGAGTCAGGGTATCTTCCAAAGAAGTGAGTTTTTTTCAGAAAATGCTGATTGGTCCCAAACAAAACTTTTTGCAAGAACACGCCAGTTTCTATAACACACATGATGGGAAGGTCTCTTTGATTCAAGAGGGACTTTCTGCTTACCCCCAATAGCCTAGTGGAGACTCCACTGGAGTGCAGGAGACCTGGCCGCAAGTGTATGATGTTGTGCCTTATCCAGTGTAGGGTCTTGAACCTGGCTTTCCCAAGTCTCAGGAGCACTCTGACCCCTGGATAACAGGGGCTTCCAACATGGTGATCTCTTACTGGGCACATCTACACGTGATGCTACATAGCCATAGTGACATGCTACAGCAATGTAGCTCATTGCTATAGAGACATTGCATAGGCAGGTACAAACCATACTGCTGATGCTACAACACTGTAACAATGAGCTACCACTTCATAGCATATTGCTACGGTGACATAGCTTTTAAAAATAACCATGCACTGCCGGGACAGCACAGTAATGGCTGTTGCTGTGCTGTCATTTAGTACTTCCAAAAACAAGTACTAAATTACAGCACACTAACAACTGCACCATGGGGGGCATATGTAGACACACCTACTGTTTCCTGTTGAAGCTGTTTTACTTTACATAAATAATTAAATACCTATGGCACCAAAGAAAAACTCTAGGTGTGGGTGATTATGGCACTCATATGGGACATGGCAAACCCAGATGCAAGTCTCTAGCCTGTTATTCTCTCACATCCCACATGAATGCCTGAACCACTGAGCTAGAGTCCCTTTCCTGATAGACCTGTTGCACACTAGATAAATAGATCTTCTTGGAGTGCCAGAGAGCCTGACTGGATCACCCAAGTCTCTGAGCATGTCCCTAGGGTGCTAGAGACCTAGGCTTCAATTCCCTAGTCTGAATCAAGCAGAGCAGTGCTTGGAGCTGTGTAGCTCATGTCCAGGTGAGTGTGGAGTCTCCTGATCATGGACTACTCAGTATTTTAGAATGGGTGATAGTTTCATAGTTTCATAGTAGCTAGGGTCAGGAGGGACCTGAACAGATCATCTAGCCTGACCCACTGCCACAGGAAGGAATGAATGCTGGGTTCATAAGACCCCAGACAGGTGATCATCCAACCTCCTCTTGAATTTGCCCGAAGTAGGGGCGAGGACCACTTCCCTGGGAAGTTGGTTCCAGCTTTTGGCTACCCTAACTATAAAATATTGCATTCTGATCACTAACCTAAACCTATTCTCCATATGCTTATTACCATTGTTCCTTGTCACCCCAGGTGGTGCTGGGGAGAAAAGGGCTCTGCCTATTTGCTGTTGCTGTTGCTCATCCCCTGATGAGCTTGTAGGCAGCCAATAGGTCTCCCCTCAGCCTCCTCTTGCTGAGGCTGAACAGGCTCAGGTCCCTCAGTCTCACCTCATAGGGCCTGTCCTGCTGCCCTCTCACCAAGCGAGTGGCCCTTCTCTGAACCCTCTCCAGGCTGGCCACATCCCTTTTGAAGTGAGGCGCCCAGTACTGGATGCAGTATTCCAACTGCGGCCTGACCAAAGTCGCATAGAGGGGGAGTACCAACTCTCTGGACCGGCTTGAGATGCACCTTTGGATGCAAGACAAGGTATGTCTGGCCTTGCTGGCTGTGGTCTGGCATTGGCGGCTCATGTTCATCTTGGAGTCAATAATGACTCCGAGATCCCTTTCCGCCTCTGTGCTTTCAAGAAGGGAACTCCCCAGCCTGTATGTATGCTGTGGATTCCTTCTCCCAAGGTGCAGCACCCTGCATTTGTTTACGTTGAACCCCATCCTATTCTCATCTGCCCACTTTTTTTGTAGTCTGTCTAAATCTATTTGCAGCCTCTCTCTCCCTTCAAGTGTGTCCACGTCGCCCCACATCTTAGTGTCATCAGCAAACTTGGACAGCGTGCTTTCCACCCCCTTGTCCAAGTCACTGATGAAGATGTTAGACAGTGTGGGCCCGAAAACCGAGCCCTGGGGTACCCCACTGCTCTCATCTCGCCAGGTTGAGTACAACCCGTCCACCACTACTCTCTGGGTGCACCCCGTCAGCCAAATTTTTACCCATCCAACTGTACAGGCATCAATGCCGCAGTTGCTTAATTTATTGATGAGGATGGGGTGAGAGACAGTGTCAAAGGCCTTCTTAAAGTCTAGAAAGACTACATCCACGATGACACCATCATCCAAGGATTTAGTTACTTGGTCGTAAAAGGCAATCAGTTTGGTCTGGCAGGACCTGCCTTTGATGAACCCATGCTGATTGCCCCTGAGCATTATCTCCCCTGCAGGCCCCCCACAGATGTGCTTCTTGATGATTCTCTCCAAGATCTTCCTGAGCACCAAGGTGAGGCTTACAGGCCTATAGTTACTTGGGTCCTCCTTCCTCCCGGTCTTGAAAATTGGGAACACATTAGCCAATCACCCGGCACCTGGCCAGATGACCACGAATGCTCATACAGCCAGGCCAAGGGCTCCGCGATGACCCCTGCCAGCTCCTTCAACACCCTTGGGTGGAGGGCATCTGGACCTGCAGATTTAAAAATGTCTAGGCCTTCCAGAAGATCCCTAACTACATCTGCACTGACTAAAGGCCTGACAGAGCTATCCCCAAGATTGTCCCTACCTCTGGTAGGTGGGATGTCCCGGTCCCTGTTCAAGAAAACAGAGGCAAAGAGACTGTTAAAAATATCAGCTTTCTTGTCTGGCTTGGCCACAAGATTACACAATTTTGAAGGGATGGGAGCCCAAGAAGGGTGGCTGTGCCTTAAGGAAACGATCCTTCGGGCACAAAGCAAGACGATCCCCGAGCGAGGCAAAAGAGGGAAAGGGGCCAGGAGGCTTCCCTGGCTGACCACAGAAATCCAGGGCAGCCTAAGGGCCAAAAGGGGAGCACATACAAAGTGGAAACAGGGAGAGATCACCAAAGACGAATATACCTACTCTGCTCGTGCTTGTAGGGAGGCAGTTAGACGGGCCAAAGCTACCATGGAGCTGAGGATGGCAACCCAAGTAAAAGACAACAAGAAATTGTTTTTTAGATATATAGGGAGTAAAAGGAAGACCCAGGGAAGAATAGGACCCCTGCTAAATGGGCAGAAACAATTGGTGACAGACAGGGGGGACAAGGCTGAACTCCTCAACGAGTTCTTTGCCTCAGTGTTCTTAAGCGAGGGACATGACGAGTCTCTCACTGGGGTTGTAGAGAGGCAGCAGCAAGGTGGCAGACTTCCATACGTAGACCCTGAGATGGTGCAGAGTCACTTGGAAGAACTGGATGCCTTTAAGTCAGCAGGCCCGGATGAACTCCATCCGAGGGTGCTGAAGGCACTGGCCGACATCATTGCAGAGCCACTGGCGGGAATATTCGAACGCTCGTGGCGCACAGGCCAAGTCCCAGAGGACTGGAAAAGGGCCAACATGGTCCACATTTTCAAAAAGGGGAGGAAGGAGGACCCAGGCAACTATAGGCCAGTCAGTCTCACCTCCATCCTTGGCAAAGTCTTTGAAAAAATTATCAAGGCTCACATTGTGAGAGCCCAGCAGGACAAATTATGCTGAGGGGAAACCAGCATGGGTTCGTGGCAGGCAGATCGTGCCTGACCAATCTAGTCTCTTTTTATGACCAGGTTACGAAACGCCTGGACACAGGAGGAGGGGTGGATGTCGTATACTTAGACTTCAGGAAGGCCTTCGTTACGGTATCCCACCCCATACTGGTGAACAAGTTAAGAGGCTGTGATGTGGATGACTACACAGTCCGGTGGGTGGCGAACTGGCTGGAGGGTCACACCCAGAGAGTCGTGGTAGATGGGTCGGTCTCGACCTGGAAGGGTGTGGGCAGTGGGGTCCCGCAGGGCTCGGTCCTTGGACCGATACTCTTTAATGTCTTCATCAGTGACTTGGACGAGGGAGTGAAATGTACTCTGTCCAAGTTTGCAGATGACACAAAGCTATGGGGAGAAGTGGACACGCCGGAGGGCAGGGAACAGCTGCAGGCAGACCTGGACAGGTTGGACAAGTGGGCAGAAAACAACAGAATGCAGTTCAACAAGGAGAAATGCAAGGTGCTGCACCTAGGGAGGAAAAATGTCCAGCACACCTACAGCCTAGGGAATGACCTGCTGGGTGGCACAGAGGTGGAAAGGGATCTTGGAATCCTAGTGGGCTCCAAGATGAACATGAGTCGGCAGTGTGACGAAGCCATCAAAAAAGCCAATGGCACTTTATCGTGCATCAGCAGATGCATGACAAATAGGTCCAAGGAGGTGATACTTCCCCTCTATCGGGAGCTGGTCAGACCGCAGTTGGAGTACTGCGTGCAATTCTGGGCGCCACACTTCAAGAAGAATGCGGATAACCTGGAGAGGGTCCAGAGAAGGGCCACTCGTATGGTTAAGGGCCTGCAGACCAAGCCCTACGAGGAGAGACGAGAGAAACTGGACCTTTTCAGCCTCTGCAAGAGAAGGTTGAGAGGCGACCTTGTGGCTGCCTATAAGTTCATCACGGGGGCACAGAAGGGAATTGGTGAGGATTTATACACCAAGGCGCCCCCGGGGGTTACAAGAAACAATGGCCACAAGCTAGCAGAGAGCAGATTTAGACTGGACATTAGGAAGAACTTCTTCACAGTTCGAGTGGCCAAGGTCTGGAACGGGCTCCCAAGGGAGGTGATGCTCTCCCCTACCCTGGGGGTCTTCAAGAGGAGGGTAGATGAGTATCTAGCTGGGGTCATCTAGACCCAGCACTCTTTCCTGCTTATGCAGGGGGTCAGACTCGATGATCTACTGAGGTCCCTTCCGACCCTAACATCTATGAATCTATGAATTACCGTTTGTGTCTTCCAGGGCCCCTACATTGCCTGGCGTCCTCTTCTTGCTCCCAATGTACTTGAAAAAGTCCTTAATCCTGGATGCTAGCCTGAGTTCCATCTCTGCCTTGGCCTTCCTAATAGCCCTCCTATACTCACGGGCTGAGGAGGAGTACTCCTCCTTGGTGACAGCTCCTCCCTTCCACTGGTTGTATGCCTCCCTTTTAGTCCTCAGGGATTGCTGAATGCCCTTGCTGAGCCAAGGGGGTTTCTGAGCACCCTTACCCCCCTTGCTTCTCTCAGGGACTGTTATCCTTTGGGCCTGGAGGATTGCCCCCTAAAGGTACGACCATCCCTCATGGACTCCCATCTCCTCTGCCTTTTGGGCCCTTAGTGCCTCCCCCACTAGTCTCCTAAGCTCATTGAAGTAGGCCCTTCTGAAGTCAAGGGCTTTAGCCTTGGTGTGAGCCCTAGATGCCCTGTGTTGGCTAATGAAATACAGAAGGTGATGATCGCTATTGCCCAGGTGGTCAAGGACCTGCAGTCCCCTCACCAGGTCATCCCCCATGGCCAGGACCAGGTCCAGCAAGGCGTTACCCCTAGTGGGGCTGTGCACTTCCTGGATAAGTTGAAGGTCCTTTAATACAGCCAGGAACCTATGTGAGCAGTCAGACCTGGCTGTCTGCTCCTCCCAGCAAGTGTCTGGGACCATCCATATTTTCACTCCACCCTCTCAATCACCTTAGGTCTCAATGGGCATGTCTACATGTGCAATTTTCTACACAGAAAATTAAGGCACATTAAAATGCACCCGGGCACATGTCTACATATGTGCCTGATTTATAGATTTAATAGATCTCATAGACATTAGAGCTGGAAGGGACCTCATAAGATCATTGGTTCTAGCCCCCTGCCCAAGGGGCAGGAAGTCAGCTAAGGTCAAAGGATCCCAGAAAGATAGCATCCAAATGTTTCTTAAAAGTGTCCAGAGTAGGTGCTTGCACCATCTCTGAGGGAACTCTATTCCAGGCCTTGCGGGCTCAGACAGTAAAGAAGTTTTTCCTTATGTCCGGCCTAAAATGGTCTTGCAGGACTTTGTGATCATTGGACCTTGTCATCCCTTTGCATGCTCTGGTGAACAGGCATTCCACCAGATCCTGAGGCACACCCCTTATGTACTTATAGACTACCACCAAGTCACTCCTGAGCCTGAGCTCCTCAAGGTTGAAGAGTCCCATGGCTCTCAGTCTCTCTTCATAAGGCCTGTTGTCTTGCCCTCTGATCATGTGCATGGCTCTCCTCTGGACTCTTTCAAGCTTCTCCATGTTTTTCCTGAATTGTTCAGCCCAGAATTGGATGCAGTAGTCTAGCTGTGGCCTAACCAAGGCTGAGTACAGTGGGAGGACACCTTCAAGTCAGCGGGTCCTGACAGATTGCACCCCAGAGTACTTAAGGAGCTGCCAGGAATCATAGCCCAGCCACTAGCAAAGATATTTGAGAGCTCCTGATGCTCAGGTGAAGTTACCTGAAGATTGGAAGAAGGCCAACGTGGTACCCATCTTCAAGAAAGGGCGGAAAGTGGATCCAGGGAACTACAGGCCAATCAGCTTGACCTCAGTCCCTGGAAAGTTTCTGGAAAAAATTATCAGAGACCATTCTTGACAAGCTGACTGATGGCAGCATCCTGAGGGACAGCCAGCACGGGTTTGTTGCAGGTAGGTCTTGCCTGACCAATCTCATCTCCTTCTATGGCCAGGTGACATATCACCTGGACAAGGGAGAAGAGATTGTCATCATATATCTGGACTTTAAAAAAACCTTTGATCTGGTGTCCCGTGATCTCCTCTTGGAAAAATTGGCCAACTGTAGCCTTGGCTACATCACAGTCTGATGGCTGGAGAATTGGCTCCGAGGCCAGACCCAGAGAGTGGTGGTCGACGGAAGTGAATCATCATGGTGCTCCGTGATCAGTGGTGTCCCCCAAGGTTCCGTCCTTGACCTGTTCTCTTTAACATCTTTATCAACGATGTGAACACTGGTGTGAGAAGTGAACTGGCCAAGTTTTTCCAATGACCAACTTTGGGGTAGAGCGTCCACACCTGAGTATAGACTGGTGAACCAGGCCGACTTGCGTAGACTCAAAAAGTGGGCAGATACAAACCTGATGACATTCAATACTGACAAATGCAAGGTACTTCACCTTGGGGAAAAAAGCCCCGCAGCACGCTTATAGGCTCGGCGGTGCTGCACTTGCTAGCAACATGGCTGAAAGAGACTTGGGGGTCATGATTGACCACAAGATGAACATGAGCCTTCAATGTGATGTTGCAGCTGGTAAAGCAAATGAAACTCTGGCTTGCATCCACAGATGCTTCTCAAGTAAATCTCAGGATGTCATCTTCTCACTGTACTTGGCCATGGTGAGGCCGCAGCTGGTGTACTGCATCCAATTTTGGGCTCCACAATTCAAGAAAGACGTGGAGAAGCTTGAGAGAGTCCAGAGGAGAGCCACGCACATGATCACAGGACAAGAGAATAGGCCTTATGAAGAGAGGCTGAGAGCCATGCGACTCTTCAGTCTGGAAAAATGCAGATTCAGGGGTGACCTGGTGGCAGCTTGTAAGTACATCAGGGGTGTGCATCAGGATCTGAGGGAATGCCTGTTCACCAGAGCGCCCGAAGGGATGACAAGGTCCAATGGTCACAAACTCCTCCAAGACCATTTTAGGCTGGGCATAAGGAAAAACTTCTTTACTGTCCGAGTCCCCAAGGCCTGGAATAGACTCCCTCCAAAGGTCATGCAAGCACCTACTTTGAATTCGTTTAAGAAGCGTTTGGACACTTATCTTGCTGGGATCCTTTGACCCTAGCTGACTTCCTGCCCTTGAGGCAGGGGGCTGGACCCGATGATCTTCCGAGGTCCCTTCCAGCCCTAATGTCTATGAAAGATATGAAAGATCCTGGATCTTGCTTGAAATTCATCAGTAGATACAAGCCAGCATTTTGTTTGCTTTGCTGGCTGCAGTATGCTGGCTTATAGTTTCATAGTTTCATAGTTGGTAGGGTCAGAAGGAACCTGAGCAGATCATCAAGTCCGACCCCCTGCCATGGCAGGAAAAAGTAGTGGGGTCAAATGACCCCAGCAAGGTGTTCATCTAACCTCCTCTTAAAGACCCCCAGGGTAGGAGCCAGCACCACTTCTCTTGGAAGTTGGTTCCAGGTCCTAGCCACCCTGACTGTGAAGTAGCACCTCCTGATGTCTAGTCTGAATCTAAACTCTGCCAGCTTGTGACCATTATTTCTAGTCACTTCTGGTACTGCTCGGGAGAACAGGGACTCCCCCAATGCCTGCTGGTCCCCTCTGACTAGTTTGTAACAGGCTACTAGATCTCCCCTCAGCCTTTTCTTGTGGAGGCTGAACAGGTTCAGGTCCCTTACCCTCTCCTCGTAGGGCCTGCCCTGCTGCCCCCTGGTCATGCAGGTTGCCCTCCTCTGAACCCTCTCAATGCTGTCCACATCCCTCCTGAAGTGCGGCGCCCAGAACTGAACACAGTACTCCAACTGCAGCCTGACCAGTGCCGTATAGAGAGTGAGGATCACCTCCTTGGACCTGCTTGATACACATCTGTGGATGCATGACAAGGTGTGGCTGGCCTTCCTGACTGCGTCCCCACACTGTCGGCCCATGTTCATTTTGGCATCAATAATGACTCCAAGATCCTTTTCTGACTCTGCACTGACAAGAAGGGAGTTCCCCAGCCTGAAGGTATGCTGCTGGTTCTTCCTCCTCACGTGCAGGACCTTGCACTTGTCAGTGTTGAAACCCATCCTGTTCTCATCTGCCCACCCCTGTAACCTGTCTAGGTTCAATTGAAGACTATTCCTCCCTTCTAGCATGCTCACATCCCCCCACATCTTAATGTCATCAGCAAATTTGAATAGGGTGCTTTTTACCCCCTCGTCCAAGTCACTGATGAAGATGTTGAACAGCGCGGGTCCGAGGACCGAGCCCTGGGGGACCCCACTGCCCACATCCCTCCAGGTCAAAAATGACCCATCCACCACCACTCTCTGGGTGCGGCCCATTTGACTGTGTCCCCTGTGCCACAGTCCCCTAGTTTTTTAATGAGAATGGGGTGAGAGACAGTGTTGAAGGCCTTCCTAAAGTCCAGAAAGACTACGTCTACTGCTACCCCTGCATCTAAGGATTTTGTGACCTGGTCGTAGAAGGCCACCAGGTTGGTCTGACAGGACCTGACTCTAATGAACCCATGTTGGTTGCCCCTAAGCATAGCCTCCCCTGCTGGCCCCTCGTGGACTTGCACCAGGATAATTCTCTCAAAAAGCTTACCCAGGACTGAGGTAAGACTAACTGGCCTATAGTTTCCTGGGTCCTCCTTCCTCTCTTTTTTGAAAATGGGAACCACATTGGCCCTTTTCCAGTCCTCTGGCACTATACAAGAGCACCACGAGTGCTCATAAAGCTGTGCCAGGGGTCCCGCAATGACCTCTGCTAATTCCCTCAGCACTCTGGGGTGGAGGTTGTCAGGACCAGCTAATTTTAATATGTCCAGTTCCTCCAGAAGTTCCCTGACTAGATCCTCACTGACCCTAGGCCTGGGTGTGCCTCCCCCGGGGCCTAAGGGGGTCCCAGCAGAAGGGCTGATCTGGTCCCTGCTCAGATCGTGTTCATCTTGCTTATGTTCACCCTGCTTATGGTCAACTTGTTCCTCCATCATGACCCCAAGTCTCTTTTAGTCATGGTGCTAGCAAGTATAGGTGATAGGTCACCTGGTCATAAAAAGAAATAAGATTGGTCAAGCAAGACCTACCCACAACAAACCCATGCTGGCTATCCCTCAGGATGTTGCCTGTCATGACCCAAAGGTCTGATTTTTTGTGTGTGCTTCGGCACTAGAATTATCCCCGTGGGTTTACAGCTTCATTGCACAGTGGAGTTCTGCTGCACAGAGAACCCGCGTGCAAAGGAGAGAGTTCCCACCATTTTGCAGCTGTCTTTGCAGGGTGCATTTTCTTTGCAACACAGAAATGCACGGTGCAAAGAGTTCCCACTCTTCGCATGCAAATTTGTTCTCCGCTATTGGCTAGTTCTAAATTATTCACACGTGGCGGCTAGCGATTGGCCTGCTAGCTGTATAAGAGGCTTGAGCAGTTTCCGCCCAAGCCGAAGAGGACTCCACATCCATCTCGTGGGGACTCTGGGTGCGCGGCAGGGTCATTGAAGCCCTGTGTGTTACTCAGAGGAGTTTGGCAGCCTGATCCACTGCTTCTCTTCCCGTCTTCGAGCGGTAACTTTCTATAAGACGTATCAATGAGTTTTCTATTTTGAGGCACGCTTGTCCTGGACATCCGGAGTTCTGTCTGCGTGGAGCCTAGCAAACTCCAAGTGATTGTTCGTGTTTTCTGTTTGTAACCGCAACTCAAGCAAGTTTTCCAGGCTGCACCGCGACCATCTCAGTGTAAGTAAACAATCTTAAAATCAACCATTAAGTGTCTGTGCCTAATTCTAGCTCGGCGCCCACCCTCTCCGACCCGGCATGCCCGGGCTGCCGGCCACAGCCCGCGTGCAGCACGACAAAGGGCCCGGGTCCGACCCGGCCCGCACATTGCCATCAGCCAGTCTGTTAAGAATGGCCTCTTTGATAATCTTTTCTAAGACCTTCCCTGGGATTGAGGTCAGGCTGATAGGCCTAAAGTTTGCTGGAACCACTTACCTCCCTTTCTTGAAGATAGGCACCACATTGGCCTTCTTCAAATCTCCAGGCACTTCACCAGAGTGCCAGGAGTTCTCAAAGATCCATGCCAGGGGCTGGGCTATGATGCTTGCCAGCTCCTTGACTACCCTCAGGAGTAACCTGTCAGAGCCAGCTGACTTGAAGATATCTAGCCTTTCAAGGTGTTCCTTCATGAGGTCAGCATTCATGGAGGGTAAGGAATCTCCTTCACCCAGGCCTTCCCATCCTGTAATGGGCAGGGCACCCTTGGGACTGGTGAAAAACCAACACAGAGTACCTATTTAGCAAGTTGGCTTTTTCCTGGGCTTTGGTTGTCAGTTGTCCTATCTGGTTTAGCAGGGGTCCAATGTTTCCCTTGCTTTTCCTCTAGCTCCCCACATATCTAAAAAAGAGCTTTTTATTGTCCTTGATACTTGTAGCTAGTTGGAGTTCAGTCGCAGCCTTGGCTTTCCTGGTTCACTCCCTGCAGGTCCAGACCAGTGCAGAGTATTCCTCCTTGGAGGTGGATCCAGTCCTCCATCCTTTGTAGGCCTTTCTTTTTAGCCTCAGGAGGTCTGCTAGATTGTTGCCTTTCCCCTGAGATGGGATAGACTTTGCTTGTGCATTGAGGATTGCTTCCTTGAGAAGCAATCACTCATCCTGAATTCCCCTCCCCTTTGGGTCATGGTCCTTTAGGGTCTCACTGACAAGCCTCCTGAGCTTGTCAAAGTCAGCTTTCCTAAAGATGAGGACTTATTTATTGCTGATTGACTTGCCAGCTTTGCGGCGAATGGTGAAGGTGATCAGCTTGTGGTCACTGTCACCCAGCTTCCCTTTGATCATTAGGTCACTGATTAGGTCAGTCCCCATTGCTAGTACCAGGTCAAGCAGCGTTTTATCTTACGTCAACCCATAGACTTCTTGAGTCAGATAGAGCTCATCCATACATGAGAGAAAGCTTTGCAACCATTCAGATTTGGCTGAGTGCTCTTCCCATGAGATGTCTGAGTAGTTGAAGTCTCCCATGACAACCATGCACCTGGACCGTGTGGCCTCAGCCAATTCCCTGGCAAACTCCTGGTCAAGCTCTTGATCCTGGGTAGGAGGTCTGTAATAGTCTCCCACCATTGTGCCCCCTGTGCTGTGTTCCCCACAGATTTTAACCCAGAGGGCCTCCAGTCATCCACCCTGGGTGCCAGTGTTGGCTTGCAGGTACGTGTAGCTTTCCTTGACATAGAGAGCTACACCCCTTTGGCTGTACCCTTTTGTCCACTCGATCTCTCCTGTACAGGGTATAGCCATCTATACCTGTGGCCCAGTCATGGGTGGAGTCCCACCAGGTCTCTGTTATCCCTATGACATCATAATGATTTGTGTTAAGCAGGAGGACAAGTTCTTCCTGTTTATTCCCTGAGCTCCTAGCATTTGTGTACAGGCAAGCAAGTGTCCCTTTGGGGGCCCTTGCCTTGCCTACAGATTGTTCCAGGGCTGGAGCAGAGGTGGGTTCCCTTAAGTGCCTTGGCCTGCTGGCTTTGTAAGGGTTGCTCAGCAGGCCAGCAGTGGCGGTAGTCCCCCCATCCCCCGGCAGGCTTAGTTTAAAGCCCGGTGGAGCAGGTCAGCCAGTCTGGCTGAGAAGAGCCTCCTCCCCAGCAGAAAGAGGAGGAGGGTGTCCCTTCCCAGCAGCTCACTGCCTCTTTCACCAAAGAGCAGACTGGGGTCATGGAACCCAAAGCCTTCATGATGATACCTGTGCTAAAGTCTTTGGTTTACTACCTTGATCCTCCTCTCCCTCCTCATTCCATAGCCTGAAACTGGGAGAATCGAGGAAAACACCACCTGCAGCCCCAACCCTTTAAGCCCTGCTCCCAAATTCCTGTAGTGTTTCATTACCCGGCTGAGATTGCTCCAAGATGTGTCATCCGTGCCCACATGGATAAGGAGCATAGGGTAGTGGTCAGTGGGCTGGAGGAGCTTAGGGATCTTCTCTTCAATGTCTTGGATTGGGGCTCCCAGGAAGCAGCAGACTGCCCGGGCTAAGGGGCTGGGGAGGCAGATTGCCCCCTCAGTCCCCCTCAGGATGGAGTCTCCCATGACAAACAGTTTGCATTTTGCCTTAGGGAGAGCAGGGGCGGTAGCTACAGTTGAACCTATGTTGCCTGCAGGAGCTGGCAGCTTCACAGGCTCTGCTGGGGCTGCAAGAGGTTCATACCTGTTGCAAAGCTCCAGCAGGGCGGGGACCTTGGTGTGGCGGACCTTGGGGCCCCTGACCACCTTGGTCCAACCCCCTGGCTGGACAGAACTGGAGGTCCCCAAGTCCTCCTTTGTCCTGGAAGGTGACCTTGGTCTGCCCTCCGCCTCCAGAGGGTCAAGGGCCTGGCAGTAGGAGTCTATCTCCTGCTCACCATCCCTGATGGCACACAGTCTCTTGACTACAGCCTGGAGCATATTGAATGCCATCAAGTTTTAATCTGCTCACCTTGCGAGCCTATCAAGGTAGGTCTAGATCACTAGCCTATCCTCAAGTGTGGACACTATTCCCCAAAGTTTGGTGTCATCAGTGAACTTAGCTAGTCCGCTTCTGGCACCAGAGTCCAGATCATTTATAAAGCATTAAAGAGTACAAGTTCAAAAATGGAGTCTCGGGGGGACACCAGTGGCCACGGAGTGCCATGTTGATTTAGTTCTGTCACTTACCACTCTCTAGGTCTGACCCCAGGGCCAGTTTCCCAGCCATTGAACAGTAGGGTAGTCGAGACTGCAGTTGCCCAATTTTTCCATGAAAACATCATGGGACACAAGGTCAAAGTCTTTCTTGAAGTTCAAATATATGATATCAACCTCTTGCTCTTTGTTCAAGTGATACATCACCTGGTCATAAGAGGAAATGAGATTGGTCAGGCAAGCTCTACCTGCAACAAACCCATGCTGGCTATCCCTCAGAATGTTGCCTTCTGTTAGCCTGTCAAGAATGATTTCTTTGATAATTTTTTCCAAGATCTTTCCAGAGATTGAGGTCAAACTGATTGGCCTGTAGTTTCTTGGATCATCTTTCCTCCATTTCTTGAAGATAGGTACAACACTGGCCCTCTTCCAATCTTTAGGTACTTCGCTTGAGTGCCATGAGTTCTCAACTATCCTTGCTAGTAGCCATGATATGATATCTGCTAGTTCTTTTAGCACTCTTGGGTGCAATGTATTTGGACCAGCTGATTTGTGGGTGTCCAGCCTCTCAAGAGCTGTCCAGCCTCTGCTCCTTCACAAGATCTACAGGTGTGGGGAAAGGAGCATCTGGCTGGTTGTTGCCACCAGCAGCTGCAAACTGAAGCTGTGCCCAACTACCCTCATGAGGAGAAAATGGACTATAGTTTTGGGAAACATAAGGGCCCATGAAAAAAAAATAAAACCCTTGATTGATTTTAGGATTGGTGATACTATAATCCCTGCAGTAGTCAACACAGGCTGTACACAGACCATGGTAAGGGCAGATCTGGTTCCCCCACAGATGGGTACCCCAGAGAACTCAGTCAGCATGGTCTGCATACATGGAGCTTCCTACACATATGAAAGAAGGAAACTCTGGCTGATGGTAGTGGGACAAACTGAAGAATTGGTGGTAGGGTTAGCTGAAACCCTTCCCTGCCCCATGCTACTAGGTGTAGATTGGCCCCATCTATGGGAAATAGTGACACGGGTAATGGGGGGTGAGGAATACCTTACCCAAGAAGTCTATTTTGGAGAGCTGGCCAGTCAGGAGGAAGAGGAGTTAGATTTGGATCAGATAATTGGAGAAAACACCTTCAGGGAAGAGCAGACCCAGGAACCGCTCTAGCAAAACATTCTGCAGGAGCATCTGGCAAAGAGAGAAGATGAGGTGCTAGACCCTAACCTGATGACACAGAGCCCAAGATTCAAGGTAAGGGATGGCATTCTGTACTGTATGAAAAGGGAAGGGAAGGGGAAAAACAGATTCAGGTACTGGTGCCTGAATCTTATTGGAGGACCCTGCTCTGAGTGGACCATGCACTCCCTATGGGGGGGCACATGGGGAGAGGTAAGACAGAGGCCAGGCTCACCGGATGGGTGCTCTGGTTTGGGATCTATAAAATGGTCGAACGATACTGCCGGGAGTGTCCAGCTTGCCAAAAGACCGGTGGGCTGAAACCACCCTGAGCTCCATTAATCCCTCTCCCATTGTCTGGGCAACTCTTTGATTGGATAGCCTTGGATATATCAGGCCCCTTTCCACAGAGTCAGGCAGGATACCAGTTCATCCTCGTGCTTGTAGATTACACTACCTGATTCCCAGAGGCAGTCCCGCTATGGTCTGTGACAGTGCCCAAGATAGCCGAAGCACTGGTGAAGTGGGTATCCTGGGTAGGGATTCCCCAGAAAATCCTAACAGACCAGGGAAAAAATTTCATGTCCACGGTCCTAAGACATTGCAAATCAAACAACTCCAAACATCACAACCAGATGGCCTTGTGGAGTGCTTTAATCATACCCTCAAAACCATGGATCTTAGCTGCAATACAAGGAGACCCCAGTAAGTGGGAGGAACTGTTGCCACCTTTGTTGTTTTCAGTAAGGGAGGCCCCCACAGGCATCTACTCAATATTCACCCTTTTGAGTTGGTCTCTGGGCACCAGCCCAGAGGACTAATTGTCCTTATATGTGAAGGGTGGATTGAATCAGAACTACGACGGTCCACACCCCTGAAGGTGGTAACCAAATTTAGGGAGAGACTGTAGAAGGCTAGGAGCATTGCACAGGAAAACCTGGGATGGAACCAGGTAAGGCAGAAATGCTTATACGACCATCACACCCAAGAAAGAGAACTGCAAGAAGGGGATCAGGTGCTGGTGATGCTACCAGACAATACCCACAAATTGCTGGTACACTGACAGGGACCCTTTCAGGTGGTTAGGAAGGTGGGTCCAGTGAATTATGAGGTGTTGAGAACAGAACTTAAACAAAGGAAACAGGTTTATCACATCACCCTTTTGAAAAAATGGCACCCATGAGAGGGGTGGCTCATGCAGAAAAGCGGGGACCTAGATGACCTGGAAGGTCCAAAGCTCCCTCCAGAGGTGGGGAGATGCCCAGTGGTTTCATAGGTTTCATAGATTTCATAGACATTAGGGCTGGAAGGGACCTCAGAAGATCATCGAGTCCAGCCGCCTGCCCAAGGGGCAGGAAGTCATCTGGGGTCATAGGATACCAGCAACATAAGCATCCAAATTTCTCTTGAAGATGTTCATTGTAGGTGCTTGAACCACCTCCAATGGCAGGCTATTCCAGACCTCAGGGGCTCAGACAGTAAAGACATTCTTCCTTATGTCTAGCCTGAAATGGTCTTGCAGTAGTTTATAACCGTTCGACCTCATCATCCCTTGGGGCACTCTGGTGCACAAACGTTCCCCCAGATACTGGTGGTCACCTCTGAGAAACTTATAGGAGGCCATCAGATCTCCCCTGAGCCTGCACTTTTCCAGGCTAAAGTGCCCCATAGCTTTCAGCCTGTCATCATAAGGTCTGTTTTCCTGACCTCTGATCATGCGCGTGGCTCTTCTCTGGACTCTCTCAAGCTTCTCCACATCCTTTTTAAATTGTGGAGCCCAAAACTGGACACAGTACTCCAGCTGCAGCCTCGCCAAGGCTGAGTAAAATGGGAGAATGACGTCCTGGGATTTGCTTGAGAAGCATCTATGGATGCAAGCCAGTGTTTTGCTCGCTTTACTAGCAGCAGCATCGCATTGAAGGCTCATGTTCATCTTGTGGTCAATGATGACCCCCAAGTCTCTTTCTTCTGTAGTGCTAGGCAGCATAGCACTGCCAAGCCTATAAGGATGCTGCACGTTTTTCCTCCCAAGGTGGAGAACCTTGTATTTTTTGGTGTTAAACACCATCAGGTTTTCTTGTCCACCCATTTGCTGAGCCTGTCAAGGTCAGCCTGGATCGCCCTCCTGTCCTCAGGTGTGGATGCTTTATCCCAGAGTTTGGTGTCATCGGTGAACTTGGCCAGTTTGCTTCTGACTCCAATGTCCACATCATTAATGAAATTGTTGAACAGTATGGGTCCAAGGACAGAGCCATGGGGGACTCTTCTCACTCTGCACCTATTTGCTTCTTTAATTTGCTTTCAGAATCATTTAATACCCTGCTCTCAGAGCTGGAGGGGGCAGTTTAATTTATCACCAGCCAGCAGGGAAAGAAAATCTCCTTGCTGAGCTCCCATGCCAGGAAGAACTTGGAGGTATAGGCTGGGGCTATGGGGAAGGAGGAGGCCCCAGGTTCTGGGCATGATCTAAAACTGCTCCCTGCCAGGGTAGGGAGGGCTAGTGGGACTGCCGATGGTGCAGCAGCCCCAGGAAATGCAAGGACTGCAAGCATCCCTGGTGAAAGGTGTGTAGGGAGTGCCTGATAACCTCCAGGCATCGCATGCATGCGCGGTCCTGGCTGGGGAAAACTGAGACCTGTAAGATCTTTGAGAGGCCTGAGACTTACTGGTTGCAGTGGAGTTGTGAAGGTGAGAATGGGCAGGCAGCTCAGATCTGACCTGAGGTACTCTCAACTGGTC
Organism: Alligator mississippiensis; assembly: GCF_030867095.1. Taxonomy (NCBI): domain Eukaryota; kingdom Metazoa; phylum Chordata; order Crocodylia; family Alligatoridae; genus Alligator; species Alligator mississippiensis. The sequence continues at coordinate 27,946,320 of NC_081832.1, forward strand.
CATACTGAGGCCAGGACCCAAAGCGGGGCTCGAAGGGCCAGGGGCCCACCACGAGAAATGGCCAGAGCAAGAGGCTTGGGATTCCAACTGGCCTGAAAGTGGGGTCAGGGCCTAAGGGGGAGCCAAAGGTCCCAGAGAGGGGACCACAGCTGGAGGGGGTGAAGGATGCAATCTGCAAGGCATGGGCCGCAGTGTAGGAAAGATATGCAGCTGCGGAATGGATGTCACCCCCAGACATCAGGGGCCTAAATGGGCAGCCTCCCACCTGGGTAACATCTGAATCAGTTTACCATCAAGGCATGGCAGATGAAAGAGGGGTAGGCAGTTGATCCAGAAACAGGTGGGCAGGCCAAGATCTAACCAGCACCGGGAAGGCCCCCTGTTACAGGCGATCATCCCTGCTGCATTCATCCCACTCTGCCTTAATGCACACAAGGTTCTTTGTGTCAATCTGATATCTTTTATTAGAACAAATGAATAGTTGGAGAATATATCTTAGCAAGCTTTCAGTTTTAAAAACCCTTTGTCAGGCTGAGGTAGCATCTGCAGTTGGTTGGAATGAATACTAAAGAAGCCAGAGGATGGTATGCATGCACCTATCTCCTTGAAACTCGTGCCCTCAAAAGGGGCTACCATCCTTGCTGTTTTCATTCAAATCTTCAAAAAAATGACAAAGTTATAGGTATTGTAGTGATTCCCCATTATAATCTATGGCCGAATCACTGAATCAACACCGAATCTTTGAATCCCATTTGGCTGAACCAAGTTAGGACAGTGACTCAAATCGCCGAATCAAATCACTATCCCTCCAAATTGGCCAAATCCTAATTGAATACTTGCTGCTTCATACAGGCCTAGTGATCAACTCGTGGTCACTGTCTCCCAGCTTCACTTTGATTCTTAGGTTGCTGACTAGATCATCCACTTTAGCCAGTACCACGTCAAGCAGCACCTTGCCCTCTTGTTGGACTGTAAACTTCTTGAGACAGGTAGAGCTCATCCACACTTCACGAAGCTTTGAGACTGATTGGATTTGTCTGAGTGCTTTTCCCATGAGATGTCCGGGTAGTTGAGGTCATGACAACAGTGCCGAGAGCATGCAGCCTCGGCCAGTTCCCTAGTGAATTCATGGTCAAGCTTTTGTTCCTGATTTGGAGGTCTGTAGGAGACTCCTACCACTGTATCCCCTTCACCACGCTCCCCATGTATCCTAACTCAGAGGGTCTCCAGTCGTCTTCCTTGGTTGCCAATCTCAGCTTCTAGGGGTGTGTAGCTCTCCTTCACATAGAGAGCTACACCCCCGCCCCTTTTTCAGCACAATCTCTCGTGTACAGGGTATAGCCATTTATACCTGTGGTCCAGTCATAGGAGTCCCATCAGGTCTCTGTTATCCCTATTCGAGAGCAAACTGAGCCCGATAGAAGCAGCTTACTTCAGGGCTGCTCCTGCTCTGCTCTGCTCCCCTGCAGCAGCCAGGGGGAGCTCCTGGCTCCTCTGGGTGCCAGCCCTAGGCTGACAGGGGGCACTGCTGGGGGCATCCCTGGGCTGGGAGGATGCATGAGGGTCAGCCTTGAGCTCAAGGGGGTGGGGAAGGAGTTATCCCCGGATCCAGGGGAAGCTCCAAGCAGTGGGGAGCTTGGGGTTGGGCAGGCAGGGCAGGGCAGTGACAACCCAGCACGGGTCAGGGGGGTGAGATCCACTTTCCCTGCAGCTAGAGGCACACTGACCCATGTGCCATGCAGGCATCAGCTGCTGCAGTGCCATACATGGGTCAGGGAGCCTCTAGCTGCAGGGGAAAGCAGGTTGCACCCCCACCAACCTTCACTTCCCTGAAGGTGGTTTCATTGCATAGGGGTGCATCCCCCCCAAGGTGGTTCTATTGTAGGGGGATGCACCCTCTGCTCCACCATATCAGGAGCCACCTTTACCTTCACTAGCTGCACCTCTCCCTGGGGTACTCTTGCCTTTCCCTCCCCCCATCCCTCCTCCTCCAGCTGCAGCACAAGCAGCGCCCCCTGGCAGGGACCCCTCATATCCCAGGGGCGCAGAGTAGGAGGAAACAGCAAGGCAGAGGTGGAGGCAACACCCTGGCAGTTGTGGCTCCCGAGCTCCTGGAGAATCAAGTGAGAAAAGCCAAGCAAACTTTGCCATCCCTTTGCACTGGCTGCCTACAATCCATTCCCCACTTAATACCCACTTCCCCTGCCGTGATGCTCCAAGCCACCTGGGGTAGTGCAAGGGCAAGCTCTCCAGAATCATGGAGCAGGGGGCATGGCTTCCCATTGCCAGCCCTGGACACTGGACTGTCACTCGGCCCAGCCCCAAGCTCCCCACTGTTACTAGATTTGCCCATCACTTTGGGGTGTGCTCATTTATTAGGGATACGTTTCTAGGGTCTTTTTAATTCTATCAATGTGCTGCTTGTGTTACTTGTGTTTCTATACAGAGCTGTATATCTCCTTTCTGCAAGTCCTCACCCCCAGTGGAGCTATCTTGCCGGACTCAGTTGCAATGGGACTGGGTTCCTCCAGTCACCAAATCAGTCATACACACAAACACACACAGATTAACGTGACATGCCTGACCTGGCCAGGTTGATTAGCATGGACAGGCTGACACCCTCATATGCCAGGAATCAGTTCATTAAGGTAACAATAAAATGCAGTCAGACACAAGCACACAGGTAAACCGAATACCTCTGAATTGGGCTGGTGTCCAGCTGACACCTTCATGGGCCAGCATTTAGTTCATAAGGGCACATCTGAGCAAAACTGGATCAATCAGCCTGTACAAGCTGATCCCTTTATGTGTTTCAAACTCAGCACACCCCAATCTTTGGCCTAACTATCCTAGTAGTGGTAGCCGCTTGATAAGCAGACCCCACAGTATTTCTGGGCTTCACAGGGATCTTTAGTTTAGGTAAAAGAGGCGTTGCTGCAGAGCAAGTGGGGAAGGAGAAGTAGAGGAGGAAACATACACCCAGTTATTACCAGTTTGACTATAAAAGTTATTTATTGCTAAATATATGAAATGTATAATGGCACTAGTAATAATAGACATGCAAAGGAAAACAATCAAAACAATTACAATACTACCCTGGTTTCACTAAGCATTTGGGGAAACTTAGCTCAAGCTTAACTAATACAATTCAGGTTTAGAAATCTATGCCTAGAGAGAAGAAGAAGAAAAAGAGAGAGAGAGAGAGCTGGGGTCTCACCAGTTCAAGGCACTTGGGTTCCCATACTGACAGGTAAAGTTCTTAGCATGATCCTTGAAGGGAGACTATCTCTTTTGCCCAGCTTCTCGAGAACAACAGCGAATGGTGTCAGAGAGATTTTTCTCTTGAAGCACAACTTTGCTGCTTTTACAGGAAACACAGAGCTGACAGGTAACACCACTGCTCGTAGCTGCCCCCAGATCTGGGTACAGCCAAACAGCAGTAGTGGCATTCTGCTGCAGTTTGGACTAAGCCAAACAGCAGTAGTGGCATTCTGCTGCCTTGGCTGATGCAGAGCAATTTGCTCCCAGGTCAGCATCTACACTGGTGCTTAGGCGTATTAGTTTAAAGTGCCATTGTCCTGTATCTGTACCTGGTGGAACTAGCAAATGGCACTGTAAATTAATTTACTGCACAATAATTGCTGCACACGTGTAGATGGTGGTACTTTCCTGCACATTAGATTAGTCTAATGTGCAGTAAAGCAAACATGGAGATGAACCCAGTTTCACCCTGATCCAGAGCAGTAAAATTTAAAGTCATGATTCTTTTAAAGGATGAGAAGCCCATTTCTTACCCAGGTCTAGCTGCCAAAGTCTTCCAAGTTGGTCACCCTTCCTGGTTTAGAAATGTCTCTCTCATTATTTCATCTTTCTCTTTTGTTTTTCTTTTTACCTCCCTAGGAATTTGAAGTCAGCTCTTGCAGCTCACCCTCTACCACCCCTGTGCTGTTTTTTAAGGAGTAGTCCCACTGGCCAGGAAGACCCAAGAACAGCCCGGTTCCAGATTCCTTTAGGAAGGCCTTCAACACTGTCTCTCACCCCATTCTCATTAAAAAATTAGGTGACTGTAGTGTCGATGCCTACATAGTCAGCTGGGTTGCAAATTGGTTGGAGGGCCGCACCCAGAGAGTGGTGGTGAATGGGTCATTTTCAACCTGGAGGGATGTGGGCAGTGGGGTTCCCCAGGGCTTGGTCCTCGGGCCTGCACTGTTCAACATCTTCATCAGTGACTTGCACAAGGGGGTGAAAAACACTTTGTTCAAATTCACGGATGACCCTAAGATGTGGGGAGAAGTGGGCACACTATAGGAGAGGGACAGGCTGCAACTAGATCTGAATGGTTTCCAGGGTTGGGTGAATGAGAACAGGATGCTTTTCAATACTGACAAGTGCAAGGTATTGCACCTGTGGAGGAAGAACCAGCAGCATACTTACAGGCTGGGGAACTCCCTTCTCATCAGCACAGAGGCAGAAAAGGATCTTGGAGTCATTATTAGGAAGGCTAACCGCACCTTGTCATGCATCCAGAGATGCATCACAAACAGGTCCAAGGAGGTGATCCTCCTCCTCTATGCAACACTGGTCAGACTGCAGTTGGAGTACTGTGTCCAGTTTTGGGCGCCACACTTCAGGAAGGATGTGGCCAGCATTGAGAGGGTCCAGAGGAGGGCCACTCACATGATCAGGGGGCAACAGAGCAGGCCCTATGAGGAGAGGCTATGAGAACTGAACAAGAGAAGGCTGAGAGGTGATCTGGTGGCCATCTATAAACTGGCCAAGGGGGACCAGCAGGCAATGGGAGAGTCCCTGTTCCCCTGAGCACTACTGGGAGTAACAAGGAATAATGGCCATAAGTTGACTGAAAGTAGATTCAGGCTAGATATCAGGAAGCGCTACTTCAGAGTCAGGGCGGCTAGGATTTGGAACCAACTTCCAAGGGAAGTGGTGCTCATTCCTACCCTGGGGATCTTCAAAAGGAGGCTAGATAATCACTTAGCCAGGGTCATTTGACCCCAGCATTTTCCTGCCCATGGCAGGGGGTCAGACTTGATGATCTGATTAGGTCCCTTCTGACCCTACCAACTATGAAACTATGGACCCAGATTCTGCCTTTGCAAAAAATCAGGACCCCAACAGGGTACCCTCCAGGGAGTCCTCACAGTGCTGGGCTCCTCAAGACCTCAGTCAGGAGCTGGGCGGCTGAAAGAAGCATTCTGTATAATGGCAGTTCTGATCTGAAAAGCAGCCTGCAGCCCAGTGTAGGGAAAGTGTAGGGACTGATCTTGGTCCTGGAGATGCCCAGAATCTGGGGAATGAAAAGGCAACTTAAAGCTATGTCTTTCTCTCTGGCAGCAAAGAATGCTATCCCCAGCTTCCCATCTCCCATCCACCAAGTGCATGTTTGGAGAAGTTGGGATGAATATGCACCAGAATGGGGAAGGAGAGGTTCCCTTCAGTTTCACTGTGGAGCAATGAGAGCACATGCCCACACACCCCAGGTCCCAGTCCAAACCAGGTATGCCCTGGTTCTGTCTTCTGCCAATTTCCAGCCAGTGCTTGCTCCCCACTCCTGCCTACCATGTGTAGACAAAATGAGAGGCATGTGTACATGACACTTTAAAGTGGGCTAAATGCTTTTGCACCACCGTAATGGTGTCAGTCTTTGCACACCTCAACGGCATATTGCGCATTAATTCCAGACTTTGTAGGAAATTCAGCGGAGTAATGCACCTTAAATGACTTGGTGCAGCAAACTATAACTCCTTTGAGGAGTTATAGTTTGCTGCCCCTACAGCCGTGGAGTGAAGCTCTGGGCTCTGTGCAGCTCCATGGCTCTGTAAGAAGCCCTGCAGGCAGCTTGGCAGCAGCCTGGGAAAGTAGGCTGTGCCCATGAAAAGTGCCCAGAGCCTGCCTGCCTGCCTGCCTGAGCTGTGCGGGGGCCTGGTGCTTCCCTCTGTAGCTGTGGTACCCCTCAGGACCACCCGAGCCGGGTGCCTGTAGGACGATGCCACCGGGGAGGTGAGGCTGCCAGGGACTGCTCCGTCCACCAGCAGCTCGCCCTCTCCTCCCCGCCGGATAGGCAGGTAAGTCAGCGGGGGTGGGGTGTGCTTGACACGGGGGTTTAATCAGCCCTAAATTAAAGCAGCATTTTTTAAAACCCACCCCTTCAATTTAGGACCTCTGTTTCATCTACACACGCTAGGTAATAAATTCCCCAGATCAGTCCCTAGTGCACCTCAAACCTTGCTCAGCTCTGTGCTCAGAGCCTTCCCCTGAACATAATTTGGAGTCATAGCTTCATTGACTCATTGCTTTGAACTTTCAGGAAGAATTTCAGTCTCCAGACAAGGTAGTCTCTGCCATGGGGGCTTAGCAGCTCCAAGATTGTGCCTGAGTCCTCTTGCTATGAGTGCGTCCCTTTCTATTGTGATGAGATGGGAACAATCCTAGCCCTGACAGATGACGTTGGCTGCCTGATTTCTCTCCTGGATCCAGAGAAGCAAAGAGGGCTAGGGAGAGAAGTACAGCTGCAGCCACTTCATATACACAGTGAGTTGCCAAGGAGACGTGTCTGGTACTAAAGACAGGTGCCGCTGCAAACAGGAGGTCACCACCAAAGGGCAGAACAATAATCATCCCTCCTGGGCCAGCTGCACACCCCTCCCTGGGGAAATGGAGATCTCAGGACAGAGAGACAGTCAGAATGAAATGTACACAAGAAGCCATAGGGACTAGAGATGACACAAGGAAATAGCTTTGATTACTGACTCGGATCTGGAGTGGGTCAAGAGTGATTGCTGTGGCCCCATTTTGATGGACTTTGGGGGCTCCAGATCCTTCTCTAGAACAGATGTTCCTGGGCAGTGATGAACCTAAGGTACTGGAGTAAATGAAACCTGAACCAATAGGGTTTGACTGTTCCTAGGCACCCTAGTTAAATGAATTGGGCTGAGTGGACAAGTGTTACATCATGACTTCACTAACACTGCCACTGTGTCAACAAGCACTGAGGACTGAACAGCCTCTGGAGATTGTGCTCATCCTTCTAGGAGAAGCATTTTGGTGGAGCTGCCTGAAGAACTGTGTCCTGTGACAGCCTAAGTTGCACCTAGTTACTCTGGGTAAAGGATATCATTCTCCATGGCTGTCAGTACGGGACCTTGAGCTTGTATTCCCACAAAAACAAGGTAGAAATGCACCTTATCTACTAATCAGAGATACATAGGCTTTCATGAGCTACAAACCACAAAATCTTTGATTTTGTTAATCTGTAAGGTGTACCTCAACCCTTCCATCTGCCTGACTTCCAACTAACACATCTAACTTCCTCCTACCTCTCTTTGTATTCAGAAGGGGAAGAGAGGAAATCCCTCTCACCAGGATAACCTGAACTGGGGGAAGTTACATATACCTGCTCAATTCAGAGATGCGAGAACTGGCTTTGCTGTTATTGAGCTCCAAAAAAAGCTTGCTGTAGTATTCCAGTATTTCTGAGACAGGGAAGAACAAGTGCCTTATCACCTGGGTGTCAGAAGTCAGCTAGTGCCCTCTGGACAGTCCCAAACATTTCTCTGCTAACTATGCCAATCCTACCCTCTCTCCTCAATGGGGTGTTGCCTGAGTGAAGACAACAGAATTTGGCCTTCAGTCATCCTAGCCCTTTGGAGACATTAATATCCTAGAATGGAATTTTTCCCCTCCCTTCTTTTCTTGTTTAAAAAAAATATGGGAGATGGTGTTTTTGACTTGGCTATCACTTTTCATGGGCATACTTCTGAATAGTGTTCAAAATAGGGCACACACCATTAGAGTCTGTGTGCATGGTATGTAGGTGTGGATGTCTGTATTTATAGGATGAGTTAAAATGGACTTTGAACAGAGACTTTTTAAATTTAGCAATAAGAAGGTGTTTAATTTGCACCTGCACTATCTGAAAGACTCTGAGATCTGACACATCTTCTGACCCTCTAGCTCAGCAAAGCCTGGTATGACCTAAAACAGGTGTGGACATAGCTCTAGAAGGGGTTATTTCAGACTGCCAGTTCAGACCTAGCCATTGTCCTGGCTTCCATTTGTTTTCAGTAGGTGCGTTTACACGTGTAATTAATGCACACGAATAAATTCCAGAGCTTATCGCTCCAGTTTGAACATGTGCCTGGGAGCAAATAACTTGAAAGTACATTACACTGGAGTTTATTCATGCACAGCACAACTGGGCTTAATGTGCTGCAGAGGGGCTGGCTGGGGCACAAGGGTGCTTCAGTGAAGGGCTAGTCAGTAGTCAGCCCCTGCACTGAAGCACCCTTGTGCCCCAGCCAGCTGGATAGTGACTACATCTGTGCTGTTGCACACAAAAAAACTCTGGAGCACGCTAGTACTTGTATTTACAAGTACTAGCCTGCTCTGGAGTTTATTAATTTCATGCACCTTAATAGGAGTACAGGTGAAAGCGTGGAGACGTTTACTGTGAAGCTAATTAGATAGCTCCACAGTAAATGTCTCATGTAGACACACCCAGTAACCATCAAACTGTGGGGTTTTTGTTCTCAGTGAACTGCATCTTTATGTTTATGGGAATGCTGTCTGTCTGCAGAGATAGCAACCCTTCTGATCTCAGTGTTGCTGCAGTCTGTTACAGAAGAAATGCACACACCATGCTCTCTCCAGGAAACTTTGTTTTTTTGTTTTGTAAAAGGTGCTTTTCTTAAGCTAACACAGTAGTTCTCAACCTTTTTAGACTTGAGGTACCCTTAGATAGACTAGTAGCACCCCTGGATAGACTTATGATACCCGTCAGATAATGTCAAGTTTTCATTTTCACACTTTTTTAATGCGGAAAAATAATAGAGCAGTTTTTGTATGGCAAAGAACTCAGAAAGACCACAAGTAAGGATTTGTATTTGAAGTCTCTGGGTTGATCTTGTGAATCATGTTTGCAAACCTAACAATGCTAACATTGCATGGAACCCTGCATCACCCTTGAAAGGATCTCAAAACACCCTGGTTGAGAATCGCTAAACTAACAAGCCATTTTATGTAGAAAGTGTAGCTTGTCCTTTGTGTACGTGAGGCAGCACCCTCTCCCTCCTACACTCTGGGGGGTCTTGGTCTGCCCCCCACCCCCGCAAAGCCCAGACAGGATAAAAAAGAAAACTTACCTGCCTGTTGGCGGGGGAGCACGTGGCTATCTGTGTGCCTGTCCTCCCCCTCCTGCAGCAGCCTTTGGCTGGCTTGGGGGTGAGGGCAAGCAGCCGGACGTGAACCTGGCAGCGGCAGGGGGAGTGGCAGCACCCCCTTGCTGCAGGGGTTTTCCATGCCCATGTACCCCCTGCCTGCGTCTCACGTACCCCTAGGGGTACCACAGGTTGAGAAACTATGCTCTAAGGCACCTCCCCTGTCCCCGTCCCCCGCCCCACCTCCTTCTCACCCTGTCTATTTATGTCAGGGAGATCTGTCAACCAATGCTGCTGTCCTAGCTGCTCTTGCCCCATTTCAACCAGGGCTGCAGGGAGCAGGTGTGTGGGGAACTGCACTCAGTTGAGGACAGTAGCAGCAGTTGGCAGGTTCCCCAGCCCTGAGCTTGCCCCTGGGCTGATGGGAAACATCCAGGGAGACTGGCAAGGAGGGAAAGCCTGTCCACTACTACCAGTGTCCTCAGCTGAGCCTTGCTTCCTGCACAGTCTGTCTGGAGCAGAGCAGGAGTGGCTCTGGAGGCATCCTGCCTTTGAGTCAGCCAGAGGCAGCAGCAGGTAGGGTAGGGTAGGGCGGAAAGGGGATGTACTGCTGACCATGAAGGGGAAGTGGGGGATGCTGTGAGCAGGGGCAGGGATTCTTCCTTACCTGACTCGGGGACTTAAAGTCCCCAGCTGCTGCTCCCATAGGGTGGTCTGAAAGATGGACTGAGACCAAGCCACTGCACCGCGTCTGAATCTGTCCCTGCAGCAATAAGATGAGGGCTGCCCCTGTCAGCTTGAGGTCTGGAGGAGCAAAGGCTCCTTCCTGATTAAATTATGTACAGTTCAACAGGGTAGGAAGGGACCTGAGAGCTGCAACTACTTCTCCCTACCCATAAGATTGGGAGGGAAGTAGCACTCCTGCAGGAGAAAATAGGCATTAAAATAAATCTCATTGATGACAACTTTCACAGCAGCAGCCACTGCAGGAGTGTACTCCTCATTAACATGTATAGAACAGCTTTTCTTGGGAAGCATCTGACTCCAAAGAGCCATATCCCTTAGTGCTGCTCTCGACATCATTTTGCAGTGACTAAAGGAGTCCTCCCCTCTGGTAGAGGCTCAGAGAAAATTCAATCAGGAGTGGAGAGCCTTGAAAATATCTGCCTAAAACAAAACCAAGTGATCATGATTTCAGAATTTTTCTTTGCTTGTTTAGTTACAAAACAATACGCACCCCATTCCCCCCACTAATCATTCAAATGCAAAAGCACACTTTGATTCACATTTGCTTGTGACATTTATAGGTGCATTTCTACAGCATTTTGCTTTCCATGCACAAGAGCTTGCTTGCACTTTACTAGCTCACATCTAAGTGGCAGGGCTGACATATTTGCAATAAGCTAATTCCAAAATTGTATAACTGCTTGTAAAATTTGTGGTTTGCCTATTAAAGAATGCATATTTTATTGCTTCCATTCCCAGATCAGATAACCTATGTAACTAATTGGCACAATAAAAACTGCAAGCATGACCACAGGTTTCATTATTTGCATTTCTTGCAATGACTTTTAGAACTCATTGAAGTCAACTAATTTACCTCATGGCCTGATGAAATCAGTTGGACTCATTCTATTGATACCAAAAGTTTTTTCATCAGGTAATAAGTTATACATTATAGAGGTTATGGTATGAATTGTATATCTGGTTTTAATATATGATACTTGAATGATGTGCAAGCCAAAAGCCTTCCACCAAGGCAACAAGCAGGTACATTTGAAAAGTGAATTATTCTTAAACTTTCATGATCTGATAGTGGGTGACTCACAAACAGAAAATGAATAATGAAAGTCATCAAAGAAATATTATACCATTTTGTTTTGACATTTCTAAGGCTATCCGCACTCACAGGTTTTGCTTCTCAGAACTGCAAATTGCAAATTCTCTTCCTTGATGAAATGCCCTGTACTGACATCTTAACACTGAGTGTGTGCTATTGAAATAATTTTAATGGCACGAACACATGGTATCACAGACCCACAGAATCCAGAAAAAAAGAAACTAGTCTTAGAAAGAGGAAAGGACATATTATCTCCAGAGGGAAGAAGAGAGCATGGACAGACCTACATTTGAACTACTACAAATTCTGCTCCAATGTATGTGCTTTAGATTTGGAGCATTTCAAGCCATAGACAGATGCATAAATCCCTGTCATGTCCTACAACCAGAACACTTTGAAGTCGCTATGACACCAGCCACAAAGTAAGCAGTTGGTTGGTCCTGCACTTCCACTCTCCCCAGCCCCCTTGCTTCTACAGGGTGGGGTGTGGAAAGCAGGCCAGACAGCCAGTAAGCACTTTTCTGTCTGCTTAGCCTCTGGTCTCCTGGGTCTAGAGGTCAGGAACCATGCAAGGAATCCTTCTCTCCAGCCCCTGGGAAGGAGAGAAGGATTCTTTACGACATAACTATTGTCTCTCAGAGATTGCTGAGGACAGCCAAGCAAAGGCACTAGAAAGATTTCACATGTTATATCTGTCCTGGGTCACAGAGTTCTGTCAAGCTAACCATTTCATTGATTTAATTGATTTTAAGATCAAATAGGATCTCTTAATCTAATGTTTTACATAATGATGGATGAATCAATCAGTTGACTTTTCATTGCATATCTGTATCTCTCTATCCATTTTCCTATTCATCAGTTTCAGCATTTGTATATTGCTCCAGTATGCACTATTGAAATGAACAGGAATGTTACCATTTACTTAAACAGAAGGACAAACAGGCCCTTAGGATCACTGTAATAGCTTGGAACAACCTGCAGTTGGGATATAGGCCTGACGGAACAGTTTGAGAAGGGACATTGGTGCTGGCCATACAAATTGTAACAACGGAGACATGACTGGTTAATGTAGGGGAAGTGGAAGGGCAGCCTTATTTCCCTGGATTTTCATTACTCAGAAGGTGCCATCTCCATGTTTAAAACCAAGCTGAAACTGTGGAGCACTGTTCAGTGTTTAGCAGCAAATCCCTTGTCTGCTAAACCCAGGTCCCACCCCAGCACCAAATCCATCTCTGCATCTTGCTCATACTGATCACTTCACCCACTGGGCCCCTATGTTTCCAGTAGCAACACATTCCCTTTTTATTATCTGCTCATTACTAATTCCTGTGCTTTTGGTTTGAGGAGGGCATCAAAATGCCACTGCTTAATAACACTCACCTGAGTGCTAAGGATTAATTACTCTCCAAACATACAAAGCACTGAATAAAGCTTAGTGTTTTGTTATCTGAATCCCTGCAGGTAGGGAACATCATTCCACTCTCTGAACAAGAGCTCTTAAGGTCTTTTATTTCATGTCAGTAGTGATTAATTTAATTAATGCAACTAACAAAACATCTAACCACACCTTTATAAATAGACCGGTGGGATTCAGTACAGCTCTTCTCTATGCCAAGAACCCCACAAAGAAATGAGTCTAATATGTGCCAAAAGGCGAAGTTTGGAAGGCTGCAATGAGTCCAGATATGAGTGAAAGGCAGAGGAAATGCCAAAACAAACTCATGCTTGGAATGAAAATTAGCATTGAAAGGAGTGTCTGAAAGCAAATGTACTTACCCAGAACATTGACACGGCTGCTTCTAAGAGGAGCTTTTCAAAAGCATTGCACACAGAATGTTTTTGACAGCAGCCAAAGCTCAGAGAAGCTATGCTACTACACTTCATACCAGCAGAAGAGAGGTACTGGGCAGCAATGGAGATACAGCTCAGAACACTCAGCATGTATAGGACATGGTCCTGCCGCATGACCTAAGGGAGTAATCCCTATTTGTTGTTAACAAAGGACACGTCTACACATGCAAATAAGTGCAACAAATTCAATGCGTATTAAGCTAATGCACATTAAGCATTTTTTGCAGGTGTCTACATGTTCAGGGACATAAGACTAAAGTTAGTCCCAAATTCCTGCAGTACTACCATATGCCCCTGTGGTCACCGGGGGAAGCTCCAACCTCCAGCCACATGGCTGCCAGCACTTGACAGCCATCTTGGAAACTCTGATTCCTGGCGAGCCCCTTCCCTGCCAGGGGCCATATGCCCAGCACAAGAGCAGCCTGCAGCAGCTCCTTCCTTGCCCATCCTGCCTCCCTATGCCATGGCTGCTCCAGCCACTGCCCCCACCCCTGCCAGTGTCCATCAGTGCCCCTCGCTCCTGCTGGCCATGGGTGCTGGCCCAGCTGGTTCCAGCAGGCATCCCCCACCCATGCCTCAGGAGAGGGCACTGGCTGCAGGATGCCCTGGCTGAACCCCCTCCTCCTTCACTCCCCACTCCAGTCCGCCTTCCCTGCCATCCACACACCCTCTACCCCCTGCCTATCCCCAGCACCACTCTCAGGACATGCACATGGGTGAAACAAAAAACTTTATTACCCTCACAAAACCCACCCCCATCCCTCTACCTTTCCCCCTCAACAAACAGAAACCCCTCCCCTCTCAACCAACAGTGCCCCTCCACCACCCTCCCCACCCACCAATAATAAAATACCCGCTTACAAGTGGGAAACTATATACAAGTGGGAAACTATTTACAATAATTTGGGTCTTCAACCCCAGAGTGAGGGGCCTTGGGAGGGGGTTTAGGGGGCAGAGCTCCGGGGTAGGTGCCCAACACCCCAATCCCTGGATGTTCCCCCATGGGTCCAGGGGCCACAGTGACCCCAGTGGGTGGCAGCCTTATGCACTGCTGGGTCTTTGGCTGCATAGTGCAAGGGAGAGTGGCAGGTCTGGGCCCAGGAGAGTGGTGGCAGGTCCAGGGTGGGGGCCGGGCCAGGCCAGGCCAGGCCAGGGGTGTAGTGGGTCAGAGGTGTCAAAAGCCCTCCTCCCATGGCCAAGTAGTGGCCTGGTGCAGGCTGATGGATGGGAATCAGGGGTCTGTGGGGCCATGGTCACAGGTCAGGCAGTGTACATGTACATGTTCACCAGGGCCAGGAGGGTGTCCATGGCCTGGCGGTCAGGTTCCCCCTGCTGACAAAGCTGTTCCAGGTGCTTCTGCTCCAGGGCCTCCATGCAGGCCCAGTGGTCCTGCTACTCCCAGTCCCGTGCCTCTACCCAGGCAACATCATCTGTCCATCAGGCCAGCCCCCTCACCTCCCGCAGCAGCTTCCGCACCTCCCGCACCTGTTTCCACACATCCTGCACCTGCTTCCACATCTCCTGCTCCTCTGCCGCCACCACCAACCACTGGAGCAGGAGGGTCCAGTCCCCGGTGTGCCATAGGCACAGCTGGCACAACTGGATGGCTCCAATGGTGGATGGCGGCAACCCACAGCTCACATTCCTGCTGGGGCTGGTGGTCTCTCCTCCATGTTTAGATGCTGGCCCCGCAGAGGCAAGAGACAAGCCTTTTGTGAGAGCTTGCAACATTTTCAGGAGGCCAACTATTCAGGAGGGCACCTCAAGGGAGGACAAGGACCAATGAGCATAAACTAATAGAGGGTAAATTCAGGTTGAGTACAAGGAAAAACTTCTTCCCTGTAAGGGTCACCAGAATCTGGAACACACTCCCAGCAGAGGTGGTGTAGTCATCCTCTTTGGAGGTGTTCAAGATGAGACTGGAAAGGCACCTTGCTGAGCTCATCTGAGCCTAATACTTACTGCCCATGGCAGGGGACCAGGCTTGATGATTGTACAGGTCCCTTCTGGTCACAGGTGACTGGTAGGGAGGACACCAGGGGGCATGTGCCCTCCCTGAGATTGGCTCCTGACTTGGCACTGCTCAGGGTGGGAGATTTTTTTTGCTAAGCTGCAGCATAGAAGTATAGGAATGGATATGGTGCTTTTGGCCTGCTCCAGGGCCTCCCCACAAATTGTGCCCCCCAGACTCAGAAGGCACCAGTTACCCCTGCTTCTGGTTTTATGATTCTATGATTTCAGAAATAAGATGTTTTGCGCCATGGGCCATGTGCTGCCTGGCCTCAGGTTTGGGGTCAGCCGTGCATGGGTGCCCACAGACCCTGGTAAACTGGTTGGGGAGGCCCAGGCGGTTTCTGCACATGCCCCTCATCCCCACTTGCTCTCCTGGGGCCGATGGCCTGCTGGGTCCTGGCCACAGGCAACCTGCCTTCCCTGCCCTCTTCCCTAGGTTGGGATAGGCCAGACCCTGCTTCCCTGCCCCCAGCTCTCCTCCTGCAGACCAGCTGCTTTGCCATGGTGGTGCCCAGACAACGGTGCCTGGGCTCAGGATGTGCAGGGCTCCCTGACCACTGGGGTGAGGGGTTGGCCATGCCCCACCCTCCCCACAAGGAACTTCTCTGGGGAGGCATCCCAGGGCCGTTCCCCCTGCCCCCTGTACCAGAACTGCGCCCCGAGTGTGCCCCTGCTGCTTGTGCCCCAGGCAGTATGCGATGAGCTGTTTGTGCAGGTGGAGGGATGCCTGAGTCACTATGAGCTGCTGCTGATGATCCTCTTGGTGTCCCAAGCACACCTGCACTCCTGATTCAGGACCCTGAGCTATGATGGTGCAGGGGGCAAGCCTGGACTGCCCTGCAACCTCCGCCGCCACCTGAGGGCTACCTGTGTCAGTGCTGCATGTTCCTACCCCCTGCTGCCAAGAAGGACATTGCTGCCAGCCTCAACACCTTCCTTGGTGTGTGAGAGGCCAGTGCTGGCCCAGCTGCAGGGACATGGGCTGATCAATAAAGTTTTGAACTGTGTCCCACCTCTGTGTGTGCTCTGTGTGTGGGTGGGGATGGGGGACCCAGGGCCAGGGAGTGTGGGTGGCCTGGGCAGGGAGAAGCAGCAGGGGCAGGGACAGGGGCAAGGGCAGGAGAGAGGACTGGGAGGGCCCTGCCCCAGTGCAGACCTTACAACATGTCTGGGGCTGGCAAGGCTGGTGGCTCAGTGTGGGCCTCCCCATTGGTGAGGGTGACTGGCTGTGCCCAGTGTCCATGGCCTGTGGTGTTTAGTGGGCTGGCACCTGACCAGAGCCCCCCACAGGGAGAATCTGGTGATGCTGGCAGCCATTGGTGGCATGGCTGGCTTTCTCATGCTAGTGTCTGGGGCTATGCCAAGGACAAGGCAGGTGCTGGGCAGAGCTCCCCAAGCTGCCAATGGGTGCAGGAACCAGGGAGGGGGGTGGGGTGGGGTGGGGCACTGAAGGCCCAAGGTCCCCTCCTCCAGTGGCTGGTGGCAGTCACAGGGCTGCAGCCTGGTTCCCGGGATGTCAAAATGTGGGTTAGCTCCTGCATACAGGCCATGGATTTTTGGGCATGACTGATGATTGAAGTCGGTCACAGTTGTCCACTGTGCCTGCAATGTCTTAACCTTTATGTGGCACTGCCATGCCAACCAAGAGTGCCCTCGCTCCTATGCCCCGCCCAACAGGGCCTCATAAATGTAGACATTCGAGCATGGCCCCAGACTGCCATGAGGTCATGCACTTCCTGCTGGGTCCAGTTGAGGGCCCTGGTGGCTGGCACAGGTGTGTGCATACAGGATGGACCAGGGCTCGACGAGGAGGAGGATGACAACATTCTTGTCCTGCACCAGCTTTCTGGGCCCCTGCACAGTTATCCCTGTGTGGCCAGCCCTGGACAGCTGCCAGTAGTGCCCAGTGCAGGGGCAGGGCCATGGACTGGGAGCCATGCAGCAGAGGCACTTCACCACAGGACCTGCAAGCACAGGAGACACTGCTGGAGCAAAGCAGCAGCAGGGAGCAGGTTCTGGCCCTGCTGCCAGAGACAGCCAGGCAGCAGCCTTGGGGGGATCTCAGAAGTACAGCAAGATACACCCCTTGCAACACTCACCTGTGGCCAAGAAGCTCTGGAGGGGGACGGGCCAGGCAGAGACAGCCCGTGTCCTGTCCAGGACAGCATGCAAGGCCTGGTGTGCTCCTGCACAGATCAACAGTCTTGACCAGGATTCTGGTGTGTGCGCCCCAGGGCACAAAATGGCCACAGACTTTTATAGCCTGCAGCTAGGGGCTGCCAGAGAGTAGCTCAGCCCTGAGGCAGAAGAAGCTTCCAGCCAGGAGCCCTGGGGTTTGGCTCAGGCTGGCCTCCTAGTGGCAGGGCAGACCCAGCACTAAAGTTACTGCCAGGTGATGTCTGCACGTGCTTCACTGTGCATTAACTAATTGTGACTAAAACTGATACCTACATTTGCAGGTATCGCATATAGATACAATTGGCTAATTTAATGCTCGTTAAGGGTGTGCATATGTAGATGTGCACCTGTAATATGCATTAATTTAGACTAATGCGCAATAACGTGTCTTGTGTAGACACACCCAAAGAGTAGTTTTTCTCCTTACTAGCCACATCCACTAGAGGGTGACATGGTCACAACGTGAAGCCAGCCCATCACACATAGCATAGGTATATTTCCAGGTCCTAGAAGAAAAGAAAAAACTCACAAAAGCTCAGCAAATTTTGCCTCCCACTTCTAAGCAGATGTCTGTCCTACCAGGCTACCAGAGGTCATCTTTCTTCTCCTCTTTGGCAAAAAATTTCATCCTGGAACCAAGAATCAGTGAAACTAGCATGTTTCTGTGACCAGTTTCGGTTTCCCTGAATCAGCATTTTCCAACAAAATACCCATTTATCTGAAAAAATTCTGATTTGCTGTATTGGCACTACAAACCGTTTGATCTGACCCTACCCCCACTTTTGGGAGTGGCCAGGGCACTAGCAAGTGCCTTCTGGGAAAGGAGATCTGGCTCGATGGGAAACTTGAGAGGTATCAAGCACAAACTCAGCTGATTCCCCCTCCTTCCCCAGAGTTTCACTTGCTAGGGCACTGAGATCCAGAGCCAGAGCCAGCTCTTCTTCTGGCACTGGAAGGCTCAGCATGGGAAGTGAAATAGGAGTGGAGTAGGCTGCTGTGCTGGTGCTGCTGGTTGTGGTTGTCATCGTGGTGGGGGTGGTGGGTGGGTTATGGCTGCTGTGCGTGGAGGGGATGCAGTCTCGGGCACAGGCAGTGGCAGTGGCACTGCTCCCCTCTCCTTGCTGCTTGTAGCAGCCTCATCCCTTTTAGCTGGAGGAAAGAGGCTTTGTCTCAGTTTGGTGGGGAGGGAACTTACAGCTCTCACTCTACCCCCTCTTCTGCCCCCTCCCTGAAGGCTGGCCAGTGTGGCCACCTGCCTTTCTACCATGCTTCACGGTGTGTTTCATGTCTTCCTTTTCTACAAATATATAAATGTATTTGCGTTCCTATATAAATTAAAAAATGTAGGTGTGCCGCAGTGAAGAATGTATACAAACAACTAGAAATATATCTAGCTCCGTATACAAATTCAAAAATGTAGTGAAGTGAAGAAATTTATGAAATTGATAGAAATATATCTTTCTCTCTATATAAATTCATTAGCATAGGTGTGGTCCAAAGAATGAATGTATAAAAACAAATATAAATATATCTTTCTTCCTATATAAATTCTATAATGTATGATGTGTGGTATGCTGCAAAGCTTTAAATGTGTAGAAATAAAATAGAAATTTATTTCCCTTCCTATATAAATTAAATTCTATAGTAATCCTATCCAATATAAGTATAATATTCAAAAGAATAAATCAATGAATATAATAATAAAAGTGCCTAGAAGAAAAAGGTATTCTGAAATCTCTCTTGCTAGGGTAGCAAGCAGGTAATCCTTTAGAAAAACAGTGCTGCTAACCATGGTGGTCTCATCGGACCTACTGAGCTTTGTGTTCTAGCAGCTCACCATCTGAGCTGCTAGAACACAATGCTCAGTAAGTCATCCAAGGCAAAAAGCAGGGCAGTTCAAAAAATGCTGGCTTTTATGCAGTTTTTTCATCCCTCCCCTAGAGCACTAGGGTTGGAAGGGACCTCAAGGAAGGGTGACAGTCACAGTCAATAATAAGAGCACTCCTTCACCTGCCACCTTCCCCCCTGCTCCCCCTCCCTCTTCTCACTTTACTTTCTCTTTTCCTGCAGGCAAGGCATTGAAGCTAAGTCCCAGCTTCACGGTTGAAACTCGAAGTGTTTTGAATTTTTCAAAATGTTTCAACCTGCCCTGTTTTGTTTTAACGCTGTTTTGAGACTGCCTGTTTTGTTTCAACTTTGCTGTTTCAAGGTCGAAATGGGTCAAAACAGCATTGAAACAAAATGGGAGGCGAAATTTCACACAGCCCTAAAGATTACCATCCCCTCTGGAAGACCAAGGCATTAAACCCAGATCTCCCACTTGCTGGATGAGTGGGAGAAACACCTACACCATAGGGCAAAATGATGGGAGAGGCCGCCGTGTGGGTACATGCCAGCTATCAAAGGTGATTCTATTTCTCCAGAGGTTGAAATAGAATTAAAAAAGTGGGTAAGTGCAAAATTGTTATGTATTTGGCTGGGTAAATGTCATTAAGGCATGTAAAGTAAAACAGGTTCTTGTCCTTAGCCTTTGTAGATTTAAATCTGAAGCCAAGACCTGAAACAGATTCTGTACTTGTAGAACACCTTGAATCCAAAACCACTTGCTATATCTAACCCTCACTGAATCTGGATGGACAAGTCCTGTTTCAACAGTTCCTTCAGCACTTCCTCAATTTTGCTATTGATACAAAGCTGCTGCTGGCCAGAGGGAGGTAGTAGAAAAATGCTTGCCCTGGAGTTATCTTGCAGAAAAAAATCCAGCTCTATCAATAGGCACTGTACTGGGGGGATGCAGAGTGTCTTTACTCACTGTCTACCAAGTTATCAAGCTTGCCTTACCACAGTACCTCATCTGCTGGAGCATTCAACACTCCTGTCACTTGTTCCAAGGCAATGGGGAACAACCTCTTTGGCAGGTGTGCCACAAATTAGACCTGCACCTGTCCCAAGGGCCACTCCAATCTCCTTCCGCTGTGTGATCTGCCACTCTGCTCTTTACTTTCTGCCCAGTTTGCTGCTCTGTGTCCTGCCCTATCTGCCACTGTGTGGCCCGCTCCTTCCCAACCCACTGTGTGCCACACACAGAAGCTGCCCTCGTCACTTGTGGCACGTGTACCACAGGTTGGCCATCGCTGAGCTAGGGCATGTTAATGCATTGACCTTGTTGTCATCGCAAACACAGTGCTTCCTGGCTGTCTCCCCCTGCACAGCTCTGACTTGCCACTAGAGGCCTGGTGAGCAGGGGTAGGACTAAGAGCTGTGAGTTGCCACCAGAAGGCTGGTGAGTCAGGTCAGGCTTCTATCCTTGCTCTGTGAGCAAGGGTGAGAGAAATCCTGGGATACTGAAGGACTTCAACTTTGGCATATGTGGGGAGTGGCCACACCTTAATGGAACGGGAACTGGGTAGTGAGGATCACTAATCCTGCCCTGGAGTTATGTAACTAAGCCACATAATGAGTGCTTAAAACCACTGTAAGGTGTTAATGTGCAGACAATCCAGGGGTTAAGGGCTCCAGGACCTGCTCGAAATTATCTTATAACAAGACCCTAAGTATGTATCAGGATGTGCCATGGGGGCAGCTGTGACACAACCAGTGGCT
The DNA here is from genome assembly GCF_030867095.1 of Alligator mississippiensis. NCBI lineage: Eukaryota > Metazoa > Chordata > Crocodylia > Alligatoridae > Alligator > Alligator mississippiensis. The sequence goes on from NC_081832.1 coordinate 27,966,978, forward strand.
ACCTTAGTCCTGCCCTGCTCTAACTCTAGCCTTGTGTCTCAACCTGTTGCCTCGCCTGCCATGCGCTGATGTTAGAAATGAGAGGCTGAGCAGGGGCAGGCAAAATATGGCCTGTAGTCTGGATTTGGCCCACTAGGCCATTCTATCCAGCCCCAGGGACCCCTAAAAAATTTAGAAAATATTTATCTGCTCCTGGCTGCCTGTCAAAAATGACAGGAGCCACGGGCAGTAGGACCCAGGGGGGGCTGGCAGCAGGAGACAGGAGCCCAGCCCTGCCCACCCCAGCCATTTCCCTGCTTCCTGCCCTCACCCTTGTTCCAGCACAACGTGGCTCCCAGCTGCATGGCTGGATGGTGGGGGGGTGCACACACATACAGTCAGGGGCAGAGAGAGAGAGAGGGAGAGTGTATGTGTGCAGGGAGGGCCAGTGTATGTGTACGTGTGTGCACATGTATGTGTGTGTGCAGGCAGGGGCAGAGTGTGTGCATTCATAGGGTGAGTCCCACATACACACTCTGTGGTGGGCCACTATGGGGAGTTCCTGCATTGACCTTCCCACCTCACTACACCCATCCACCTTCCAGACTCCACGTGACTCCCCAGGGGTGCCTAAGCCCTGGCAGATCCCCTCTCGAGCCCCACCACAGATTCTGGGGGTAACGTGCTGCCACCACCCCGAGAGGGTACCTTCTAGGTTCTGTGTCCTCGGGGAAACACAGACCTAATAGTCCTATGGGTACTCAACCCAATACAAGCACTTGGGGCACCTCCTCAAGTCAGGGGCCAAAAAGGATAGTCTCCCTTAATCCGCAGACCTAAGGGGCCTTCTAGGCATAATTAAACCCACCCCTCAATAAGTCTCCTACACCAGTCACAAAGGAGAACTTTATTGGTTACAACAGGTAGGGTTAGAATAGGGTAAGAGGTAGGGAGGGTAGGGTAAGAGGTATCAAGGGATAACCATTGAGCAAAACAGTCTGGCTGAAGTAGCCTTTTAATATGCAAATGCATCACTATGAGCTGACTAGCCCTTTAGAAACACTTAGAAGTATCATCCAGAAGATGGTAGAGATCTGGCTCGGAGATTTCCAGAGAGAGAGCGTTTTGGTTGGATCAGACTCTCTCCCTGTGTCCTGGTGTTTGGGCCATGCTGGTAAAATGGCTTCTCTCCTCCTTCTCCTTGGACCAGGCCCTTATATAGCCTTTCTGACCTCTGTAGCCCAGTCCAATAGAAGCCAGCAGTGTTGGCAACTAGCCAACCAATTTAAAAAGCATCACTGGTTACCTGGGCAGATGAGCAGGGGCTTTTCCCTCCCCCCACTCAGGTGACCAGAGGGACCACACCCTAGGCACCAGGCTTTTGTCACGTAGGCAGAGGGAGCGGGTTTCCCCACTCCCTCAGGAATGTATCCAGCTCAGGTTACCCAAAGAGATAGGGTAAGGATGTGTCTCTGCTGGGCCCGTCCTAATTAAATTGTCAAAGAACAGAGTTTTTGGGGGAGAAGCAAATGTGGCTTTCTGCCACACACTCCACCATACACATGCACCTACACCTCCCCTTGCACTGCCATACATGCAGACCTCCACACCCACACCCCATCACACTCCTCAGCCACCCTTCCCCCACAAAACCCCACACAAACCCCATACCCACCCACACTCCACATATCCGCACACATACCCACATGCTCCCTCACCCTACAAACCCACACACCCACAGCCCCCCACAAACCTATATCCACCCCCAGAGCTGTCCCTAGGGTACGGTGAATTGAGGCACCCACCCGAGGCCCTGCACTTTGGGGGGGCCCTGCAGAGCCTGGCTGAGAAGCCGCGGCCACTCCCATAGAGCCTGCCTGGAGCTGGTGGCCCAGCCCTGTGCTGCGGAAGAAGCATGGAGACCCCCCACCATGGGCCTGCACAGTGTTAAGGTGGCCCTGCACCCCACTAGGGTTGGCTCTGCCCACCCCCCCCGCAATATACAAGTGTAAGACTTCATTTTAAACTATTGTACAAACACCTCTATATACACTATACAAATACATGTAAACCGGGTCAAAATATTTTTTTGAAATCAAATTAATGAATGTTTTAGATGTTCACTTTTTAGAATATAATTTGGTACTTTTCTGGTTCCAAGATGACAAAACTCCTTGCTGAAAGGAGTACTTCTGGGGGCAAGGGGAGGGACTTCTGGTGGCAAAGGTCAGGGGTTAGGGGGTGGGACTTCAGGTCCCAAGATGGTGACCAGGAGGTGGAGCACCTGTCAAGGGGCAGGGCTACCCATGCAACCCTTAACAGCTTGCCAAAACTCAGTAAGGGGCCCTCTGCCTGAAATAACTGCCTGCCTCTGCCTCAGAGGCTGGGGAGCTCTGGGTGCTTGCAATCTCTCACTATACTTGGTTCTTTTCTTGGGTTCACGTTGATCCACCTGATTCAGGTTCTTGTTACCTGTAGTCTCATGGCCTTGAAGCTCTGACCCCACCCCCCACAGTCTCATGGCCTTAGAGCTCCAACCCCACTGGCCCCAATCTCCTTCAGGGCTAAATTTGTTGTCTCTATCCTCCCCTATAACCACATCCATGCCTCGAAGATGCTACTTTGTCCACAGTTTGGTCTTCCTGTAAAGGCCTCAGCCCTCTCAGCTTTATTCCCCACTTTATTCTGGCAGCACGCTTCTAGCCCTGGTCCACTTATTCAGGCCTATCTCTTGGCCTCAGTCCTGATCTTTGCTTCACTCTCTAGGTCCCAGGCTCTATCTCTTTCTCTGTGTCTCTGGCCCTGTCTCACATTGTTCTAGGTCCCTGGCACCCCTGACCCAGGCAAGGCTGCTCACAATCTCTCCCAACTCCCCTGGAGTCCCTGGCCCAGGCAAGGCTGCTCACAGTCTCTCAACAGTTTGGCTTTAGGTCTGCACACAGCCTTCTAGATTTCAGACCTTGGAAGGGTTCTATTTGGGTCTTAGCCTTTCCTGCTGCAGGATGCTTTCTTGGAACCTGACCTGTGGCATCTACCATCCTTATCAGTCACACCTGGTCCTTCAGTTGTCTGCCGGCTGCTGGTAAACCCCTTCTGGGTCTCCCTGGGTGTATTTACACATGCATTAATGCACTTTAGTTAATGTGCATTACATCTAGTACCTCTGGGTGCCTATACATGAGCCAGGAGGCTGCTCCAATGTACTGTAATTACAGTGTGTCAGAGCAGACTCCATTAATTGAGTTTGCTGGAAATCAAGTCTGCTGGACTGTGGTAATTATAACACTCCAGCCAACCTCTGCTCCAGCCAGCCTCCACATCATTTAATGAGCTTTAGATAGAGCACCCTGCCACCATTTTGAAGTGCAGGGATACTGATACATGAGATGCTTGGTGTGTTTTAATTAGAGTGGCTCTTGGAACTGCTCTAATTAAAGTGCCCCTCCCCCCTCCCCGAACATGTGTAAAAATGCCCTCCATCATGAGGTACTAAGAAAATGCACATTAGCCTGTTCTAATGCACATTAATGAAAGAAGAACACAGTTTTTAAGTGATGCTTAACGCACATCAGTCTATTTTAATGTGCATTAACTAAATAGCACAGGTTTTTTTAGTGATGTTTTAATGCACATTAAAATAGAATAATGCGCATTAAAGCACACATGTATACATGCCTCCTGGGTCCCAGCTACCTCCTACCTTTGGCTGCTGGGTCTTTATAGATCTTCAGGTACCTGGTTGGTGAGGTTCCCCTCTGTTACATCTGGGCTAGCAGGAGTTCTGTCAACAGTGAGAGTCAGGGCCAACCTGAGCCCTCTGGCTCAGGAGCCAGGCTTTTAGTAGGCTGGGCCCCATACCTTCATATCACATGACCCCATACTCAACCTGCTCCCAAGTGTTGTGGCTTAGCCCCTGGGCTGCAGCCACTGCTCTCTTCCCTGCTGTCCTTTAACTGCATGTGGATTCCTTTGGCTGCATGCTGTGCTGCAACTGGCATTTGCTCACCTGCCTGCTTAACTGTAAACCCTTCGGTGCTAGTTCCCTACCTCTAAAGTAGCAGGGATTGGGGGCCCTGCTACAGAGTGCATTGGGAACTTTTTTGGTGAATGACACTCTCTTAATGACAATTTTTATTTTTACATCCTTCTGCGCTCTTATATATATAAGGATCATACTCCCTCCCCCTCTCTCTTTTTCTCTCTCTATATATACATATATGGCAAGATAAGCATACTGCTGACTTGTGGCCCATCATAAACTCCTAATTTGGTTCTAATTTGCCTTAAAAGATGCTAAAAACACCTGAGGTACGATCGTTATATTATTTTAACCTGTGATTGATTTGTGAAGTGGCCTCAGGATGCTGTTATTGCAAATGGGAGAGAATAGCCCATGCGATCACAACAGGGAAAAGAGATGTATATGAGACAGTCTTTCTGACAATATGATGTCCACTCTATGAAAAGGCTGAGGAAGCCCTGCTGGAAGGAGAAGTCCAGCAGTAGGTTAGGGATGGCTTTTCTATCTACAGCCACCAGGGTTCTGTATGAGTGGTTTATGCAACAAAGTGATGTGTGTGTCATGGGTCTTACTTTTCCTCTGGCTCTGATGTCTCAATGTTTTCAGCTAATAAAGATATGCTGAGTTAGGGCTCAGGAAAGATTTAATAATGGAGGGAATGATGATGGGAATAGGTTATGACAACAATTTCTACAAACTCAGAGCCATCTTAAATGTCATTACTGAAGGGTGAATAAATCATCCTTTTAATTAGACAGGAGCAGCTGCTGAAAAGAGGGCATGTAGCAGGGCATGTGTGCATGTCGGTCTCTGTGGGTTTATGGGGTTGGACAGTGGAGGCCTTTATCCATGGGATGCTTTGGGAAGAAAATAAATATTCAATGCAAGCCACCAATCCTAGCCACTCAGCTACAGTAGTGACTACTGTGAACACCAGCAGAAGTAAAGGGGGGGGGGGGGAAGAACCCCTGTTAGAGCTTTTACACAAAAGGGCCAAATTCAGTGCTAGTGTAAATAGACTTCAGTGCACTGTGGATGGACTGTGGATATAAATACACGCTGTTGTATAGCAAACATATATAAAGAACTACCTTGCAATGTGAAAAGGTTTCTGTTAACAATATTTGGAACTTGGGGAGCACTGGATTTGCAACTGAATGAAGGCTTTAACCTGTGGTTAGCAAAAGCTGCTGATCACAAGACAGAATGATATCTAAGCCAGCCATTTGCTTATGCTAAGTAACCATCTTGACTGTGTCAACCATTTTCTGAGAAAAGGTAGCAGGTGAGTCTGTGTGATTCTGTGTGCTGTGAATGAGGTGAAGCTTTAGGAATGTGGAAGGTGGTACAACATGGGACAGAAAAACAGATTGGAATGTGAAAAAACAACATGTAATTAGTAACAGAATCCAAGATGAACATATGCAAAAGGTGAATGGTGATTGGTGAAGAAGCCTCCAGAAGCTTCCAGGTTTTAGTCAAAATCCACCCATTGACCGAAGAAGTAAGTTCATGGCCTTAGACGTATGCTCATAGCCAAACGACATGTAAATGAATTAAATGCATAGGCAATTCCATGTTAATGAAACAAACAGTAAACAGAGGCGGAGCTTAAGATAGGAGAAGAGATGGGCGGAGCATAGAAGCGAGGGTGGAATAAATGTTAATGAGCATAAACCAAGGTGTATAAATGTAGAAAGAACTATTGTTTGTTGCAGGTCCCCTGGTTCATGGGCTGTGTGTCTGTGAGCGATCTTTGTTTGAAGCTGTCTCCATTTTGAATAAAGCTGTTGTGAGCAATGTGTGCTGGTGTTTGCTCCCTGCTTGCTCTGGCTAATGAGTAACAGGATCCATGGGCAATTAGTTAGTTGTCTCCCTAGTCACTGGGCGCCGCATGGAGTCGGGGTCTAACAGTTTCTAATCACAAGTTTTGATTGCACAAAGAGCCCATTGGCAGTGGAGCAGTGGAGGTAAATTTCCCTTAAACTTCTTTAAAAACAAAAATGACTTTTTATTGAAATGCAGATTTGTGACATTTCAGTTTCCATGCTTTTGGTGAAATTATCAGGTTTTTAATTTGGGATAACAGACTGTTGTAAGCTTCTGTTTGCGCACATTTTCAAATGCATCTTATGTCCTTCCTCCTTAACCCTAGAATACTTCCATATGTTTTTTTCTTTGGTGTAAAATACACATAATCTTCTAACTGACTGCTGTGACCTACCTGAGCCTAGAAATTGAGCTAGTGCTGTGCCAATGATTCAGCCAGCATCCATATCTAGCCATTAACTGAAGCAGCCAGCACAAGTCCAGAGTGAGGCTCAAACTTGTAGCTCTAGAGCTGTAGTGAGAGGGCTTGGCTATCTACCCCATATGCCCTGCCCAACTAGCTGTAAATATTAATATATTTAAAAAAAAAATCTTTTTCCATGAACATGAATAGGAAGCAGTGAACCATGAAGCCCCTTCCTTGGAGGCATCTGCAATTGCACAAAGTACAAGATAAAAAGGGTCTGAAATATGGTATTCTTGGTAATCCTGCATGGAAAGGGAATACCATAAATGAACAAATAGGTACTTTCAATTTCTGATTGCTGTCACTCAACTATCTCAAGCAAATCCATCCCAGGAAACAAAATATATTCCATATTTGAGAACCCATCTCAAGCCAATCAACTGAAGTGTAAATCTCTGCAATGGCCTAGGAGAAAAAAATTACCTTTGTTTTATCCATCTCCAAAGCAGTTCCATCCAGTCTCTGAGGATGTTGCAAGCAGGCTTTGAAAATATCCGCCCCAGAGAAAAACAGTAGCAGAAGAAAGCCCTGATCCTGCCATTGGCTCCTGTCTTTGAAAATCTGTCACTGGAATGCAGCCTGGTGTGCACAGTAACCGTGCTGTACCAGCAGCACTACGCAAGGTTGTTTTCTTGATATAGGGATATCAGGAATAAGCTTTCCATGCACATTTTTCTCTGTAAACAAAACATAACTGGGAATACCAGAATGTTGTAAGCTTCTGTTTGTGCATTTTAAAAGCATCTTATGTTCTGTCACATAATTTATAGCGAGGGCACCAAACTCCCTTTGGTCCTCTCTCCCCCCTGGCCAGATTCAGACCCACCTCTGGTGGTGGGGTGAGTGGCCATGGCATTAACCATTGTGGGTTTCTGTGCCTCATGGTTTAATACACTCATTGCTCACCCCTCTGCTGCCAACACATGTCCTGACAGGCCTCCATACGCTCAAATCAGTGGTGGGACCCTGCGCTAGAACTCCCATCCCCTCCAGGTGCCCAGAAAGCCCAATAATAAAGTTCCACAGACCAGCCCTGGCCCAGAGACTGTATCTTTCACGTTACTGGTGTACAGGTTCATTGATTTTAAGGGTGCAAAGGATGGTTATAATTATCTACTCTGATGTCTGCATAATGGGGAACAGAGATCTTCACTCTAATGTTCCAGTAACTCATGGTCCTTCCACTGGGGGCTGTTGATCTTTAGGTCCCTGCACCGTCTCAGGCCTCCTGGAGCTGTCAGCCTTGAGTTGGGGTCCCTTTCCTCTGGGCCCTGTGCCCGGCACCCAGGGAACTTCTATGGAAGCCGAGCCCTCACTGGCTTCAGTTCCTGGCCTCATGCCAGGGGTCTTTCCCCTTTCCAGGCCCTGGTCTGGGCACTGGGGCTCTTTTAGTTTAATGCTGAACCACACTGAGGGGCTCCGGTTATCAGGCCTAGACCCAGGGCTAACTTAAGCAGCCTCGAGCTGCTCCCAAGGCCGAGTCTCCACGCACCGACCTATGCACCATGTGGGGCCCGAGCAGCCTCGAGCATGCAGAGAGCTGGCCCTGGGAGCAGCTCGAGGCTGCTCGGGCCCCACATAGTGCGCAGGTTGATGCGTGGAGAGTTGGCTGAGGAGGCCGGGGTGCCCAGCTGTTTGCCGGATTTGCCTCGAGTGCCTCCCAGAGCCTGAGCACCGTGCGCTGATTCAGGCACCATTGAGACTCAGGCGGAGTCCTGATGACGGAGTCACACTGGGCTTTTATTTACATTGGAGGCCCTGCCCCGAAGTCCGCTGGACCTGCAAAGCGCAGTCTTCAATCATGTCCAGGGGCTCCTTGCCCCCCGCTTCTGAGCAGGGGTGGGGCATGCCCCTCCCAGCTGTTACCTGATTGGTGGAAATGTTCCACCAATCTGAAGTGTCCTTCTCCAAGCCTGGTTTGCTGGGCAAAAGCAGTCAGCCTGTCACACAATCATGCATCATCACCCCAACTCTGTTCTCCATTTTTTGACAGTAGCCCTAGTTCTCGTTAAGAACCATGTTCCTTCCAAAATTGACACAGAATACCAAATGCATTGAGGGATCTTCAATCTGTTTTTTTTTCTCTCAATGATCAAAGTATTCAAAACAACCATCCTTGACCTTCAATATGCAGATGACTACACCACACTTGCACACACTGAGGAAAACATCCACACCATGCTGGATCTTTTTAAAGAAGCCTACTAAACTGTGGGCCTCTCAACATTGAGAAGACTAAAGTGCTTTATCAACCAGGCCATGAAGACAACCCCCTTCCCCAAATTACAATTGAGGGAAAGACCCTGGAGGTAGTCAAGCATTTCCCCTACCTTGGCAGCCACCTTTTTCAAGGAGTGAACATTAATGAAGAGTTCCAGCACAGGATCTGATGCACAAGTGCCTTCTTTGGGAAATTGCTTTGGTGTGTCTTTATTCATCAAGATCTCTGGAAAGACACCAAGATCTAGGTCCACAATGCAGCCATGATCCTCACCTTCCTCTGCAGATGTGAAATGTGGGTGATCTATGATCATCTCAAGAGCCTATAGAGGTATCATCAGCAATACCTCCAGAAAATCCTCCACATCAAACGGGAGGATTACCACACTAATGCCAGCATCCTTGCTGAAGCGAATGGTACCAGCATTGAGTCAGTGTTCCTCAAGCATCAACTTCACTGGACCAGACATAGTGTGCGGATGCCTGACTCTCGACTCCCAAAACAAGTGCTCTATTTCCAACTTAGCAATGGCCTGAGATCCTACAGTGGCCAAAGGGAATGCTACAAGGACACACTCAAGGCATACTTCAAGAAACAGATGGCAACATCAAGAGCTGGGAGGTGCTGGCTGCCAACTGACCCCAACGGCACCACAACCTCAACCCATTTTGAAGTAAAGCATCTTGCCCTCGAAGCAGAGAAGACAGAGTAGAGGAAGGAAAAGGAGAGGAATCCTTGCCTGCAGCCCACTCTCCCCTGCAGAAAGACCTACAACTCCTGCGGATGGATCTGTTGCTCAAGAATTGGACTCTTAAATCATCTCAAGACCCATCAGTGAACCATGGTAGAGACCATCCTTGAATCAAGGGATTGCCAATGATTTTAGTAATCCTTTACTCCTGAGCCATGACTCCACATGGCTAGATATCTGTAAAAATAGAAAAAGAACCAAATTACCTTCTGTTTTACCCAGAGACACAGATGCTGTTAATCTTAAATATATTGGTTTTGTTGTTCACTGAGATGAGTGGATCCTGTTTGTTAAGGATAAAAGGAAGATTTTTGAGGTAATATTTTTCATTGAACCAACTTGTAGAGCTAGATAAGACAGCAGATTCATGTATGCTGACAACATTTGATAAGGAGTGCTCTGGCTAGCCAAGCCACCCTTTGGGATGGGTACTTGGAACCATTGGTTTAGTTTCTTCAGAATCCTGTACATTTTCATTGAACCCTTCGCAAAGATGATTGATTTAAATTATCACTGGATTTATGAAGTTTTTGTGGGTATTTTGTCCAGAGATTTCTCAAGCTCTTGCAAGATGATATCGAAGACACAAAGGACAGATACAATCACATCCTGCTTCACTTCCCAGTTAAGTGGATCACCTATATGGCAGCTCTAGGAGTCTGCTAATATTCTTGATGCTGTGTGTGTTCAAGGTGCTGTTATGTCTCCTGTAGAGCCAAGAATAATTTGCATCCAAAGAGCTGGATAAAGTTTACAGGGAAAGAGCTTTGTGACCAGCTGCTTCCTACATCTGGCTCTCCTCATGCCCCAAGGCCCATAGCACAAGATTCTGAGGACAGGTACAGGGAACCAGCCAGACCAAAGCCCCATGCAAGGATCAAAGCATTGTAGAGGCATGAATGAATTAACCCTAACACTCCACAGGGGTGGGCAAGTCTGAGGGATGCTCATCCTCATTTTAGAGGGAGAGGGGACTTGAGGCAGGTCAGACTACACGAGTAGCAGAACTCAGAAGCCTGGTTATCCAGCACCCTGCTCTAAGCATCACCTTCTGCTCTCTGCTAACCTGTTGTCTGTTTAACTAAATGTACACCAGGAGAGATCAGGTGTCTTTCCCCTCTTTATTCTCCTAAGTTAATGTTTCCCATAGTTTTGATACTGGGGGTACACATTTTTATGGAGTAAAATGGGTGGCACATATCCGCTCCCTGGACCCTGCCGAGGTGTGTGGGGCTGGTGCAGCGTGAACCTGCTGTGTAGGGCCAGCTCTGCCAGAACCCGATCCTGCGCCACGGAGCGTGGCCGTTTGGTGGCGGGAAAGCGGCGGCCAAATATCGGAGCCGCCGGGACTGGGTGACGGCTCCTCCGGCCGGACCCCGCTGACACACACTTGGTGCTGGCGTCCTGCCACAGCCTCTGGGAACCGCTGTCTCAGCTCGCGCACGTAGCCGTGCCAGGGCGGCCGGGGAAGCAGGATGAGTCCGCGGGGCCTCTTGCCCTGGCTCAGGAGCGGCCGCGGCGCCGGCTGAGGCCGCTGCCCGCGGGGCCCCGGCGGCCGCGCTCGGGCGAGGTGGGGCGGGGCTCAAGTGCTGCGGCCGCTCGCGGCGCCCGGGCCGGCTGGGGGGCGGCACCCTGGGCGGGGAGGCCTCAGGCGGCGCCGCGGTGCCCGGGGCCCAGTCGCTGCCGACCCGGGCGGGCGGGAGGCGGCGCAGCAGCCGGTCCCGGAATGCGCTGAAGATGGCGGCGGGCAGGCGGGCGCCCAAAAGCGGGCTGCTGGAGCTGCGCGTCCCGGCCGAGCAGTGGCTGCGGGTGCTGGTGACTCTAGCCGAAGACTTCCTGAGCGTGAGCCCCGCCAAGGGCGCGGCCGCCGAGGAGCCTCCGGCCCCGGCGCCGCAGGACAGCGCGGAGTCCGGCGCCGCAGTGCCCGACGCGCTGGCCAACATCAAGCGCACGGTGCGGATCGTCAAGCAGGACGTGGGCGGGCTCGGCATCAGCATCAAAGGTGCGGGCGCGGGGCGGCCCAGGGGCGCCGAGCAACTTTGGGGCCAAACTTTGCGGCGGGTGCTGGGAGCGTGCCGGGCGCGGGGCCCGCGGAGCTGCTGTGCCGGCGCCGCCGCGGGCCTGGCCCGCGGCCCCAACGCGCTGCTGCCACACGCAGCTCCTTGCGGCGCTCTCCGCCTGCCTGGGACACGCGTCTGCTCGGGCTCGCTCCGCCGGTCCCTCGAGGCGGGGCAGCTGCCCGCAGAGTTCAGCGGGGGGCGGTTACCAGTCTTTATTTCAAAAACTTGGACGCTTCTTGTCGGGGGTGGGAAGAGCAAATCACTGCGGGAGGATGCTTCTGTCTGGGAGATCCCCAGGCTGCTCCGACCCGACTTCTTGGCTTGCCTGATGCAGCCTCTTCTGAGGCTGGAGGTAGAACCCAGCTGAGCCGGTTGGCTGCTGCTCAGAAATATCAGGCAAAAAAAGTTTAAAAATAGATGCCAGGGACAACGGGTTTCAACCGTTATATTTGCAGACCCCTAAAAATGTTGAAAGGCGGTGCAGGCACCTCTGACCTGTGAATGTGGGTGGTCACATACTTTTGACTGATCATAGTCATCTTTCACAGACCCCTTAGACATAGTCTGGGCCCCCAGCCCCCTGTGGAAACCACAGTTATGCCCCATACCTGGGGCAAGCAGAGCTGAGAATTGCTTTTCTCCCAGGGCTCTGCTACTGTTTCAATTAGAGTAGGACACATCTTCAGGCACTAATTTTGTAGCTCATTGGGTCTTTTTAAAGCAGGGGAGTCCTTCAGTGTGATAATTACTGTGGACATGTGGCCCATCTACATTTGTTGCACAATTCACGGTCAATTGCGTGATACATATCACATGTAGCAGGTCCCTCCTCCCCCTCTGTTTCTCTCCCATTCTGTGCCTTTGAATTTGGAATTCAGCTGTGTTTTGCAGAAGTGTTAAGGTGTTATTTGTCCTCCCCTTTGTAACTGAACCAAAAGGCTGTTCTACCTTTTTGCAGCCTATTAGCATCCCTTCATATTAGCCAGCACCAGGCAACAGATCTTGCTCCATAACACCTTGCCCATATCAGAAGTGACGATGAAAAATCCGCAGTCCACACCACTTGTCAGATTTAACCTTCTAGGGGGACTGAATTGTAAAGGCACCTCTGTCAACCCCATCAGCACGACTTGAAAGACCTCATTTGTACAAGTTTGCTGCACTAAGACACAATGGAGAAGTTGGCACAGTGTGTTGAAGGAGCTCTGAGTAATAGACAGTGTTAACACAAAATAAACCAGGTTTTGAAGGTATAATTTTCTTGAAGCGGCAGGACGCATTTATTTATTTTATCTGTTAAAGTTTCTCAAGCAACCTGGAAAAAGTGCAGCTTTGACCTTTAGAATCAAAGATGGAGGTAATGTACCTCTCCAGGAAGTTGAGTACATTCACAGAAGATGAAAGGAAGTGATTTTAGGAAAGCTAATCTATTGCCATGCCCCTTTAAAAGCTAGGTCCTTCCTTTAAACTTACACCCAGTGTTTTTCATATTTTTATTATGAGCCAAATGCAAGAGTGAAATAGAGTCCCTCCAAACTATGAAGATTTGGGGCAGAATCGTATTTTACTTTGTGTGCCCAAGTGCCAATTTTCCACCCTTCTAATTGAGAGTTTAGCGTTGACACAGTTTGCAATCCTGTCTCTATATAGCATGAATGTGCATCCACGTGACTACTGAGCATGTTTAATGTGAAGGTATATATGTTCCAAAATTTCAGTCTGGCAAAAAGGAGGGCCCCCTTCCCATGTTTTAGTGTCAAAGCCATCAGAAACAGGAGATTTACGTTATGGACCCCCATTCCTCCCATGCAAGATGGCTTATAAACCTGGATCTTTCTGACTTCCAGGATGGCGCGCTGGGTATAGGTGAGGCATTATTCAGCCGTTCTTCTGAACCTGAGTTGCTGTACTTTGTGTTTAATATTCAATGGATAAACAGGTATTTCTGGTGCACTGGGAGAAAGGGCCCAGATTAGAATATAGGATCTGCTCCCTTGCAGAGGGCCAGACCATAAAATAAATGCATAACATATGGCCTGGTGATTAGAACATTGTGCTTTTGGGAAGTTGAAGAGGTGGAACATGATCTATATACTAGATTTTTTGCTTCCTGGGTAAGTGTGTTAGCTACCCAGGTATGGGATGTAAAGCATGAGAGAGCCCCCCTCCTCCTTTTCTGGCATCTAATAACCTGCTATTTGTGGAGTAGCAGGTGGAAAGAATTCCATGACTTGGCTTGTGCAGAGTACGTGTGTATGGAGCTGCATATCTACCCAGCCAGAGTGCAGCCTGCCACACGTGTTTAGTAACTTTATGGATGGTTGCACAGTGCATGTGGACTAACTTCACAATTTGTAAGTGGCACAAATGGCAGTTGCACAGCTGGAAAACAGCCATTTGGGTGTATAAAGTGAATTAAGTTTCTTTCTGCCCTTGGTGTTCTCAACCCACAAACTTGGTCAGTCTCCCAAGAACTGTGGCTGGCAAGGAGTGGGGAAGAGGACAGGACATTTGCACAAGCTGAATAAAGCACAGAAAGCTAGCAGCTGGCCCAAATTCTAGTGGCAAAGAATGGAGACATAGCAGCATTTTGGATATTTGGGGCCAGCTTTGCAAGAGATCAACATCCAGCATTCCTTTCTGGCAGCCAAAGAAAGCAGACAGCTTTTCATCTGCTTTCAGGGGGCCACTTCATTTGGCTGTCTGAAAGGGAACTGAGATCTCTCAAAAATTTGGCCACAGGAATAGGTAGCATTGACAACATCTTTCTAGACTGACAGTGTTGAGGTAATTGATTCTCCTGTCACCTCATGACTTCACATGTTCCTTGGGTTTTCCTTCCTGGTAGAAGTGCTTCTTTATGGATGCATTCATTAGGCACAGACTACCCCATTGTTGCACAAAAACTTGTGCTGTTTACTTTTTGAAGCTAGACATTGGACACCCAATATGTCACTGATCTAGTATATTTGTATTTCAAGTGTTCAGTGGATCTATTAATAATCCATATAACCATCTGTAAAATGGAGGGAGTGATATTGAACTACTCAGTAAAATGTTTTGAGATCTACAGACAAGCAGCATTAGTCATGAGCTAGAGATGATGACTTTCATAGATTTCATAGACATTAGGGTTGGAAGGGACCTCGGAAGATCATTGTGTCCAGCCCCCTGCCCCAGGGGCAGGAAGTCAGCTGGGGTCACCGGATCCCAGCAAGATAAACATCCAATTGACTCTTAATTGAATCCAGAGTAGGTGCTTGCACCTCCTCTGGCGGCAGTTGGTTCCAAGTCTTGGGGGCTCGGACTGTAAAGAAGTTCTTCCTTATGGCCAGCCTGAAACGATCTTGGAGAAGTTTGTGACCATTTGACCTTGTCATCCCATGGTGTGCTCTGGTGAACAGGTGGTCCCCCAGATCCTGATGTACACCCCTTATATACTTATAGGCAACCACCAGGTCCCCCCTGAGCCTGCGCTTTTCCAGGCTGAAGAGTCCCGTAGCTCTCAGCCTCTCATCATAAGGCCTGTTTTCCTGCACTCTGATCATGCCCGTGGCTCTCCTCTGGACTCTCTCAAGCTTCTCCACATCATTTTTAAATTTTGGACCCCAGAATTGGATGCAGTACTTCAGCTGTGGCCTCACCAGGGCCGAGTACAGTGGGAGGATGACATCCTGGGGTTTGCTAGAGAAGCATCTATGGATGCAAGCCAGAGTTTTGCTTACTTTGCCAGCTGCAAAATCACACTGGTGACTCATAGTCATCTTGTGGTCAATCATGACCCCCAAGTCCCTTTTGGCCATGGTGCTAGCAAGCGTAGCACTGACAAGCCTATAAGCATGCTGTGGGTTTTTCTTCCCAAGGTGGAGTACCTTGCATTTTTTGGAGTTGAAGGCCATCAGGTTTTCATCTGCCCATTTTCCGAACCTGTCAGGGTCAGCCTAGATCACCATCCTGTCCTCAGGTGTGGACACTTTACCTCAAAGTTTGGTGTCATCAGTGACCTTGGCCGGTTTGCTCTTGACACCAATGTCCACATCATTAATGAAGATGTTGAAAAGGCCCAAGGATGGAGCCTTGGGGGACCCCACTGGTTATGGCGTACCATAATGATTGACTTCTGCCAACTACCGTTCTCTAGGTCCGACCTTGAAGCCAATTCCCCAGCTAGCAGACTGTATGTAGCCAAGGCCACAGTTGGCCAGTTTTTCTATAAGATGATTGTGGGATACCAGATTGAAAGCTTTTTTAAAGTTGAGATATATGACGTCAATCTCTTCTCCCTTGTCCAGGTGATATGTCACCTGGTCGTAGAAGGAGATGAGATTGGTCAGGCAAGGCCTATCCACAACAAACCCATGCTGGCTATCCCTCAAGAAGTTGCCTTCAGCCAGTTTGTCAAGAATGGTTTCTTTGATAATTTTCTCCAAGATCTTCCCTGGGATGGAGGTCAGGCTGATGGGCCTGTAGTTCCCCGGATCTACTTTCCTCCCTTTCTTGAAGATAGGCACCACATTGGCCTTCTTCCAATCCTCGGGCACTTCGCCTGAGAGCCCCAAGTTCTTGAAGATCCGTGCCAGATCCGTGATGATTGAAATAAGTCTGCCAAAATCTTTAGGATGTACATTCTTGAATGCAGGAGCAGTGACAGCCTTATTTTTATAACCCTTGTCCTCCCTATCTCTGTTCCCTCCCCAGCCTCTTTACTCTTAGTGTCACACGTAAATTTTAGACTGTAAACTTCTTGAGACAGAAACTATGTTTTGTTTGATTTTATTTTTCATACGGCACTTGGTTTATTTTTGGGGGACTCGAATGAAGGAATTAACAAATACATTTAACAATGGGCAGGGAGCTGTACCTAGATATCATCCGATGCATGTTTTTAATTTAGCAATGGGTAGAGTTTTTATTTGTCTGAAATCCTCTTTATCCACAGGGAGGAAATGGCATAGGTAGCAACAGACTGAACCCACCCACAATGACCCACCAGTCTGATCCATCCACTAATCTGGATGGATTTTTTTCTGGTAGTAAGAGTGTAATTCAGCTTCTGTGACCCATTCATTCCTTGGCCTTACAACTAGGATTGCCAACAATGGGTACCTATATACGTGCTCTGACGTATTATAATTAGAACGTATCTGAGCAGACTTGATTAATTGAGTCTGCTCTGTGTTCTAATTAGAATCCTCTAGTATCAACGCAGCATCATGTGCATAAGTCCCTGTGGCTTTAAAAATGTTTGCTGGGGTGCTTTAACTAATTTTAGTATCCTGAGGCCATTTTTAAACATGCAGGGGCTTAATACACATGACGCTGCAGCATTTTAATTAGGGCAGCTCTCTGGGTGCCCTAATCAGGACTCTGTTCTGTTATTCCATTCATTGAAGGTGGAGTATGATTCTCCCACTATGTTGCAGCTGGCTAAAGGCACATGCAGACACTTGCCTGCCTTCATGAGGCAGGATTCATTAGGGACTGCCAGAAGCAGGAGAGTATGCACATGTTTTGTCAGTGATGATTAAACAGAGCTAGGGTTAAATATCACTTCATCTGTAGCTGAGCAGGGAATTGAACCTTTGCCTCCCATGACCCTGGCTAGAACCTTAACAACAGGATCTTCCTTCCTGTCTAGCCCACAGTAGGTCTTAGCAACAAGGGTGGTAGCTTTCTATGGAGGAACCAAGAACCAGCAATGAATCTTACTATCTTGGGTCTTCATTGAGGAATCAACCTGAAAATGATTTGGCTTTAATGCACTAGATGCAGCTGTTTGGATATATGTACCTAATATGTACCTCTCGTCAGTGTCTAAATTATTCCTAGACACAGTGCTATCTGTCTATTTCAGAAGTAGGCAGTTATTTCAGCTGGAAGGTCGCTTATTAAGTTTTGGTGACCTGCCAAGGGCCACATGGATAGCCCCGTCCCTTGACAGGTGCTCTGCCTGTTTGTCACCATCTTGGGACCAGAAGTCCTACCCCTAATGCCTGACCTTTGCCACTGGAAGTTCCTCCTACTTGCCCCCTGGAAATAATCCTGGGGGGGTGGGGCGGTGTTTGCCATCTTAGAACCAGAAAAAAAACAAATCATACACTAAAAATCAAACACCTACTATAACATGTTTTCATTTTATTATGAAAAATATTTTGTCGTGATTTGTGTTTGCATATTGTATATAGAGGTGATTGTGTAATAACTAAAAAATTTCTTAGTCTTCTATATTGTGGGGGGGGTTCGTGAGGTGGTGTGGCAGTGTGTAGGGGGGCATAGGGTATGTTGGGGGGGTGTATATGTGGGGGATTATGGGGGCAGGGTGTGGGTGTGAGGGAGGGTGTGGGGGACCCCCCCCCCTCACTCTCCTTCTATGGCACAGCAGCAGGCGGGGTGCTCAGGGCGCAGGTGCCTGGCGGGGCATGGCTCCAGCCAGTGCTGCGCATCTCAGCGAGGGGCGCAACCTTCACCAGGCAGTCCGTATCGCCAGTGCTCCCTGCCCCTCATGTGCCACCCCTGCACTCTCCAGGTATGGGAGGGAAGCCCCAGGCACTGGAGCTGGCTGCCTTCTCTGCCCCCCAGGGGAAGGTGCCTGGGGCTTCCCTCCTCTGCCGCGCAGCTCCAGGGGGGAAGTGAGCCAGTTCCGGTGCCTGGGGCTTCCTTCCCGTGCCTGGCAAGTATAGGGGCTGTGTGTGAGTTGTGAGGAGTGACGGTGATACAGGCGGCTTGGCAGAGGCTGTGCCCCTCGGGGTGCGATGTGCAGCACTGGCCGGAGTCACGCACCGCCGGACACCTGTGCCC
The DNA here is from genome assembly GCF_030867095.1 of Alligator mississippiensis. NCBI lineage: Eukaryota > Metazoa > Chordata > Crocodylia > Alligatoridae > Alligator > Alligator mississippiensis. The sequence goes on from NC_081832.1 coordinate 27,985,104, forward strand.
TAAGTACCCCACCAGTTGCTGCTGCCACTGCCTGCTGGCAGGGGCCCCCACATCTCCCTCCCTCACATCCACATGCTGCCCAGCCAAGCTTCTCGCTGCTGCCACCCCCTTGGTGCAGGCTCTGTGTTGCCGCCAGCTCCACTCTCCGCGTTACTGCCCAGCTGCAGCCTCACTCCCGCTACTTCCCTACCTGCTGCCCAGAGCCAGCAGGAGACCAGGGAAGCCGAGCAAGTCTCTGGGGGCTGCAGCAGCAGCAGCAGCCTGGCACAGAAACCGTGTGCTGGCTGGGCTGCACCCTTCTGTCCACAAGGGTGGGAGCGAGACACGGTAGGGTATGTTTGGGGGTGTGTGTACATGTGGGCACTTTACTCCCACCCTTGCGGGCAGAAGGGCTGGGCAGGGTGCAATTCATTGTGGGGCACTGTGGGCTGGATGAAAGAGCTTGGTGGGCCATATTTTGCCTGCCCCTGATCTATTTGGTTGTTGTTATATGCAACTTACTTTCAACAGGCCCCAAACAGCCTCAGTTTTGATTAGACTCTAGTGTCTTAGGGTTGTATAACTAAGCATGTCCAAAGAGACTGTCCCCTGCCCTGAAGAACTCGTAGGCTAAGAGATTAATTCATTACCATTAAGGTCATTGATTTAATGCTCTTGATTTCTGGTTATTTCCCATTTTGATATAGGCCATTGTGTATATGCTAACCTTCTGATTTCTTAGCACAAGCAGAACTTGTGCTAAAGAAACTCTGATTGGAGATGCACACAAAGCAGTCACCAAGGGGGCAGAGTTGTGCTCTCTTCATTTTGGTTTTATTTATGTTCTTTCAGGGGGTCCCTTGTGGTTCAGTGATAGAATCCTTGTCTACCACACAGGAGACCTGGGTTTGATTCCCAGACACTTATACATTTACAGCCATGGAGGTAGCAAACATTTGGACTCAGTCTGGTCTTTGGATTCTGTCTCAGTGCCCTAAAAGGAGGATGCTGGACAGCTTCCACTCCTCTAAAAAAATTTCTGCCCAGGTATATGCATCAAAGGTCTGGGTGGCCCTGATGCATACACTGTGATCCAGGAGGATTGATGGTTGCCATGTATGTCTCTTCAGGAAATTGTCCAGAGAGTCATAACATAGGGTACATTTAGCAGCAACTATTGCCTCTGAGAGTCTAAAAGATGCTCTGTTAATGTGATAGGAGCCTGTGTGTGTCCCACTCCTACTTCCTAGAACATGGGTTATGATCCATTACTGTAAAATGATATATTCAGCAACCAGTTGAAACCCAATTTAAGGGATATCTTGTTTCCAAAAAGGCAGCCAGCATCTGGATTTCTTCGAGCAGCAATTTGACAATGGTAACAACAGTGTTCTTGAAATTCAAACAAGAAAAAGGTGATTGCTTAGAATTTAATGGGATTTGATGTTTTTGCTCCTCTGATTTATGTGCAGTGGAAGATGGGTTTGCTGGTTTGTGTTTGGGTTTTATTCTGGAGCACTGTAGGGAGCTTCACTTAATTCGATCACAAAAGATATGATGCCCATCAAGTCCTCTTTCTAGATGCTGGGCATTTTTGGACCTCTGGGCTTCTTTTACTCTATTCCAATATTTGTATTTAATATTGTTTCTCTTGTAACATGCAAAAGCAGAGTAAAGATATAACAAATAACCATCCTGACCTATTGCATAACTATTCTTCAGGACACACAACAATGCTGTAGAAATCTCTCTGCAGGTTAAAAAAGTCACATGCATGTTGCTACCTGAGCTGCAGTAAGATCTGAATAGCATCATTTCTGGTTAAAAAATGGCAAGCAGCAGGCAAATACAGGTATTGTATGGAGAAGAACAAATATCCAAGTGACTTTCCTTCTCTGTGCCCAGTTATTCTCTCCAGCCAGTACTCTCTCCTCTCCATTTAGCTTATGAATTCTCCAGAGCACGAATGGTTGGTCACTCACTCCATGTGTGTACACAGGCAGGTCACCCCAGTGGAACTGCATTTGGTTGGGAAATAATAAAATGACACAAGTAATGAAAATGGGTTCCTGTAACAGGTCGCCCTCCCCAGCACCATCTTATGCATTATCCACGACCTATGTGGGGCACCCTTGGAGTCCCCTTAAGGTTTCTTGTGTCCCGTTTTCTACTCGCCTGCCACATCTTGATGGAAATATTATACCGATGTTCTTGTAAGCAGGAGACTGCCTATTGTTTTTTGTATGTTGGGGTCTTCTGCCACCATGGGCCTTGACCCCTGTCTTTCTTTAGCTAGGCCTCCCTGTCTAAACCCACTAGATAGGGTTTGATTCTGAGGCTCTAGCTTTTTAGTCTTGGGACTCGTTGCTCTCCTTTTTGCTCCAATCTAGAGCCCAGCCTCCCTGGCTCAGAGGCCCGTCCACTGGCCCCCACAGCCAGGGTGTTGCAAGTTTAAAGCGGGGCAATGGCCTCAAACCTCCACGATCCCAGCCAGGAAAATAAAACACCCAGGTGCACCAGGCCACCCTGGCCTTTTAGGATTGCACCCTCTGGTGCTGGGGCCTGTGCACCCTGAATACTGCGCCCTCTCTGGCACTGGGGCCTGTGCACCCCAAATACTGTGCCCTCTCTGGCGCCAGGGTCCCCACACTATAGTGGGGCCCCAATGAGGCTGCCTCCTTCCCCAAAAGCCTCGTCCAAACCACCAGTGTTAATCAATCAAAAAAATATAAAACAGTCTGTCCATGGGCTATAACTGCCAACAAAAAAATAATTAAAGGAGGCAGCATGTCAGCTTACATTTTCTCAGGGGTTCATGCTTCTGCTCCCCAGCATCTGCTACAGTCCTCCTTCTGGGGATGCTACTGCTTCTCTGGGGTCCTCAGTAGTTCCCTTCCTCCAGCAGCTGTACCGCTCACCAAGCCTGTCCATGGAGCTCTTATACACACTCCTTCCCCTTTGGCCGCTCCCAGCGTTTTTATAGTTCTGGCCTGCCCCCTTCCGGTCACCTGACTAGCTGGCCTGGCTCAGCTTTTAACCCCCACCTTACCAGCACGTTGTGCCCAGAAAGTTCTGGTCTTAAAGGGGCCAACCTGCCTTCTGGTAACAGGGCTAGGGTTTCCTGTTACACCCCCCCCCCCTTCTCTTTTGTCTGGGGTCTTTCCTTCCCCTCTGAATTCTCTTCTTCTGCATATTGTCGAGCTAAGAAGTCGGCACTTACATTCTTGGTCTCTGGATGATGCTTCACCACAAAGCGGTATGGTTGAAGATTGAGAGCCTATCTCATCAGCCTAGCATTATCAGTCTTCATGCTTTGTAGCCATCGCAGGGGGGCGTGGTCCTTGATTAACGTGAACTTCTGACCTAACAAATAATATTGGAGTGTTTCTATGGCCCATTTGATCGCCAAACATTCTTTCTCTATTGTAGCATAATTCCTTTCAGGTGGGTACAACTTTCTACTTATGTATGCTATTGGACGTTCTCCTCCTTCCTCTTTTAGGACCAATACCACACGAATAGCCCAGTTTGATGCATCTATGAATACCAAAAAGGGTTTATTGAAGTCTGGTGTATATAGTAGTGACTGTGTACACAGTGCATCCTTCACCTTTTGGTATGCTGTTTCTGTCTCTGGTGTCCATCACACTTTAGTTGGAGCTGCAGCCCTTACCATCTTGGTCAAAGGCACCACTAAATCTGTGAAGTGAGAAATGAATTTCCTATAATAATTTGCCAGTCCCAAGAAAGCCCTCACTTGTCTCTTTGTTCACGGAGTTTGATACTTCCTTAATGCCTGTACTTTATCCAACAGTGGTCATACCTTACCACTTCCTACCTGGAACCCAAGGTACCGTGTTTCCTCCTCCCCAATTGTGCACTTCTTTGGGTTGGCAGTTAACCCCACCTTCCTTAAGTTCTGTAATACCACTCGCAGTGCTGTTAAATGCCCTGACCAATCTGTGGTATACACAATAATGTCATCTATATAAGCTGCTGCGTAACCCCCATGCGGAGCTAGGACTCTGTCCATTAGCTGCTGAAATGTTACAGTGGCTCTGTGTAATCCGAATGGCATGTGTCAGAAATGGAATAAGCCCTATGGTGTGGCAAAAACTGTCTTTTCTTAGTCCCCGGGTGCTGAGGGGACTTGCCAGTAGCCTTTCATTAAATCCAGTGTGGAGATATAACTGGCTTGCTCTATGTTCTTCGCCATTTTGTCCACCCTTGGCATCGGATAAGCATCAAACTTAGCCACCACATTTACTTTTCGGAAATCAATACAGAGCCTAATTTTTCCATCTGGCTTTGGCACTGCCATAATGGGGTTGCTCCAGTCGCTTCGGGATTCTTGTATTATGCCTTTGTTAACATCATCTAAAGTTCCTCTTTTATCTGTCCTTGAAGTTTTTGTGGGATTTGCCTCCAGTTTTCGCAGATCACCTGGTCTGGAGGGGTCCTTATTCAATGCATCACTCCCCGAGCTTCCCCAGGTACCTCCTGGAATACGTCTCCATATTCTCTCACTAGTTCCATTGCCTGTCGCCTCTGCTCTTCAGAGAGTCATGGAGCCACTTCCACTTCACTTCTCCCATCCCTCTCCCTCAGGGAGGGTCCCAGTTCTGGTTCATCCGGTTGAAGGGCCAAGTATAGGCACTCTCGTTCTTGCCATACCTTCAGCATATTAATGTTGTATACCTGTTTTTTCTTTTGCTGTCTGACTGATGCACTTCATAATCTATAGGCTCTACTTGGCATATTATTTCATAAGGGCCCTGCCATCGTGCTAGTGACTTACTCTCCTGGTCCAGCAAAAGAACAAATACGCGGTCTCCCACTTCAAACTTCCTTTCTCGAGCCCCTCAATTGTAATGGGTTGTTTGCCGCTCTTGGGCCTCCCTCAGATTTTCTAAAGCTTCTTTCTGTGCTGTCTCCAGGCGTTCTCTCAGTTATATCATGTATTGAACCAGGTTCCGGTCTTTACTTTGTTCCTCTTCCCAGCTTTCTTTGATCAAATCAAGAATTCCTCTTGGTTGCCGTCCGTATAATAGTTCAAAAGGGGAAAACCCTGTTGAGGCTTGGGGTGCCTCTCTTACTGCAAACGACAAGGGCGGTAACATTTGATCCCACTTCTGGGGGCTCTTTACCACAAACTTCTTCAACATCTGTTTCAGAATCCTGTTAAACTGCTCCATTAGCCCATCAGTTTGGGGATGGTATACTGTGGTCTTTAGGTGTTTAATTCCCAGTGTTTTACACACTCCCTCAAACACACAAGATGTAAAGTTTGTTTCCTGGTCAGTCAGCAGTTCTTTAGGGAGTCCCACTCGGGAGAATATTTTCAATAACTCCTCTGCCACCTTGGAGGCAGACACCGTCCGCATAGGTATCGCCTCTGGATACCTCGTTGCATAGTCCAGGAAGACCAAAATAAAATGGTGCCCAGCACTGCTTCTTGGCAGTGGCCCCGCAATATCAACGGCCACCTGCTCAAAGGGGACTTCCACCAAAGGTAGTGGTACTAATGGAGCTCTTGGGGGACAACTAGGGTTTACTTTTTGGCACGCGGGGCAAGATGCACAGTACTTTGCCACTTCCCGTATTAACTCCGGCCAAAAAAATCTTCCCCTAATGCAAGCTTTGGTCTTGTCTTGCCCCAAATGTCTGCCCATAGGGAGTTCATGAGCTACTTTCAGTAGGGCCTTCCGGTATTGCCGAGGTACCAGCAATTGTATTACTTCCTCTCCCCCATGTGTTCCATGTTTGACTCTATATAAGAGATTGTTCCTCACTTCGAATTGTAGGGTGGTCTTCATCAGCTCTGGTCGTAGCACCTCCCCATTTCGCTGGCCTAGGTGTTCCTAGAAAGCATACTGAAACCCTTCCTCTCTGCTCTGTTCCAATTCGAAAAGCTCATCCTCCCACAAGTGCGCCACATACACCTCCTGTTCTGCTTCTTCATCTGACGGAGGTCATTTAGCCTCAAGTACCACCTCAGACCTTGCTGGCTTACATCCTCTTTTTCCTGTTCCCAGCAGTCTCCATCTGGGGACTTCTCCTACCTCTGACTTCTCTTCAGAGGCTTTCACCCTAGTCCAAAGGGGGTAGCATTGTGGGGCACCTTCAGTTTTTCTCGCCCCTCAAACTATATGCTTGGGCTATGCCTGTCAGAAGCTCCAGCCATTCACATCCCAACATCATCAGATAAGGTAAGTGCTCAGCTACTCCGACCAGCATTCGGTGTGCTTTCTCGCCCACTTGCAGAGTAACCCACGCTCTGCCTTGACTTTGGGCCTCCTGGCACAAGCATTGAATGATTATCTGAGCTGCTACTTCCCTCTGTGTTCTTGGTAGCATGTCTCTCCGCACTATTGTGTGCGATGAGCCAGAATCCAACATAGCCTGTATCCTTTGTCCCTCAAGCCTCATATCCACCATTAGTACAGACCGTTCCTCTCCTGGCTCAGGGTGAACCCTGGCACCATACCCACAAACACCCTCATAGGGGGGGACTCGGTTTGTCTGTATGCCCCTCACCATTTTTTTTAACAATGCCTGTTGTCTTTTTGTTTGTTCCTGCAAACTACTTGACACAGGAGTTCCAGTATCTGTTGTTGTTGCCCTAGATCTGAGGCTTGGGTCTGCACCATCTTTCTTGCCTTCTTTTTGGACCCAAGAGTTCTTCCTTTCATTTGGGCAAACCATCCTCTCAGGGTACACATTACCGTAGGAAGTTCCCTGGCCAATGCACCAATGTAACAGGGTGCCCTCCCCAGCACCATCTTGCACGTTATCCGCGACCTACGTGGGGCACCCTTGGAGTCCCCTTAAGGTTTCTTGTGTCCCGCTTTCTACTTGTCTGCCACGTCTTGAGGGAAATATTATACCGATGTTCTTGTAAGCAGGAGACTGCCTATTGTTTTTTGTATGTTGGGGTCCTCTGCCACCATGGGCCTTGACCCCATCTTTCTCTAGCTAGGCCTCCCTGTCTAAACCCACCAGATAGGGTTTGACTCTGAGGCTCTAGCTCTTTAGTCTTGGGGCTCGTGGCCCTCCTTTTTGCTCCGATCTGGAGTCCAGCCTCTCTGGCCCAAAAGCCCATCCAACAGCCCCACAGCCAGGGTGTTGCAAGTTCAAAGCTGGCCAACGGCTTCGAACCTCCACTGTCCCAGCCAGGAAAAAAAACCACCCACGTGCACCAAGCCACCCTGGCCTTTTAGGATTGCACCCTCTGATGCCGGGGCCTGTGCACCCTGAATACTGTGCCCTCTCTGGCACCGGGGTCCCCACGCTATAGTGGGGCCCCAATGAGGCCTCCTCCTTCCCCAAAAGCCTCACCCAAACCACCAGTGTTAATCAATCTGTTCAACATCTTCATTAATGATGTGGACACTGGAGTCAGAAGCGGACTGGCCAAGTTTGCCGATGACACCAAACTTTGGGGCAAAGCATCCACACCAGAAGACAGGCGGGTGATCCAGGCTGACCTGGACAGGCTCAGCAAGTGGGTGGACAAGAATCTGATGGTGTTCAACGCCGATAAATGCAAGGTTCTCCACCTTGGGAAGAAAAACCCGCAGCATCCTTATAGGCTCAGCAGTGCTATGTTGGCTAGCACTATGCAAGAAAGAGACTTGGGGGTCATCATTGACCACAAGATGAACATGAGCCTGCAGTGTGATGCTGCGGCTAGTAAAGCGATCAAAACGCTGGCTTGCATCCATAGATGCTTCTCAAGCAAATCCCGGGACGTCATTCTCCCCTTGTACTCGGCCTTAGTGAGGCCGCAGCTGGAGTACTGTGTCCAGTTTTGGGCTCCACAATTCAAAAAGGATGTGGAGAAGCTTGAGAGAGTTCAGAGAAGAGCCACGCGCGTGATCAGAGGTCAGGGAAGCAGACCCTACGATGACAGGCTGAGAGCCCTGGGGCTCTTTAGCCTGGAAAAGCTCAGGCTCAGGGGTGATCTGATGGCCACCTATAAGTTTATCAGGGGTGACCACCAGTATCTGGGGGAACGTTTGTTCACCAGAGCACCCCAAGGGATGACGACTAGGTCGAATGGTCATAAACTACTACAAGACCACTTCAGGCTGGACATAAGAATTTCTTTACTGTCTGAGCCCCCAAGGTCTGGAACAGCCTGCCACCGGAGGTGGTTCAAGCGCCTACATTGAACACCTTCAAGAGCAAACTGGATGCTCATCTTGCTGGGATCCTATGACCCCAGCTGACTTCCTGCCCTTTGGGCAGGGGGCTGGACTTGATGATCTTCCGAGGTCCCTTCTAGCCCTAATGTCTATGAAATCAAAAAAATATAAGTCTGTCCATGGGCTATAGCCACCACCAAAAAAATATAATTAAAGAAGGCAGCACACCAGCTTACGTTTTCTCAGGGGTTTGTGCTTCTACTCCCCCCCCCCCCCCCAAATCTGCTACAGTCCTCCTTTCTGGGGATGCTGCCGCTTCTCTGGGGTCCTCAATAGTTCCCCTCCTCCAGCAGCTGGACTGCTCACCAAGACTCTCCGTGGAGCTCTTATACGCAGTTGTTCCCATTTGGCTGCTCCCCTCTACTGCCACCTAGCCCAGCATTTTTATAGTTCTGGCCTGCCCCCTTCTGGTCACCTGACTAGGTGGCCTGGCTCAGCTTTTAACCCTCACCTTACCAGCACGCTGTGCCCAGAAAGTTCTGGTCTTAAAGGGGCCGACCTGCCTTCTGGTAACAGGGCTAGGGTTCCCTTTTACAGTCACTTAAAAATCGACAGAAATATTTGCTACTGGGAAAAATGAGCTAAGTCTTTGTATATAGTGGGGGTGGCCAACCTTCTTACCTTTCAAACTGCAAGCCAAAACTTAGCCTGATCAAGAGTGTTTAGACACACAACTTTCAAGAGGTTCAGTCTTAGAGTCAGTTATCAGGTGCCTAGTACATCACCTCAGGTAACAATTAATTGTTACACAGCCTTCTTTGTGAGTTGCGTTTAAACTACCTGACAGCTATACGTGGCTTGCAAACCACAGTGTGGCCACCTTTCTATACAGAGGCCCAGATATATCTAGCCAGGTTGGTATTAGAGTAGAATTTGCCACACCACTGCATGCAGATTTATAAGTAAAGTGACCTGTAATTGCTTTCTTTCTTTTCTCTTTGCTTTAAGGTGGTCGTGAGAATAAAATGCCCATTTTGATTTCCAAGATTTTTAAGGGGCTGGCTGCAGATCAGACTGAGGCGCTGTATGTGGGAGATGCTATCCTCTCTGTCAATGGGACCGATCTTTCTGAGGCTACGCATGATGAGGCTGTGCAAGCACTGAAAAAAACTGGCAAGGAGGTTATCCTTGAGGGTAAGCACAAGAGCAGATTTGTGTCTCAGTGTGACAAATGCTTCAATGAGAACGTGTATGTTTTTTCTGTAGATCCTTGTCTCCTATCCTCGGGTGTTGTTGGACATGCAGTAACTTTGCCACTATAACCAAAGGGCATTTTCTATTAACTTGTATTTCTGCACAAAAGACAGGTATATGCGTAGCCCTCCCCGCCCCCCCAGCTTATGTTGGAAAGGAACAGTATTGTCCAAACTGCAGGGCATATAGGTCTCATTTGGTCCTTGCAAGATCAGTTACAAAGGTAGAATGGTTAAGTGGTTGGCAGTGACAAACAAAGCATCCACTCTGAGATGCTTGATAGAAAGGAAGCCCCACACAGCTACCTTGCCATCCAGAACACGCCAGGGGTTTTGATGTCCCTGCCAAAGCCACAGGGCCCTGTGCTGAGGCATCCTGCTGGGGTAGGCTAGTGAGATGCAGTCTGAACAGTAAGGGATTTTACATGCCAAATGTGCTACAGTATGGAAGTAGCCAGGGTATCTAGTCTTTTCAACATCTCTTCGGTATTTTGTCTGGAGCCTGAGGACCTAATCTATTTATATTTAAATACTGTTTTTAATTAAAAAGGATCATATACAAGTTATCCTGAGAGTGGAACTAACTGCTGACTTCTCCCCAAACAGATAGAGAGAATTGCTTATTCTATGTATCCATCATCAGTAAAATCCTTAGTTAAAGCTTTGTCCTCTTTCTTGCAGATAGTAGAGGGATTGCAAGCTGCTTAGGGTTGCATTTTGTGTCAGCTGCAGTATTTCAGGTCTAACTCCGTCACCTTGTTCACCTCAAGCCTTGGGATATTTATCTTCCTGATCTGATTTTACCATGCTGATTTTATCACCTTAATCTGCTGAAGTTGCAGTGCTGACTGCCTTTTGGTTTTACTGTTGTCTCCAGTGCAAGCCACACCAGTAGTTCCCCTACTCTTCTAGCTTTGGCACACTGCCACTACCCAGGCCTGACCTGCCATAGCCCCTGGGATTTTTTTGCTTGAGATAAACATCTGGAAATGATGATATCAATTTTTGTCTTCAGGTGCTTCACAGACATGAAATAACAGGCCCTCCCAAGAGCACTGAGAGGTAGGGTCAGAAGGTTATTCTCCTTTTACTCTGAGATGAACTGAAGTGGAGAAGAGAATAACTATCCCAAGGTCACAGAGGGAGTCGCAGTCAGAGTGAGGACTGTCAAGACTTTCTGAGACCATTAGACTCATTTTTGTGTGTGACCTGGTGAGATTTGAACCAATTCACAAGTGAAAACAAAGTGCCCTGTGTGTGCCTGTCAGCTCCCTATTTCAAGCACTGCTTGAAAGGGCATAGACATTTGTACCAATTATGTGGTTAGTGATGCAAGCTGATGTGATACAGTCAATGCATCTGTAGCGATACAAATATAGCAAGACTACTACAGCCTGAACCCTGTTTTGTTCAGGATCAGAGTAAGTCAGTTTATCTAACTTGTATCATTACACAATCATGCATACATGCCATCAAAACAGTGGATCCACCTTCCCGAGCAGCAGCTTCCCTAAAGCAGTTTGTCCACATCCAAAGATAGACTTTTAAGATCTGCTGCTACTTTAAAAAACAAACAAACCAGGATAGACTCAGAACAGTTGGAATACAGAGCAGGCTAGCCACTCTTGCTCCTGCCCCATCCCACACTGGCAGGCCCCCATGCTAGCAGTTGCCAAAGACAGGAGAAACAGGCCCCTACACCAAGGGAACAGTGTAAAGGTGTTGCAGGGGATGGAATCTGTCCCACAATCTACAGGGGACACTTCAGATAATGTGGCAAATTTGTGGGTTATAGCCAGAGACAACCCGAGCAGGGTGCGGGGCCTGGGGCAAATCAGCCTGTGTGGGGTGTTATCAGCACCGTTCTGCCGGGCTCTGCGGGGCCCCCCAAATCGCGGGGTCCGGGGCAGTTGCCCCAATTAGTGTCATTCCCACCCCTGGTTGCAGCCTTGGGTCTTTAGGGCTTATGGCATAAATATGTCAAATGAAAAACCCTTGAAAAGTAAAGTTTAATAATGGAAGTGATAGCCTTAATGTTTGACATTTAAACAGCAACTTTCCTCCTGAATAGTCAACCTGTTCACTGGTTCTTACTAACAGCAACATGAATAGATTGGCTTTGATACCTGAAAAAAGCATAAGTTTAAAAAACAACCCCAAGCCCCACATGGGAAGGGAAACTGGGGAATGAAAATCTGGTATATTGAGGTGATATTAGTTTTAAAGCAAGCTGTTGGCTTGGAACACAGAGTCTGCATGATCCATAAAACGATATTGACTTGATGAACTGTGAAAACACTAGAGAGGCACGGATACATTAGTCCCATATCAGACCGGCACTGATATAAGGAAAATTGGCTTTTTTTGGCTGATGTGGCTGATAAATGCCATTTGTGTATGCACAGTCGCAGTGCAACATGCAGGCAGCTAGGAGCACAGCCTGGCAGCATGGAGAGCACCTGGGTCCAGCTGGTATATTTGTTGTGAGGGAAGGGGTGTGGGGGGGCGAGCAGATAGAGGCCCCATCAGTAAGGGAGGGAGTGGGGCTGGGGCAGGGCTAGGTGCTGCACAGCTGGGGTGGAGTGTGGGATGGAGCCATGAGTGACTTGTCTGAGCAGTGGCAGTGCTGGGAAGGGCGGTTGCGAGGGACTATGCTGAGTTCTGGGGTGGCTGCAACCTCCTTTGTAGCCCCCTCTGTAGGTGCGTGCAGCTGCAGGAGCCAGTCTCCCTCCCTGCACACCCTGGACGAGCTGCTCACCGCTCCATCCCATGCCCTTTCCTGACTATGCAGCCCCAGCCCAGCCCCACTCCCTCCCTTACCACAGTGGCTTCGATCTGCCCTGCTTCATCCCTTTCCTTCCCCCTCCCCCTCCCCTTTCCCCTCCCCCCCCAACAGACTTAGCAGCCAGACCTGCATATTTGGCAATCGGATCGATATCGGCTAATATGGCTTTTGAGGTAGTCCTGGAGCCACTGGACTGAAATGCCGGGCAGCAGGAAGTGTAACCCTACACTTGGTGGAGAGAGACTAGTGTCAAATGTGGTGTGACTGGTACACAAATGAGGGATTTTGTATATTCTCTGGGAGCTGGAATAGGTCAATAATACTGTATCAGTTGGAAACATGAGTTCTCCAGGCAGTGGGCTGGAAGAGCTGAGATCATTTGGTATTTGGTGTCTGTGCTTTCCAGTAATTGGTCTGCCCTGCATGTAAAGGAGTGAGTGAGTCCCTGCCTCCTCCTGAGCAAACCAGAATTATTGAGCAGTGAACTAGCACAACCCCTTTTTCACCTTTATGCACTGAAGTGGCACTTACATAATCACCTAACTGCAATTTATACACACTTTGGCTTCTCATTCCGCTTTGTTGCTACTCTCAGTCTCTCTTTCCTTTCTGAGTATCTAGAAGGCTGTACTATGGCCACATAGGCTCCTGGATGGAATAGACTCACCTGCGTGTGTGCATGATGTTGGGTAAGTCCCAAAACTTCAGTTGCAGAAAATGTGTTGGAGGTGGTGGTAGCCATCTTCTCTCCTTTTAGCCCGGTATTTGCTCAGGGAGTGGCAGACCTGGGTTCTAAGACTTGTTCATGGAGAGGGGATTTGAACCTGTATCTCCCATTTTAGAGAAAATGTTCTAACCCAGTGTTTCTCAACTCGTGGGTTGTGACCCAAAGTGTGTTGCAAGAATATTTGAAAGGGTCATGAACAAACTTTAAAAATGGATCAGGAAACTTTAAAAATGAAAAACATGGGAGACTGTGGTTTTTCCCTTGTAGGCTATCAGAGTTCCAGCCTGCAAGGGGCTGCTTGGGGCCCCTCATCCCATACACACACCCCCTGCCTCACACACTGGGGGTCTGGGGTCTGGAGGCAGGAGGCAGCAGGTTGGGAATGAGGGGCACTGGGTTGGGACTGGTTATTGATGTTTACAAATGGGTCCTGGCACAAAAAATGTTGAGAATCACTTCTGTAACCAACAAGTTGTGGGGCCCAAGCTTTGCCTGGAGTTCTTTCCATCCCTCCTCTGCATCATCCTGAAGCATAAGCCTGATTCTGTAGTGATACAAATGTAGGAAGATGGCTCCAGCTTTAATCCTGTTTTATTTGGGGTCAAAATGGGGGCAGTTTAGTTCACCTGTATGGCTTCATGCTGATGCAGAGGTAGCAGACTGTAACAGCTGCTGCACATTCCTGAGTTTAGCTTCCCTGCACTTTTAAAGCATTTCAAGGTACATTTGTCCATAACCTGAGATTAATTGCTGACCTGGAAGGGCAGGAGCCTAGGCTCTGGTCTCGGTCTATGATGACTGTGCTGCAATTTGACTTAACCTTATTTGGATAAAACCTTTGGACAAAATCCTGCCCACTGTGGGCAGAATCTGGGGCCAGAACTTTTGACAGGCATGTGCATACTTGGGCAGTCTCATTCTGCCACAGGTGGAAATAGAATCCAACCTGGGTATAAATTACAGGTGCACCAATACACTGGTCCAATATCGGATTAGCACTGATATAAAGATAATCGATTGTATTGGCAATTGGCTTATTTGTCTAATGCAGCATGATAATTTGCCCAATAAATGCCGTGTGCATGAGTCCAGCTGCAGCGCAGCATGTAGGTGGTGAGGAGCGCAGCCTGGCAGCTTGGAGAGCTGCATTCAGCTGGTAAGTCTGTTGTGGTGGAAGGGGAGGGGGGAGGGAAGGGGTGCGAGTAGGGGCATATCAAGGTCCCCACAGTGAGGGAGGGAGTGGGGCTGGGTTGGAGCAGGTGCTGCCCAGCAGGTGCTGCCCTCTCAGCGCTGCCACCACCCACCCCGAGTGCAGCCCAGCCCCAACTCCTGCCAGGAAGAGCCCGGCACTGCCCTGGACCCAGCCTGCAGTGGCAGCCAGCCCTGCCCCGTGCAGATCTGGGGGCACCTGCCCCCTGTGCCCTCTCGAGGTGCATGCAGTGGTGAGAGCCACCCCTTCCCGCCCCCTTGTCCCCTGGATGACCTGTGGCTCCATCCCGCAACCTGCCCTGTCCTGGCTGTGCAGCGCCTTCCCTGGCCCCTGTCCCAGCCTCACTCCCGCCCTTACCACCAGGGACTTGATCTGCCCCCCCCCCCCCCCCCCCCCCCCCCCCCCAATGCCCCTTCCCTTCTCTCTCTCCTTCTGCCACAACAGACTTATCAGCTGTACGCTGCTCTTCAAGCTGCTGGGCTGCATATCGGATATCGGATTGATATCAGCTGATATGCCTCCTTAAAAATTGGCCATCGGTATCAGCCCCAAAAATCTCTATCAATGCACCTCTGGTATAAATGCTAAAAATTGCAGCTAAGTCCTTGAGTGTGACATCCTGTCAGGCAGAAGAAGCCTCTATCTATACCCAACCCCAGCCTGGCATGTGTAGCAGCAGTGTCATACCATCCTGCAAGCATGCATCAGAGACCTCTGACAGAATATAAGTGCACTGTGGCCACATTGGCTCTGCAAGCCCTACTGGTAGCTCAGTCTCTGGTCTCTCCTGGGTCCAGGTGTGGAGAGGACAAGCAGAGATAGTGGCTTTTGTGACCTTGTCATTTGTCTGCTTGATCTGGAGACAGTATTCCATTTAAGCTGTAGAGGAATGGCTAATCCAGAAGGTCTAAGCCTTTTACCAACCAGAAATACTTCAGTGGAGGAAAGTTCCTTCAAAGGATGAACCAGTAGATGCCTGGGACCTGAGACCTTGTGGCTCCCCGGGATTCACTGGAGGCTTGGGCATGCTGTTGAAGGAGTTGCCTCTCTGTAGAGCCAGGTTCCACAGACAGACAGAGTCATAGGAAAAGTAACCTTCTGTAAAGGTTCCTCTCCAGTTTCCAGAGGAGAGAATGATCATTGTGCATCTCTGCCACTCATGTGGATACTTGGAAAGCCTTCCATGGGGACAGGGCATGGTGCTGCAGAAGGGGTGCTCCCTGCTTCCCTGCAGACAGAGGCAAATAGGGGTGTCTTGGGGTGTCCTTTCCTTGTGCACATCCTGAGAGAACTCTCTGGCTTAGTTCTTAAATGCCTTTATGAGTAATCTTTCTCCTGATGGGGCTTGGGCCCCTCTGGGAGCACCACGGCAGTGTGAGACTGTGTCTGTGGTTGCATGCTTGATGAAAAGCTCAGGTCGGGATATGATGAATCTGTGGGATGCAGAGAATGCCCCAGAAATAGTTTTTTTGCCACTTGCCCAAGGATAACTGCCTTAGCTGGCAGCAGTGCTTGGTCATGCTCCTACACCAATTCATCACCCTGCAATGTGTCCAGAAGTAGGGACAAGCTGGGAGTAACACTATGTACAGTGGGGTGCTCAACCTCTAGCCTGTGGCCAAATGAGGCCTGTGGAGCCTTGGAATAAGACCTGCAGAGCATCCCATGGGTTGGGAAATTTAGTGGCAGGGGAGCAGTGACTATTAGCACCCCTTTCCACTGCCAAAATCCCAAGGCAGTGGGGCAGGGCAGAGCTGAGCCACAACCAGATTGGGACCAGGTTGTGGCCCCTTCCCCCTTGCAGGTCCAGGTTGGGGCTGGCCCAAGCCCACTTTCACTATGCAGCTAGATTGGAGCTGGGCTGCTCCTCTTCGCCTCTAGCAGCTGGATGGGGCCTTGCCGGATCCTACCTACGGAGGGATTGGGGACTGCCCATCTGGCCCGTCGGCCAAGAAGATTGTACTCCACTGGCCTACAACAACAATTCTACTGCACTTAAGTTCTACAGTACTTTCTATCTAGCCTGGTATCTTGATCCTGGCAGTGGCGAGTATCCACTGCTTCAGAGGATGGTGTTATGTCATCCAGTGAGTGTGCCCCTGTAAAAGATAACCTGACACTGACAAACTGTAGAGGAAATTTCTTTTTTGACTCCAGGTGCCCAGTTGTTTTCCATCTTGAGCCATGAATCCGAGATCCCTGATTCGTTTGTAATCCCCACAGGTGTAGCTGTGAATTCTCTTATCATTCATGTACACATCCAGTGCTTTCCAGAATCCTGCTAAACTGTTCACCTGAACTAGAGCTTGTGGCACAGAGTTCCATTTGGCTAATTAAGTGTAGCATAAAGGGACTATTCCCTTTTAATAGTGCGCCTCTTAGTCCTTATTCTTGTAATATAACAAAAAGCTAATGGAAACCCCTGAGATATGTATTCATTATACCAGGCATTATTTTGTATCTCCCTATCATTTTCCCATAAGAAGTAAGAGCTATTTAATTAAATCCTCTCACATCAGTCTTTCCAGACCTCTCATCCTATTCCTCATGCTTCCTTGTGCCTACCTATTCTATTTTTGCTGTATCCCTTTGGAGGCACAAGAAATGAAGTGACTTGCCCAAGGTCACCCACTGGCAGAGCTAGAAACAAAATCCAGGAGTTCTGCCTCCTTGTCATGTGTTCTTACAACAATGAATAAATGGCATAAGTGAGAAGTGGTTCCTATTAAGTAAATAGATGGGACAGAGGCAGACAAGGTTCCTTGGGTGAATTTGATATCTTTTATTAGACCAACCCAAATAGTTGGAGAATAGTTCATAAGCAAGCTTTCGAGTTCAAAAACCCTTCGTCAGGCTAAAGAAGTTTCGGCAGTTGGTGTGTGCTCTTCCTGGATGGAATGAAAAGTAAAGAAGCCAGGGGCTGGGCTGGGCTGGGGAGTCAGTTGCCAGGCAAGTTATAATGTATCAAAAATCCAATGTCTATGTTTAGTCCATGATCTCTAGTATCCAGGAGGTAGATGAAATGGAGCTCATAGGCTCGTCTCTGGGAAGTGTTGTGTAAGTTTCCCTTGAGGATCAGGACTGAGAGATTGGAGAGTGGCCCTCCTGTGAGAAATGTGCCCCCACCGGTAATTGGGTATTTCTGTCTTTGATGGATTTCCAGTGTGCATTCATTCTGGTGCGCAGTTGTTGTTTGGTGTCTCCTACATATTTTGCATCGGGGCATTTGGTGCATTGGATGAGATATATTACACTTCTGGAGGTGCAGCTGTAAGATCCAGGGATGCTGATGGCTCTGTTGTGGGGTGTAGTAATTGTGGGGGTGGTGGAGATGTGTTGGCAGGTTTTGCATTTCTTGTCCTGGCACGGTCTGGATCCTTTTGGCATGTTCTGGGCTTGAGGAAATTTGCTTCTGGTGATGAGGTTGGCGAGGTTCGGTGCTTGTTTGAAGGCTAGGATGGGTGGCTCTGGGAAGATCGTTTTAAGAATAGGGTCTCTGTCTAGTATGGGTTGCAATTTTTTGAGGATTTTCCGTACAGGTTCAAGGGAGGGGTGATATGTCGTAACCAGCGGTGTGCGATTTGTGGGGTTTTTTCTTCTGTACTGCAGCAGTTCTTCACGTGGTATCCGGGTGGCTCTTTCAAACGTGTGATCTACCTCTCTGGACGAGTGTCCTTGCTGGGTGAAAGCCTTTTTAAGATTGGTGAGGTGGCAATCCCGGGTGTTCTCTTCAGTACAAATGCGGTGGTATCTGAGGGCTTGGCTGTATATCACAGCTTTTTGGTGTGTTTAGGGTGATTGCTGGTTCTGTGCAGATATGTATGTTGGTCTGTGGGTTTCTTGTATACTGTGATCTGTATTTTACCCTTCTGGATACTGATCATTGTGTCTAAAAAGGAGATGTTGGTGCTGGAGTATTCTAAAGAAAGTCGGATGAAGGGATGGTGATTGTTGAATTTCTGATGGAACTCAATCAGAGATTGTAGGTTTTCAGTCCAAATGATGAAGATGTCATCAATGTATCTTAAGTATAGCAAGGATTTGATGGGACCAGAGGCATTTAGCAAGTGAAATACCACAGCGATTAATGAAGGGGAGGAGATCTAGTGGACCAGAAGCTGTGTGGAGATTCTATAAAACCTGCTAAGTGTGTGTGGGAGGAAAGGACTCTCTTGTTTTCAGCTTCTCAGTCTGTGAAACAATAAACTAACTATACTGTTTCCATCTGTGTCCCATCAGCCCCACACGACAGCACAGAATAGGAACAGGGCCTTTTTCCATGCACATGTAAATACACTTTTTCAGCTGGATCTTCCTTGAATAGATGAAGAGGGAGAATATGAGGTCTTTGGGCTGGAAACTGCTAAGTAGGGAGCCTAAACGGGTGCTGAGTTACAAGGAGTGCTCCAGGGGAGCATTACCCTTTTCTGTTCCAAATGCCTTCTGTGTTCCTTGGATTTGCCTCCTACTCATTTCTCTCCATCCCACCCCCACTGTCAAATTGTTTTATTCAACCCCTTTTAGCTTTGCTCAGCCCTTTCTGTTGCTTGGGCTGTCCCCTCTCTGGAACCCACAGAACCACACATCATCCCATGGAATGTGCTGCTCTGCACAGGTCTTAGAAGTTGATTTTTTTTTTTAACCACAGAGAAACACAAGAACCTCTTTCTCTCAGAGCCTATGACATTCCTTCCTCAAGCCGCTGGGGATGAGCCATTCTCTCTCTATTATTTCTCTTTCTTTACTTTGGCATGGATTTCTTTCCCTTTTCTTTTAAAGGTTCTGGATGGAGCAGGGCTATGTTGCTTTCTCTCTACAGAAACAGAAATCACAGGGGACTCCTCCCAGACTTAAACAGCTTACTGATAAGAGGACAGCACCAAAAATGAGCAGAAATCAGCACAGGGTCCCAATCCCATGAGGCACCTGCAGAGAAGGTTTTGCTGGAGTTCACTAAGATCAGATGTGCCCCACTAGACTTCCTGAATAAATTAAAACTCCCAGCAGGTAAATTTCAAAGAGAAGCTGTAATGGTTATGCTCCCACATTCAGGGGCCTTTACATCTTTATTTCATTAGTTTGCCACCTCTCCGGCTAAGCAGCAGAAAGAATTGGCTTCCCTTGGTGCAGTGTGCCTTTGAAGTGTAATTGGGCTGGAGGTAGGTAGCTTCAATGATTCTTCCCTGTTCAGTTCATCAAGGAAGATCCAGTTCAGATTTCTGGAGAGAACTGGGAGAAGATGAGGTTTCTAAGTTCAATGTACATTCATTTCTGTGTCTGTTCACATTAATGAGATATCAAAGCCTGGTGTGACAGCTCCAGCACTTTGAGCCACTAAATAACCTTGTTATAAGTCTGAGATTTTGGGGTAGGTGCAATATTTGGCCTTTATTCAGATCTGCCTCTCCCTGAACAGTTAAAGTGGGGTGTTAGAGAAGGTGGCATGGAGGAGAGGGTCAGGAATGAGAATTGCTGGGACAGCAGTTTCATTGCTTTCTTAAACCCAATAGCATCATATGCCTTTCTCCACCTGCTACACTCCAGATCATCTCCTACCCACATTCTGTCAAGGCACATCCCTGCATAGCTGATGTGATCAGATGAGATTGCGGTTTGAGATTGTACAGCTACCAATGGAATGTTAAACAAAGACGTGCTTTGTTTTGTTTTCAGTTATTCTTTCTAAATCAAGTCCTAAATATTACACAGCCCTAAAAAGGGTGGGGAGGTGATTAAGAAAGGTGTAGTCTTCTTAATGAACTGGTTAGTGATAAGTTCCTGGGTAGCAGGCAGAGAGCAAGTGTCTTAGATTATAGTCAAAACTGAATTCTTTTTCCAGAAGATCCCCTCCCTAAACACATGAAAGAAAGTAGTAGGTTGAAGCTTGTGGTTTTTAGTTTCCTTCCAGGGAAGTACTCTGAAGCTATGGGCTAGGGACAGACATTACACACAAACTGGTTTAAGTGATCAGAAACTGATTTAAACCTGTAACAGAACAGACATTCAGCGCATATAAACCAGTCTGAAAATGGCTGAAACTGGTTTGAGATAAACCTGGTTGAATGTAGTACCAGACTTAACTGATGTGGGTCAAACCGGTTTATGCAATGTCTGTCCCAGACCCTTCCTGGTTTAAGTTAAACCAGAGTCTCCCTCCATCCCAGCATGCTGTCTGGGCTGGGCTGTGCTGGGCTGTCTGCTTTAGAGAGCTGGGCTGACCCCTCCCCCTCTGCTCCCTCGCTGGAGCTCTGGCAGAAACTTGTAGGCACAGTAGCTTCTGCCTGGCTTCCCTCTGTCCCATCCCCACCCTCACCACTTGTTACACAAGCAGGGATCCCCACTCCTTCCTCTCTCCCACAACACGGACTGTTGCCATCATGTGGTATGCTAGCTAATGCTGAGAGGTGTCTGTGTAAGGCAGACACAATAACGGCAGACAGGACAGTGTCTGCTTAGGGCTTTTTGGAGCTAATCAACAGGTCATCTGGTAATGTCCCTCCATTCCTTCCTTGGAAAAAGCTGTTTAGGCAGAGCTTGAATTAATGAAAGAGGCTTTTTTTCTGATGGGGTGCTAAGTGCTGAATAACAGATCTGTTAAATGTAGGGGTGCACTGATAGAGATTTTGGGGGCTGATACCAATAGTTGATATTTAAGGAGGCATATTGGCTGATACCAATCCGATTTCTGATACAGCAGCTGGTAAGTCTGTTGTGGTGGAGGGGGAGGGTGGAGGGAGGGGAGGTGGGGGGACAGATCAATGCCCCCTGCAGTGAGGGAGAGCTGCCCAGCTGGGGTGGGGCAGGGTGTGGGATGGAGCTGCAGCTTTTCGGAGGGGGGTGTGGCTCCTGCTGCTGCGTGCACCCTGGGAGGGAATAGGGGTGGGATGTGTGCCACTGGATCTGCATGGGGTGGGGTGGGGCAGGCGGGCTGCAGATGTAGGCTGGAGTTGGGGCTGTGCTGGGTTTTCCTTGGCTGGGGCTGGGGTCAGGGTGGGTGGTGGCGGCACTGGGAGGGGGCCTATGGAGGGGGTTGCCGCCACCCCAAATTTTGCCATAGCCCCGCTTCCAGTGCCGCCGTTCCCCGCCTGGCACAGTCCGGGCTCTTCCCAGTGTGTGGGAGGCATGCATGGGAACTTATTGGCCAAATTATCAGCCACTTCAGGCCGATTCTTGATACAGCCAATTTTCTTTATATTGGTACCAATCCAATATTGGACCGATGTATTGGTGCATCTCTAGATAAGTGTTATCAACAAGGTGGGGGGAACCCCTCCCTAATCAGAGCATCCTGCTGGGGCCTGGCCATGTCCCCCTCAGCTTAGCACTGCGGAAGGGAAGGGAGGGCTGCTCTAGTGCCTCCCGACTTCTAGCCTGAGCCACTGCAGGCATGTGCCTGAATTTCCTCAGTCCAGAGGGGATGTGTGTGTGGTTACAAATTGGGTCAGCCTAGCCAGGTTAGATTAACCTGCAAAGATTGAATCAATTCAGACTCAGGCTTTTTGAATGTCTGTCCCTAGCCATGGAGTGGAGGAATCCAGTCAGTAGCTTTAGGTTTAGTTTGGGAATCATTTTCCTTCTCCCCAGTTGGCCAGATTTTCAGATAGCATAATTTTTTTGATGCCAGCAAGTGGTTGGATCTTTTGTGCATGAGTGGGCCTCTGACAAAAGCACTTAGTGTCCCTGCAGAGTATTCCATCCCAGGATATCCAAGCACTTCATGAGCAGCGCATTATTCGCTTCCTTCTAGTGATTCTAACAAGGGGCAAAAGTCGTCATATTTCTGGAGTGTGGTATTCTGCCCATGGTGAGTAGAAAAAAGCTCATCACACAGCAGCCAGACCATCACAAGTGAGGATACAATGATTGTAGTGTGAGACAGTTCTAGGCCAAGCAGTTTCTTTCTGTGCCTCCAAAGATGAAATTATATCTTTGGTGTCACTAGCAGTGTCTCAACTGTTTGTCCATACCACCTGTTCTTCATATCCACTACGGAAACTAGGGATGTAAAGTAATCCCCTTTTATAACTGCAACAGGCCAACAACCTGTGCAGGGCAAGGACACTTGAAGCTGGGGCAGTGAACCAGGCTGGCTCAAATAGCTGTTGAGAGCTCTGCTGAACTGTGTAGGCTGAAGTTTGTTGAAGAGAGGAGCTTCCTGATTTTACAGCTGTGCCCTGTGTTTGTTCCAAAGCTGAAAGAAAAGTAACAATGATGTTAATATCATGCAAGTGCTTTCAGTTCGCTGAGCCTTCTCAGGCATGGCCTAGCAGATGGGAGCCTGCAGCCTTCTGAAAGGCGCTGTTTGTCTGAAAGCAGGAGAGCTAAGAGTGCTGGGTTCATCTCTCAAGAGGGAGAGGAAAGCAAACCTGCTGAATTGTTGGCTTTGCCAGAAAATGTGCTCAGCCTCCATGCATTGAATGCAGAAGGGTTGGCTGTAGCCACGAAGTCTCAGGTTCCTGTGCGTGCTCTGTGCAGAGTAGAAGGGCAGGGGTTAGGCAGGCTTATTTAACCACCTGATTCAAACTAGTTGGTGCTGAAAGGTAAAACAGAATCAAAATCCAGTCCCATGCAGAGCTGCTGCTGTAAGCAGAGTACTGTCACTCACTGTGTAGGGTTGTGATATTTGAGTGGAAGCAGGTTGCCCTTAATGCCTGAGGAGTTAAATAAGAGAATGGCTGTCAGTAGCCACAGATGTTTCAATGATTCTTCTCAATAGAAGAGCCTGGATCTGAGCTCTGGGGCAGTTCAGATCTGGACCTGTGCTTCTTGGCTCAGATCTTGCTCTGACCTGTGCTTTATTCAGAATAATTGGCCTGTAGAATCTGCAGGAAATGTGGCTGGGAGCCACATGGGAAGAGAAATAAGTTGAGATTTCCGGTGCTCCCTTAGGTGTGTTTTGGTAACCTTGCAGAGAGCTTTGTTTGGTGTTGCTGCCCTTTCTCTAGGTCAGGGTCAGGCATTAGAGAGCTGAACATGAATGACAATTAAGCAGACTCTGGAGCCTTAGAGTGCATCGAGGAATGAGTCAAGGATTTGTTGTGTCCAAGCCAGTTTCTTATCCACCATGATATCTACCTGGTTCAGGGACTCTGACAGACTTGTATTAGTTGTTTCCTCTGTTTGGTGTCTTGCTGCTTTTGCAGCAGTTTTAGTTATCCTCCAGTATGAGGCACATCCACTACTAGCTGATGGTCTAGTGGGTCAGATATTTGTTTGGCCATGGTAGATCTCAGGATGGGAGTGGTTTGCTCGCTTTCCATTCTAGCAAACAGGGTGGAACAGTTTGTGTGGGTGTCTTGACTGTTGAGTAATACAGAAACTACTCATGTCCTTGTGATGTTGCTAACATGACTGTATGCGGGGGTTGAACCTGCAACCATTGAGCCTAAAAATCCCCCGTAATCTCTTACCGTGTAAGCTAAAGAGTCACTCTGGCTGTGTCTGAAATAGATGTATGTCCTTCCTGGATCAAGTACAGAGAAGAACCTGTGGGAGAAGAACTTGACCTTCAGGGAAGAACCTGACCGATGGAGCACATCTGGTCCAGAGTTTTAGGTGCATCTCCTCACTGGTGTCTGGACACTGGTGTGGACTTTTGCTAATTGGTAATTGGCATTCCCTTTTTAGGGGTCAGACTTCCTATATCTGTATTCTCTCATTTACTGTGATTAGAACTCAAGGTGGGACCTATATAGGGTGCTAGGAGGGGACTATCATCCACATTACAGATAGCAGGAAGCAGGATTCATAGATTGTAGGGTTGGAAGGGACCTTGGAAGATCATTGGGTCCAGGCCCCTGCACCAAGCAGTAAAGACAGCTTGGGTTAGGTGACCCCAGCAAGGTGACTGTCTAGTTTCCTCTTGAAGATTTCCAGTGTAGGTGATTGCACCACCTCTGGAGGGAGCTTATTCTACAGTTTGGACACTCTAGTGGTGTAGAAATTTTTTCTAATGTTGAGCCTGAAATAGTCTTTAAGGAGTTTGTGACCATTACTCCTAGTTTTCCCCAAGGGTGCTCTGGTGAACAGTTGTTCACTGAGCCCTTGATGTGTGCCCCTGTTGTAGCAGTAAGCTGCTACCAAGTTTCCTGTCAGCCTTCTCTTTGTCAGGCTGAAGAGTCCAAGGTCCCTTAGCCTTTCCTTGTATGGCTTGCCATGTAAGTCGTTGATCATATGGATGGCCCTTCTCTGGACTGTCTCAAGCTTTGTTAAAGTGTGGCACCCAGAATTGGATGCAGTACTCTAGCTGCAGTCTCACCAATGCCAAGTAGAGTGGAAGAATCACTTCCTTGATTTTGCTGGAGATACATCGATTGATGCATGCCAGGTTATTATTAGCCCTGCAGGCTATGGTATTGTACTGCCAGCTCACATTTGTACTGTCCTGTTATTACCCCCAGGTCCGTTTCATTCGTAGTGCTGGTCAGATTGGTGTTGCTAAGTGTGTAGGTGTGCAGGGGATTGTTCATCCCCAGGTGGAGCACCTTACACTTCTTGATGTTGAACTTCATCTGATTCTAATCCACCCAACTTGCCAACCTGTCTAAGTCCATCTGTATCTGCAGCCTATCTTCAGGCGTGACTACGCTTCCCCATGACTTGGTGTCTTCTGTGAATTTGGCCAGTGAGCTCTTCACCCCCACATCCAAATCATTGATGAAGATGTTGAATAGTCCTGGACCAAGCACCAACCCCTGAGGCCACTTTTCACCAAGATGACACAGATCCGTTCATTAGAACTCTGTGGGTCCTACCCCACAGCCAGTTTCCTACCCACCTGTCTTGCAGTAAAGCCCACAATCCTCCAATTTTCTCATGAGAACATCATGGGATACCAGATCAAAAGCTTTTTGGAAGTCAAGGTATACAATGTCAACCTCCTCTCACTTATCCAGGTGGTGAGTTACCTGATCATAAAAGGAGATGAGTTTGGTAAGACAAGACCTACCCACAATGAAGCCATCCTAGCTGTCGTTCAGAATCCTACCTTCTGCAAGCCTATTGCACATAGAGTACTTAATGAATTTTTCCAGGATTTTCCCTGGGATAGAAGTTGGTCTAACTGGCCTATAGTTACCCAGGTCCTCCCTTCTCCCCTTCTTGAAGATGCGCACAACATTGGCCCTCTTCCAGTCCTTAGGGACCTCTCCAGAGCGCCACAAGTTTTGGAAGAGCTTCCCTAGGGGTTCTGCGATGATTTTGGCCAGCCTCTTCACCACCCTCGGATGAAGTTCATTCAGTCCTGCTGACTTTTTATGTTATTGTCATGGGTGAACTAAACTACCCAGACATTTGCTGGGAGGAGCAGACAGCCAGGTCTGACAGCTTGTGTAGGTTCCTGGCTGTATTACAGGACCTTCACCTTATCTAGGAAGCGCACAGCCCCACTAGGGGTAACGCCTTGCTGGACCTGGTTCTGGCCATGGGGCGTGACCTGGTGAGGGGACTGCAGGACCTTGACCACTTGGGCAATAGCGATCATCACCTGCTGGATTTCACTATCCAACGCAGGGTGTCAAGGGCTTACACCAAAGCTAAAGCCCTTGACTTCAGAAGGGCCAACTTCAATGAGCTTAGGAGACTAGTGGGGGAGGCACTGAGGGCCCAGAAGGTAGAGGAGATGGGAGTCCACGGGGGATGGTTGTACCTTTAGGGGGCAATCCTACAGTGCCAAAGGATAACAGTCCCTGAGAGAAGCAAGTGGGGTAAGAGTGCTCAGAAACCCCCTTGGCTCAGCAAGGGCATTCAGCAATGCCTGAGGACTAAAAGGGAAACAGTGGAGGTACAACCAGTGGAAGGGAGGAGCTATCACCAAGGAGTGGTACACCTCCTCGGCCCGTGAGTGTAGGAGGGCTATTAGGAAGGCCAAGATAGAGATGGAACTCAGGCTAGTGTCCAGGATTAAGGACAACAAAAAGTCTTTTTCAAGTACATTGGGAGCAAGAAGAGGGCACCAGGCAATGTAGGGCCCCTGAAGACGCAAACGGTATTCGTGTGGCTACACCAGACAAGAGAGCTGATATTTTTAACAGTTTCTTTGCCTATGTTTTCTTGAACAGGGACTGGGACATCCCACCTACCAGAGGTAGGGACAGTCTGTGGGATAGCTCTGTCAGGCCTTCAGTCAGTGCAGATGTAGTTAGGGATCTTCTGGAAGGCCTAGACATTTTTAAATCTGCAGGTCCAGATGCCCTCCACCCAAGGGTGTTGAGGGAGCTGGCAGGGGTCATTGCGGAGCCCTTGGCCCGGTTGTATGGGCATTCGTGGTCAACTGACCAGGTGCCGGGTGATTGGAAACTGGCTAATGTGGTCCCAGTTTTCAAGAAAGGGAGGAAAGAGGATCCAAGTAACTATAGGCCTGTAAGCCTCACCTCGGTGCTCGGGAAGATCTTGGAGAGAATCATCAAGGAGCACATCTATGGGGGGTCTGCAGGGGAGATAATGCTCAGGGGCAATCATGGGCTCATCAAAGGCAGGTCTTGCCAGACCAACCTGATTGCCTTTTATGACCAAGTAACTAAATCCTTGGATGATGGTGTCACCGTGGACATAGTCTTTCTAGACTTTAAGAAGGCCTTTGACACTCTCTCTCACCCCATCCTCGTCAATAAATTAAGCGACTGTGGCATTGATGCCTACAGAGTTGAATGGGTAAAAAATTGGCTGATGGGGTGTACCCAGAGAGTAGTGGTGGACGCGTTGTACTCAGTCTGGTGAGATGCGAGCAGTGAGGTACCCCAGGGCTCAGTCCTCGGGCCCACACTGTTTAACATCTTCATCAGCGACTTGGACGAGGGGGTGGAAGGCACGCTGTCTAAGTTTGCTGATGACACTAAGATGTGGGGCGAGGTGGACACACTTGAAGGGAGAGAGAGACTGCAAATAGATTTAGACAGACTACAAAAGTGGGCAGACGAGAATAGGATGGGGTTCAACGTAGATAAATGTAGGGTGCTGCACCTTGGGAGAAGGAATCCGCAGCATACATACAGGCTGGGGAGTTCCCTTCTTGAAAGCACAGAGGCGGAAAGGAATCTTGGAGTCATTATTGACTCCAAGATGAACATGAGCCACCAATGCCAGACCATAGCCAGCAAGGCCAGCCATACTTTGTCATGCATCCAAAGGTGCATCTCAAGCTGGTCCAGAGAAGTGATACTCCCCCTCTATGTGACTTGGTCAGGCCGCAGTTGGAGTACTGCATCCAGTACTGGGCGCTGCACTTCAAAAGGGATGTGGCCAGCCTGGAGAGGGTTCAGAGGAGGGCCATCTGCTTGGTGAGAGGGCAGCAGGACAGGCCCTATGAAGAGAGACTGAGGGACCTGAACCTGTTCAGCTTCAGCAAGAGGAGGCTGAGGGGGGACCTGGTGGCTGCCTACAAACTCATCAGGGGAGATCAACAGCAAATAGGCAGAGCCCTTTTCTCCCCAGCACCACCTGGGGTGACAAGGAACAATGGTAATAAGCTGATGGAGAACAGGTTTAGGTTAGAGATCAGCAGGCAATATTTTACAGTTAGGTGTGCCAAAATCTGGAACCAACTTCCCAGGGAAGTGGTCCTCGCCCCTACCTTGGGCAAATTCAAGAGGAGGTTGGACGATCACCTGTCTGGGGTCTTGTGAACCCAGCATTCATTCCTGCCTGTAGCAGGGGGTCAGGCTAGATGATCTGTTCAGGTCCCTCCTGGCCCTAGCTACTATGAAAGTATAACTTATATATGTCTAACTTTTTTTTGATCACATACCAGTTCTATGGCAATAGTAGGAAGGTGGTCATTTCTACCCTGCTCATTCTGTATTTTATCTGGCGTGATTTTCCCTGTGGTCTGGTGAAAGACTGAAGCGAAGTAGTCATTCCCGAGTTCAGTTTTCTCCTGAGTGCCGGTAACCAGCTGTCCTGAGTTGCTGAACAGTGCCTCCACACTCCCATTTGTTTTCTTCCTGTTCCCTATATACCTAAAGAAGGACTTTTTTTGTCCTTGATTCCTGTTGCTAATTTTAGCTCAGTCACCACCTTAGCTTTTCTAATCTGATCCCTACAAGTGCAGGCCATTGATGTATAGTCCTCCTTGGGGCCTGTCCCATGCTTCCATTGTCTGGATGTCTCTTTCTTTTTTCTTAAGAGGACCATGATTTCTCTGTTTAGCCAAGAGGGCTTTCCAGCCCTTTTGCTACCTTTCCTCTTTGTGGGAATGGACTTCCTTTGTGCTTCAAGGATCATGTCCTTAAGGAACGACCACTCTTCATGTACTCCTTTCACCTTCAGTCCCTGGTCCTGGAGTGCTTTCCCTACTAGTGACCTGAGTTTGTTGAAATTTGCAATTCTGAAGTCCAAAACTTTGAGCCTACTATTTAATTTGTCTGCCTTGCAACGGACAGTGAACATAATGGTTTCATGGTCGCTATAGCCCAGGCTGCTTTCTATGTTGAAGTTGGTCATCAGGTCGTCTCCTGTGGCCAGACCAAGGATGAGGTTATCTTCTTCAAAAGTGGTTCTTTATACAAGCTCCTGGTATAGACAAGGCCCATCACTTGACTTTTCTGGCACCAACCAAATGGAGCCAGTATTCAAGGTTTAGCCTTCCTCTTGGGCAGTCCCCTTGGCTTGTAGCTTTGGTGTGGGAACTACAGGTTCACTGTTTGTGGCATGGAGCTGACACAGGGATTGGGATGTTGTGAAAGCAACTTTAAAGGGCACAGTTGTAGTTGTAACAGGTGGCTGCTCTCTGACTAGGTTCTCCCCCTGTGTGCCTCCAGCTCCTCACCTATTCAGCTCCAGGAGGGCTCTGCTTAAGTTCCTTTTCCAGTTCATTGCGCTACTCCCATGCCAGCCCCATGTTTTTTTAATTAACTTTGAAAATTTTCCGTATGCGCCCAAGACCACACCATCTCCATAATGATACACAGCAAAGCAAAAATAAACCTGAGTCAGCTCTCTGCAATTTCTAATCATGTCAGCCCACACACCATGGAGCCTGACCCCTAATGAGCAGCTCTGCTTCACTGCCCATAACCAGACTCCTTGCCATTAAAGAGACAGATTGTATATACTGTCCTAAAATACACTGTCTCTGCATGTATAGTCCCATGATGATACCTAATTTAGAAAAACCTTATGAGAGCCAAACCCATAAGTGAATAGACCATTATTACAAGATCCTCTTTAAAGCATGTTTCAATGTGGAAAATCTGTTATAAGCCCATAACTAACCTTAACTCTGACCCAGTGTATCTGCCCATTCTGTCCTTCTCTTATGCTGTGGTATCTTTGTTCCATTAAAAAAGTACTGATGTGTGGAGAGGTCTGGTCTGCCTGTATGTGGGTAAAGCACATTAGGTCTGACTCATCCTGGAATAGTGACTGTTAGATAATGTTTTTGCCTCTGGGCACAGAGAGAAGTAGAAGTTGAGTGGTTGGTGTTCCTGGCTGGTAAGGGCATTCTTTGCTGTGCTGGGGGATTGAGGTGAAGCTGGCAACCATGTGTTTAAGGATGGGATACGCACATCCTTAATTAGGCTGTAGCTGATGGAATTCCCAGAAAAAAATTGTACCCAAAAAACATTCCCCTCAGTTTTGTAGTGATCTCACTCTCTCCCAGCTCTTGATAGCTGTATATATAATATTTTTAAAATTGCAGTATGTACCAGAAATGTGGATGAAAAATGGTGACTGAGCATAATGTGTTATTGGTTTCTGGGAAGATAGTGATCATTACTATGGGGTCAGATTAGAGGTGGACTGAAAATAATTTTTCTGTCCTCTGAAACAATGGGATCAAACTAAGACTTTCTGTAGATTTTCACAAAAAAGCAAGAGCTGATCGACAGAGTACTCAGCTGTGAAGTGCGTGCGCGCACATGTAAGATTAGACTTAATGGAAGTGGAAGAACTTGGACATATGCTCCAAAACTGGATTAAATTTAAGAGGCACCTTTTCAAAGCCAGGTGCCTGAGCTGTACCTGTGAAATCTGAGCAGATCATGTATCTGTGTATGCAAGCAGGTTGTTTGCAAGCAGAAGTTTAATCAGCCTTTTGCTAGTACACGTATCTGGGAGCATGTATGTGTCCACGTGGTTTTCATTGCCAATTTCTTCACCCCTTTTTGTAAATGTGGCTCTTTGTCTTTCACATGGTCTGTGCTTGAAAACATGCAGCAGCAGCCCAGATCTTCCATACTAGGCTTACATCAGGGGTGGGCAAAATGCAGCCTGCGGGCTGGATGCGGCCCGCCAGGCCATTCTATCTGGCCTGCAGGGTCCCTAAAAATGTAGAAAATTAATATATATCTGCCCCTGGCTGCCTGTCATGCAGCCCTCAATGGCTTGCCAAAGCTCAGTAAGCAGCCCTCTGCCCAATATAATTGCCCACCCCTGGTTTACATGTTACTGATCAATGATCACAGGTCCCTAGCTGGCCAAGTAGTTAGAAATGTGAGGTTGGGGAGAGTGGGACACTCTCAGGTTACACCAGTGATTCTTAACCAGGGTACTACAGCACCCTCTAGCGCCTTGAGATCCGTTTTTTGGTGGACTGCAGGGTGCCAGACAATGTTAGGTATGCAAATGTGATTCATAAGATAAGCCTAGAGATTTGAAATAGGAATCCATAATGTTAAAAAACATTTTGCCCTGTTGTGTTCTTTCTGAATTCTTTGCAACAAAAGAATTGCCTTATTATTTTTCTGTAGTCAAAAATGAGTGAAAACGAAGAGCTGGCATTGTCCATGGGATGCCATAATTCTGTTGAGGGGTGCCTTGAGTTGAAAAAGGTTGAGAACCACTGGATTATACAGTGCTTCTAGGCTAATTGGATTAGTTTTGGGAATTGCAGAATGCCATGGAGAGCAGGGGGAAAAGGCATGTTTTTTTAATGTAAAATACTCCTAGAATACTGGTGACTGAAAGAAATAATACGTGACTTAAACCACTTGGAAAGAGGAGGTTTCAAAGTAAAGCAGTGCTCTGTTGCATGGCATTCCCCAGGGGTTAGAGTATCTTGCAGAGTTCCATATCCAAATGCCTTAGACTTGGAGTTCAGCTCTGGAACAGGATTAATTTGATGCCTTTTATGGTGCTCCTTGTTGAGCTGTCCTAGTTGGTTTGATCCGCCCGTTATGCAGTTATGAGCCAGCCAGCAAATTTGGGAGAGGGTCCAGAGCTGAGCTCCTTATCCAAAGATGCGGTTTGAGTCTCTCTCAAAGCTGTTTAGGATTTAGACCCACAAGAAAAGGTCTCCAGTGCTAGAAATAGCTTGAAAGTCAAGCAGCTGGGATGAAGGAAAATTTAGTTTCCCTTTAGTTAGGAATGGAAAGGCAGGGGACTTGGCTCATGGCTCAGATTGATTCCCCATTAACGAAGTCCTTCAGTCCTTGCTGATAGGGAGATGTCTTTTTTATACAAAAATCCTCTGTTTTCTGCTGAATTTTCAGTCTGAGAACATATGGCTTAGAAGTCCTCAGGGGAGACTTATTGTCCT
This sequence comes from Alligator mississippiensis, assembly GCF_030867095.1. Lineage (NCBI taxonomy): Eukaryota > Metazoa > Chordata > Crocodylia > Alligatoridae > Alligator > Alligator mississippiensis. The sequence goes on from NC_081832.1 coordinate 28,016,681, forward strand.
TTGTGTAGCCCTAGTGCCATGGCCACTGGCAGACATGATTGGCCTTTTCCAAGCTAGATGCAGCTCTAGCAAACACTGTGCAAACTCTCATGGATTAAGCATGAATATTAACCAAGAAGAGACATAAGAAGGGATTCTCTTTCCCCTTGTGCATCTAAATGGAAGCTTTCTAGCCATCTAAGTGGCATTTTTGGCACTTACGTGCAGGTAGTGATTCTATTTTCCCTCAATTGTGGATGTGTAACCTACAGACCAAGCTTGTACAGCGCCCTTGGTAGTGGTTGGGTACATATGTGGCTTCATACATATGCCTGTTTTGGATGTTCACGTTCATGGAGTTTCCAAAATGTCATTGATGAGAAACCTATTACTATCTGGTGATAGACTTAGGAAGAGGAGGACCCATCTATGGCTCTCCTTTTGATGTTGCCCCCTGAGCAACCAAGAGAGGGAGACATGTAGGTCCAAGAGGAAGGAAAGCTAAGCTTATTGGGATAGATGCTTGCCTGGAAGGGAGCAGGCCCAGGGTTCTAGCCTGTACCAGTGTCTCCAGTGACATGCAGACTTCTCCACTGCACTGCTCTCCATCCATTCTACCTAGTGATTATGACTGATAAATGCCAGGGCAGTGCCTCAGCTTCAAAAAGAATGCTAGAGATGGGTCTGGATAATGCTGAACTTGTGGTGCGGTGACTAGAACACTGGAAAGTAGAAGAAATGTTCAGAATCTTCCTGGACAGGTGCCATAACCACCCAGTTCTAGGGCCTAAACATGAGACAGTCCTTGTGCCCCCATTATTTCTGTGGAACTTGTGTACAGGTACATGTGCACATAGTTGCGTGTATGCCTGCCCAGTTCATAGTCATATTGCACATGCTCAGTCTACATCCACCATATAAAGTGAGGGCCCAAAATGGCCAGGTAGATAGAAAGCTGCCACTTAGATGCACAAAGGGAAATAGTATTATACCCATCGTATTTGTTACCCAGCTCTTGGTCTTGGGAGATAAAAACCTTTGGCACAGGGTCTCTGAGCTCCCTGCTTCCAACTGACTTAATCACATACTTGTTTCTATGATATTCTACTTCCTCATTGACATTTTTTTGACATTTACTCCCTCCCCTAAGTTATTTAAAAATGGAAGGAGTTGTCCTTGGAGATTTCTGGGGTTTCCCAGCCCTTTGTAGCCAGGGTATGTACACCAAGAGGTATGTTTTCAGGTGTATCTAGTTAGATGGCTCCACCTGATTTAGTTACACGTCAGAAGTGTTTGATATTGAACAGCTTAGTGGTATATGGATTTCAGGTATTTATTTCTAAAAGTTTGACCCTCCAAGTGGTGGTAAGGACAGCAGCTCCCTTGTTCAAAACAAAACTGATCCAAGCCAGGTATTGTCCTTACTTCTGTTGGGCTGCCTGACTGGCAGCATCAGATTGGTGTTACCAGCTTCCTGCATGACTGTTCTTTATAGTCTTTAAAAAAGCAGTATGTTCAGTAACTTAGGGCACTGATAGAAGTGACATTTGTCACGTGATCAGCCCCTTGAAAGGACTCTACAGCTGTGCCCTGACAGAAGTGCATGGCTGCAGAGCGTTTTAAAAGTGCCCGATCACATGACAAATTAACCCTTATGTAATTAGGGTTGAGAAGAAGGCGCTCCAAAGTGGAGCATTTTCATTTAACTTCTGTCTGATTTTGTGTAAGATCAGGGTTGGCTGCAGCCTCTCCCTCAGTGCTGTCTGCAGGAAGGGAGGGGAAGGGAGCTGCAGGCTAGGGTTTGCCCAGCCTGGGCTGGGGGTGGGAGGGGTCGGGGAGGTGGATTGGAGTGAGGAAAGTGAGGAGCTATGCATCTGTCACTGCCCTTACTCTCCTTGATGTGGTACTTAGAAAATGTTACATGGCACCGGTACAGTATTTTCCTTTTAAGGAAGATCCAACTGATGTGTACTGCAGAGAAAGTTAGCTGCTGCCTTTTGATCAGAGGAATGGTGACATGGATTCCACCCCATCTATTCCCTTGCCTATCAAGGCACACTACTGAGTGTGAAGGGCTACTGTTGTGTGAGCAATGCAGGAAGGAGAAACTCTTGAGTCTTGATTCCTTATCAGAACAAGGGCTTGTATCTGCAGATTGTTCCCCTCCTGAGTTAAGTAGCTGTATGGGAAGGGAGCTTTATTTTTCCTACTCTGCTAGCAAAGGAATGTACCTTAAAATAAAGCAGAATGTGTGAAGCCCAGAGCACATGTTCCCCTCTTTCTCCTGCCAGCCTGTGTGACTATTAAATTCTTACTCTTTTAAGGTACTGCTGAAAGGTGAGTTACTTTAACTAATACTCTCACAGAGTAATATATAGAACAGTTCTGTCTACCTTCCTCCTTTGGCCTCCTTCTTTCTGTTCCACATGTACTTCTCATTCACTTCAGAAAGTGTTTTAGTGTATGACTACTGTGTGCATTCCGTTTCTAGTTCATACTGCTGCTTTGCTTTTGTGTGGTGATTCATCTGAGACTTAAGTATCCCCAGGCACTAGAGAGGAAATGTGAGTTCCCTCCTTTTTTCCCTTTCATAGATTCATAGATGTAGGGTCAGACGGGACCTTGCAGATCTTCTGCAGCATTGCTTGGTGAAAATGGCAAAGTAATCCAGTCTGTGGTTGATAAAAGGAAGAACCCAAGCCTAGACAGGTCTTTGTTTTTTCAGGGGTTGTGTGATTACATTTTGTAGGTATGTAACCTTAGCTTTAAACCAGCAAAGTTCCTGGGAGGGAGTTGTCATGTGACCATTTTAAAGGATTGCAGACTGAGTAGCTTTCTTCCCATCTGGCTGTTAGGGTCAGGAAGGTATCTCCATTCTCTTTCTTCCTTCCCAAGCCACTGGCAGGTCCACGGGGCAGTATCACCCTAGTGTGATTGACTATTGCAGTCAGTACTCTGTCTGATCCAGGCAGAATAAAAAGAAGCTCCTGTGAACCTCAGGCTTCTCAGAGATGTACACATTAATTGCCTTGTGGAGTCATAGGCCAAGTCTCACTGCTGCATAGTGTTGCAGTGAAGGGCACTGTGAAAGATGCTGATGTTGCCTCAGAGGGGCCCCATCTAAATACTCCTAAATGCCCATCTAGCCAGCGGTCTGCCAGGGACCAGCAATGGAAGGGTTAATCTCTTTCACATTCTTCCAGGGGCATTTCTCTGAGTGACAAATATATTTCTGCTCTCATCTTTAGGCCTCTGTGAGCTTGTGTGTAGGCCTGTTATTTAAAGCATGAACTCAAATGGGTGAAAGCCATGCTTCCCATCTGTCTAACCTCATCATTGCTGCTGAGCACTGGAGGGGGCTCCCATGCTCCTCCAATAATGGCTTCTTAGACTGGGCTTGCTTGGTTTGGTGAGCTTAGCTCCCAGCAACCTGCACAGCTCCTTCCCAGGAGGCAGTGAGTTCCACCCCTGGGATCTCAGTTTGGGAAGAGCTTGCTCTCTTCCACAGCAAGTTTTTCTGGTTCAGTCAGATCCAAAATGCATTTCCCAGACAATGAAATGTAATGTGTTCATGCTGAATACGTGGCTGGGTCTTCTTGTTCCTGAGAGAAGACTGGAGCTAGGCCAGTTGTAAAAACTGTAGTAGGCTTCTTCATATAGACGAGCTTGTTTACTTGGGAAGAGGGAGCAAACATCAGAAAATTCCAGCTTTAGCTGCCTCTTCTGTCCCAGGTCACCGGAAACCTTTATATTCCAACACTCAGACTGGAGAGGGAGGCTCATAATCCAGATGCTCTGCTGATCAGGGCCTAAACTTTCAGTGTGACTAGTGAAGGGAATATCACCCAGTTGCTACATTGCAATGTGTTTGAAAAGTAGGGAAGTGGAGTGACATCAACTGGTACGGCCCTGGGTATAACATCAGGTGGGGCAACCTCATAGCCCCACTCTGTTACATGTGATTGTGTGTAAGGAGTCTACACCTCTACAGCCTTAAAAGACCAGATCAAGAGTTCTGTAAGTCCAGTTGCATACCAGCCCTCTCCTCCTCTTTCCTCTAAATAAAGGGCGAGCCCCCAAGCAGTCTGTGACTTGGTTGGAAGACAGTTAAAACTACCAGACTTTAGGATAGGTCCTAACCCTGTTTGATCAGATGACTAGCAGATCTTTGATTTCCCAAGTAGCTTGGCAGGATCTCACCATTGTGTCTAGAAATCTCAGTGCTTGTAAACTGGCCAGAGCACAAGGGATGGGATAATGGCAGCCCTGGGGCAGGGGCTTGTCTTTTCATACAAGCAGGTAGACTGAAGAAAAGAAATGTTGTATTTCTGCATATCTGACAGTTTGGTGCAGGAGGAACCTTTCTCATCATCACTACCATCTTATGTCTGTACTTTATACAGCCAACCTATAGACCTGAAGCTTTGCACTGTAGTCAGTTATGTTTGTTCCAGTGCCTCCATAAAAATATGACTCCAGGCATGTCATGTGTTTGTGAAAAAGTGCTGCCAGACTGGTAGGCACAGCGTATGCTGTAAACTTGAAGTAAAACTATACCTGCATTGGTATTTGCAGATTCAACAGAAAGCAACTTTAGACTCACACATGCAAATTCAATGCATCCCCATATCTCACATCAGTGATAGGGAATGTACATTAAGTTAACTTAATTCTGTTGCACTCTCTCCCAGTTTTGGCCATCTCCTCGTTAACAGCCAGCAATTACAACCTGGGAGGTGCTTTTGTGACACACTCTGGGACCTTGTTGGGTGGGGGCAGGGAAAGGTAGCACTTCCATTTGGGATGTTCACATCCATTTACAGTCTCATTCAGGATTTAAACCCAAGCTCTTGGGTTGGCATTCTCTACTTTGCCTCTGCGCTTGCCCTCTGATAGAGAGCCATGCTTCCTGTGAGTGAGAAGAATGGACCTTTGGCACCTCGACTAGAAATGTGTTACATGGAATCTGAGTTTTGTGTATAATTTGCCAGACAGCTTTGAGCTTTGACCTTCTGCACTTGGTTTTATTTCATTTGATGACTAGGCTCCTACCTGCTTGGTTGGGTGAGCCATTCAGAAATGCCTTTAGGCCATAGAGAAACTTGCCTTCTGAATAATTCATCAACTGGATTATTGGAGCTTGTGTGTTCTCATGAATTGTGTGCATTGTGGTGGGCCAGTAGAGGATGCTCCTGCATTGAGCCACCCACTCCACTGTGCCTGACCACCTTCCAGGCTCCGAGTGCCTCCCTGGGGGTGCCTTACATCTGGCCGACCCCCTTCCTGAAACACACCCACAAGCCTGGGGGTAACACTGCCACCATCCAGAGTCTGGACTGATCTGGGACCTGTGCCCTCTGGGAAACACAGGCCTAGTAGTCCTTGAGGGTACTTGACCTACTACAAGAACTTGGGGTGCTTCCCTCAGTCTGAAACACAAATAGTGGTCTCCCTCAGTCAGCTGAACCAAGGGGACCCCGAGGCATAATCTAGACTCTCTCCCATGTTAGGTACAAAGGAGAAATGTATTGGTTACAAGGAGTAGGTTTGGAATAGGGTACAGATTAGAGCAATATCGTAGAAATACCTTAGAGCAAACAGTGGAATGGTAGCCTTTGATCATGCATCTGAGTTACTGCAAGCTATATATCTAGTTAGATATCAGGTAATTTACAGACAAGTATCATCCAGAGGCAGGTGGAGATTTTCTCTGGAGGCAAACAGTTCCTTGACCATGAGTTTCAAGAGAGAGAGCGAGTTTCAGATAATCCAGCTTCTCTCTGAGTTCTCATTATGGCTATTGCCCCTCCTCTTGGGCAGTCCTTCACTTACATAGCCCTTATGATCTCATTTACCTGATCCAATGAAGGCCAGCAACTGTTGGCTGCCAGCCAACCAATTTGAAATGCATCACTGGTTGCTGGGTAGACTGGCAGGATCTTTAGCCCCTTCCCAGTCAAGTTGGCATATCTTAGAATAATAACAAGTTTAAGGCCCCCACCCAGGGATGTGATGCCAGTCACGTAGGCAGAGGGAGCAGGTTTACCCCCTCCCTCGGGAATATATCCAGCTCAGGTTACAACTCAGGGTTACCTGAAGCAGATGGGACCAGAGAGTCTCCTCTCTGCAGTGACCATGATAACCAAATTGTCAGATACCATCTCTTTTTCCCAAAACTCTGCTATACTGCCACATGCATCTCTACATAGCTTTCTAAATACTATAGAGCATAGTTTCTCAGTCTGTGGTATGCATACCCCTGGGGGTATGCGAGACACAGGCGGGGGGTATGTGGGTACCCCAAAACTCTCTCTCTGTCTCGCTCTCTTTTCCTCTCTCTCTCACCCCTTCCTTCTCTCAAAACTATGGGAAAAATTTTGGTGTGTGGCACTTTAAATCCCCTAGTAATAATTTGGCATTCAGCCCTCCTAGCTTTGGCCAATATCGCCTCTAGCCCAGGTACATACTTGAGTTGTGCACCCCTGGCATAAAAGGTGGCAACCCTACCCACAGCAGATTGGACATCTGTCATATCACGGCCTTATATATACAGCCCTTTTTCCAACATATGGCACATATGTAAAATATATATATATATGTCTGTAAATATAAAATTCCCTAGAAAATTGAGTGTTGGGGTATTTATTAAAATTTTCAGAAGTTAGGGGGGTACTTGCTACTTAAAAGGTTGAGAAACACTGCTATAGAATATTTTGTAACAGGTGGTGTTACATGTCGGGTGATTTGCTTATGTCACCAATCTACATCATGATGACTTCTATCCATTTGAGTATTATTTTCTATTTATTAATGATTAAGTTTAGATGCTGTCCCTGTGCTTGAGAATATTATTCAAGTATTACCTTTCCTCATTAAAGAGCTTCCTAGACTCACTGAATAGCACATCTGCAAGAGCAGCATTGTACTGTTTATTTTGTTGATTTGGCTTTAACTGCTGAATAAGCCATTAAAGATTTAAGTGAATCCTGTGGTTACTTTGTTTCACTTCATGCTTGTACTGGAGGCCACTTGGGCTTTAATCAAGAGCCAATAAACACAGTTAAGTTTCTGTCTTGCATAATGGCTTTAACTGACATGAAGAGAGAAAACAGGTACTGGAAAACAACAACATACTCCAGAACAATGGTGTGCAACTCTGGCGGCTGGCAGGAAGGTTAAGTCTCTCTGGCTGATCCAACAATATATCTTTGTTGGAATAATACATTCCCTGAAGATTTGTGGCTGCCTGCTTTGTTCTCTCTTAACTCTGTTTATTCTCTGGACCATCTAGGATTATTATATGTACTGTGGATAAAGGTCAGGGTGTCTCCCCGTAGATCCCAAGGTATCAGTTTCAGCCCTGCTTCACTAGAAGGGTGGAGGGATTTATTGGTCTTGCCTCACTATTGAACTAGTGGTTAGGACACTTTGCTGAGAAAGAACCATAAAGAAAAACTCTTGACTTTTTTGATTAACTTTACCTTAGAGCCTCAGCTTCTGCTTTTATAACATGTTTAGTCTTATTATCAGATTGTGATGTCACAATCATCTCTATAGCAAATGAATGTCAAAGGTACAGGCAGGCAAGGTTCTTTGGCTAGATGTGATATCTTTTATTAAACCAACTAAAAAGTTGGAAAAAAGTTATTTGAAAGCTTTTGGGCACAAGCACCCTTCGTCAGGTATCCTCTGTTAGAGCTGGTATAAGATTTTCTTGCCAGTTTTTTTCATATAAATGCTAGTTTACTGCCCTGAAATAGTTTGTTCAGTATATCATAGGTTTGATCTTTCCCTGAAATCAAGGCAGAATTTCCAGAACCTGCATCTGAATTTTTGGTTGATCTGCCCTGGAGGGGAAGTGTTAGGATCTCCTGTTCTGGCACATCTGCAGTCTGGTTTGCTTCAGAGCTGGGGACCACTGAAGCTGTGTCCTTCTCTCCAGGATGGAGGCACCTAGCAGGCCTGTCTTAGAGCCAGGGATGATGGGAGAGTCCTAGAGCTGCTTAGTGAAATTGATGTTTTTGTCAGTTTCCTAGATGCTGTTAGCAGGGCAAGTGACAAGAGCTTCAATTTCACCAAAATAAATACAGCTACCCTCCCCCGCTACCAAATTCGCAAACCCTAGCCCATGCAGCAGGTGGTGGTCAGGCCATGTCCCCTCCCTCCACCCCCATGACTGGATGAGGCTGGACCCTGCCCCCTTTCCCTTGTGGAGCCAGGTTGGGACTGACTAAAGCCCCCTCCCCCCGTCCCCCCCTTAGGGCCAGGTTGAGGCTGGGCCATGCCCCCTTCTACCCCTTCCCCTGGGCTGGGCCACACTCCCTCCACCCTGGAGGGTAGGTCTGGGCTGGGCCATGCCTCCTCCCCTTATGGGGCTGGGTTGGGGCTGGACCCTGCCCCCTTCCCCTTGTGGAGCCAGGTTGGGGCTGACTAAAGCCCCCTCCCCCCGTCCCCCCTCTTAGGGCCAGGTTGAGGCTGGGCCATGTCCCCTTCCACCCCTTCCCCTGGGCTGAGCCACACTCCCTCCACCCTGGAGGGTGGGTTTGGGCTGGGCCGTGCCTCCTCCCCTTCGGGGTTGGGTTGGGGCTGGACCATGCCCCTTTCCCCTGTAGGGTTGGGCCATGTCCCTCCCTCTCCCGTTCCCACCAGGGATGCCCCCTTCCCCTCCATGTGGCCAGGTAGGGCCCTGCCACAATTGCCCCATGCCAGTTTGGGACCACCATCCAGATCCAACTTGCAGACAGCCTGGGCATTGACCATCCAACCTGCCGGCCAAAAAGGTTGAGCATCACTGCTCTCGTCCACTGTCCTTTTTGCTTCTATCTAAAATAAGTAAAAATAAATAAATAAATAAATAAATAAGTTGTGTGTAGCAGCCACAGAGCAGCTGTGTCAGTCTTCCTCAGCCTGCAGGGGGCATTCTGCATCCTACTCCAATTGCAGCAGCACCTACACTCGTATAAAGCCCACATCCAGCTTTACGTGTGGGGAAGAAGTTGGCTGGGAAGGGCCCTGTTTTTCCAGAGTACTTTTTAGACTCAAGGTATAAGCATAGTAACAAGTTAGGATGCCTGTATAGCATAAATCTAATGAGATCAGTGCATGTTCTAGTGCAGTGCTTCTCAAACTATCTGATGTTGCAGACTGGCAATTTTTTTTCCAGTGGGTCAGGGACCGGTGCCCGGTTCAGCCGGTGGCAGCAACTGCATGTAACAGCGCTACACAAATGCGTGACCGGCTGTTTCTTTCTCTTTCCTTACCTCACACAATGTGACGTCACCTGGAGTGTTGGAACGTACGAACTGTGGCGCTATGACATATCAATGTTATGTTTTTGAAAATATATATCTTTCTTTCCTGGCAACTCGCTGTGGAACGGCGAATATATTTTTTCTTTCCTGGCAACTTGCTGCGGACTGGTGACCGGTGGTTTGCAGACCGGCACTGGTCCACGGACCGCCACTTTGAGAATCACTGTTCTAGTGCATCTCTGTTTGAATAAATCTTTTGATTTGTAGCTTGGAACAATACTGCTACAGAACAGTATTAAGGAATTGTTCACTAGCCTATATTTGGGTTGGATCTGGGGGAAATTTTTATGGGGAGAAGTAGTGTTTTATGAGGGAGGACTGCAATCAAAGCATCCAGAAGAGGTCTGGCAATCAAATGAATGTAGATTCTTTAGTAATGCAACAGTTCTGTGTTCGAAGGGTTGTATTTCAAAGAACTGAAACGTGTGCAGGGAATTAGATTAGAGAAATGGTTTGGGAGCACAGTGAGAGAGTCTCAGCCCCCCCCCCCCCCCCCCATTCCTATCAGTGGCAGAATGCCACATGGCTGTACTCCCATATTGTAGCCAGCATTGTCTCTCTTGGCATTTTTGGCAGTGGACAATATGATACAAGCGTCTTTCACAGGGAGGCAGGATCTTCTTCACGTAATTTCATTTTGGTGCATAGTACCCGTTAAGTGCATTAACCTGTGGAGCTCGGTTATAAACAATAATCTTGTGAATCCAACTAGAACACATCCTGGTGTACAACAGATTTCAAAATGCCATCACTGCTGCAGCACCTCTGAATGATAGCAAACGTACTTTGCCATTGCATTCCTAACTTGGTAATAGCCATGAGTGGAGGGAGTCTTGAGTTTTTTCTATTCCAGAAACACTGACTAGGGGTGTAGCAGAAGAGGGGGAATAATGTTGCAGAAAGACCCCTTTTCCTCTTGCCTGCATTTGGTCTCCCCTCTTTGGATATGTTTCTCTTCTTCTACCTTTTCTTCCTTCCTCTTTCTTTCAGTATAAGATAAGGAATTGTGTTTTAAAGTTTGTATGTGTGTATTTTATATCTCCCCTTGTATTTTGGTATTTTTATCTATTTGTGTGCCATGGCATTACTCTTGTAGCTTATATTTTATACTCCTCACCTTTTAACTAAATGTGTTTAGTTTCAGAAGTAAGTTATACATTGTAACAATGTTAACAAGGGCAGGAATCAAACTGCAGCTTCCCTGTATCAGGCAGGCCCCTGAAAGAGCGATTGAATCCGTGATTGAATGGGTAACACAGTAGCAGGCAGCAATTAATACCTAGGAAAACCGCAGATCAACCAAGGAAGAAATCAATAGGAGACAATGTAGCAACCGGGAATTCTCTAAACGTCACTGTTCAAGGGCTAGAAGCCCTGGTCTGAGTTAATCAATGCCAGGGACCAACTTTTGGGCTGAGTATCTCCAGATCGACCACTCCCAGAGCCCTATTCGAAATTCATCAACGGACTTCCAAACCTGCACATACATGCGGACGACCCCTGGGGCTGACAGATGCCATCCAGTAGCCACTGAGGGGGAAGTCCCACAAGGGTCAACAACCCCGGATTGGGCAAACCTGAAAACTGGGGAGTCACCAAAGTCTGCCAAGGACAGATAAAAAGCAGTGAAAAGTGACTCTCAGCAATGCCCTCTTGATCTCCAACTTGACCAGCACCCGACCTGTCCAGCCAGAAGGACCAGCTGGCAACCCCCTTCTGGAGGATAACACCATGCTGAAAGAAGCCTTGAATGGCCATTGACGGCAGACTCCAGTGCCTGTGGGATAGGCATACCTGACTCTTGTAGCTTGCTACTGTGTGTGTGCGCATGTGCGTGTGTGTGTGGGGGGGGACCAGCCCCAAGGTTTATGATTTGACTTCATTACAGTGTTTCAATCCACCTAATAAACCAGAATTTTAAGGATCCTGAGTTGGACATTTGTAGCCAACAGGGGAACTTGCTCCAACAAAATGGACATAAAGGGCTGTTCTCTGGGCTTTTGCCTGCTTGCTATAGTTCCTACTCCTGGGAAGAAAGCAGAAGCAAAGGCAATGGGCTAGGAGCCATGAGACTGAGAGTATATTTTCAGTACAGCTCTGCTGTACTGCCCTTGCGTGATCTTGAGCCAGCTGCCATGAGCTTTGGAATACTGCTGAATGGCAGGGGTGCAGCGCACCCTTGCTGATGCCCTTTGGAGCTCAGTCAGAGCAACCAGTACTGCATCTTCTCCCTATGTTTCCATCAAACCCTAGTCACAGCAGAGCCCAGCTCTGGCACCACACCCTGTACAGAGCCTACTGTAGCTAGTGAAGTGAAGTGGTTTAAAGCCAGGTTTCTCTATGAGAGTGAAGGGGCAAGGCAATGATCAGTGGGGGGAGGGAGGTGGGTGAAGGGCTGGACAGAGGTGAACAGGTTACCTGCAAGCTTCTCTGTGCCTGTGCCCCCACCGACAGGGCTACAGAATGGTGTTGAGCAAGGTGAGCTCATGCCCATATGGTTCATGGAATGAGAGTTGACATCAGCTCAGGGTGTTAGTCACACCAGGCATTTATGCAGTGTCCTGCAGCTGAGGATCTCATAATGATCTAAGGTGGGGATTTGCCTGTTGAGCTGTGCTCTCCCTTCATCTGATGATTTCTTAGGCACACAACCTATGAAACATCAAGCCACCATAGCCACCTGCATTCCTGTTCTGTGCTGGCAGCCTGATTTCAATACCCCATCCCTGGTACTGCTGCCAGGGAGTACTGTTGTTTCCTGTACTCAGTCTTCCCCTCTGTACTGTCACAATTCTTTAGCCTTCAGTGTTTTCCACCTTGCAGCATTCCTGCAGGGCATGGAACATTATTATTCCCACTATATAGGTGGGAACAGAGGTCCCGAGGTGCAGGTCAGGAGACCAAGCTCCAATTTCCTGTTTATGGGAGAGCAGGGAATTGGAGCCTGGTGTCCTGACTTGTAGGCTAGAACTCTAGGCACTGGATCAACTCTCTCTTTTCTTCCTTCCCTTCTGGGTGCATCTTGCATGCCTCCATACCCTTTGTGCTGGGAGTAATCTCCCTGGGGAGTGCCTTGCCAGTGCCAGCATTATGCCCAGCCTGTGCTCTTCCAGCACAGAGCATTCCTGCCTGTTCTCAGTAGGAGTTGTTTGTCTTTTGGCATTTTGCAGATATGCAAGGCAACAAAGATGGGCAGCATCCCAAGCTGACTGTGGACATTTTCTGGGGTTGCAGAGGCCAAGGGAGAGGGTGGGAGAGTCAGTTCATTATAGCTTCACATCTTCACTTGTTGTTTTTAATTGTCTGTGCAAACATTGTGTACCAATGTACACATTGTACCATTGTGTCTGTGGAATTGTGTACCAGGCTTAATTTGTTGTTGAGGCTATCACGTGCAAACATTAATGCAATGTTTTAAAATAAACCATTTCAGATTTAGTAAACCTATTTAATTTAATGCGGATTAAGCCCTGTCATGTGTACAAGTGCCTCTGTTGAGTTTCTGTAGCCAAGGGCCGACTGCTAGGGTCACCACCTGCTCCCTGTTCTGAGGTTCTGTGTATCTTGGTTCTCTGTCGGCTTCCATATTGCCTGGCATAGATATGGAGTTCGGTAGCAAATGCAGGTGCCAGGCATAGACAGTCCACCTGAGGCCGCTTCCATGGCAACTTGTGCATTTTGATCCAGGCAGGGGAAAGCTATTGCCATTACATGGTATGGTCTTGTTTCCTGGGGTATGTTGTTCAGGGATTGCCTCTTCCTGAGCAGTTGGGGAGGGAGATACGGTGTGTTTCTTACCCCTTTCATCTCAGGTGAATTGGTTGAGTCCCCTTCATCAATGACTGTTACTCTGGCTGGCTGGCCTCAGCAGTGTCTTGCAGTGTGCAGTTTTCATTGCAGTCCTTATCTGTGTCTCACTATTAGAAGTCAGTGGCAGATTTCATTGATGATTCTTCCATTTAGAATCAGTTTACTATATATTAAACTACATTGTACTTTATAAGTGGCTTTAAGTCATTAACATCTTGTATCATAGAATCCTACACATTGATTTAACAGCAGCAGCAGTTGCCAGTGCCTTTGATAGCATGCGCTCTGTGGGCTGATTCTAATAGAATCATCTATTAGAGATCTGTCGCTTGTGCACTTTCTACCCTATTTGCGACAAGCTGTTGAAGGATGTGCCAAACACCACTGCTCCCTGATAACATAACAGTGAATAAATACATGGGATTTTCATTTAAAATGGTGTCCTGCAGCACCCAGAAGTGCCGAGGATCTTAAGGTTCCAGCAAGATTTCTTCTGACAGTTCAGCTAATATTTTACACTCAGATCCCTAGTCCTCAGGGCTGGATTTGACTCTCCTTCCTTGTCCCTTCCAGGACTAAGCATCCTTCATAATGTAACTGTTGTGGAGTGGAGTTTGCCAGAGATGCATGAACAAGAAGAAATTCCAGCTCATGCTCTTGTTTCTGCAGAGCTAATGCCTGTGACTTCTTGTTTGTATCCATAAAGCCAACGCCAGAAGACGTGACATGAAATGCATGTGAGGCAGTTGGCATAAGAAGGTTTCCTTCTATGATAAGGCTGTATGGATTACGGGAGAACAGTGGACATGACATATCTTGAATTTAGCAAAGCTTCTGACCCTGTCTGTCACAACATTCTCATTAGTAAGCTAAAGATTTGCAGAAGAGATGAATGTACTGTAGGGTGGATACGTAACTGGTTGAATCATCCTGCTGAACAAGTAGTGATCAGTGGCTCAACACGTCATCAGTGGCTGATGTGCTTGCAGAGCCTCTGGCCATTATCTTTGAAAACTCATGGTGATCAGGGGAGGTCCTGAACGATTGTAAAAGGGCAAATATAGTGCCCATCTTGAATAAAGGGAAAGAAGGAGGATCTAGGGAACTACAGGTAAGTCAGCCTCACTGTAGTCCCTGGAAAAATCACAGAGCAGGTCCTCAAGGAATACATTTCTAAGCACTTGGAGGAGAAGAATTGCAAGTCATGCCTGACCAACCTGATTGTCTTCTTTGATGAGATGACTGGGTCTTTGGATAAACAGTGGACATGATATGCCTTGACTTTAGCAAGGCTTTTGATACAGTTTCCCACAGCATTCTTGCAAGCAAGCTAAGGAAGTATGGGTTGGATGAAAGATAGATAGGAAGCTGGCTGGATCATCAGGCTTAATGGGTAGTGATTAATGGCTTGAGGTCTAGTTGGCAGGTGGTATCAAGTGGAGCTCCTCAGCAGTCAGTCCTGGAGCCGCTTTTGTTCAGTATCTTCATTAACGATCTGGAGGATGGGATGGATTGCACCCTCAACAAGTTTGCAGATGACACCAAGCTGGGGGCAGTAGTAGATATATATGCTGGAAGGTAGGGCTAGGTTTCAGAGTGACTGAGACAAATTGGAAGGATTGGGCCAAAAGAAATTTCATGAGGTTCAACAAGGACAAGTGCAAAATCCTGCACTTAGGATGGAAGAATCCCATGGACCACTACAGGCTGGTGACAGACTGGCTAAGCAGTAGCTCTGCAGAAGAGGACCTGGGGGGTTACAATGGACAATAAGCTGGATATGAGTCAACATTGTGCCCTTGTAGCCAAGAAGGCTAACAGCTTACTGGGCTACATTAGTAGGAGCATTGCCAGCAGACCGAGGGAAGTAATTATTCTCTTCTATTGGCGCTGGTGAGACCACATCTGGAGTATGCGTCCAGTTTGGAGCCCCCACTACAGAAAGGATGTGGACAAGTTCATGAGTGTCCAGCAGAGGGCAGTGAAAATGGTTTAGGGGGCTGGGGCACATGACTCTTGAGACAAGGCCAAGGGAACTGCATTTACTTAGTTTGCAGAAGAGAAGACTGAGGGAGGATTTGATAGCAGCCTTTAACTACTTTCTCACCATGAGGGTAGTTACACATTGGAAAAGGCTACCCAGAGAGGTTGTGGAATCTCTGCCCTTGGGCATTTTTAACAACATACACATGGTTGGGATAGTTTAGTCAAGGATGATCCTTGCTTGAGCAGGAGATTGGACTAGATCAAGGATTGGCAATGTTTTGGAAAGGGGGTTGCTTTAACAGAGCTTAGCTCTGAACGCATGATGCTTCCAACCTGGCCCAGACCGCTACTGCAAGAGCTAGATGTGGAGCTGAAGTCATTGTTGTCCCACACCCTCCCCTCCATAGTACTGCCCTCCCTGCTGCCTGGATGAAATCCCTGATTGCCAAAATGCCACAGAAGCTTCCAAGCTCCATGGCTGAATAATGTTGTTTCAAGGGATGGATGTGGACCATGGGCCATCCCCTGGACTAGATGACATTTTGAGGTCCCTTCCAGCTCTACTACTATATTCTATGATGATTCTACCATCATTTTTCTCCCCCTGAGATTTTTTGTGGACTTAACACAGTTCTTTGAAAGCCTCATTAATGAAAAGCAGTAACTCGAAAAACATGAGTTACACCCTGGACTTCCTGCTGAAACTCTGTGAAGCAGAAAACAGTAAATCTTCGGAAACTTAAGAGTTGGTTCATGGTAAAATGATTCCTTCCCTTTAAATATCCATAGGATGCTTCCTTATGTCTAGCTAACATGGGAAACAGAATGTTTTAAAATTATGTACTATGTACATAAACAGCTGCCTGTCTAGCCATTCTCCTCAAGTGCTGATGGTGAGTCCTCGGTTCATTTAACCTGCCTTCACTAAGAGCTGGTGGTATGGCTGATTGCACATGCAACTTAAATATTTGTGTTTGCAAATACCCGTGCAGTTGTGTTTGTGTTCTTGCACATCAAAGTGTTACCTTCACGTATAGACTCCCCCAGGAGTCCATAGATGGAGGCTATGGCCTTAGCATATTGTTTCCACTTTTTAATTTCTCATCAGTGGGCCTGATTCTAATCTCACTTACACCAATGTAGGTCTCCTGACCTCAGTAAAACCACTCCTGATTTACACCAGCATAAATGCACAGTGAAGTCCTGGGTTCCTTTGGAAGCCATGCCATTCATTGGAGCAGTTTTAAAAGTTCTGTTTGTTTCAAAATGTGATTTTTTTCTTTTTGAAACCCTGCTACTTCCCAGGCACTGTGCTGTTGACAGGTACTATCTGCCAAGATTAATGACTAAGGGAGAAATTGGAGAACAGATCAAATGTCTCAGAGCAGGAGCCTGCTATTTATAACAGGAGGCACAGAACATGAGGATCCCAGCCTAGACATCACCTCATCAAGCACTCTGCTCCACCCTGAGGTAGTGGGACATTTGAGTAATTCATCTAGCTGCCTCACAGGCTCATTTCCTTTTATAGATCATCCCTTTCTCTGGCAGTGTATCAGGTCACGCCGGGCATGTTCCAAAAGGCATCACGCTTGGCATGCGGGCCTCGCTAGGAACATCAATCACAAGGGGAACACACTTACCCTGATTCACCACATGACATGCCTGTGACCTCTCCTGCTCTTTACCCAGACATATTCCCAGAGGAAAGTAACCTGATTAACTATATATCATGACTTTCCTGGCCCAGCTGGGTCTCTATTACAGTAAGAGCTGGAACTTGCAGTTGGGAACCAAGCCCCATGACACCAATATAATAAAGAGGCAGTTCCTGCCCCACAGAGCTGAGAATCTGTGCAGGGAATGGGACAAAGCAAACAATGAAACAGTCTTGAGTAGCACCGTAAGCACATCTCACTTACACTCTTGCCCACTTGCTTTGCCCTCATCAGAGTTTGAGGCATCAGAACAGTAACCAGGGAGGTGTTGCAAAGGTTCACTGCACTGCATGTTGGTTGTTTTGCATGGCTTCTTCCAAGCAAAGAGGACTGTGGGAGGAGCTTCACAAAAAGGGGTGCTGGAGAGGAACATGGAAGGAAAAAGTAGTGAGGCCTGGCATTGCAGAGCAAAGGCAGGCACCCTTGATTTAGTACTGTCTAATAGCTGGCAAGGAAGGCTAGGCTAGGCTATAGAGGGCCTTACAAACCAATGGCTGTGTCTGATGCAGTGAAGAAGGGGAGCTGGAGAGGGAAACAAAAAGACAGGGCCATTATAGTAACATGCCAGGATAATGAGTGTTAGCAGTAACACACTGAAATTGAGGGAGGTTGCATATGATAGCACAGAGACACAAGCAGAGGGAGAAGTTGTCTGGGAAGCATTTGGATGTTGTGGTCATTCATAAAGGGCTGCTGCAAGCACCTGGCTGGATGAAAAGTAAAAAGGACCTCTGCAAGAGCTTGTGAGGGAGAGAATGTGAGATTGCTCTGAGTCTGGCTGGTGGTAGCAAAGATGGGGACAGGAGATGGTGTGTCACAGGGAGGCCTGTAACTGGAGGCAGCATGGCCTGGTAGACAGGGTAGGGAAAGCTCAGCTCTGTTACTGACTGCTACTGTAATCTTGGATATGTTGCTTTGTCTTCCTCTACTTCAGTTTCTTCGTATGTAGAATAAGGTTCATACTGACCTGCCCTTGTAAAGCATTTTACATGCATACTTACTTTTATGGCTTTTTATCTTTCCTTCCTCTAAGGCAGGGGTGTGTGTGCAGAGGGAGGTGGGTGGGGGGCAGGGCAAAGGCAGGTACTTTCTACCAGATCATGCTGGTTCAACTGGAAAATCCCCACTACTGTAGCAGGCTCTACCATGCTTTGTTAGTGGGGATTTCTGGTGATTCTGGAGATTTAGCATGATTTGTGGGCACATTAATAACTTCTTCATACTCATTCAGTAGAGTGGGCAACCAAGAAGCTTATACAAACCCAAGGTGTATCTCTGGTATCATCCCAGCACTTTAGGCTTTTGTCACAAACTGTGTAGACAGTGAGAGGGCTGGAAATTAGGCTTTGTCTACATGGAGAAAATTGCCTGACAGAGCTGTTCTGGGATAACTGTTGCCATCATTTATTTATTCTAGGGTGGATAGCTGGGTGGATTCCATCCCAGCATAAAAGTGATTTGATGCCAAAATAAAGCCACCTTCATTCTGGCAAGGAGTGTTTGCCCAGGGAACTGGTTTAGAATAGCTTTGCTGATCTTTTCCCTCTCCACAGATAACACCTGAGCCATACAGGCAATGGTGATTTACACATGCCCTTGAGGTGGGATCTAAAGGACATGCCAAGTCAAGGATGCCAGTCTCACCTTCCCATGTCATTTAAAACCAGGAAAAAGGACCTCAGAAATTACAGAGTTAGTTTAAGAATTGGGAGCGTTATAGTTTTTTAAATGATGCATTTGGGCTCTTTTTCTTTGACTTGGCTTTGAGCCTTTAGCGTGAAATTTTTTTGGCTTTTTTTACACCCATGATAGCTGCACAATGATGTTTATCTACTGAAAGCTGAGAGTCTCACATAACCACCTGACTCCAGGAGCCAGGGCTTTAGGGATATTGCTAAAAATTGTTCACAACACTAAAGATGGCATCCAGCTGGCTCAGTCTTTCCTTATTCCTATCTCATGACATGCCATAAAGACCAACTCTCATGGATTCATAGGCTCCTGATGGATGATAAAGTAAAGGCATGATGGGATGTGATGTGGGATCCCAACAATCACATTTCCTGCCATGCTACACATGGCTCCTCCTGCACCAGGAAGTAGGAAGCTTGGCTCTGAGTGCACCCATCTAACACAGGTGTGGGTAGTTATTTCGGGTGAAGGGCCACTTACCGAGTTTTGGCAAGGTGCTAAGGGCCGTATGGGTAGCACCGTCCCTTGACAGATGGCCCGCCTCTTGACAGGTGCCCCGCCCCCTGGTTGCCATCTTGTGACCAGAAGTCCCAGCCCCTAACCACTTTGCCACCTGAAGTCTTTCCCCTTTCTCCCAGAAGTACTCCTTTCAGCAAGGGGTTTTGCCTTCTCAGAACCAGAACAATTATATTCTAAAAAACCGAACATTTACAATAGGTGATCAGAACTTGTAGTAGAGATGATATCTTTTATTAGACTACCAAGATTTTTGCAAAAAATGTTCTTTAATTGCAAGCCTTCGGGCGCAAACACCCTTCATCAGACATTGGAGAAAAGATTGTAAAAGTTCTGCTTGTAGAAATGAAAGTTCATATTTTATAGGATTTCACAGAGGAGTCAGTCAATAGGTGGAAAACTCCTCTGGGCAGTCAGTTTATAGCTGGATACCTGGATACCTAACATCTACAATATTCATTAATTTGATTTAAAAAAATATTTTAATCCTGATTTACATGTGTTTATGTAGTGTACATAGAGGTGATTGCACAATATCTTAAAATGAAATCTTACTCTTGTATATTGTGGAGGGGTGGGTATAGGTTTGTGGGGGGGTGTGGGGGTGGGTGCAGGTGTGGGGTGAGGGAGTGTGTGTGTTTGTGTGTGGATATGTGGGGTGTGGGTTTGTGGGGGGTTGTGTGTGGGGGGGGAGTGTGCCTGGGGCGTGTGAGGGGTATGGGGGTCTGCGTTTATGGCAGTGTGAGGGGGGTGTGGATGCATATGTATGGTGGGGTTCATGTGGGATTCACCCTATGTGCGTGCGCGCGCACACACACACACACTCTGTTCCTCCCTCCCCACATCTGCACACACCCCTCCGCCCCATTCTGCTCCTGGCCCCAGGGTACCGGTGTGGGCCCCATTCTCTCATGGCCCAGTGACGCAGCTGGGAGCCATGTGGTGCTGGAGCGACCGGCAGCGGGCAGGAAAGCAGGGAAATGGCAGGTGCAGGTGAGGGGAAGGGGTAGTGACCAGGTGCGCATGAATGCACTGATAGCTGGGTGGGAGTGCGGGGCCTGTGCCAGTTTCCTGTCCTGGAGCCCGAGCTGGCCATGCCCAGAGTGGGGTGGCAGGAGTGCAGGGTCCAGCACCAGCTGTGCTGGAGGGGGGGCAGGGGTCCTGGGCCCCGTGCTCCCACCCAGCTGTCACTGTGCTGCTGCCCCTTCCCCCCCCCCCATCTGTAGCTGCCATTTCCCTGCTTTCTTGCCTGTTATTGGCTGCTCCAGCACCAAGTGGCTCCCAGCTGCATGGCCATGACCACAGGACTCAGCAGGGGGTGATTGCCTGCAATCTGCTCCTGCCTCCCCCCCCCCTGGTTCTTATCTGAGTTTCCCTCTCTGGTAGAGGGAGGCAGGAACAGCCCCAGGGTACCAGGCCAGAAGCCTCTGCTAGGTAAAGACTGTTGGTGAGGGCGGGGCTTGGAGGTGGGGTTGGGGGGGCAGGGCTGGGTGGGCCTTGCTTCTGGGCTCTGCTGCCAGCTTCCCCTGGGTCCTACTGCCCTGGGCTCCTGTCATCTTTGACAGGCAGGCAGGAGCAGATAAATATTAATATTCTGAATCTTTTAGGGGCCCCATGGGGCGGATAGAATGGCCTAGTGGACCGGATCCAGCCCACGAGCTATATTTTGTCTGCCCCTGATCTAACAGCTCCATCCAGCGGAGCATCAGTCAGTTGAGGGGCCTTCTAGTCTCTGGAGCACATGGGTAGTCTTGACAGGCTCCTGTGTATTTCAAAGGCTGGACATTGGCTAGACATTCAATTAAAAACATGATAACCAGCCACAAAGTTATTGCACAAATTTTGTGTAATAACTTTGTGGCTTATTACTCATTTTATCACACCATTAACTAATTGAATGTGTGGCCAAGTCACTACTTAAGACAAAATTAACCGCTAATCATGTTTTAAGCGTATTGTCTGTCAGGAGTCATATAGATTCTAACTCTGAAAAGAGACCACTGTGACTGACTGTCAGATTTCTTGTATACATATGCCAGACAGTTTTTCAAGAAGCTAGATTAAGGTGTATCTTTTAGAAAGATAGACACTCCCATCTTAAAGTCTGCCAGTGATGGTGATTCCTTTAGTAGGCTGTTCAAAAATGTAAACACGTTCGTGGCTAGGAGCTTGTGTCTTATTTCAAGGTTGATTTTATCTGACTTAATCTTTGAGCCACTGAGGTTATACCTTTTTCATCAAGGTTGAAATGCTCCTACTATCAGGTATCTTTTCCATGTAGAAGTTTTTATACTTAGCGATCAAATAGCTTCTCAACCTTTTCTCTGATAAGCTGGATTTTCCGTCCTCTGAATCTTTTTTTGTAGTACCCTTTGCACCCATTTTGGTATTTCCACCTCCTTGGAAAATTGCAGATGCCAGACCTGCGTACAGTATTCTAGCAGTTACCTTTTACCAGTCATATACAGAGGCAGGAGTACTCTCCTTTTTGTACTTGTTGTTCCTTTTTATGTAGTCAAGGATTACCATTAGAGCTATGCACTGAGAGCTCTTGTGTAGGTGATAATTTGTTATGGTCCCTTAGTTCTTCTCTGAGTTTCTGCTCTCAAGCCAGAACCTCCATTTTGCTTTTGGGTTCCAGAAGCATTGCCTTGAATTTGACTGTGTTAAAATGTATCTTGTTGGACTGTGATCTTTTAACCAGGTGATTCAGATTGGTCAGTAACATTAACCTGTGATCCTCTTTAGTTTTTCTCTCACCAATCTTTGTATCATCTGCATACATTTATCAGAAAAAAATGTTCTGTCTCTGTCTAGATCAAGGATTGGCAACCCCTGGCACGTGTGCCGAGCATGGCACGCGAGGCCATTTTGCTCAGCATGCCACAGCCAGCCCCGGCTCTGGGTAGCTGCTGCCAGCCATGGAGCCTGGGTTGCTCCCAGCAGGTGGCTGGGAGGCTGCAAGGCCTGCTGCAAACAGCCCAGGCTCCATGATTGGCAGCAGCTATAGAGAGCCGGGGCTGGCTGTAGCTGGGAGGCTGCAAACAGCTGCACTGGGCTCCGGAGCCCAGTCATTAGCTCTGTATGGGCGCGTTGCTGCACTGCCCTGCTGTCTACCACGAGGTGTGCACGCAGTCGCTATCAGCGCAGAGCTTACGCTGGAGCTGCGGAGCCTGGTGCAGCTTTTTGCAGCCTGCCTGTTGCTACAGCTGCCCAGGGCCCAGAATGGCTATAAACAGCTTCACGGGGCTCCGGAGCCCAGTCATTAGCTCTGTGCCAGGAGTGGGGGAGAGACTGCCTCAAGCCCTTTCCCCACCGTCTGCTCCAAGGCATGCATGCACGCCCCCATACAGAGCTGATGACTGGGTTCCGGAGCCCAGTGCAGCTGTTTCCAGCCTCTCGGCTGCAGCTGCCCAGAGCCCAGGAACCTTATTCCTGAGTTTATTTGGTCAGTTCCAGTCCCAGAGCTTCTGGGCTCACAACTGTGAGGCTGGGGCTGGGGCATGGTTTTGAGCAGCTTGGGCACTGGAGATCCAGATCTGGCCCCTACAGAGAACCGGGGAGTGCTGGGAGGGGGATCTGAGGTGATTTGGCCTTCGGACATCGTCTTTGGGAGGAACGAGCTTCTCTCTTCCAGACCTGAGCTCTCAGACACTGGGCAGAGCCATGTGGCTGCTGCTAATGGGTCAATGCAGCCTGGGGCTGTTCCAGTCTCCTACTGTGACCCCAGACTAGGGCTATTTCAGTCTCTTACTGGGACCCCAGACCAGTGGCCCCAGCTCTGCCACTGCCATCCTGCATGGCCATGGGCAAGTCCCCCACTCCCCATGCCTTTGTGCATTGCAGAGTAGAGTGGGAATGGGATTTGTTTCCTGGGACCAGGGTTGGGGGCGGGGGGTCATGCCCCAGGAGCCCATGAGGCAGCTCTGGCTTACTGCCTCAGTCCCTTCAGGGTGCAAGGACCGACTCCCCTGGCTCCAGCCCAGCTCTCTCCTCCCCTGCTGCACTGGCCTGACCCCAGAGCAGTGCCCTGGACCCAGTGGGGTGTTACACATACACAGCACTGTCAGTCCAGAACCAGTCTGGTTTGCTTTCCTGGGGGAAAACACTCCTTGATGCCCCCCTAGGCCTGCTGCCTTGGCACCAGAGTGGAGGGACTGTGGTGGGGATGCGTCATCGTTTGCTCTCCCAGCCTCTCTGGGGATAATGGTTTAGATGCCCTGAATGGTCCTGCCAGCTTGGGGCCTTAGCTTTGTGGAGTGGGTGCGTGGTTGGGCTGATGTCCTCTGGTCATTCTCCTTTGGTCCTCAGTATTTAACATCAACACTGAAGCTTCTTAAATCAGCATTGGGCAGAAAGAGAGAGGGATGCTGGGAACAGGGCTTCCAATGTGCACTGACCAGCAAAACGTGTCAGTGGTAGCTCCTGGCAATGGAATTTTTTCCAGCCCATCCCCCTTCCCTCCCTTTGGTGAGATAGCAGCCCTTCTGGTCCGCACCAACCCCCGGAACTGGGGACGCTTTGGAGGGGCTGTGCTGGGAAGAAGCAGTGTAAGCAGAGGAGTCTCATGTAGCTGCAAAGGAAGCAGCAGCAAATGGCGTGGTTTGGGTCAGTTTCAGGAAATCCTGAGTCATCCAATTGTTGTGGTAAATACATGCAGCAAACTTTAGGTCAGGTCAGCAGAAGCTTGGTTTATTAGAGAATGCATTCTGGACAGACTCATACACAATTGAAGAATTGTGAAGAGGTCTGACCCTGTACAACAGGTGAGGCAAGTTCATATAGAAAATATGACATCATAAGCATAGCTACGACATATACCAATCAGCATTTGCCATGACTTTGTTAGTAACGCGCAGGTCTTCAATTTATCTTTGTTAGTAGATTTAAGGGTCTCCTGACTTGTAACCTCAGGGGTCACTTCCCTTTTTGGGCTGACTCAGCAGGCTGGTTTGTGGTTACTTTTGTGCTAAGTTTTTGTTTTTTACTAGACTAGGACAGGATGGTCTCAGTCTGTGTTAGTCTGGCAGTTTCGGGTCATGTCTTTTTGACTTTAGCCTAAGCTAAATACATGTTTTGCACCTTTACACATAATGGAGATTCAACTCCATTTTTTCCCTTCTTCCACAATCCCCCCTTTGAGACTTAACAGTCTCATACTTCTATCTCCATTAACTTTGTTGCTCTTACCGTTGGAGTTAACCAGGTCAAATAGCAAGAGCCAAACCACTTCTTTGGCAACAAATGGTAAGCCTTTGTGCCGCATACCCAATAAGTTCCCTTTAAGGCTCTCCAGGGAGTGTTAGCTGTATGTTTATCAACCCTCCAGTTCACATATTTTACAAACCAACCGCTGAAGGGGCTAGGACGGCCCAATATATCATTCTCACGGGAGAAGCCATTTCGAAAGCAGTGTCCTCCTGGTAGGGAGCAATCCTACAGGGTGACATTGGGTAAGCAGATTTTGGTACAGTTAATTGAATATCCAGGGCGTGATTCATTGTACAAGGAATACCAATTTATGAAACTCATACACCATGTTCTGTTACGTCTGTGATTGTTCATCCAAATACCTTTGGAAGTGGAATAATGTTTACAACTGCTAAGTCCTACTGAATAATTCTGAACCTGGGATTGGTTTCGGACCCAACAAAAATAACCTTGTTCTGGAATTACTTTAAGGTACTCTGCATCATTCCAGGTTTTATTGTTGAGACTCCCAGGATGTGCAGTTAGGTTCATGAAAGTTAAGGGCCGCGGATATCATTAAAAATCCTTCATCATGGGCTCTGGGGGTGAGTCCACAAATCCAGCAGTCAGAAGCATTTAAGGCCATAGCTACCCTTTGTAGGAAGTGCAGATAAACATTAGAATAAACTGGCAATGGCAAGGCTAATAGTAATCTGAACAGTCTTATTATACAAAACATGTTGGCAGGTATTGTTTGGCTTGTCTCTGCAGGCAATTCTTCTGGTTTTCGTTGTCTATTTGTTCACCTTGATGCTAATAGCATTGATTCAGTCTTAAAGACATAAAGGACAAAATATTTCAACAGCGAATAATACCCACACCAGTAGAACAAATCCTACTACTAACCACACCCGAGATGGCAACCAAAGTTTCTTCTCGTTTTCTGAGCTTAGGTTGCCTAGACGGCTGATATCTTCGGCTCTGGATCTGGGCTGAGGTGGGGATCTTCCAAATGGAAACATTTATGTCTTCCGAGGACGCAGATGATACTTTGGCTCTCCAACTGATGGGGTTAGTTGGATCAGGGTGTTAGGTTTATCAATGAGGTCACTATCACTTGCGCCTTGATACTCCTCACTTGCTTGAGTGAGGTCCTGACGGTCTTTGTCTTTGGCCTCAGGGAAAGGTTCCAATCTTGGTTGGAATACAGCTGCCTCAGGGTTCATTGGTGGTAATACCTTCTTGCAGTGCAAGGCGTGAGTCCGCATCTAATGACCTTGGCAACGAACAGCAGTGTTAGTCGTCAGAAGCACTTGAAAGGGCCCTTTCCATCTGGGTTGGAGTGCGTTTTTCCGTTGATGAACCTTTACGTAGACCCAAGCTCCTGGCACAAGGCTGTGACAAGGAACATCCGGTGGTTGAGGTAAAGCTTCTTGGACCTGAGAGTGAACAGACTTAGCATACTTTATTAATGCTTTGCAATAATTTAGCACAGTTTTATCAGTCAGTTGTAGGTTTGCTTGGTGTGGGGCTACAGGTGGTGTAGCTGGCACTCTCATGGGTCGTGCCATGAGTATTTCATAAGGGGTTAATCAATATTTTCTGTTGACAGTGTTTCTAATGTGCATAAGAGCAATGGGCAGTGCATCAGGCCATTTGAGACCTATTTCAGCACAGATCTTTGAAATGCGTGTTTTCATGTCTGAGTTTTTACGTTCTACAGCACCACTTGACTGTGGATGATAACTGCAGTGTAGATGTTGCTGTATGTTGAGTGCTTGGCAGATGTTTTTTTACTATCGGTCCTGTGAAATGGGTGCCTCTGTTGCTATCTATTGCAAGGGGCAATCCGAACCTAAGGATGAATTCTTTGAGCAATATTTTTTGCTACAGTAATAGAATCAGCATGTACACATGGGTAGGCTTCTACCCATCCAGAGAACATATCAATAATAACAAGAATATATTCATAAGAACACCACTTAGGTAGTTGCAGGAAATCAATATGCAAGTTCACAAATGGTCCCCATGGAGGGGGATGGGCTGCGGGTGTCGTTTTTACCCGTTGCCCAATGTTGCAAGCTAAACAGATGGGACAGGAGCTGCAGTACTGTTGTGCCATGGAAAGAAAATTTGGGGCAAACCAATCCTTTTGTACTGCAGCAATCGTGCCTCCCTTGCTGGTATGGGCTTCTGAATGAGTTAGACAAGCAAGGTATGGCAAAAGCTCTCTAGGTGCTACCAGGCGGCTGACTCTCAACATACAGAGTCAGGGTGCAGTGAACACCCTGCACTTAACCAGTCATGTTTTTCTTTTTTCGTGGCCTGATCTTGAAGAAAGGCTAGGTTTGAGAGACTAGCCAGAGGAGACTGGTTTGCTGAAAAATAAACAAAAACAGAGTTAGGAGCCTGCGGGCCAGAAAGGGCCGCATTTCTGGCAGAACGATCTGCCAGATCATTTCCTCGTGTGACATCAAAGGGTTTTTCTTGAGTTTTACATTTAACTATGGCAATAGCAGAGGGCAATTGAACAGCTTCCAAAATTTCTTTGACATAACAGCCATGACTGATTTGGGCTCCCGATGAAGTGAGGAATCCTCTTTGTTTCCAAATTTGTCCAAAATCACGAACACCACCAAAAGCATACTTAGAGTCAGTATAAATGGTTGTAATTTGATTTTTCGCAAGGATGCAGGCACGTGTTAAAGCAATGAGTTCAGCAACTTGAGCAGAATGAGCTTGAGG
Organism: Alligator mississippiensis; assembly: GCF_030867095.1. NCBI lineage: Eukaryota > Metazoa > Chordata > Crocodylia > Alligatoridae > Alligator > Alligator mississippiensis. Next base: position 28,043,628 of record NC_081832.1, read on the forward strand.
TAAGGAATAGGCTTCTAAAACAGCATACTGAGTGCATACTGCATATCCTGCAACCAGTTTGCCTGCATCATTTCTAAGGCAGGAACCATCTACAGACAGAACAAGGTCAGAGTTTGGGATAGGAATGTCCTTAAGGTCAGTTCAAGGGGTTAACAATTGAGTTGTGACAGATAGGCAATCATGAGGTTCACCATCAGAGGCAATTGGCAAAAGTGATGCCGGATTCAAAATTGAACAGTGATTTAAGGTTACGTTTGCAGCTAACAGCAAAAGTTTCTCATATTTAGTAAGACGGGAATTGGAAATATGCCGAGTCTTGCCCTTCAGAAGAAGAGTCATTACAGCATGAGGAACTGCAACGGTTAAAGAGTGTCTTAGAACTAGAGTATTGGCTCTTTTAACTAATAAAGCTGCAGTGGCTACTGAACGGAGGCAAGGGGGAAATCCCGTAGCCACAGGATTATGGGCAGAACTATAATACGCAGTTGGGCGATGCTTTTTATCATGCAGCTGAGTAAGTACTCCTAAAGCGATTCCTTTCCGTTCATGACAAAACAAAATAAAAGGTTTCCTGTAATTAGGGAGTCTAAGAGCGGGAGCAATAGTGAGGGCTTGTTTAAGGGCTGCAGATGCTTGCTCAGTTTCAGGAGTCCAAGGTAGAGGTTCTGGAGTGGTATCACGGGTAAGTGACTGCAAGGGTTTTGTGAGGGCAGCATAACTTGGGATCTACTGTCTACAATAACCCATTGCACCTAGGAATCCCCTCATTTGTTTCCTAGTCATAGGTTTGGGAATGCCAAGGATAGCTTCAATTCTACCAGAGGAAAGGTGGCATTCTCCTGCTGAAATATCATGCCCCAAATAGTGTACCTTAGGCTTACAAAGCTGTAGTTTAGATTGAGGCCTTGTAGCCCTTCTGAGCTAAGGCCGTAAGGAGTATCAAAGTATGTTGCTTGCAGGCTTCTAAAGTGTGTGAGGCTAACAGCAGATCATCAACATACTGAACAAGGGTGGACCCCCCTTTGAACATGATAGAATCTAAGTCCTTTTTTTAGGACCTGGGAAAACAGAGTGGGAGATTCTGTATATCCCTGAGGGAGTCTTGTCCAGGTATATTGGAGTCTTTGATAAGTAAATGCAAACAGATACTGGCTATCCTCATGGACGGGGATAGAGAAAAAAGCAAAACAAAGGTCTACTACTGTAAAATAAGCAGTGTCAGAAGGGATACAGGAAAGAATAGTAGCAGGGTTAGGGACCACGGGGAAAGCGGGTAAAACAGCAGCATTTACAGCTCGGAGGTCTTGTACAAAATGATATGTATTTTTACTAGGTTTTTTAACAGGTAGGATAGGTGTGTTGCAAGGGGAGCGTATTGGGACAATAATCCCTTGCTCAAGGAGTGAGGAAATGACAGGCTTAATTTCTTCCTCAGCCTCGTTTGAGATAGTGTACTGCGGGACACGAGGAAGTAGATTGGCAGGGTTTAAAGTAATACGCACTGGTTCAGCACTCAGCATGTGCCCCACTTCATTCCCATGGGTGGACCACAGCTGTGGAGGTACCCGAGCCAACAGTTCCTCTTGCAAGACGGAAGTGTCAGGATCAGAGTACGCCTGAGTTAGCAAAGCCACAACCTCGGTTTCCTTATGTTCCGGTACTTCAAGGTAAACACCCTTTGGGCTACAATAAATTACGCATCCCAGTTTACACAGCAAATCCTTTCTAAGAAGGTTGGCAGGAGCACAGGGACTAAGAAAGGCATGATTCTCAGACAAAGGACCAATAGAGACAGATACAGGTTCAGAGACGGGATGTGGGATAGGTTGTCCACCTATACCAACTGCATTTATGGTTTTAGGAGAATGAGGTAGAAAAAGAAATTCAGTAGCTTACAAGTATTTATCTTGGTCTAGTCTGCCCTCTTCGGGCAGACTGTAATTGCCTGAACCAAAGCTTTTCTTTTGTCAATAAAGTCCTGACCAGTTCCCGGGTCTTTATTTGGCTATGAACAGGAAGCGTAGAGGCACCTTTTAGTTTCTTTGGGCAAAATGGCTTGTAAAAGTTGGTCTATATCTGCCCATGTTGGATTATAACAATTTGTAATTCTTCTTGAAATTTTTCTGGATCCTCCCTGATTTTAGGGAATTTCTGGGTTAAATTGTAAAGATAACCTGGTGTCCAGGGTGCATGCACAGTTATTATGTTTGCTCCATTCGTGCTGATGCCTGGCATTTGTTTTAATGGATAAACCTGTGCACTACTAGATCTAAGATTAATAGGGGATCTCTCCAGGCCCAAATTCATCCTTTTGAATGTCGGAGCAGCAGGAGAGGTAGTTGAGTCTGGACTAACAGACTCTGTGGGTATTAGAATTTCAGCTGATGAGTTACTAGCCTGGGCTGCAGCCTGATGTTGAACTGGTTGTTGCTGATGTGGGAGTCCCAAAAGAGCGGGATTTGGACAGAAGTCAAGGATGTCTTCTGCTGGTTCTGAAGGGGGTGCCCCAGGCAAAGCTGGATACAATGGAGCGGTGGCCGGCATATAATTTGGGGGAGCAGCCAATTTCTCCCGAACAGCTTTTAACTGCCGTTTCAATTTTTTTTTTTTTGAGAATCTTTTAGACTTCGATTTTGAGATTTAGAACGTCTTTTAGACATCTCTTCATACCAATAAAAAAAACAAAAAACAAAAGCAAGACAAAACAAAACATTCCACTGACTTTGTGACGTCTTAGATCTCTGGGACTCTAAAGCCCCCTGTAAGTGCACTACTTTATCTTGATCAAATGTTCCTTCCTGTGGAAATTGCTTCACGGGATCATCCCTAGTATACTGGTTTCACTTATCCAGATACTTGCAAATCTCGGGAGAATAGTGTGTATACATAAAGTATGCCAGAGTTCCTCGACTGACCTATCCCCATTTTCAATCACATAGGAAGACACAGGAAAGGCTTATTTAGGACGTTGTGACAGGGGGCCACCTGGGGGCCGATCTCCATGGCCCGCCCACCTGTCTCTGGGCAACCGCCCACCTATCTCGCCTGCCATGCCTTTGATGTTAATTGATTCAATTAAGATGTCAATTAAGCGGGAGGTTACCCATTTTAGTGCCCTGATGCCAGGGGGCACTCTCTGCGGCTCCTACCTCCCCAATACCGCAGCCCAAGCCTCGCAGATGGCATCATGGTGTTCACATAGTCACCCGCCCCACACTGGGCCCCAGAATCATCCATACAGGACCCCTCTATGATCCCCTCCTATCAGGCGGCCTCTCTGCCGTCATCCAGGCTACCTAGCCCCCCTGAAGCTACTTTCCCCTCGGGTGTGGTCCCCCCGGGACCTTCAGCCACTTGCCCTGGCCCACCTCCAGGCCAGTCGGAACCCCAGGTCCCCGGCTCTTGGGTATCCCTCGCAGTGGGCCCCTGGCCCTTTTGACCCTCCTGGTCCTGGCCCCAGCTTGGGCCAGTCAAGGGTACTCTCTCCTTCGGGCTGGGTCTCTAGCCCCTCACTCTCTATCCGGGCCACACCGTGCCATTACTCCCCTTCTCCCAGGGGCAACTGCAGCACCACGCCCAGTACTCATTCACTCTCTCAGGGTCCGCCCTCTGGGCCCCTCCACAAACAGGGTTACCCACCCGGTGGTGGGAGCTAGGGGTTAAGGCACCCCAACCTGCCTTTCACCAGGGTGATAACTGGCCTGGCATTTCCTGGGGGCTCCCGCGCCACTGAGAGCCCCACCAGGCCGCCCACTCCTGGCAGGGTGCAGTTTCAAGTCATGCACAGGACCAGGAGCCTCCTTACCAACCCCTTGCAGCTCTCCCTTACCTCCAGGTGATCTCAGCAGCCCTCTGGCCAGGCAATGTTGCTGCCTGGCCTCCTGCAGCCAAACTGCCTTGTTTATATAGGCAGCCCTTGCCTATATAAAATGGCTGCCCTCGTCAGGCACCTGGAGGCTGCCAACTCCAGGCCCTTAAAGTGGCAGGCACACACAGTGCACTGCCACAGAAGTCTGGGCTGCTCAGTGCCTTGCCCCGCAGTTTCTTACTGCCCAGACAAAAGGCTTCTGACCCGACACCGGCTCATACAGTGGAAGCAGGGAGGGAAACACAAAAGGGATCCTTTCACTCCTGCTCTTGGCAGAAGCTACTGGGACAAGGGGTTTGGAAAAGACAAAATCACTCAGACACCTGTCCACTGGGTCACGAGGTTTCAGCTGGGCCCCCTTGCTTTCAACGCTACCTTATCAGGCAGAATCGGGGCGGCTAGACCCAGCCTTAGTCCCAGACCTGGTCAGTGGCTCATTTTTCTGAACACACACACACACACACACACACACACACACACACACACACACACACACACACACACACACACACACACACACACACCCCACACATTCATTCAGTCAGCCCGACCTCCTCCCCCACACCGCCTTTAGTTAATTAACTACAAGCCCGATGTGCTGTTGGATGAAGGTGCTTTAAACAGTTTCTCCCCGAATACAACGTACATTACCAGACACAACGATAGGATCCTTTACCAGACAAAAATTCTAGCCGGCAGTAAGGTTCTAAACTGACCTGTATTCAATAAGGTTTGGATCCAGTCACCACGGTTAAGTCAGGAGCCTACAGGCAACCTTCCTTCGAAACCCCATTAGAGATTTTAAATTAGGTCTCTCACCTCTTAAGTTTGGCGCCATAGGGTTCGGGGGAAGCAGTCTGCAATCCTCCTTCCTCAATCTGTCGTGGATCCGAGTCACGGCACCAGGAAATCGTCGTGGTAAACACATGCAGCAAACTTTAGGTCAGGTCAGCAGAAGCTTGGTTTATTAGAGAATGCATTCTGGACAGACTCATACACAATTGAAGAATTGTGAAGAGGTCTGACCCCGTACAACAGGTGAGGCGAGTTCATATAGAAAATATGACATCATAAGCATAGCTACGACATATACCAATCAGCATTTGCCATGACTTTGTTAGTAACGCGCAGGTCTTCAATTTATCTTTGTTAGTAGATTTAAGGGTCTCCTGACTTGTAACCTCAGGGGTCACTTCCCTTTTTGGGCTGACTCAGCAGGCTGGTTTGTGGTTACTTTTGTGCTAAGTTTTTGTTTTTTACTAGACTAGGACAGGATGGTCTCAGTCTGTGTTAGCCTGGCAGTTTCGGGTCATGTCTTTTTGACTTTAGCCTAAGCTGAATACATGTTTTGCACCTTTACACATAATGGAGATTCAACTCCATTTTTTCCCTTCTTCCACACAACTAATCCTGGTAATTTCAGCTCCTCCACTGTTATTTGGGTGCGCTGACTCCTCTGTGACACAGGCATGCTCTGTTTGCCACTGGAAGAGCACTCATGCTCTTTGGCCAACTGCATAGGTAAAAATGTAACAGTACAGTCACTTTCACCCATTGGGCCATGGATTCAGGCATAAACTTGAGTTCTTTGTCTTTAATGGCCTGGAGCAGACCTTATATCTACTGATCACCACTGATGTACCCAGTGTGCTGGCAAAGAAATAAACCAACAAGATCACAGTTGGATTTTATTTAGGTCTGGACCAGAACATCCAGAAGATGGAGGAAGAAACAGATTCAGCCCATTCATGGAACTGGCTAGCTGCAAAGTTCATTTACAGCAGTTCTGTAGTTCAGCATTCAGAGCCAGGCTGTGGGTTGGGCCTAGCTCTGATTTTGCTTTTAGTATATTCTTATGGTAAGACGTAGCATGTAGTTTGGTGAAATAGTGTGCCATTAGCTTGAGTGTCATTAGGCATCACCTTGTGCATTTCTGTGGTGCTCTGGAGCTCAGTGGGTTTCTGTTTTGTGATGGACATCCCATCTGCACTGTTGTTTTTGCTTGTTCATCAGTGACACTGTTGCCCTCTGCTTCCCAGGCTGCTTTTTCTATTCTAGTTGATGATTCCCCATAGGGAGGTGCTACAAAGAGCTCACTGAAGTGCAAAACCTCTCATATGTGAAGGGTCTGTTCTTCTGTCCCTTTCAGTGACATGAACCATGAGTAATTCTGAGAAAGGCAGTAGAGTCGTGTCAACAGGTGCAAAAGAAGAATCACATCCCAAAGGCTTGTATCTTCTATAGACTGTATAGCGAATCAGAATAATTTTCCAAAGACTTCATTGTTTTTAGCTACCAAGTGAATTCTTTAATTTCTCAGCCAGCCAGCAGCCCTCCTGACAGTGGGAAAGTAGATCCACAAAGATAATGCTTTACTTATGGTATTAGCAGGGTGGAAGAATAGTGGAGCTTACCCTAATAACTTGTAGGACTCCCACACAGCTCTTCTCTTAGGAATCTCCTAGGCTGAATCTCATTGCAATTTACACACACAGATGGATGTTAGCCAGCCACAGAAGTGCCATGCTGTGCATTTAGGCACAGTTTGAAATCTTGTCTCATGTTCAATATGGACACTCAAGTATAAAGATGATTACAGAGCATGTGCAGTAGGCTGTGGTCTGGCCAGGTAGGCATGTGGCTCTGTACTCATGTATCTGGGTGAGTGTAAATCACAAAACTGTAGCAAAGCAAAAACCCATGAATATCTGGTGTTAGATAGCCCCCTTCTTGAGGCTTCCCCTCAGCTCAGGAAGCCAAGAGATGGAGACATGGGGGCCAGACACAAGATACTAAGGCAGATTCTGGGTGGCTTATTGAGATGACTGCTGCTCTGAAGGGAATGGGACCTGGCTCTAACTTGAACCATTGAACCCAATGGGGTAAAAACTTCCCCATTGCTCTTCATCCATTTTAAGTAATGAATAGTAGTAAATGCATGGTGCAGTGGCTTGGCTTCAACGGGGTGGGGGGGGAGGCTGGAGAGGGGTTTGGCTGATGCTTGACTTGTAGCCTGGTAATTAAATTAATGTGCTGTGAAGTCAGAGACGTGGGGTCTAAATATCTCTGGGCAAGGGAAGGGGGAGGTCTAGAACCTGTACTTCTTGCTTCTTAGTTTTCTTTAGCCCAAGGCTATTGGGCTAAAAGGTAGAAGGGACCTCCTGCTTTTCCTGTTTTGTCAGACTACAAGTTTGGGATTTATGCTCTATTACATGCATACAGAACTACATACCTCCTTGGCCATAGTGCAGCTGGATAAGTCTAGTTGGGTAAATCCAGATTGGGTGTATAAAGTGAAATTGGATTCTCTCCTATGTATTAAGCAAATTGGTGCCATAGGGTAGGAAATCATTGCAGTTTATTGTCAGCTCTTTATTTCCATACAAATCACCAGATTTTAAACTCTGCTGGGATCATGGGTGAAGTTGCAGGAAAAAAGAAGGGCTTTGAAAGACAGTCTTGTCTCATCTCCATGGCATGCAGGCAGTGTGTGGAGGAGCTGAGGTTCTGGTGGAGGTTACAGGAGTTTCAGAACTTGGAGGGAATATTGGGAATTTTGTAGTTACGTTTCTCAAGTGAACCTAGGCACAGATGGATGTTAGACAGATTGTGAGAAACTAAGGCCTACTCCCCTACACAGGGAGGATTCAGTCTGAGTGAGAAGTTACTGATAAGAAAAGCCTTTGTATCATTTGAAGTGCAGCGCTTTGCCACAGGCTAGCTAGTATTGAAACACAATGGCATTCTTTGATAGCATTTCATCAATTTAATTTTTCTTTTTGCTCTTTATCTTGCACAGTAGTTCTTCTCTGCACTTCTGTAACATCTTTCATTCAAACTGCTCCAAGCATTTTGAAACACCAGTGAAATAAGCTTCATAGTATTGGGAAACAGAATTATCAAGAAGTGAAGTGTCTTGCCCAAGGTCAAGCATTAAGCCGGTAGCAGAAAGGCATTTGTAGAAGAGTCCTGAGTGCTGGGCCACCACTACAACTGCTAGACAATATTGCCAACAAATGGCAAAGACTCCTTTCTTCGGGTGTTTGTGTGATGCTGCCAGGCAAGGTTCTTTGGGTAAATTCAATATCTTTTATTAGACCAATTAAAATAGTTGGAAAAAATCTTCTTTGCAAGCTTTCAGGTACAAACACCATTCATCAGGCTGAAGAAGCTTCTGCAGTTGGTCCTATACCACTGTGTGATGCTGTTAACCCCAGTGAATTCCTCTTGTGATACAAATGTGTCATCCTGTAGCTCTGTGAAGGTTTATCCTTGAGCAAGGTGACTCTGGTTTATCGACTTTTGGACATGTGAACCTCTTTCCAACTCCAGTTCTTTTAACCTGATATCCCTTTCCAACAAAAATGAATACAAATGTGGGGATTTGCATACACAAACTATTCTTTTCTGTATCAGCCAGGGGAGTCTGAGTGTTTAGAGCATCTCTGCTAGGCCATACTGGAGTTATTTTGGCTGGCATCCTAGTGCCTTTGAAGTGCCAGTTTGTTGGTGGTCTAAGAACAGATTGCACAGGCAGAACATTCATCATGGCTTGGAAATGAGTGTAAGAAATACTCTAGTTACTGTAGTGTCAAACTTTAGGCTTCTTCTCCAGCATTTCTCTTCAGATCAGAGCCTTACATGCTCCTCATCAGCTACCCAAATCAAAAAGGCAGCGCTGGAAAAGTTTTCAGAACTTAATTCTTGGCAAAGTAAGTGCACATCATGATTTGAAATAGTTTCCACTCAACTCGTCTCATGTTTCCCCACTATTTTTCCAAACCCCAGCAAGGTTTTTCTTTGATGTCACAAGCATAAGAATGTCCTGCCCCATGGACAGCAGTTGGGAATAGACACGTGGTATATGCATACATACATAGTATGAGATGCCCCCATGGAAGCACACACATGCAAATGACAATCAAACTAGGCATGCATCCATTGCCACATGCATGTACATCCCGCTTAACCACACACGGCATACAAACATACATCACACTGGCACACTACCTGCTAGAGACGGGCTGCTTGTATGTGCCATGGGGATTTACTTCACTTTGATTCTCCCTAAATTGAAGCAGTGGGTTTTTAAAAACACCGCTTCAAATTAAACAGAAGTAGTACACAAGGGTCGGGCCTAATCTTTACCTGCCTCTCCGGTGGTGGAGGGGGGGTTGGGAAGCGGGCTGAGTGGTGCCTGAGCTGCGTGGGGCAGGGTGGTGCTTCCCTCCATGGCAGCGGTGGCACCCCCCAGGCGGCACCAGCCTGCAGGCACCCAGCCTGGGTAGTCCCGGGGGTCACCGCCGCTGCAGAGGGAAGCACTGGGCCTCCGCGTGGCTCAGACAGGCAGGCAGATAGGCTCCAGGGATGGGGGAAAGAAAAAAAATCAAGCTCACTGCTTTTTGGGGTTTTTTTTTTTTTTTTTCTTCAGTGGAGCCTGCTTGTACAGGCTGCCACTGGGCTGCCTGCACAGGCTGCCTGCACAGCCCCTGAGCTGCACGGGGTCCGGTGCTTCCCTCCACAACTGTAAGGTAGCAAACTAAAACACCTCGGACATGTTTTATTTTGTTACGTCCCAAAGTCATTTAATGTGCAATGTGCTGCTGACAGTGTAAACAGCAGTGCCATTAAAGTGGTGCAAAAGGGCTTTTAAGCTGCTTTAAAGGCCAATATTGTGGCATGTACAAACCTCCAGGAACATTCTTTTGGGCTAAGTTCAGACCCACCTAACCACTGTGGCTTGAATGTGCCTCTTGAATGGCAACAGTTCTGGCCTTGTTTGGTACCTGGGGGACTCTGTGAGAAGAGGTGAGGGAGAAAGAAATTCAGACAGCAAAAACAAATGTGCTTATGTTCTGGCTTGTGCCCGCCAGACTGTGTGACACTCATGGTGCTCATGCAGGCTGCCCTGGAGGTAGGAACTCTGGTTAAAAGAAAGAATTAATGTGGGGGAAAAAAGACAAGGGAAGTGGTAGTGAAAATGACCAGATTCTTTCACTAACTCCAACTCCCCTCTGCTGTATGTGTCAACCATGCTCAGAAGCACTCTGTAGAGAGCCCTGGGGCCTTTTTATCAATGGCTAGGGGTCCTGTAGACACTGCATGTGCACTGCTGGAATGCAGAAGGGGTGGTGAGCTTCTTCCATCCTTGCTGCATCCCTAAGTACAAGCAGTGCAGGGAGAACTGCTGTACACTCCCCTACAAGGGGCAGTTTCTAGCACAGCTGCAGTGACAGCAGCAAAGAGTGAAGGTCATTGCAGACAAAGCTACAGAGCATGCAGGAAAATACATGTGTGAGCTGGTGCATAGAGCATGTGGATCAAGTGCAAGCATGTGTGGATACATACAGGACACACACTTTTGTCACGTCACAGGAGGGTTTACCTTTCCTGCCACTGATGATGTGGTTGCCCCTGATCTTGTAAGCCGGAAGCATGGCCATTTAAAGAACAAAACAGGATTTGGTTCCCTTTTATGTGACATTCATGTATCTCTTTTCCCAACACGGTTACAAATCATTCCTTTCCAGAGTGAAATCCATGAGGAGGTACACTGGGTGCTCCCTGAAGTAATCTCCAGCTGGAGAGGAGGTACCTGAAACCCTGCTCTGATAGCACAATGGTGTTGAGAGCCAGAGCTCTTCCAATTTTTCCCCATCCAGAAATACCTGACTTTATTAAAAGCTATTAAAAGAAACACAACACCCAGAACATGCTTGTTTGTGAGCAGAATAATCCTTGATATAATCCATATGACATAAAGAGGCACACATCTGTCCATACATCTGTCCATCTGTTAGTTAGCCTTAGTCAGCACCTTTCCCATAACTTTCATGGCAACAGTCTCTAGTACTTGGGCCCTTTCTGTGTCCAAACTCTGGCTGGGGGTTTGTGTGGTTTGTTTGTTTATTGTTGCTAGGGGTGGTGGTTTCATATTGCAGAGACAGCAAAGCCTGCCCATTGTATGTGAAACACAAGCATTTCTTGCCAGCCTTGGTTTTTTTTGAGTGCCTGTCCTTTCACAAAATTTTGAGTAACCCAATGTAAATGGAGTCCAAACACTCTTGCTTGCTGGCTGGATAGCATGGCATTGGGGGTGGAAATCTGGATCTCTGGTTTTGCTTACCAGAAAAGAAGGAACTCTTTTTAAAAGAAAATGATATTCCTTCTGCATCTTTCTCCTTTTGCATTTGTCTAAGGGACTGGTCATAGGCCCAGTCACAGACAGGTTCTATTGCTACCCTAGGTATTTATCCAGCATTGTCTTTAGGGAGCTCCAGGTCATTGCTATTAATTAGATCCAGAAAAACTGTATAAGATTGGCCCACACCTGTAGGGCATAGATTAGAAAAGCAAAAGCGGTGACCGAATTCAGGTTAGCAACTGAAATCAAGTCCTATAGGTATGCAGATAACAGGAGGAAAACCAGTGGAAATGTGGGACCACTGCTCAATGCATATGGATGTCTGATCACTGACACCAAGGAAAAAACTGAACTCATGAACGAGTACTTTACATCTGTATTCCATCAGTCTAGGAGTGATAGCCTGCCGAATTCAAATATGATGCAGAATAGTCACAGTAGGGATGATCACCTACCAACAGTCAATGTAGAGCTGGTGAAAGAACAGCTAGAGTGGAAGGATATCTGTAAGTCAGCAGGACCGGATGAACTCCATCCAAGAGTGCTGAACGAACTGGCCGAAGTCATCGCAGGACTACTGACAAACCTCTTTGAGAATTGGTAGCGCTCAGGAGAGGTCCCAGAAGAAGAGGGCTGATGTTGTGCCCATCTTCAGAAGGGGAGGAGAGAGAAGCCAGGGAACTACAGGCCAATCAGCCTCACTTCAATCCCAGGAAGAATCCTCAAAAAATTGCTCAAGGAGTCCACATGCGATAAGCTAGTAGAAGGTGAAATTCTGAATGACAGCCAGCGTGGTTTTGTTTTGGGTATGTTATCCCTTTCTAACCTCATCTTCTACGACCAGGTTACTCACCACTTGAATGAGAGAGGTGAAGTCGACGTCATTTACTTGGACTTTAGGAAGGCCTTTAACTTGGTGTCCCATGAGGCTCTCTAGGTAAAACTAGCAAACTATGGGCTCAATAATTCAATGATCAGATGGGTGGGAACGTGGCTGCGGGGTCAGACCCAGAGAGTACTAGTAGACAGATCTGTGTCGACATGGTGGAAGGTAGCCAGTGGGATCCCACAGGGTTCGGTACTTGGACCAGTGCTTTTCAACATCTTCATCAATGATCTGGAGGTGGCACGTGCCTCCCATGCCACCCTTCAGGGGGGTGTGCAGTGGTGGGGAGCTGCCTCCCCCAGAAGAGCTGCCTGTGACTCAATCCTGCTCCATGCCCCTGCCCCAGCCCCATGTACTTCCCTAGCTCGGCAACACCCCCAGCCCCAGTCTCTGCTCCACTCCCTCACTGGGGGGGGCCTCAATCTGTCCCCACCCTCCATGCTTCTTCTCCCCATAGACTCTCTGCTTCCCACCCCACCATGCTGCTGCACCACCATGTCAAGGCACCCCCTGCCCACCCATCAGCAGAGGGGGCAGCAGTGCTGTGGAGTTGTGCCCCTTTCTGCTGCTGGGTGGGTAGGAGGCACTTGGCCAGTGGGGGCTCCCAGGGGAAAGGTAGCAGAGCAGGGAGCTCTGAGTCCACAGGGGGCAGCCCAACCCTGCCTCCACTCTACTCTGGCCATGCTGTTGGCCGGGGGAGGAGGGGGGCATGTGTCCTGCTTTTCCATTTTGAAAAGGTGGTCACCCTATATTTACGAAGACCTAAACATAGCCAGGGAACTAGCCTGCTGTTGCAGCCTTGCAGACCTATATGATATAGAGGGAGTCAGGTGTCTGGTTGTGGGCTGCCACTCCTGCTCCATCAGTCATGCTACAGTGGAAGTGTAGAGTTTTACTCATGAACAGGAGGGAAGGCACCAATCTGGTATTGGCTGACTGGATCATTCTTAGGATTTACTTTTTTTCCCTGGAGCTTAGGACCTAGCAGCGTTGGAGTAATTAAAGATCCTGGGAATAAGGAGCGGGATTGGGTTTATTGCTCTTCAGGCTGCCAAACATTGTGGAGGTAAATTAAGCAGATGGATGGGACCAGTCAGTTTGAAGCTAAGACTGAGCTGTGCAACAGGAGGAAGAGTTCCACTGCAACAGCTATGTGTCCCCATGTTGCCAGACTTACTGGGAGTCTATTCCTTTCAGCACCTGCCAGCTTATCCTCAGAGCTGTCATGGAGGATGCAGGGCTGAATTAACCCTTTAGTGAGCCCTAGACAGACAAACATGTGGGCCCCCAGCTGAAGATTAATTTTTTATATAACTTTCTTTCACTCAATAATTATATTATGTAAAATAAGCACAACTTGGCCCCTTCTTCATTTAGGTCCCTTTGCCTATGCGTTAATCTGGTCCTGTGGTGATGAATAGAAAGGACGCTTTCCTGTGAGGCTGGAGCTATGGGGTCAGGGAACACATCCCCCAACAATGGGAGTGTAACAAGAGTGCAACCCATCCCTCAGCAGCAAGAGTATAACCCCCTCAAGTGGGCCGTTGCTTTGGGTCAGAGGTTTCCTTGCAACCTCCAGTGTCAGGAAGCAGGAACTGTGCAGTGGCAGTAGTGCAGAGCCCTTCTTGCAGGCTTTCCGGGTCCTATCTGTTTCTGGGTTTGACATCCTCAAGCATCTTTCTTCTGCTTGTGCTCTGCCTGGGTCTGACTCACCCACTCATTTCCTGGACCCTGCCTCCTCCCACTACTCTGCCAAGCTGTTTCACAGGGAGCACCACATCAGGTCCAGCTCTCAGCCCTTCCTGGTTCAATATTCCACAGAGTTTAGGTAAATACATTTTTTCAGCAAGCGCCGTAGATGTGAACTTGCATCACTGCAGCTTCTGAGAGCAGTCTTTTTACCTCAGAGTTGTCTGGTGGCAAGCAGGATGTAGAAATATGCTTCCTTCTGGCTATGATGTTTCATATTTCATAGGAAAGTTAGGAGGTGCATGGGCCAACCAGAGGTGACGCTCCCCTAGACTTGGTCCTGGCCAAAGGAGATGACTTGGTGACCAACTTAAATATAATAGGAAATCTGGGTGACAGCGACCATGAAACCATCATGTTCACTGTCCTATGTCAGGCAGACAAATCTGAGAGCGGGATTGAAGTCTTGGACTTCAAAAATGCAAATTTCAACAAGCTTAGGTCACTAGTAGGGGAACTGGTGCAGAATGAGGGATCAAAGATGAAAGGTGTGCATGAAGCGTGGTTGTTCCTTAAGGACACAATCATTGAAGCACAAAGGAAGTCTATTTCCATGTGGAGAAAACGTAACAGAAGGTCTGGGAAGCCATCTTGGCTAAACAGGGAAATCATGATCCTCTTAAGAAAGAAGAAGGAGCCTTATAAACAATGGTAGCTCAGGGTGGGCCCCAAGGAGGTTTATTCCACGACAGCCTGCATTTGGAAGGAACAGATAAGAAAGGCTAACGTGGCAACTGAACTTAGATTAGCAATGGGAATCATTGCTAATCAAGAAGTTCTTCTTTAGGTACATAGGTAACAGGAGGAAAACAAATGGGAGTGTGGGGCTATTGCTCAACAACTCAGGAGAGCTGGTTACCGGCACCCACGAGAAAACTGAACTCCTAAATAACTATTTCGCCTCAGTCTTTCACCGAACCAAGGGGAAAACAACGCCAGGTAGAGTACAGAGCATGGTAGGAATAATCGTCTTCCTACTATTACCATAGAATTGGTGTATGACCAATAAAAAAAATTAGATATATACATGGGACCAGATGATCTTCATCCGAGAGTGCTGAAGTAGCTGGCTGAAGTCATTGTGGAACCCCTGGTGAAACTCTTCCACAACTCATGGCACTCTGGAGAAGACCCTGAGGACTGGAAGAGGGCCAGTGTTGTGCCCATGCACATGAAGGGCAGGAGAGAGGACCCGGGTAACTATAGGCCAAGCAGCCTAACTTCCTAAAATCCTAGAAAAGTTAATCAAGGAGTCTATCTGTGATAAGCTTGCAGAAGGTAAGATGCTGAATGACAGGTAGCATGGCTTCATCGCAGGCAGGTCTTGCCTTACCAACCCCATCTCCTTCTATGACCAGGAAACTTGTCACCTGGGCACGAGAGAGCAGGTTGATGCTGTATACCTTGACTTCCCAAAGGCCTTTGTTCTAGTATCCCACAATGTCCTCACGAGAAAATTGGAGGATTGTGGGCTTCACTCCGAGACAGTCAAGTGGGTGAGAAACTGGCTGCAGGATAGGACCCAGAGAGTTGTAGTGAAGAGATCTGTGTCATACTGGCGAGAAGTGGGCAGTGGTGTCTCGCAGGGCTTGGTGCTTGGTCCAGTACTATTCAACATCTTCGTCAATGATTTAGATGCAGGGGTGAAGAGCTCACTGGCCACGTTCACAGAGGACACCAAGTTATGGGGAAGCATGGTCATGCTTGAAGATAGGCTACAGATACAGGTGGACCTAAACAGGCTGGGAAGTTGGGCGGATCGGAATCTGATGAAGTTCAATGTCAAGAAATGTAAAGTGCTCCACCTCAGGACAAGCAACTCCCAACACACCTACAGGCTTGGTCGCACCAAACTGACTAACACCATGAGTGAAAGGGACCTGGGGGTTAATAGACCACAGTATGAATATGAGCCGCCAGTGTGATGCTGTAGCCAGTAGGGCAAATGATACTCTGACAGCAAAACCAAGGAGGTGATTCTTCTGCTCTACTCAGCACTCGAGAGACTGCAGCTGGAGTGCTGTGTCCAGTTCTGGGCACCACACTTTAACAAGGACATGGACAAGCTTAAGAAAGTCCAAAGAAGAGCTACCCGTATAATCAGAGTCTTTCTTGGCAAGCCATACAAGGAAAGGCTGAGGGATCTGGGACTCTTCAGCCTGAAGAAAAGAAGGCTGAGAAGGGGACCTGGTAGCAGCTTACCGCTACACAAAAGGAGCACATCAAGGGCTCAGTGAGCAACTGTTCACCAGGGCACCTGAGGGAAAAACTAGGAGTAATGTCCACAAACTCCTAGAAGACCAATTCAGGCTCAACATTAAGAAAAACTTCTTCACAGTCAGGGTGTCCAGACTGTGGAATAAGCTCCCTCCAGAGGTGGTGTAATCACTTAACCTGGAGATCTTCAAGAGGAGACTAGACAGTCACCTTGACCCCCAGTTATCTTTCCTGCTTGGTACAGGTGACTGGATCTGATGATCTTCCAAGGTCCCTTCCGGCCTTACAATCAATGAATCTAAGATGGAACTTTTTTCTGGGCAAGGAATTTCTATTGTGTTGAGGTTTCTCTTAGCTCTGTGAAAATGCCAATTTAGTTTGAACAAAAGGCAGGAGCAAGGTGTCATCTTAAGGTTTCCCGGTGGTAGATTTTGCTTTCTTGTAAAATGGTGAAGTCTTCATTTAAAAAAAACCCTGTATCCCTGAAACATGGAAGATATCAAATTTAGCCAATTTTTAACTAAAATCTTCATCATTTTACAAGAAAGAAGCAAAATCTACCAACTGGAAACCTGAAAGCTGATATCTTGCTCCTGCCTTTTGTTTGCTTGGGCGGGGGGGGGGGGGGGGGGAGCTGCTGCCAGACTGAGGAGGTGGGGGTGTGGAAAAAAGTAGTAGCACTGAATTCATAAAAGCTTGAACAAGAATAGTCCTATCTCTGAAGCATGCATGTATTGAACACAGCACTTTGCAATCTCAAGCACAAGACAGAACAACCAAAAACCTTTGCCTAAGCTAAGATACAGGTCAGTAAAACACAGTGAGAGTACACAGCTTGGTCTAACTTAAAATGGAATGTAATAAACCAAAAAGACAAGAGAAAGCCTTGCAAAAGTGTTACATAATCCTGAGGGCATAGTGTCCCCTTACAGCCAGGTATTCAGAAAGGCCTTGTTTAGATATTCCAGTCTCCCACCTTTTACTTTGCCTTTGCAGCTTGTATGTCACTCCAGTGATCCAGGCCCAACTTCTCCATGAAACAGCTTACTATGTGCTGCTACCAATGTAGTTTTCTGCTTTCTTTGGTCATGCTAGCTCAAGCTATCTGTGATCCTCTCCTGTTCCTTTGTCTCTAGCACTTATATGTGATGATTGTGTTAGGTCTTTGCCAACACCTCCCACCTCTCAGTCAGGTCCTGCAGGGCTTGGAGCCAGTACACTAAGCTGGTGAAGGAGGGATTAAAGGCCCTCCCAGACCCCATCAGGGGTTTGCCTGGTGGGGGGGCAGGTCCTTTCAGGCTTTTGCCTTGCCTTGCCCCCCACCCATGCCCCCTCTCCTCCAGTGGGGAAAGGTCTGGCAGGGTCTGCCCCAAACACTCAGACAGACCTGGCTGCTGTCCCCAGCCTGGTTTTCCATCTCCACACCCTTGTCAGCCAGCTCTCACTATTCCATCTAGAGAGCAGAGGGGCAGGGCCAGCCCTGCTCTCTGGAGAAGACAGCAGAGCCTAGTCCAGGGCTAAAAAGCATGCTGGGATGCTGGGGGATTCTGATTTAACTTAGGAAGGGTTCTGGGACAGAAGTTCCATAAACCATTTTGATCTCAATCAGTTAAGTCTGGTATTACATTCAACCAGATTTATCTTAAACCAGTTTCGGCCATTTTGGCTAGGGACAGAAGTTACACATAAACTGGTTTAAAGTGATCAGAAACTGGTTTAAAGCTGTAACAGAACACAAGTTCAGCGCATGTAAACCAGTTTCAAAATGGCCAAAACTGGTTTAAGATAAACCTGGTTGAATGTAGTGTCAGACTTAACAGATTTGTATCAAACCGGTTTATGGAACTTCTGTCCCAGACCCCTTCCTGGTTTAAGGTAAATCAGAGTCCCCCAGCTTACCAACATGCTTTTCAGCCCTGGACTGGGCTGTGCTGTTATACACTCTAGCACATCAGATGCTCCCCAGAACAATTGGGACAAACAGGTGCAGGGTGGGGTCAGGCCAGGCTGCAGAGCAAGTTGTGCTCCCCGGACAGGGCAGGTGGAAAGAAAAAACCTGAGGGCCCAATGTCCCGTCTTGGGGAAGCTGAGGAATGACAAGTCAGTGAGAAGCTGGCAGCCTGGCTGGGGCTGGTATAATTATGGCAGGAACAAAAATAAACTATGTGTCACTCCCTGGCTTCTGTAACCGCATTCCCTGTGAGGAGGCAGCTTGTGGTACATCACTCCAGTGATCCAGGTCCAACTTCTCCATGAAACAGCTTACGATGTGCTGCTACCAAACCTAGAAGAGAGGCCCCTTGGGCCAGATGAACCCTGGGGTAAGGTACACTTTGCTCTGTATCCCTGTTGCCCCTTCCAATGAGCACTGTTACTTTTGCCTACCTAGAAAGCCAGAGGCCGTAACTTGAAGCCAGTTTGAAATTGGCTGGAGTTTAGCGACAGGTTTTAGTAGTCACCACTGCCCAAATCCTCACTGAGCTTCCAGGCTGAAAAGGCCCTGTCCCACCAGGCCAGTGTATCCCCAGAGGTCTCAGCCATCCTGTTTGTGTGCTACACTGTTAACCCTACTCCCTTGGTTGGTAGGGCAGAGGCTTCTGCACTCCATCTTGCAGTCTTTGCTGGTTTCATTTGCCCTGTAGTCAGGTCCTCCCACTCTTACCCCATTCACTTGCACCTCTGGGATCACCTAGCTGTGGTGGGGACCTCAAGGCATGTGAGATTCTGGTCTACACAAAAGTACAGATTGTTAAAACTCATTTATTCATGAAAGGCAGATTTCAGCTGCTTATCAGCAGGTCTGTTGAGCACAGAAGATAGAGGAGGTCATTTTCATAGCAGCCCCCTAGTGGTGGTTGGATGTATTAAACAAGTGAAAGGAAGGAGTTCAGAGAGGTGACTCTCAAACTACTCACAGAGCAATAGTGGAAATTCTGGGCAGAAGTAGTGGGGCTTTGGAAAGCCTGAATGAATTTCCCACATCCTAGGACCAGAATCAAATTTATACCCTTGGAGGGATTAAGAATGACACTGCTTCAGGCTCTGGTGTTGCTTACATTCCTCATGGACTGGTGTCAAGAAAGCACTGCTAAGACAAGCAATTGTCTTTAGGTTCAGTATCTTGCCAAGCATCAGGGCTAGATATATCTGATTCTCAGCTTCCCAGAAGCATCCACCATTCCTCTGTAGTGCTTGTAACTGGTAGGAAATGGGGCTCTACCAGTCACAGCATTCTGATTGCCTTTGAGTTCTGATCAGATTTTATGTGCCCTGTCTCGCAGCAGCTTGCACTGCTTTCAAACGATGCTAGTCCACAGGAGCCAGGCACTAAAATCACTGCAGCTGATTTAAGAGACCCTAATATGAAACTCTGGCTCAGGGGTGAGCAATTAGTTTGGCTGAAGGGCCGCTTACCAAGTTTTGGCGAGCTGTTGAGGGCTGCATGGGTAGCCCCACCCCTTGATGGGTGCCCTGCCCCCTGGTTGCCATCTTGGGACCAGAAGTCTTGCCGCCTAACCTCTGACCTTTGCCACTGGAAGTCCCTCCCCTTGCCCCTGGAAGTACACCTTTGGGGAAGAGGGTTTGCCATCTTAGGGGGGAAAAAAATATACTAAAAATCAAATATCCATAATAATATATTTTAATTTAATTAAAAAATATATTTTTGTCCTGATTTGTGGGCATTTGTGGTGTATATGCAGAAGTGATTGCATATGGGGGTTTGTGGGGATGTGTGTGTGGCTATGGATGTGGGTATGGGAGCCATGTGGTGCAGTGGGTGGGCAGGAAAGTGGGGAAAGCAGCAGGGGGGGAATGTAAGAGAGCAGGAGTGTGGGCCTGCACCTATGTCCCAGGGCCAGCGCCGGTGAGGCCCAGAGTGGGGCAGTAGGAGCTTGGGGCGTGGGCTGGCAGGGGTCTGTGGAGCCGGGCTGGGCTGCACCAGCAGGGAGAGGGGGGAGCTGGCCTGGCTCCATAGACCCCCTGCTGGCTGGGACCCCGGGCTCCTGCTGCCCTGCTCTGGGCCCTGCTGGCCCTGGGACACCAGTGCAAGCCCTGTGCTCCTGCCCGGCTGCTGCTGGCTCCCATGCTCCCACTCCTTCCCACTGCCCCTTCCCCAGCCCTGCAGTACAGATGGGGAGCAGTGTGCAGCCCCAACCCCATGCTCACCTGCGATGAACAAGCTGGTGCTCAGCGTGGGGGAAAAGCACCCCCCCCCCCCCCCCCCGGGGCCAGTGCTGCTTGCTCCAGCTGCTTGCAGCCTGCGCAGGGCTGTCCTGCCTCTCCACCATGTCACCGCCACCCTGCAGGGCAGAGGTGGCACCGGAGAGCAGGCACAGGTAGCCCTGCACGGGCTCGGAGCAGCTGTAGCACAGGGCGCTGGCCACAGGGGGCGGGGGGCACTTTTCCCCCCACGCTGAGCACCAGCTTGTTCCCCAGAAGCTGCTGCTCAGCGCTGCCTGCACCACACTAGGCTGTGGTGTGGCTGTTTCACCGCTGCCTCATTGCTGCCCAGCATGGCAGCAGTGGCTGTGTGGAGCAGCCACTGGTCAGTAGAGATGCGGTAGTGAAGTAGCCACAATACAGCCTAGTGCAGTGCAGGCTCTGGGCAGGTGGCCAAGGCAAACACTGCCCAGCAGCACTGAGCAGCAGGGGCCGCTTTTCTCCACGCTGAGCAGAAGCTTCTGCCAAGCTGCTGCTGCCACATCTCAGCCCAGACGGGTGACCCCAGAACTGGCACAGGACCCAGGCTAGCAGCGGTGTTGGGTTATGAGCTGATGCTCAACATAGGGGAAAAGCGGGCCCCCCTCCCCATGGCTGGCGCCCCATGCTGCAGCTGCTCCAAGGGCACATGAGGCTGCCAGTGCTTGCTCTCTGTTGCCACCGCTGCCCTGTGGGGTGGCGGTGATGTGGCAGAAAGGCAGGAGAGCCCTGCACAGGCTGCGAGTGGCTGCAAGCAGGAAGCACCGGCCACAGAGGAGGTGCACTTTTTCTTCGCACTCAGCACCACTCGTTCCCCACGGGCGAGCACAGGGTTGGGGCTGTGCACTGCTCCCCACCTGTACCGAGGGGCTGGGGCAGGTCACTGGGAGTGAGCAGGCACGTGAGAGCCAGTGGCAGTCGGACAGAAGTGCGAGGCCCACACCGGTGTCCTGGGGCCAGCACTGGCGAGGCCCAGAATAGGGCAGCAGGAGCGCAGGTTCCCGGCTGGAGGGGCTCTATGGAGCTGGGACAGCTCCCTCCTCTCCCTGCTGGTGCAGCCCAGCCCGGCTCCACAGACCCCTGCCAGCCCGAGCCCCATGCTCCTACCGCCCTGCTCGGGGCCCTGGGACACTGGCACAGACCCCGTGCTCCCACACACTGCTTGCTTCCACTTCCCCCTGCCCCCACCACCACTTTCCCACCCACCCGCTGGTTCCCGGCTGCACGGCCAGACTGTGGGGCTCAGCAGGAACCGGCCGGGCCCTGAGGGTCCTTCCCTGCCTGCCCCGCCCCCTTCTCTCCTGAATTTCCCATGCTGGCGCACAAACAGCCCCACAGTCCCAGGCTGGAAGCCCCTGTTAGGCAGGGGCTTCGCGCAGGGGGGGCTGGGCAGGATCTGCTGTTGCAGGAGCCTGCCAGGGTTTCCCTTGGGTCCTACTGCCCCTGCCCCCTGTCATCTTTGATATGAGCCAGGGGCAGATAAATATTAATTTTCTAAATTTTTTAGGGGCCCCATGGGCCACATAGAATGGCCTGGCAGGCCATACGCAGCCCACAGGCCGTATTTTGCCTACCCCTGCTCTAGCTCTTTATGAGAATCCAGCTGCTAAAATCACATTGCATTTGCAGTGGGGACAGAAGAGTAAGAAATTCACTAGAATGATATGGCACATTAAAAGCTGTGATCACCTGAGACTTGAAACATTGTTTAGACCACTATAGGCATGCTCAAGACCATGAACTTGTGTCACTCATCCTGGATTAGTGTTCAGAAAGAGAAAAAGGGTGGTTCTATAGGTTACACCACAGAATTTGTTTTCTGGAGATCTGTTTTGTTGTGTTGGTTGTCTTGCCTCTTGTCTTCTAGTTGGTTATAGAAAAAAATAAAGTAGATGCTTACATTTTTGCCCTGAGTGGAACCAGTTTTTCACAAACGTGCTGCACTCAATGTACCAAACTCTTTAAAAAATTTGACCACTTACTTGTGTGGGAGCTGAGCCTGCTAGAAACCTGACTCCAACTCTGGGTGCCTTGTGCTTGAAATTCTGACTGATGAATGGAACCAGGGCATCAGCAAGTGAGTGTAGCAACGGTAAATGTCTGTCTTTACCAAGTGCATTTGTCAATGGGTGACAGTGGACCCAAACCCAGGGAAGATTCCAATAGCAGGTAAATGCCCAAGGCCAACTAAGAAGCTGAAGATGTTAAGGTCAAACTATGGGCAGTCTGGTACGGTGGGTAGAGTCAGAGTCAGGAGTGAGCCAGTGGTCAGGAATCAGAATGTTGAAGGCAGGGACCAGGCAGGAACCAAGCCAGGGTCTGAGATCCAGAAATTGTCATGATGGTGCCAGAGACCAGGAGCTTAGGAATTTAAGGAATTGGAGGCAGTCAGGCAGAAATAGAAAAGAGGGGGACAAGGCTGAGGTAAGATCCAGGACAGGCATTGGAGAAAAGGCAGGTTCTGGGACCAGGCTTGGAGGTGTGCAGAGTAAGGAAGGATTTGTCAAGGAGCCTGAATTGCCCATGGCCCCTGTTGTTGGGAGCAGCCTATGGGGCCAGCAGGCTTCATCATGCAGAGCCCCAGGGTTACTCAGGGTCTGTTTATAGGGTGTGCCCAGTACTCCTGGGTAGTATCACTCTTGAATATACTATGCCTACTCATGCATACTTGCATGTGCCAATTTTGACTGAGGCAGGGCAGCCACTTTGGGGGTTTTCCACTTCTTACCTGCTCTGTCTCCAACCTATGTGAGTGGGAGTGGGTGGATAGGAGTGCCTGAGAAAGAGATGCTCCTTGGAAACACCAGGGAGACAGCATAGACAGCCCCCAAGTGGCCTGGTCGCAGCGTACATTCCAGTATTTCCCTGTTACTCCATGAGTTTCCTTGTAAAGCTAGCATCATCCATGCAACATGCTTAGTTCTGTTCAACACACACATACAAAACCATAGCTGCCCTGTGGCTGTGAGCAGGGTGAATCCCTGGAAGCTGTGGTGGTTGAACACTTTTAGTGTGGACCTGCTCTGAATGGTGACTGGCCTGTAACTGTGTCCATGTGTCTCTGTTCCAGTGAAATACATGAGGGAGATCTCACCGTACTTCAAGAACTCCTCCTCTGGGGCAACAGTCAGCTGGGACCCCTTGCCAGCTGCCTCCCTTCAGAAGCAAGCCTCCCCCATCCTGTCCTTGCGAGACCTCAAGGAAGGGAAGAACATCCCCTTAAAAATGTGCTATGTGTCAAGGAAATGTCTCCCCAACGACCCAGAGCACAGGTAACCTGGTCCTAGGGCAATCATGTTTAGGGAGGCATCCAGGAGGGGATTCTTGCTCAGATTCCCAGCTCCAACCTGTAAACCCTGCCATTACCTGTCCCAGGCAGAGAGTCATGCTGGTCTGAGGATGACTAAGCAGTCCTGGCCCTTGGTCAGTATCTCTCCAGAGTGGTGAGGAGACAGGAGGGGGGATGGGGGACCGGATCACACCACGTCCCTCCCCATGTTAGTGAAAAAGTTCAGCAGCTTTGCTGACAGCATTGTACAGGCGAGTGAGCCCAGTGAGTTCAGGCTGCACATGCAAAAGGCCCATTGAATCCTGTATGCCACAATCTTGAATCAATACTGGGGTCATGCAAATGCTCTTTATGAGCAATTATAAAGCTAGCCAGGAAAGGCAATGGTTATAGGTTGGTGTAAAACCAATGGGAGGGAAATCGGGCTCAAGCCTCCAGCTCCATGGGATTGCATTTGAGTGTGTCACTTCCTGGGCTTGTCCAGGAAAGAGACCTGTGTGTGTGGCACTCCAGGGTCTGCCTGTCACATGCTTTCTTGTCTGTCCAGCTAATGGGATTTGAATAGCTGCGTCCAAAGGTGGAACCAGCAAGGTTTTCACCCTGGGCAAATCCCTGCCATCACCACCAAGTACCAGAAGGGAGGGTGTGCTGAGCACAGAACAGGTTGCAGAGTTCTGGGAAGGGGGTAGGGGGGGAGGAGCCTTACCTGCCCCAAGGACTCAAAGTCTCCAGCTGCTGCAGTGCAGCCTGCATGCCTTGCTGTTATTGCTGCTTCTGCAGCAGCATTATGGGGTCCCTGCCTCTTGGCTGCTATGACTGCTGTTGCCATGGCACAGACTCCTCAGAGCGGCCACCATTCTGGTGTCCCCTCTAAGTCTGGGGCCCTGCTCACCCATCCCTTGTTACTCTTCTAACTATGCCTTTATGTATAGGTTCTCCTGGGTAATGTGCCTCGAAGCATATACTTTAACAGGGGGCATCTTTACAGTCAAAGAGAATTATATGTATTAGCAAACAAGGCAAACAGATATACATCAGAGGAAATGACATTTAAATGGGATCTCCACTGGAATCACATTACTGTATGTGCTTGGGGCTAGAAAACTTGGCTACCAAGGAAAAGAAAAAATAAATAGTGAAGCTTCCTCCAAGCCTTTCATAGCACTCCCATCAGCCCCAGCTTCTAAATTGTTGAATTCTTAGGTTTTAGTGACAATGTATGCACTTGGGCACTCTTGGCTTTCAGTTCCCAGTGATTTTTTTATTGGGAATCAGACCACATGAAGAAAGAAGGGGAGACCAAGCTGCTCGTTAGGACTATTTTCTACAAATGAGGAAATTTGGCTGCATTTTGAGCTTGTCTTGATTTTGGGGGGATGTGTTCATTATCACAAAGATTTACTATAGTTGGCCAAAAATAAAATCTTGGGAAAAAATATCAGAATGGTTTTGCCCTTTTTTGACAAAAATGTTAATCAAATTAGACCAAATTGTATTCCTCTACTGTTTGCTAAGTGGTCTGCATAGAATCTGTCAGACAGCAACATGTCTGTGAAGTATGTCCTTCCAGTGCTTGTTATCTGATATGCATGCATTGGGACTGGTCACAGGAGTCAGCTGATGCCATTTTCCCTCTTTGATTGGAGTAACAAAACTTTTTAAATGAGAAAACAACACACAGCAAATAGTGTGCCTTCCATTGGGACTATGCAGAAGAATTGTTGTTTGGACCAAAACCCTTGGCACTTTAGGGATTCATAAACATTGTTTTGTGTACATGGCAGTCATCAGTTATGCCCTGATAACATGACCTTACAAATCACACCTAGCTGAAAGCAGGGGAAATAAGTTCTTCTACATTTTCTTGCCATTTCTGTGTATTTTATTACTGACAGTCAGATTCATTCTGAATGGGAATATAGGGTTAGATTTTCTTCCTCATCTACTGGGCATCTTAGTGGACTCGGGTACCTAAGTGTGATTCTGTTCCACCCTGTTCAAATCCTGAAAAATCTATTAGTGAATCCACTTTTGTAACTTACCATCTTACCCTCAAAATTAAGTCTCAGAAAAACAGTGAGAAACACCCACCCAGCTTTTGCATTAATAGTCTTCAGGGGTGCAAGCAGGATGGAGTTGAATCTCACTTAGATGTCTAAATCTACTTATGCTCCTAGTAGGTGAAATAGAATCTGCCCCAATTTGAGGTAATTTCTAGCTGTGTTTAACAGTCTATGTCTGGTAGTTGCATTCTGTGCTCTGTGTGAGAGAGGGAGAGCACAAACATCCACAGACATTGTTGCCACCTGGTGGTGAAGATGGAAGGCAGGAAGAAATACTAGAAACAGGCAACTGCCCTGCAGTTTGTATGTTTGTGTCTTGAGTGCAAACTCATGCTCCATTGTGAAGTTCCCTCACTTCAGCTTAACATTAAGACACAAGTCACCAGTCTGTGCAGAAGATGATATGAACAGTTCATGGGGGTTTCCAGTGAAATGCCTATCTGTCCAGATGAGGGCAAGTAAGGCAGCATTTCTCCCTGCAATACAAAGGCCAGCTGGTGACATTGCCTGGTCAATTTCTCCACTTTTTGGCAGAATCCTTTTTTGAGAGCTTGGTGGAGAGTTCAGTTTATAGCCTTACTGCAAGTCTAGAAGATCAGGCAAATGAGAAGGGGAAAAAGCAGAAGAAAAGGTTTTGGGTCAGGGAGCACATGAACAACTTGCCTTGTTATGATCTCCGCATGGCTCTGTTACCTGGGTCTGTCTTCAGGCAGTCTGAAGACAAGGATAAGTGAGATAAAACTGATGGTCAGGAAGTCAAGGCCCAATGGAAGGGGTGGCATCTAATTACAGCTTGTCCTCACGCAGGTGATAACTCTGAAGGTCACCAAATTTGCTGCTGCTGGCAGTTAAGTGTTGCCAGGTAGGAGGTGGTTGGACAAGTTTTTGACTCTTCATAAGCTGAGTTAAGCCAACCTCATGTTTTAGGAACAATGAAAACGAGTGAGGATGGAAGCTCTCCCTCTACTAGCCCACCGTTTGTGAGTTGGAAGGTTCTGAAATACCACCTGCAGGTACTTGATGGAAGTGAAGTATTAGACTTGGTGGACAGATGATCTGAGCTCTGCTCTGACCCTGTTTCCTAAGGGTTTGAGCAGTGTTATGGTTTCTCCTCTGAGCTTTACACTCCCAGTTCCCCTTTTTCACTTAGCCCTGGCCAGGGTCACCCTGTGCTCCAGGTCCTGTGCTGCTTTGGCCCCTCTGACTGTCATAACAAGAATGACTAATGCAAAATGGAGACCTTCTCTCTTGCAACACATTTCTGAGTCCCCGGCAGGAGAAACACCACAGGAGGCCTCAGGACCAAGTATAGCACATGCTAAGAGACCACCTCTAGGTGCCCTGTCTTGCTTTGGGTCCTATTAGAATCTGTGAGGCCTGCTACACCAACTTCTGCTGACTGTGATGGGCTCTGGGCCAAGAGAATGTTCCAAATTATGCCTGTGTGAGAAGAAGATCTCAGAGCATGCATCTACCAGCCACTAATCTATGGAGAAAATTGGAGGGTGCCCTGAACCAGCAGTGATGGGGCTTCCAAAGGGAAACTTGTCAGCAGAGCTGGAGAGGGGAGTGGTGTCAGTGGGAGGGGTTTGCAGTATTGATTACAGCCCATGTACTTGCCTCCCACTTCCCAGCCCCACAGTTCTGCTGAGTGGAGCCTGGCCACCAGCCCACTCTGTTGCGTGCTGCTTCTTTGCAGGTACTTGGAAGTCTGCTCGGCAGATGGACGTATTCCCCTCTTCCTGAGAGCTAAGGACGAAGTGAATGCCCAGTCCTGGTTCAACGCTATTCAGACCAGCGCTAACACCTTGCTGCCCAGAGTCAAAGAGGAGCTGCGAGCCCTGCTGGCAGGGGCTGGGGTTGCTGGAAGTAAAGAGATCAAGCATGTTGGCTGGCTTACTGAGCAGGTGCCCCCACCATATGCTGGGTTTGGACATTCCTGGGTTGCGGGGGGAAATTGTGATGCATAGAAGAGGAGGTAGCTCAGGTCTTCCTACACAGCTCTGGCAGGTAGCCCAGCCCTTGTCACTAACATCTTCTGTGCCTCCCACAATACCCAGCGCTCTGCTAGTGCACCTCAGTCCTGACCTACAGCCCCTGCAATATTTGTCCTGGGCCCCTTCACAGCACCACTGATGTACCCCAATCCCAACCAACAGCCTCTTCTATTCCAGCCCTGGGCACCCAAGCAGTGTGTGACTCATCCTGGTGGGATCATACCCATCCAAACTGAGGTCTCTAGGGTCTGTAGTATCCCAGTTTTTCATGGCAACTGAATGCCACTGACTGAATGCTAGGTGGCTTCACTGCAGTTGGCAAATGAGGTGGATCAGTTGTGCACATACATTAGTATGGCCAATTGGGCTCCACGGTTTGTGGTGTGCTGGGGTGCAGCTGGGGTGGAGATCAGAGTGGAAACCTCAGTGCTCTGATGCAGAGGGATATTTCTGTGGGTTATCCCTGCCTTGTAGAGGGGCCCAGTTCACTGAATACATTGCATGGCCCTTTCTTAACTCTGTCTGGCCAGGGGCAGGGGGGGAGAGCTCCTGGGTGTTGTCACAGGAAACAGCATTTCCACCTTAGCTGCACCCCCCACACTCCCTGACACTGGGCTCCTTCCCTCCCTTTCTCCAGTTCCCACTGCAGCCCTGCTCATCACACACATTGGTGGGCTTCCCACTGCCATGTATATGTCATTTCCTGTTACGTGCCTCTAGACAGGAGCTTCTTCCCAGGACACCTTGGTTCTGCCCTTCCATTTTCCGCCTACCTTTTGTTTTCTAGCTCCCCAGCAGTGGGACAAAGAACATTCTTGCCATCCTCACAGAGAAGGACCTTCTGTTTTACTGCAGCCTCCCACAACACAGGGACACCCTGAACAAGCCAATGCACAACTACCCTCTCATAGCCACCAGGTATGTGAGCCTGCTCTGATGCTACAGGTGCAGGGAGCCACCTATCCTTGGCCCAGCTGTGTGTGCCAGGACAACATGTGCTATGGCTATTGGTTCCCACCATAGCCCTTGCCTTTGCTCCTGCCCCTGTCCTGCCACATTACTGGGTATGTTTTGCTACATATTCTTGATAGGTCTGGCTGCAGAGAAGAGGTTAATTGTAGTTTTGATGTTGCCAAAGCCAGTTCAGCAAGGAATGTGGCTCTGTAGCACCCAGGATTAGGGGCTATGAGCTTGGATGCTATTCCAACCCTGTGGAAGTATCAGCTGTTCTACTGAGAGAAGAACAAGTGTGCCTGGGGGGTGCCTAAGCATTTTCAGAGGGCCTGGCCACAGGGTGCTCAAGCCAGTGAACCTCAGGGGAGAGAGTTAAACCTTGAATTTGCCTGAGTTGTGCCATAAGCTGCAGGCCACAGGGTTTACCACCCTAAAATCTTGAACCAGGTTTCAGATCCCAGTAAGGCTCAGATAGCAAAGCAGGGTCAAGCAGAGACCTGGGATGCATGAGATGTGGAAACATAAGCCAGCTTTGGGTCATTTTGGAGTGTGGGGCTCTGTTACAGCTGGTGATTGCTAACTACCTTGTGGTAACCAGCCTCATTATGATTCCTCAGGCAGACCTTCCCCTAAATGTGTCTTTCATGGTGTCTTTCATCTAACCCATAGCTAGGACCACGATTCTGCAGAGTATCTGGATTAGCAGGTAGCTTCTATTCATCAAGCAGTAAACTTGGCTTCCCCATTACCCTTGGAAGCAGCACAGTGCTCTGAGATGCCCTCTCCCCTCATGCACTCAGTCAGTAGTTTCTTTCATAGAGAAACAGAAATGAAATTAAGAGAAGAATTAAAATTTAATTTGAATTTAAGGTTTAATGTAAATGAAAAGATTAAACAAACTCTGGTCATTTATCCCATATTTCCAAGACTAAATTGCCCTCTGGTGGCCAGGGCCTGAAAATACTGGCAACACATGTACAGGCTTGTAAGACAAGGGGAGCTTTCCAATGTAAAAGTAATAGTGTCTCTAGAATAAACTGCTGCAGCACTCAGTAAAATCAGACACTAACAACCTGGGTGCCGCAAGCAACCACATACAACCGAGTCCACACCTATGTTAATATAGCCATGTTGCTAATGTTGGCTCTCCTCCTGCAATGGAAAATGGATTGAGCAAGTGTCACAGCCTGTCCAGTCCAAGGGGTGGAGGGTTCCACCCAAAATGCTCAGAATAGTTTTTGCTATGATCCTTCCTCTCCTTTGTGGGGGCTCTGTGATAACATAGTCAGATGCAGGTCTCTGTTTCTTGATTAGATATTCCTACATAATGATGTTTTGGGTTGGGGGGAAAGTGGATCTGAAAGTTCATGTATTTAAGGTTCTCAAAGGAAAAGCACTGTGAGGGAAGTAGTGCATTATGGACTCAAAACGCAGGGCCCAAGCTATGTGTCAGGGTCACTGCTTGGATATAAAGTTTGCTGGAGGTTCAGTTTCACATTCTTTGTATATTTCTATGTGGGACAGAGGCACATGTAGTCAGGGACAAGGATTCATCCTGTTAACAAGATCCAGTAGACAGGCCTGTACAAGCAGAGTGTATGGAGTATGATACATGCCTGGTGGTATAGCGGCATCTGCTGGTGAATTTCTTGTATTGCAGGAACAATTTGCAAATGAATAGAACTAGAGGAGGGTAGAAAAGGAAGTCACACACTTGTGCAGTAGTGCTGTGCAAAGTTCTGGTCCCTGATTTGATTCGGCGGAGATTTGGCCTGATTCAGTGGACGAATCTCTGAATATGAATTGAATCAGAGGACGCTTTAATTTATCTGAATCAATTCGGACAGATTCGGCGATTCGGACGTAGATACACCTTTAAATGTTTTTTCTATGTACCTCCAGGTAGCAGAGGCTCTGAACACTGTGGTGCCGGGACAGATGCAGCGTCCCACAGAAGAACCGGGGGCTCCCCAGTGCGCTCCTCGGCAGATCCAAAAGTGGACCAGAAGTATTGGAGAGCCCTACGCGCTGCTGTGGGATGCACCATCTGCCCCAGCACCGCAGCAATTATGAGCTACGCTGCTACCTCAAGGTATGTAGAAAAAAACTTTTAAAGCTGTGCCTGTGTCCGAATCTCTGATTCACCGAATCAGCATCGAATCTTCAGATTCAGAATCGACCGAATCAAATCGGGGACAGTGATCTGAATCAATAGATCGAATCACTGCCCTTGACTTGGGCTGAATCCGAATCGAGTAGGGCCTGTTTTGCACAGCCCTACTGCGCAGGCATTGTCTGCTGGTAGTTCCTTGCTCACATGGATTTACAGTGCTGGGTTTCAAGCTGCTTGCAAGGAACCAACAGTATGGATGGACACTGTGAAATGTAGATTTCTTTCCCCAGAGCATAGCATTGCTGTATATTTATAAATCAATTTTTTTGTCACTGCAGGATAAAAATGGCTGGCAGAGTTGCCCTACTTAGGGGATTGTGGCCTTCTGCTTTTTAAAAACTTAATCACATTTCAACTGTTGTCATTATTAATTCAAAACCTCAGTGAAAACTGTGTTCTAGTTGGATGCCCCTCTCTCCACTGGGGGGCAGCATGAACATTGTGCAGTGGCTGACTTGGGGCCAGCCTGCTAACTTGGGTGCCAGGAGAACTGGTTCCATTCCTCATTCTGCCACAGACCTCCTGACTTGGTCAAGTCACCTCCCCCCTCAGAGCATGAAGTGCAGAAAGGAAATAAGCAGCGTAATGGGTGCCTTACAGACCACTTCCGTCTGCCATATGCCCTGGAGAACCTTCCCACTACTAACCCATTGACCTGAATGGCTTCCTGGGAGGGAGGTCATGGCAGCTTTCCCTACTGCTACATGCTAAATGGAGGCCCACAAGGCCTAGTGACTTGCCCAGGAAGACAGAGGTAGAACAGGGAACTGAACCCAGATAACCTGAGTCTTGGGGATTGCCAAAAACCAGGCCGTTCTTCCTCCAGTGCATACTGAGCTCTCCCCATTGCACTCCTGGAAGTGGAGTCAGTGACTTTAGGGAGGGGTTATGTGCAGAGTGAGTCACATACTATTAGGGCCCTTCTCCACTCCTCACACAGGCTTGTGCACTCTGGCCCATCCAAGAGCTCCCTCCTCTATGACTCAGAGCTCTCATTTGTCTTGCGGACTGGAACCAAGAAGGGGGTGGAGACCCACTTGTTCAGCGTGGAGACACACCGCGACCTGGCAATATGGACACGAATCCTGGTGGACGGCTGTCACAGCGCGGCTGAGTTCATTCAGGAAGTCTCAACAGGTCAGGAAGTGAGGAGGTTCTGGGGAGCTTGTGAGACAGTCAAGCTGAGGGAGGGCGGCAGAGACAGGTCTGCAGAGATTTTGGAGAAGTCAAATACCACAAAGGTCATGCTGTCCCAGTCTCACTGTGTTATGAATGAGTCCCCTGGGTTCTCAGCTCCCCATCTCTCTGCTCCTGCAGGCAAGCAGCTTGGACTCAGGTGGAAGGTCAGGGGCACATGTGTAAAGTGAGTTAGGGATTTTGCCATGGGGGTCCCCTCAGAATGCCAGCAATCAGGAACAGTGGCAGTGAGAAGCCAACGGGCTTGGGGCACTGGGATAGACAAAGGGTAACAGGCAGCAGGGCAGTGGGGCATCTAGTGTGAGGGATGCAGGAGTAATACTCTGCTGGTCTACAGTGTAATTTGGGGCTCTGGGCATTGGGCTGCAGGGTGAAACTGTTAAGCTCCAGGGTGGCAAAGAACTGCTTCCTGCAGGTAAGGAACTGAGCAATGTGCAGTAAGGACCTTTTGCCACCTGGCCATCAGTGGTGACCAGCAGGGCAGTTTGTTATCTACTCCAGCCTAGCCAGCATTTAACCAGAAGTGAACAGACAGTGCCCCATGCTACTGGAAATCATCCTGGTCTCCAAGCCTCTGAGAGAATCCAACATAGGGAGAAGCTGTCCAGGCATGAATCCAGCTCAGCTGGGATTTACTGGGGGAAGGAGGGGCCGAGTATCAAACTTACCCCCAAACAGACTGGAACAAAACAGCTTGACAAGCTGCCTGCTGGAGAGAGCCCAGGGAGGAAGCTCAGGGTGGGGCCCATTTCAAACTTAGTTCTGACCCCCATGGCTGATGTAGTTGTTGCTTTAAAACCAGGATAGGCAAAATCCAAAGCTCAGGTAAATCCAGGCAGCTCCCCTAGGATCAGGGGCTTTATGCCACTCTTTGCCAGCTGAAGATTGGGGCCAAAAGTTTAACTCCAGTCTTGGTGCAATACAGTAAGCAGTTTTCCTTTAAAGCTCTGATTTCGGGCTTTGGTTCAGGACAAAGTGCATCAGTGGCAGTGTTCCCCTGAGCCCTGCAGGGCCCAATCTCACCTTACCATCACAATTTACTGTATGCTGAATGAGACTCTGCCCCAGTCCTGGACAACCCCCAGGTGCTCTGTAACTATGAACTGCTACAGGCCTTGCAGCCAAGAGGGATGGTGGAGGCAGGGGAGATTCCAGGACATGCTAGAGCCTTGACCCTGGGTGATTCACTTCTCTTTCAGCCTGTACATGGAATGGGCGGGACTGCACCTTGTCCATCCACATAGACAAGGGCTTCACGATTTTCACAATGGAGCCTGGCCTCAGCAAGACCATCCTGCTGCAGCAGCCATTTGAGAAGCTGCAGATGTCCTCAGACGATGGAACCAAGATGCTCTACCTGGACTTTGGCGCCTCAGAGGGAGAGATTGTGCGTTGGCTTTGCTTCTAGCTTCTGTATTGCTGTTGCTGTTTGTGTGCTCCCTCTGGAGTCTCAGAGAGGAAGAGGGAGGGCCAGGCAGCAGGAGTTGACAGAGTGCATGTCCAGTGGCAAGGGGTCATGGGGAAGGAGGGTAGCTGCCATGCCACAGGGTCCTTTGTAGGAAGCCAGGCACTAACTGGGCAATGGACAGTGCAAGATGTTTATGGCTAACAATCCTGCTGATGTACAAGTAAACCAGGCTCACTGCATTCAAAGCAGCAGTGCCCCATCAGGGCACAGGTGCAGTGTGAGGAGGGAGAGCAGTTGTGCTGGCTGGGCTCAGGCACAGGGAGATGACTTCATTTCCCGGAACTGCTTCCAGAGGGAGAGTACAAAAGAGAAGTCCATGTGCTGGAGCATTGCTGTGGGCATGTTACAGTGAGGTGAGATCACATTGGGCTGTCAGTTTTTCTTTACTAGAGACCTATAGCCTACATTTACCCACACCTGCACCATGAAGGAAGGCAGCAGTTTCCCATCTCCTAGGGAGGAGGTATTAGTTGCTCTGTTCAGAATCCCTGGAGAGGGGCTCCTGGATCTCTTCAGGGCAGTGTCCATGAGAGGAAAGCAGCCTGTGAGGCTCTAAAGCAGAATGCCCTTTTCTGGGCTGTTAAACCACCAACTTAACTTTCCTGATCATTCATGTCCTCCTTCCCATTGATTTTAACAGAGCAAAGGCTGAATGCTCTGAGCAAAGCACTCACCATTTGCAAATATCCCATTTATTGCAGCAACTGGACCTTCACTCCTGCCCCAAGACCATTGTCTTCATTATCCACTCATTCCTATCAGCCAAAGTGACCCGGCTCGGGTTGTTGGCATAGGGACACAGGAAGCAGCCAGAGAGAAGAATCCAACTCGCACAAGATCTGTGCACTATGGTGATTCTGTCATGACCTAACCAAAACAAAAACCATTCAGATGAGACTAGAATGACCAGGTAACACATGACAGCCAAGGAAAACCACTAACCATCCAGGAAGACTGAAGTAATAAGCACCATTGATGGGGATTCTTTCAGGCAGCATTGGAATGGGAAGAGTCACTCACTGACCATAGAGATGGGACAACTCTGGGATGTTATTCAACAGCAGCGAATGTTTTCATTTCTGATAGCATCACTCAAAACAAGCTTGAAAAATATCCATTTAAGTCACAGCACCACCCAACAACCCACCACTCTAGTGCCTTGCAAGATGATATTTTCTGTACAAAGAATCAGTTTGTATCAATGTTTTATATTTATATGGCCCAGTTATAAATGATGAAGTGTTAGCTTTCTGTCCCTCTATGTCTAGCCCCATTGTAAACCTAAATTGTGGTAGATTAGATACACTTCACTGTTTTCCCAGAAACCTATTTAGAGAACACCCAGACCGGAGACCTGAGCCAACTTTGTCTTGTTTAACAGATGTGAACTAAAAAGTATTAAATATATTTGCCAACTTTTTCAACTTCGTAGCTAATTATAGGAGCCATAATTTAAAAACTCTTTTTATTAATTAGCTTTGTAGGATTATTTTTCTTTAGCTAACTCCTGTACCCTTGATAATCTCATTTCTCATTTTAATTTTTTTTGGGGGGGGGAACTGTCAGATGGGGTGGGGGAGTGAGCAAAAATAGTTTTCTGAACCAAAAGTTAATGCATGAAATGTTTTTTTGGGGGGGAAATAAACATAACAAATTCACAAGCAGTGAAAGCTAAGATTTGTTTCCTGTTTTATTCTGCATGGTAGCAATCAGCTATTTCAAAGTCAAATGCCAAATAATTTAATGCCTCAAATATTTTTTTGCCAAAGGATAACTTGTATAACTTTAAGGCATGTGACAGGAACGGCGAGCTTCTAATCAGAAGGGTTTCTAAATATTGCACAAAAATCATTCCAACAAACATGTTCAAGAGACTTAAAATGTCAGTTATCCGTAGATTTTTTTGAGAGAGAAGTTTCAAGAGAGGGGAGGTTTCTGATTTTAATATTACTGGGCTGCAAAGTTTAGGAGCTATTTAGGGATTTGGATTAAGTGCTGAATAACTAGAGAAAGTGAGTAGGGAACCATTATTTACTATGCTTCATAATACAAGAACTAGGGGACACCTCATGAAATAGTCAGGTGTCAGGTTTAAAACAAATTCAGTGCCACAAGACGTTATGAAGGACAGTGGCATAACTGGCTCCAAAGCGGGACTAGATAAATTAATGGAATTCTGTCAGAGGCTATTATACATGACAGGGCTGTAGCCAATTGTTGGTGCCTGGAAGAAAATGACAAGAGTATGGCATTCTACCCAAGCCATGTTTCTTATTCCATTCTGAAGAATCTACTACTTGTCACTCTCAGGAACAGGATTGTGGGCTAGTTTCACTCTTGCTTGATACAGTATGGTAGTACTTATGATAATCAGCATTAAAGATACTTGCACATCTATTGTGGAAAATAAATGGTTCCAAGAGTCTACACAGGTAATTACAGAATTCTACTTCTGTAGAATTCTGCATTTTTACAACCATGCTACCCCAGGCCGTTTAAAAGATATTCAGAGTCATTCCTTCAGAATCCTATTTTGTTTTCATACCTCTTCCCAGCTTCACCCCTATTTAATTCTGCAGACACTGCAATTTGAAGGAGGGCTTCAGAAGAGGTCAATATTTTCAAATGGGGAGCCTAATATCAGGTAAATATATATTGAAGTGCTTTAATTAGTTTATTTTTAGAGATGCTAAGCTATTTTAGGCTTCCACACTTCATTTGTTATAGCAAAATTTAGATTTTTTGGCCTAAGCCCTCAGCTTCTAGCCAAGTCAGTGGCTAGGCCTATAGAAGATGTTGGCTTCAAGCAGCATGGAAATTCTGTCAAGCCTGCTTTCTGCAAAACAAAGAGTCCTTGAGGTTCTGTGCTGGACAGGTTCTTAAGGGGAGGGTCATTTTTGAGGCAGTAGATAAGTTTGGAAGAAACTACCCATTAAAGTATTACTTAAATGATAAATGTCTTTTTGGCCAACACAAAAATATCCAGGGGGAATTTTCATCTGCCTTGAACTCATCCACTCTTTCAGTTAAACGGAGAAACTGAAATGTTTTCCACAGGTTCTTTTTTCAGCAAAATGTTATGATTTCCGATTTTTCAAGGAAAAATGGAAAGAGTTTGTTGAAAGTTTAGGGAAAAATTAACTATTAGCAACAAAAAAATTAGTAAGTCTTGCAACTAAGAATCTTAAGGGCACTATCTGGAGCCCTGCTGAACCCTGCAAAGTCCCCAGCCTGGAGGACTCCTTCTCCCAGGGTGGTAAATACAGAAATGAGGTGCAGCAACATTCTTGTTCCACCTGTGCTTCAGGAGGGATGAGAAAGTGTGGAAGTACTTGCTATATGGAAGAACCTTAAAGGAAGCAGGTACGTTGAATCAAAGCTCACATAATGTTGGAAGCTATCAGTCTCCACTATTTTTTCCATTATAATAGGAAGAAAAAATCTTCCACTGCTATTTACAGAGCTTTGACATTGCATCATTTCATTTAGTATAGCTTCAGAACAACCAGCTCTGAAAACCAAAGGTCTCTGTGCAGTGCTATTACTCATTCTCCAAAACAAAGTAGGAGTGAGTCCAGTTGTAATGAGCATGGGAGACATCCATGAGAACTATCTGTGACTTTAAGAGAGGGGATCTTTTTTCTCTTTAATGATCCAATCCACTAGCAAAGAGTAGGGTCCAGGGTCTTAGTAGAGGGCTGTTGTTCAGATGAAACATAGAAGGGAGATTCGAATAACTTGTGATCTCACTGCACCCTATATCAAAAGCAGTAGTATTCCTGAAGTCCTGGCTAAATTCCAGTTCTGTCAACAGAATCTTCCTTCTACAGTTTCAGCTGGGTGTGATATTCTTCACTCTGTCCTCAGCTGGTGTGGGCTGTTGCCACATGGTGTTGAACAGCACTAAGTTGTGCACCACAAGTGCTTATATCTCTGGTAGGTGAAGCCATTTCTTCCCACCTGCAGATTGTATTGCACTTGGGACTAGTTAGGCTAATAACTAACATGACATGTAAAATATTCTCCCCACCACGTGTGTGGCATCAGATCCACAGAAAAGCCTAATCCCAGCTAAGAGCACTGACATGGCTGCTTTATTTTTGTCTCTGGGTTTTTATAAAAGTGTTTTTAACAGTACTTATCCAGCTTCTTTCTCTTATCGTTTCTGTTTCCCTCCCCGCTCAGTATTTAATTGCAAGGATCATGATTACTCCTATGAAGAGAAGGTGACATTGCATTGAAGCCGATGCCTCACTTGTTGCATCTGTAGTATGACAGAGAGGAATGAGAGCAGATGGGGAGCAAAATGCTACAGCGGCTATCCACATGTTTTTCCCTATTGTGAGAGGCTGGGGAAGAGAAAATGCACATCTTGCTTATCACATACATTCATGTAATTTATAGGAGGGGCTATTTATAAACCTGAAGTGAAAAGTGGGAAGTTTGTTCAAAAACAAAAACAAAGCAAAGCATTGCTCAGGGGTAAGCGGGGAGGGGACAGTTACAAAAGTGCTTCAGTAACAGCATAAATCTCATTTTTTCAAAAGGGAGTTGGCGAATTTAGGATTTAGATTGA
This sequence comes from Alligator mississippiensis, assembly GCF_030867095.1. Lineage (NCBI taxonomy): Eukaryota > Metazoa > Chordata > Crocodylia > Alligatoridae > Alligator > Alligator mississippiensis. The sequence goes on from NC_081832.1 coordinate 28,081,409, forward strand.
CAAAAGGACTTAAGGCAGGATTCTGTTTCCCATTGTGTGCTGATGTGCCAGTCTAGCTACGTTCCCGGGTGTTTTTGGCACTGACTCCTGACAAGAACTATGAGCTTCTCGGACTGAGCATGCAGAGCAGGCTCAGCAGTGGCCAGTTGTGTATTAATCTAGGAGAAGGGAAGGAGAAGGAGAGCCCTGCCCTGAGTGGTAAGAGCACTTGCCTGGGAGACAAGGCTCTAGTTCCCTGCTTTCCCCAGAGAAGACTGGAACCTGCATCACTCTTCCTCCCAAGTACAGTGTTTGTCCCATGGCACCACAAGTTACGCATGATCTAAACAGCCTCTCCAGTGCTTTTTGAAAATGACCCCTTGGACTGCAAGGAGAGGGAGAGTTATGGGGCCAGGAGCTGGATTTTGTGTGGCTTAGTGTGATGGCTGCTGTTTTAGCAGAGAGTAAGCTCTGGGCTCTAACTTGGACCCTTCTCCCAGTGAAGCAGAAACTTCTCTGCCCTGCTCTTTATGTAATGAATAGTAAATGCAAGGTTCAGTGTGGGCCACTTTTTTGGCAGGTATGCTAGGATGGTGGCACTCTGATCTCTCCCCTGCTCAATCTTGCTCTGCTTTCTCCTCCCTGTCTGGTGCTCCCTGCACTATCTGCTGTCATGTTCCCTTTTCCTTCCCCAGTCTGCTGTGTGATACATAGGCTTCCTGTGCTGTGGGTTGGCCACCCCTGGGACACTGTCTGACCTGTAGCGTGGTAGGAGGAGCACTGTGTTAGGAAACTGAAGATAAAGTGGAAATCCCACCCTGGGTAAGTGGGTCTCACACTGTTGCAGAGGAAAGTATCAGGAGCACCCTCCCTATGTGGCTGAGGGACAGAGAGGAATAACTGCTCTGGGGCCTGCAGTAGGCAAGTATACTGTACTGTAGCCTCTTGGGAAGCTGCTTCTCAGGGTGAAGGACCCCAATATTCATCCTGTCACATTTTCATTCTGTCATTAACAGCTTGAATTGTTGATGAGTCAAGACCAAACTGCTAGAAGCAGAATTCATCATTTTGGGAGAACCAAAATCCCTGAGCAAAGACTACAGATACAACCCACAGAAAGCTTATAAAGTGTTCCCATTTCTTAACATGCTCTCCTAACTTGTGAGACAGAATCTCCCTGTCCAGGCTTATCCCAGAAATTGATGAGAAAGAGACAAAGATTGAAGTCTTCCCCAACTAGGATAGGAAGAACAGGACCATGTCCAGGAAATGTGGAAATCAATGCCCTGCACTGGCCTAACTTGTTAATTCTGTTTGTGTTCCATTTATTGCCAGGAGCAGTGTTCTGGCTGGGGTGGACTAGCAGGGGTGTTGTTCTATGAATGCAGGATACATGACGTTTTCCATCAACAACAAGTTTGCATTTTGATATGCAGGTTCCTTTTGCACACTCACAAAGCTGCCTACGTCTTAGCTTGGGTGCTGGCCTGAGGTACCAGACTAGCCCCTTTCAAGGTCACTTATTTGTCTCTCATATTAAATACAATGATGAGTCACATGTCACTACCAGAGCAGCTGCACCCCCAGCTGCCTGAAGCTAGACTTCCAGAAGAGAGGCAGCACAATCCACCAACATCACTAATTCCCAAACCTCTTAACTCCCCCAAAAACACTTCCTCTATAGAATGTGTTCCTTGCATAAGGGGATCACTCTGAAAAATTGCTTCCTTTGAAACCTCCTGGAAGATCCTCATTCACAACAGCTCGCAGGACCTGGAGAATCAAAGATGGCTGCTGCAACGGGAAACAGGACAGAACAGGCTACCTAGAAGAGAGACAGAACAGCCTCTTTGACCAGAGATTACTTTCGTGGGTTAATCTCAGAAATCAGAACTTTAAATTCTTCCTTGGACGCAAAGTTTGATTAAATCAAAGAAGAGATGAAAGAAGCTGGGGAGAAGAAATAATGTAAGAATAAAAGAGGTGTGGAAAAGGGAAATCCAGCAGAGTATTTAAAGCAGGTATTCCATTTCTTCCTACAGCTAAGAACTAAGGCAACAGTCCTTGTAGACAGAGCACACTGAGCTCTCTCCAGTCTTCCCAGTTCAAGCAAACCCAGAGACATGTACTGCATTTACACTGCTTTGAAGAAAAGTAGTAGATTGTAATTAAGGTTAGAGAGTCTTCTGATCCTGTTCTGGGAAGGTATAAAATACAAGTGTTTCAAGACTTGTCATAGGCAACATTAAGGAGAAGGAAGAAACTGAGTGAAATTACAATATTTCTCAAAGAAGCAGATATAAGATACAGATGGACTTTTCCTTTGAAACTTACATTTATACATCAAAAACAGCAGGACATTATAAAGAAGGAAAAAAAATGTCTTAACATCCTTGAGAAACTAAAGTAAATGGAAATCACCCTGGAATCTAGCCTGAGATTGACACAGACAGCAAGAAGCAACACCATAATACTGAATGGCAAACTGTTCAGCCCTGGAGAAAGAAGATACCAAAGGGCAAGGAGACTGGGAGAAGTCGTAATGATATTTAAAAGGATTTGAGTGGGACTGAATAATATGAGGGAGAAGAAAAAAAAAGGGATGGGATACATTATAAGGGGAACAAAGGATAAAACAGCAATGTTGGGAACCACAATAATTAGGAAAATATGGAAGTAAAAACATTTTAAAACTAAAATAAGGGTAAGGGGGTGGTGGAGGGATGTAAATACAGTGTTACATGGGAAGAGGCTGGAGTGGGGGTGGGGTGTAAAATATGGCTCTTAACAACTCCCTCCAGAAAACAGTGTCTGATGAACTATGATATAGTGCCATGACTGCCTTAGGGTGGGAATCTCTGGGGAAGGAGTTCACTATACAGATGTGAAAAAATTAAACATTCCTTTCCATCTGCGGGTTAGGGTGAATCTTCACATTTTAGAAAAGGGGGAAAAGTAAAAAAATAAGGGTCGTTTGGGTGTCCAAAAGGGAGTGAAGTGCTGTTGAGGTGTCTCGTTCCATGATTATGTCCACAGATAGGTATTTAGTTACCTAATTAATGCCAATGTATCCCTGCAGTTGATAGTATGTGCAAACTTGCTGGATGACTTGCTGGCAGGGGTCATCGCGGAGCCCTTGGCCTGGTTGTATGCGCATTCGTGGTCATCTGGCCAGGTGCCGGGTGATTGGAAACTGGCTAATGTGGTCCCAATTTTCAAGAAAGGGAGGAAAGAGGACCCAAATAACTATAGGTCTGTAAGCCTCACCTCGGTGCTCGGGAAGATCTTGGAGAGAATCATCAAGGAGCACATCTGTGGGGGGCCTGCAGGGGAGATCATGCTCAGGGGCAATCAGCATGGGTTCATCAAAGGCAGGTCCTGCCAGACCAACCTGATTGCCTTTTATGACCAAGTAACTAAGTCCTTGGATGATGGTGTCACTGTGGACGTAGTTTTTCTAGACTTTACGAAGGCTTTTGACACTGTCTGTCACCCCATCCTCATCAATAAATTAAGCGACTGTGGCATCGATGCACACACAGTTGAATGGGTAAAAAATTGGCTGATGGGGCGCACCCAGAGAGTAGTGGTGGACGCGTTGTACTCAACCTGGTGAGATGCGAGCAGTGGGGTACCCCAGGGCTCAGTCCTCAGGCCCACACTGTTTAACATGTTCATCAGCGACTTGGACAAGGGGGTGGAAAGCACACTGTCCAAGTTTGCTGTTGACACTAAGATGTGGGGCGTGGTGGACACACTTGAAGGGAGATTTAGACAGACTACAAAAGTGGGCAGATGAGAATAGGATGGGGTTCAATGTAGATAAATGCAGGGTGCTGCACCTTGGGAGAAGGAATCCACAGCATACATACAGGCTGGGGAGTTCCCTTCTTGAAAGCACAGAGGCAGAACAGGTTCTTGGAATCATTATTGACTCCAAGATGAACGTGAGCCACCAGTGCCAGACTGCAGCCAGCAAGGCCAGTCATACCTTGTCATGCATCCAGAGATGCATCTCAAGCTGGTCCAGAGAGGTGGTACTCCCCCTCTATGCGACTTTGGTCAGGCCGCAGTTGGAGTACTGCATCCAGTACTGGGCGCCACACTTCAAAAGGAATGTGGCCAGCCTGGAGAGGGCTCAGAGGAGGGCCACTTGCTTGGTGAGAGGGAATCAGGACAGGCCTTACGAGGAGAGACTGAAGGACCTGAACCTGTTCAGCCTCAGCAAAAGGAGGCTGAGGGGGGACCTGATGGCTGCCTACAAACTCATCAGGGGAGATCAACAGCAAATAGGCAGATCCCTTTTCTCCCCAGCACCACCTGGGATGACAAGGAACAATGGTAATTAGCTGATGGAGAATAGGTTTAGGTTAGAGATCAGAAGGCAATATTTTACAGTTAGGGTGGCCAAAATCTGGAACTCACTTCCCAGAGAAGTGGTCCTCACCTCTACCTTGGGCAAATTCAAGAGGAGGTTGGACGATCACCTGTCTGGGGTCTTATGAACCCAGCATTCATTCCTGCCTGTGGCAGGGGGTCAGGCTAGATGATCTGTTCAGGTCCCTCCTGGCCCTAGCTACTATGGAACTATCCGGTTCTTTGTGAAAAATGTTATCTGAGTGTTCTAGTAGTATATACCCTGAGGATACATCTCCTGCAGTCATGGATAATGAAACATACAACAGTTCACTTTGGGATGTATGCATGTTTTGTGGTCTCCTGTGTTAACACTGATGGCTCAGGAGGCTCCTAAGCCTGTCAGGACTGAGCACCACCACTCTAGATGCATAAGGGCACTTCGGCTCTGGCCTGTCTGCCAGCCTTGATCATTTATGTGTCTTGTTTATGGTTGTGTGCTCTGAATTTTGTATCGAGGCTTGGATATCTGGTGGTAAATGGAGTTCTCTGCAGAAGTTAACACACAAGTCTTTTGTGCTATCTGCATTCTGACTCCTTACTTAAGGAGGACACTAGTGAAAGAGACACTGATTTCTCAGGGATACTTCCAGCTTCTAGCCAGTGAATAATGAGCTAAGGCAGCATTTCCCAAATTCTGACAGACTGAGTACCACCAATTTGAAACAATACAGCCTTACAAACCATCAGCAAATTTTACCTGGGAGTACTTGGGATGGCCTTAGGGGGTAGTCAGCAGCAGGTATGCTGCTGCACCACCAGCACTTCTGTTGCTACCATGCTGCTGGCACGCTTGCCAATCAGCTGCAGGGGGAACCCCACCTTGGTTGCCAAATGGCTGCTGGGGAACTACCTGCTCATCTGGCCACTAGGGGACTCCTGACTTTTCGACCAGCCACTGGGGGTCAAAAAGGTTGAAAACCCCTGTATTAAAACAACATCAAAACATTTAGTAATCATAAAACATTGTTTTATCATTTACGATAGCCATATAAAACAATTGCAAATTGGAAAAAAGAGAGTGTAAACCAGGGGTAGACAACATTTTTGGCCAGAGTACCGAAATAACCGCAATGTGTACCCTGTAAGGTGCTGGAGTGTGGGTACACCAGAAAAACAAAACTGGGGCGGAGGGTACACGGCAGGATGAGCTGCATACTAGAGTTAATCATCATAAATATTGCTTCTTTTCTTTGCAGTAAATACCAGGTTTTCTAAAAATTGGATAACCTGGTGACAATAAATAAAACCTCATGTACTACCTTTGTTCTTGTGTATTCTTTTTTGTTAAGCATGTTGGGATGAGAGGCAGGGGGAAAGAGAGGAGGTGGAAGAGAAAGGAGGGAGAGGGAAGAGAGAGAGGGAGAGAGGTGCCGGGAGAGCAGGTGCAGGGGCACTGCGGGCAGGCTGGCCCGGCCAAGCCCTTGGGAAGGCGGCAGCTGGAGGAGAGTGGGGGCTAGGTGGGTAGCGAGGGCTGCCCTGGGTTTCTGCAGACTCAGGCTGCAGTGGGGGTGCTCAGTGGCACAGGAGGTGGGGCCTAACTCAGGCTGTGCAGCTGTGCAGGGGTGGGGCGCAGCCGCCCTGCCCACGGAAACACTGCCTGACGGGCAGGATACCAGGCTCGGGGAGGCTATCTGCTCAGCTTGTGTGCTTCAGATGCAGTGCAAGCAGGGTGGAGCCCTCTGGGCCACAGCAGGGACTCCTTGGGCAGGACACCATCTGCCTGCGACCACCAGGCAGGCAGAGGCACTTGGTCAGTGCATTGTACACACGGTGTCCCGCTCAGGTCTGAAGGCAGCTGCAGCAGTGGGGGGAGAGGGGCTGTGCACACTCTGGGTCAGGCATGGGGGGCACATGCCCCCCAGATGGGTGGAAGCAGGCTGTGCGCTGCATGCTGGGCTCTGCACCATGCTGCTGCTGCCTCCAGACCTGCGCAGGACGCCATGTGTCTTCCGCACACTGGCTGAGTGCCTCTGGCTGCCCAGCAGCAGCAGGCACCTAGTGTCCTGTGCAGGTCTGAAGGCAGCGCCATGTGCAGAGCCCAGCACATAGCCTGCCTCCTCCTGCGCACAAATCAGGGGGGCATGTGCTCCCTATGCCTGCCCTGAGGTGCGCACAGCAAGGGGAGCCCACCTGCATTCCTAGAAAGGCCCAGGCTGGCTTTGCACCAGCCCTGCTGTGGGGATGGGGCGAGCCGGCCCAAGGGGAGAAAACCCCCGGGAAGCAGTGGGCTGCCGCTGCCAGGCAGGAAGAGAATGTGGTGCATTCAGCACGTGGCATCGTGTGAGGCTCCCAGGCCAGTGGCAGTGTGGAGCAGCAACTCCTCTGCCCCACGCATGGGTCTGGGGGGGGGGGTCATGTGCCCCCTGCCCTGGAGTGCGAGCAATGGCAGGGAGTCCCCCCCCCCCCCCCCCCTGTGGATGAGCCGCCTGGGCTCTGACCATTGCACCACTCTCCCCGGGGGCCCATTCATCCCAGCCCCTGCCTCTAAACCCCTATCTCCTTCATTGTGGGGGCCTTGATCTACCCCCCTCCCCCCAAAACACTTACTCCACAGATGGTGCTGTGTTCCTGGCCATGTGCAGCAAGCTGCTTAGGGGTTCTAGGTGTGTGTGGCTCCTACCCCTGGACTTCTGCGTACCACTTCCAGGTCTGCATACTACTGGTGGTACATGTACCATAGTTTGGAAGCTGCTGAGCTAGGGCGGGGGGTCTCTTAAGAGCGGATGGAAATGGTCTCGGAAGAAACTCTTATTAAGGCTGTTTTCTGCTCCAGGCTACATTACTCTTTAAATGGCCTTTGGGTAAGAAATGTGGTCTAGTGATTACAGCTAGGAACTTGGAAATAGGACATATGGGTTTGGCTAGAGATTCCTTGAGCAAGTCACTTCCTCTTTTTGTGCCTCATTTTCCCCATCTGTAAACTATAATATAACACTGCTGTAGCCTGCAGGGAGGGTGGGGCAGTTTTTGTTCTTCACATTTCAGTTATACACTCAGATGCAAACTTATGCAAATCCCATATCACGTTTGTTTGGGTATTAATTGCAAGTCTCTATAAGGCTGATGTATGCAGTGTGCAGGAAGTCGGGTGCTACAGAGTCAGTTTTGAGGTTAAACTCCTGACTCTGGACAAAAGTGTGCACTTCCCAGGACTATAGTGTTTCCTGTGGTCACCAAGACCTACACCTATGCTCTCCTTTTCCTCACCAGAGCCCACGTGCTGACATATCAAGTCTTTCTAACAAACTATTCTACTTGAGTTCAGTGTATGTGCCACACACAGCCTGTCTGTAGGAACCTTCTTGGGAAGATAAGGGACTTCAGCTGACCAGCCTTAAATTGCCATTTCTCAGAGAGTGATATTTCCTTAGGGGACACTTGGTCTTTGTTAAATAGCAGGTGGAATGAAAAGGGACTTTGATTTCTTCCTTGAACTGTTGAGGGTTGATGAGCAGGTTTCATAAATCCCAACATCCTGGCAAAAGGTAATCTAAAAGTATTTTTATTTCCACGTCTAAGCAGTGCAGCTCATGAGCCAGAGGAGTCAGTGGGTTCTGCTGCCATGCTAGGCAGTTACAAGAGCTTAGCAGAGACCTGATGAAGATGTGTGTGCAAAACTGACTCCAGGGCTTGTGGATGCTGAGAGAGAGAGAGACCCAGCACCTGACTGATACAATTGGCTACAGTCGTGGTGCCTTGGGATTATAAAGCTGTAACAGGTGCCACTATACAGCACTCATGACATGGGCCAAAATGAACCCCCAGACCCAAATTTCCCAGAACGTTGGAGATGCCTGGACCCCACGGTTCACAGTCTGACTCCCCTCTTTACAATAGACCAAGCCCCATGCCCTCAACTCCTTCATGCTCAGTAAAAGTTCAGAATCCTTCTTTCATTTGGATTTCTATCCGTGTGAGAGAAAGCGAGCCTGGAAGTGAGGAAACGAGCACTGACTCTAGCTGCAAAGTATTTCTGGAAGGGACTACACTATAGCTGAGCTGTTGCCTGCTCAGGCAATTTCTTAAACTTTTTTCTTAATATGCCATTTTGAAAACATTTTCAAATAAATACAGTACATTTTTCTGTTTCCCAGTTTCCAAGTCCTAATGATCCCCTCACAGACAGACATAGGGCTAGGATTTGAGGTGAGCTGGGATCAGAGGTTCTGGGCCTCATCCTTTGCTGCTATTCAGAACATCCCAGGTGAGACGTACTAAGAAGAGGAAAGGCCTGTGGTTTCACTCGTAACTATTCTTCTATTGCTTAAGAATCTAATGAAGAATTAAAAGCATGTCACAGGGCACAAATGCTGACTTATGAAAGATCAGTCTTTGTGTGGTGCAGTTACTAAAGGCTAATAAACCAGTAATTCCAAAGACAAGACAAAATCGGAGACACACTGACCTGGGTAACTGTTACATTAAACAAAGTAAACAACCATTTGTACAGTTTCTTCCATTTCTTGAATTTCCTATTATATTCTTCATGGTGGCACTTGTACCTCATAATAAAATTCAAGGGTATTTGACCAGCTGTTAAATCCTTTTGCCTTCACGGCAGGCACAAAGCACGGTGGGGTCAAAGGCTAGTTTAGTCCCTGATCATCTTCCAAATCAACACAGTCTCCAAAGTCAGTGCCATTCAAGAGATTAGCCTGATGGGAAGACCTGCTGCCTAACCTTTAGAATGACTTTGGCTTAGGAGAAAGGCCAGAATTCTTGCCTTCTTCTTATCCACTAAAGATGCATAGACAACCACCACTCCCCGCCCCAATTATTAATACAATGAAAAGTTCCGCTCCTGGATACCAATGCGAATAAGAAGTGCTAGAAAGTGATATTTTACCTAAAATATCAAGAAACAAAGAAAAAGAGAGGAGACAAGACTTTAGCTTATTTAAAAAAAATGCTCAATGAAAAATATCAAAGTCAGAAGCTTGTGTAGGTTTTGGCAACTTCTGTTTTTTGCAAGACAGCAACATTTCTTTTTCAAAAAGCCTACTTTTTATCTAAAAAAAGTTTTGAGTCAAGGGATTTTAACCAGCTCTAGCAAGAACCTCTCCTAAACACACAGAAGAGTCTGGCTGAATAGGTGCAGCTCAAATCGTTGCTCTCCTGGGCACACATGTAGATGCTGTGCCCGGAGGCAGTTTACTGTAGCTCTAACTACTCCAGAGTTTATGGCTTCACATTAATTGCATGTGTGGATGCACCCAGTGGGTAGTACTTAAGGCCTTAAAATTCAATCCTTCTCTGACAAGCAACACTGTAAAAATGGTACTCTGGGGTGGATTGTTTATTGTGTCTCATTCTAGGGTGCTTGTACGTGTGATGGGGGTGTGATTCTCATTAAATTAAATGGGTTTATTAAAATTGACACAGTATGTTTTAAATTTGTTCCATCACTGTGTACAAGTGACAGCTTTTAAATCGAATAAAGTTCAGTGTGCTATTCATGGCAAATAACAGCAGGAGATGCCACCTAACAATCCACCCTACTGATCTCTTTGGTACTCAATTACAGCAGGGAGCACTGGCAAACTGCTAATCCTCTCACTCCTGAAACGCATCTCTCCAAAGCTGCAGCTGCCTGCAGGGAGCCCCACATCTGCTCCTAGCCCTTGGCCCTGGCCTGGCTGGAGATGAGGAGGCATGCACTGTCCGCCCCAGATTGTAGCCTCCAGGCATCATAGCTTGTTTTTTTTTCATTGTGCAAGCACAAGGGCATGATATCATAGCACAGTCAGACTCACAGGTGCTCCTGGATTGGCATCAGGCAGCACTGGCAAGCCACTGATGCCTACATGGTTACCTGCCTCCACCCTGCATGGCCCTGGCCAGGGTGTCCCACTGGGCCATGCTGTCCCTGCCTTCCTTAGTGGGGCTCTGATTGCCAATGGCACCATCAATGCATAATCTTCCCTGATTCCATCAAGGAATTATTAACTGCTTGGGCACCTCGTGGGGGTGCCCTGGAGCACTTTCATTTACGCTTCACACCACATGATGCCTGCCCATTCACAGGACTGCAGCTTTTATCCACCAGTCATCATAATTTTTTCCCTTTGTACTGGCATGGCATTCACGTGTGCATGAGCTCACAGCATAGTCAGACCCTTGGGTATTCCTGGACTGGCAGCAGGCAACCCCACCAAGCTACCTCTTGGCTTCACAGGCAACCTCACATGGCCCTGGCCAGGGTGCCCCCCTGGCTCCCAAAGGGGTGGGCCCTGATTGCCAACAGCACCATCAGCCCATAATCCATTCCTGGTTTTATCAAGGAATTAATAACCACTTGGGCATCTAACAAGGGGACCCTGGAGCACTTTCATTTGCCCTTCACAGGAAATGGCATGCACCCATTCACAGGACTGCAGCCTGTAGCCACCAATCATAAGTTTTTTTTTCTTTGTGCTGCCATGGCATTCACAAGGGCATGAGCTCACAGCCCAGTCAGATGCATGGGTGTCCCTGGACTGGCAGCAGGCAGCCCCAACAAGCTGCCCCCACCTGCATGGGCAATTGTGCCCCCGCCAACCATTCCCCCCATGCCTGGCCCTGGCCAGGATGCCCACCTGGGTTGGCCGTGCTGCCCCTGGCTCCAGAATGGGGGGTGGGTCTTTATTGCCAGGGGTCCCATTGGCATGTTATCCACCCCATTTGCCATTAATAGCAATAATTGGGTGCCTGGGCCCAGGACTGTAGGTTGTAGCCTGTAGGCATCATATTAAATTAATTTTTTTTTAGTGTGCAGTCACCCCTCCCCATCCCTCCCAGATGATCCAGTTGTTTTTTTTAAACCAGATTTACTGGTTCTACCTTTTTTCCTGCCCCTGTGGGTCCCATTGCCAGCTGCTGTTGATTTGCTACTAAATTTTTTGCCTTCAGCAGACTCCTTCAGCCAGCTGCCTCTCCCCATGGGCCAAAAGCATGGCCAGAAGCATCCCCCACACCAAACAAAATCACACTAGTGGCCTCTCTATGGAGACCCCCACCACCAACATCAGCTGCAACCCACAAGACAGATGCCCTGCATATCGGTAAAGCAATGCTAAGTGTACCTTGATTGTAAAGCCAGAAACTTACAAAAATAAAACTTTATTTTAATTATAAATAAACAAACAAAAATGCATAACAAGAAAACACAACCCTATACCCACTCCCCTATCCCACAACTACACACAAATAAATTAAAATAAATATTTAAACTGGCAGACGACTTTGGAGTCCCTGAAGATCAGTGAACAACTGACACTATTCAGGGAAGTTGTCTCAGTGTAGGGCAAGAAAGAAGACGTGGGGTTGCCCCATACTCCAAAATTCATCTTTTTTTGCCTCCCCCTAGAGGCTACAAAATCTCCCATGGGAGATTTCTCCAAGCATTGTCTGGCCATACCTATGCATTCTTTTTGCAGCTAAATATACTGTTGAAGGTGTCTGGCTGGCTGCATCGACCATCCGCCTCAAGATAGGGATGTTTGCAGGGCAATTGTAAGAGAGACACAAGTTACCCTGAAATGCTAACATGTTAAATTGTGCCAAGGAACCCACTCCCCCTGGAATGGCGAACATACCACCTGCTGCACTTCTGCCTCTTGTTCCCAATGTTACAGGTGGCGGGGTGTGTACTAGGATGGGTGCGGTTGGGGGAAGCATCACCACAGTGGGTCTCTGAATGATAACTACTATGGGGGGGGGGTGACAGCAGCATCAACACGGTAATAATTTTTAGGGGGGGGAAGGGTGTGTGGGACAGCAGGACAAGAATATGGTGGGGGAGAGGGTTGTGGGGAATAAGGGCCCTTGTTGCCACACCTGCCTCAATGCATGGCTGGGGGGGGGGTAGCTGTATGTCTTGGATCTGTTCCACCCAAGCCTGCTGCTAGACCATTGAACTTTGGGAGGCAGTTAAACTACAATTGGCATGTTAATTGCTCAGAGCAGAATTGGTTGTTCTGTTCATAGAGTCCATGGTTGTTGCAAAAGCCTGACAGCTTTACAAATAGCAACAGAACATTGAGGACCTATTGAAGTCCAATTAGGTGTTATGTTAAAGCCTCAGAGCAGAATACACTCAACAGGAACTGATTTTCTGCTAAAGATAGCTTTCTGGACAATAAGGGAAATTTGGAGACACATTACTACTCATGCCATGGCAGGCACAAGTGCACAGGCTCACTGCACTGTCAGACCCATAGATGTTCCTGGACTGGCAACAGGCAGCCCCGCCAAGCCATGACCACAGTTATATGCCTCCCCCCTCATGGCCCTGGCCAGGTTGTCCCCCTGGGCCATGCTGCCCCTGGCTCCCCAAGGTGGGGGCTTGATTGCCAGTTGCTCTGTCAGCCTATAACCTGCCCCTGGTTACTGCAAGGAATTAATAAGTGCTTTGCCCGCTAACGTATGCTCCTGGGAACACTTTCATGAACACTTAACAGAAAGTGGCACTTGCCCATTCACAGGACTGCAGTCTGGAGCTTCCAGGCATCATAACTTTTTTTTCCTTGTGCTGCCACAGCGGTCACAAGTGCATGAGCTCACAGCACAGACTCATGGGAGTTCCTGGACTGGCAGCAGGCAGCCCGGCCAAGCTGCAGCCACCTGCGTGGTCATCCACCCTGCCCCTCCTGCATGGCCCTGGCCAGGGTGCCCCCCTGGGCCATGCTGCCTTTGGCTCCCCAAAGAAGGCCCTGATTGTCAGTTGCCCCATTGGACCATACTCCACCCCTGGTTCCTGCAAAGAATTAATAAGCGCTTTTCTAGCTAATGTGTGCGCCCAGGAGCGCTTTCATTAACACTTCATAGCAAATGGTGCCCATCTGGTCCCAGGACTTCCCAAATCCAGGGAAGCTATGGGTGTTGGGCAGGGCCAGGTGTCAAGCAGCAGCAGAGAGTTGGGTCCTGGCACAGGCTGGAAACACCTGTGGGCCACCACCAACAGCACCATGGGCTGTGGTTCCAGCACTGCAGCTGACAACCTGAAATTGACACCCTCTTGCCTGCCTCAGGCACCATCTTCCTCTCCTCCCCCCATGCCCTGCCACAGCCCCAGCAGCAGCTGTTCATAGCTCAAGTAACTGTAGGAAGGAGCAGCTGCCTGCAGGGAGCCCCACACTGCCCCTCCCCTGCCCCCCCCCCCCCCATCACTGCAGCCTCCTCCCCGCCACTACAGACAATGTACTTATGAGGCAGACAGAAGTGTTGTGTTGCAATGAAAATTTTATTTTTATTCATAGAAACACTCAGCGGTAGGTAATGGTAACATATTCATCAGCATAGAGAAAATTGTTTCCATCTGCAGCTGCCATATGTGTAGCCAGGTAATTCCGCACAATGGCCACCCAACCAGCATCTGCATACTGATGGGGGAGGAGGGGGGTGCCATGTGCTGCCTGCCCATGTCTCTGTCTGCCCACTGCCTCCCATGATTCCTTAGCCCAAGACTCACTGAATACCTCCCCCCTGGTCTCGCAAATACTGTGGAGCATGCAGGCTGCCACAATGAAAGCTGTTATGTTTTCTGGCTCCACTTTGAGCCAATAGTTCAGTGACCTCCACCATGCTTTGAGATGGTCAAAGGTGCATTCAACAGTCATCCTTCATTTGCTGAGATGATAGTTGAATGCCATCTTTTGTGGGTCTGTAACATGTCCTCCATATGGCCTCACGATTCAAGGCTGGAGGGGGTAAGATTATATCTGTTATACTAAGCAGGGGGATGACAACACCTGGGATCACTCTATTGGGGACTCCAGGCACATATTGTCCTTTTTCCAACATATGAGGCAGCGGTAAGTTACTAAGGACATACACATCATGTGCGTTGCCTTCCCAGCCTGTATAAATGTTAGTGAAATGGCCGAGGTGATCCACCATGGCTTGGAGGATCACTGAGGCAAATCCCTTCCTGTTTGTGATTGACTGCCTCTCCTGCAGTGGGGATAACACTAGGATGTGTGCACTGTACAATTGTGACAGCTGAAAGGTGTGCCTGTGTGATAAAGGTGCTTGCCGAAGGCTCTACGAAGATTATACCAAGTGTTTTTCTGTATTTGTTTAGATATTAAGCTATATGTTGTTGCTAAAAGCCTAATTAAAGTTTAAGATGTAGTGAGGCCTTGTATAAAGTAAGGCCTAGTAAATTTAGCAAAGCCTAGAAGTAGTAAGGCCCTGTGGTGCAGTTAAAATGACCTTATCAAAGAAATGCAAGGCTTGTATTGCTAATTGGTCAGTCTAAGGACAGTTGAAGTAAAGGGAATCTGAGTGGTCATTTGTTATCAGTATCATTCAGAAGCTATAAATTAACTGGAATATCTGGAAACCATTCAGAAGGAAGATACAGCTCTGTGAAAAGGATTAGTTAGCTGTTGCCTGGATCAGTGGGCCCGTGGACCTCGAGGAGCCCAAAGACTGCATTCCAGGGTCCTTCCCAGTACCCTTCAGACAGTGCTGTTCACGGACGCCTGACTTTGCTGAACTTTGTGGAAAGAGAAGCTTGCTGTGTATCAGGCATCAGAGGGGACTGCCGATAAGTTGCGGACGTGAATTGCTTTTGTCTGTTATTGTTTGTTTTGTTACTACACGTAGTTGTGTTTTTGTTAAGTCAATAAATCTTTCTTACCTTTCTACCCCTGACCATACTCTCAATCCCAAACCCTCCGCAGGTGGTGGCGGGGACATACAATGCACCCATGCAGTTGGGGAACCCTATGGCCTAGAAGTCATCAACAACTTCCATGGGGTTATGGAGGCAAATAAAGTTGTTCATTATGACATCCTGCAGCAGCTGGTATACCTCACCTATTGCCAGCCTGACTACGCAGGGAGCCATGGCAAACTGGTTCCCAATGTAGCAGAGGCTGCTGGGGTGGCCAGTTTCATGATGGCCATGGCCACCCTCCTGTCTGGCACTATGGGCTGGTGCATGACAATCTCATGCCTCACAATTTGTGGCCCCAGCATCGAGATTTTGTGATGAAATGTCTCCCTGCTCATTTAGAATATCTCCAGCCATTGTTGATCACCCCAAGGCAATAGTACGATTCTGTCCCACCAATCAAAGTTGCTTGCATGGGCCCAGACCCTGTGATTCTTGATTGCATCCATGGACATTTCCAGGGCATCCAACAGCATTTGGTCCTCCTTACTCCTTCAGGGTTGATCAAAGGGTGGCTGTTTAGCACACAGCAGCACCAAGGTTTGCTGGGGGGGGGTGTCAGCTGAATAGCTAGGTCTGTTGAAAAGAATCTATTAGCATGATAACTGCCCTGCTATTTACAATTCAGTTCTAACACAGGTCAGGCTGTGGGCTGGATGTAGGCTCAACAGAGCTTTTGGCCTCTGGGGGGAGGGGGGAGAGGTCATGTCCTGCCCATCCACTAAGAACTTGCAGGTTGTAGAATGACCCCAGAAAACTGTCATACAGCTGGGTGAGCAGATACTGGCATTTACTGGACCAATGAATAGGCATACTAAGAAGTATCATCCCATCAATGTACCCCATCTTGGAATAAGCCAAGAAAAAAAAAAATTTGGGTGTGTGGGGTCAGAGCTATGTTTGAATAACTCCCATTACCACATCAATACCTATGTCAGGCATGGAGGTGCCAGAATCATCAGGTGATCTCGCAGTGACGATGGTCCAAAGAAAACCTGATCCACACCTGGTTTTGGAATAGGGCAGCATTAACAGCCCTGCTCCATTTCTATTGATACACACACCAGGTCCCTGTAAGCCAGCCTCCTCCAAAAACTTGGGGTTTTAGGGTTTTGGGTGATACCCCCCAAAATCTGACAATCGCTCATTGGTAAAAAGTGGGGCGCTGAGCCAAACACTGAATGGATAAACCCCAATTTTTCCTTCACTTCACACCAAATAGACCCTCAGAACAGTTGAGTGGTTGATAGGTGGGACGGTGGGGATGTGTGCATGAAGGAAGAGCTGCCAGTCAAAGACTTTTGGGTCCAATTGGCAGTGAGCCATTATGATCTATGCTTTTGAACAATGGGGGACAATTTGGGGCAGGCTATGCATATCACTGGTGTTTCGTTAGGAAAGGTTAGTTGAGCAGATTCCCCTGACTGCTGGTACTAAGACACAGTTCACACCTTCATAGATATGCATACATGGAATTTCAGAAAAGGTTCTTTAAACATGTGTCTATATAACTGCTCAAAAACTTTTCCAGATCTAGCAACTCTGGTGACACCACAGCTAGCCCTCTCTTGACTCATTTTGGCCAAGAAAAAATTCTTGATGTCGATGCCAAAGAACAAGTCAAGTCTGCAGGCTATGGAGCAGGATCCAGATACACTTATAAACTGTGGCCCCAACTGGACCCGGGAAGAACTTAAGGACTTGATCAATATTTGGCTGGAAGAAAAGATCACTGAGCAGCTGGAGAACAGACTAAATAAGCCCATCTATATGGCAATTGCCAAAGAAATGAAGGTGCGCAGGCACAACTGGACTAGACACAGTGCCACAGCAAGATCAAGGCCCTGAAATGTGCTTTTCATCTGGCCAAGGACAAAAACTCTTATTCTGGGTTAAGACGCACAATTTCACCATTCTGTGAACAGTTGTCCATCATTCTTGCCAAGGATGCAGACGAGGCTTGTTTCCATTTGTTCGGGACAACAGGAGTTCAGAAGGGCACACCTAGCCAAGAGTCCACCTCCTGTTCTAACACTTCTACAGGAAACATGTTGTAGGCATGGGGCGACAGCTTGCAGGAGCTGGTGGATGGGGACATCCAAGATCAAGTTATCCTCAACATGGAAACAGTCTTCCCAGTACTTTGGCCAATGAATGCAGAGGAGGAGGAGAATGTACCTGATGCAACTGTGCTGTCACCCCACCGGGACTTGTGTGACACAGCCGAAGTTCCAGAGACCCAAAAATCAGTTTCTGTTCCAGAGACACCAGAGGATCCACGCCTGGGGACTTGTAAGTTTTTAGGGAATGGGCATTATATTGATTTGTGGGACTATAGCAGGCATGCAATGTTTTGCTTCTAGTGGGGTGGATGTGCCGTGGGTTTTCTGCAAGTTGCTTAGGTGAGGGTTAAGCTTCTCTTCATTTAGCAAGCGGGGACGATAACTTTGACTACAAATACTTTGTTTTCCCATTCCTGTTACAAGATACTGCACCCAATTGAAGCCAAGGAATGCACCTGAACCATGGACACCAGCTCACACTGGGGCAGAGCAAATGCGTGAATTCTGTTGCAGGCAGCAATGCTCCAGAGAAAGCATGATGGAGTCTTTGGTGGTGACTGCGGAATCACGAGTGACCACCATAGATATTAGCGGGATGAAGTCTGGGAGGTACTTAGAGAGGCTAAACAGAGGAAAATGGAAAGCATGACCAGAACTAGGGAATTTCAAAAGGATATCATTGACAGCACAAAATAATTCCTTGAGCTGGCCTTATGGTGCCATTCCAATTTTGAGACCTGTGCAATGATTAGATAAGAGATCCTTAGGCATGAGACCAAGGCCATGATTTGTAAGCAGCCTCCTCGCTCTCCTCCCCCTCTGGGAACAAACATGTGAGATCCATTAGGCCTGCATCTATCCAGGAGGTGACCCAAAGTGACACCACTAAGCCTGTTCCCCAACCTCCCCCAGCGACAACCTCAGGTACACACACATTGTCTGCAAGCAAGGGCACCCCAGTTCTAGCAGGGCCAGGAGAGTGTCACTACACTTTAGGGAGGAAGGGGAGGGTCAGACAGAGGGTGCATGGCTGGGAAAGAAGAGCATATATTGGGAGAGGTGTTCTTAGTTGGTAATGCTTCTGCTTATTTAGGAAATTAGGGAGTGGGCATGCTGCATTATTTCAGGTATGCTAAGATTATTGTTGATAAATTACCTGCTGTTGTCTAATAAAAATGAATTTTTATCCATGTCTGCTAGCTGTAATGGGAACAGTTTGTACATGTCTGGTTTTGGGTGCTGGGTGACATAACCAAGCCAAACATACCCTGGCTTGCTTCAGACACATTGCAGTAATGCAAGAGGACTGCTTCACCTGTAGATGATGGCTAGGGGAAGGGGTTGCACAGAATGGGGTACCTTAGTAGCTCAGGGTGTGGTGGAATGGAGTTTGGATGGTGGTAGGGGTGTAGACCCAACACCAGCTGTCCTGTACTTCCATAGCAGAACTAGTGCAGGTGGCTGAACACAAACAGCAGGACCACCCATGTTGTCTGCAGGCAGCACACATCCCCAGAAAGCTGCCACCATCTGTAGGCATGGATGACTCTGTCCTGTCCCCCCCCCCCCCCCCTCCACCCCCTCATATCCATAGCCAGGGTGAATCAGTGTGCTGTGTTTCCCCTTAATCCACCCCTGATTCCTGCAAGGGCTTAATAGCCACTTGGGTGCCTAATGTGCACACCCAGGAGTGCTTTAATTTGCCCTTAACAGCAAATGGCACCCAGTCATCATAACTTTTTTATTCTTATGCGGGCTCCACATGGCTTTTCAGCAGATAGCCATGGGCAGCCGCTGCCTGCATGGTCACCTGCACCCATTACACATGGCCCTGGCCAGGGTGCTCACCTAGGCTGTGCTCCCCCAGCTCCCCAAATTTATTTTTATCACCCCCCCCCCCCGGGTCCAACCTGCAATTTTAACAGGTTTTCTAGTTTTACAACTCCCTCAATGGGTTAACGGGTTAAACCACTCTGTTAACTGCTTGTCACAGGTGGGATCCTACTGGAGGGCCATGATCTCAAGGCCCCCTTCCCATGCCAAGTTATCGCAAGGGCACCCTCAGATTCTCGCCCGCCAAGTCTTTGATGTTTCAGTATATTAGGGAGGCTGCCTTACGTCTTCTTGGACATGGTTTGCTGTAATCTCTGGCCCCGTGGACTCCCGGACTCCTTGTGGGTCCTGACCTGCAAATGGGTGCTTCGGGCACCCTAGCTTTATGGGCTATGCATGGCTCCAACCACCCCTCTCACCATGCCCCAAGCCTCGCAGCTGGAATAGACGTTGTTCGGTCTCTGTCTCCACTCCCTCTGGCACTCGGGCTCTCGGCAGCCCTGTCTCTCTCTCTCTCCGCGCCCGTCTTGGGGCCTTCTCTGTAAAGCCGCCCTTCTCTTGGGGCCTTCTCTGTAAAACTGCCCTTCTCTCGGGGCCTTCTCTGTAAAACCGCCCTTCTCTCGGGGCTCTTCTACAATGCCGCCCTCTCTCGGGGCCTCCTCAGTAATGCTGCCCCCTTCTCTGGGGCTGACCGCACTGCTACCCCCTTCTCCAGGGTTCACCGCACTGCTACCCCCTTCTCTGGGGCTGACCGCACCCGCACTGGGGTTTCTCAGCAATGCCCCCTCTCTGGGGCTCACCAGTAAAGCTGTCCCCTTCTCTGGGGCTTCTCAACTGCCCCTCTCTGGGGCTGGGGTCTGTGCACCCTGAATGCTGCACCCTTGCTGGCGCTGGGGTTCTCACACTACCATAAGTCCCCTATAAGGCCTCCTCCAACCCCTAATAACCTCACCCAAACCACCGGTGGTAAACAGTAGCACAAACTCGAGCCCATAGGCTATAACATAAACAGAAGCCACCCAGCTATAAACACGCTTTGCCTACCGGGGTTCTTCATCCCACAGCCATGTCATGTACTACTCCTTCAGCAGGCATTTCCTCTCTTCTTCAGCAGAGAGCTCCTTCCTCTTGGGCTGCTGGCAGGGAACTGCCTCTGGCCTCAGCTCCTTGGGTTTATAAGGGAGCCAGGCCCTGCCCCTTCTGGTCAGCTGACCGCTGGCAGGTATGATCTCTTGCTTCCTCCAGTTGCCCTGTCAATGAACACCTGGGCTCCTTATTCACTGCTAGGGCTCTTTCCCCGGCAGTTTCCCCTCTTTAGGAGCAGGGCACCTAAGTGCCCTGCGACACTGCTATTATTTTGGAAGTGAGGAGAACAAATCCAAGGAGCCTGGCTTGAAACTGATACACATGGAACATGAAGTTAAGCACATAGAAACTTTTATTTCAATAATTAAACATGATTGATATATTAAGCATGAATTGGTCACTAACAGGCTGGCCCTTCAGGGTCAGGTCTCAGTGCTGGCCGCCCACCTGTTCTGGGCTAACCCCCGACCTCACTCGCCTGTCATGCCTTGATGAAATTAATATGAATGTTATTTCTCAGGCCGGAGGTTGTCCATTGTTCGACCTCTTAGTAACAAGGGCCTAAGTACATGCTCGGACCTCCCCTTACACATGTCCCATTCCTAGCAGCTGTTTCTGTTTTACATCCAGTATTGCCATTTGGTCAATTCCAATATTTCTGTCACATCCGATATTTCCATACTATTCCATCCAATACATCTGTTTCCCCAAGTCAGTGGTTCTACCTCTCACTAGGGCCATTAGTCTTTAACTGGGCCACTCTACACACTCGGCCCATCACTGGGCCTTCTGCCCCTCCCTGGGGCCACACTCATCCCCTCCCTGGTATGCTTCATGCTCCCAGCCTCTCACTGGGCCACTGGGGTCTTTCATCCCATGGGGCTCAGGTGGCTGCTGCCGTGCCTGGCGCCACTACACTGGGCTCAGGTGTCCCCCTGTGAGTTTGCCTGGCCCAGGGCTCTTCCCTTGTTGGTAAGCCACCCATAGGCAGGGGCTGGGGTTTTTAGGCACCCCTCCTCACCTTTCACCAGGGTGGTAACTGGCCTGGCATTTCTGGGGGACTGTTCCACCACGAACAGCCCCACTAGACCATCTATTCCCAACAGGGTTCAGTTTCAAGTCATGCTCAGGACCAGGAGCTCCCAAACGATCCACATAGCTCCTGCCCTTATGTCCAAGATATTCCAGGTGCAGCTCAGCCTGATGTTGCCTGCTGGCCCACTCAGCACCAACTGCCTTCTTTCTCTGAGGGCCTAGGTTAAAATGGAGGCTGCTCCGTCTCCTCAACCAGTTCCAGGGTCCTCCTAGGGTCATGTGCTAGCTTTAATGAGGCTAGCACCCACCTGCCAGCTGCTCTACTGCCAGCAAAAAACCTTAAAGTGGCAGGCACTGGAAGTGCCCTGCCACAGTCACCTGTAACACTCATTCAGGCAAAAAGAACACTTCTGTTCAGGCTACATGAAAACCTCTGGGGAAGTCTTCCTCTGCCCAAATCCCCCCATGATGACTGTATTAAATATATGTACTCAAAAAAAGAACTGGCTTTTGGATGTTCATTACAGGTGGAAAGCCTTCTTGGACCACCCCACACCATGCCTCTCTGCATGCATCTTTGAGGTGTTCAGGACCCTGAGCTGGACTCTCCTCCATGTACAGATATTGGCTCTGCAGAGTCAAGGGACAGAAGCCTTTTGTGAAACTTGGCAGTATTTCACAGATAAGATGCTCTGCTCCATATGCCTTCCACTGCCTTTCCTCAGATCGGGTCTCGGCTATGCAAAGGGGTGCCCAGTGAAAATGGTAAGTCAACTGGCCATCTGGCTGCCAAATCAGCTTCCCCTTTCCAGCTTGGTCCACTGATGCTGGCAGACCACTGGGTGATGACCACAGGTAACTGCTGCCGCTGCTTCAAATCCTTTTCTTCACCCCACCCTCTCTGCCCATACAGGCCAACTGCTTTGCTCCACTGCTGCCCAGCCCTTGGTGCCTGGGCTGAGGGCATACAGGGCTGCAGGACTACTGATGCGAGGGACTGGCCGTGCAGCCACCATCCCCTCTGGGGGCCTGTCCAGGGAGGTGCCCCGGGGACAGTCGTCCCCTGCAATGCCAATGTGCCCCGAGCATGCCACTGCTGCGTGTGCCCCAGGTGGTACACAATGAGCTGTTTTTGCAGGTTAGAGGTTGCCCGAGCCACTATGCCCTGCTGCTGCTGATCCTGCTTGTACCCCATGTGCACCTGCACTCCTGCTTTGGCACTGCCACGCAACCTCTGTCAATGGCTGGACACATACCTTTCACGGTGCTACATGTCCCTGCCCCCTGATACCAAGGATGACATTGCAGCAGGAAATGATGCCTTCCTTGGCATGTGAGTGGTGTGGTCTCACCCAGTTATGGGGAAATGGGATGATAAATAAAGTTGTAAATGTTGTCATGCCTATACATTTCCTGTGTTGGTGGAAACAAGGGCCCTTGGTGGTGCAGCTGGGTCAGGCAGGGAGCCCAAGAATTGTCTTGCCCCATAATGCCATCCTAATCTGATCTTCATTTAGCTAAGAAGACTAGTCAGGGAGGCACTGAGGTCCCAGAGGGGTGGGGAGTTGGGAGTCCAAGAAGAGTGGTCGTTCCTGAAGGAGACGATCCTCCAAGCCCAAAGGGTGACAATCTCCACATGGATCAAAGGGGGCAAGAGTGCTCAAAAGCCCCCATGGCTCACCAAAAGCATCCAGGAACGTCTCAAAGCTAAGAAGGAGGCGTACACCCAATGGAAGGGAGGGGCCATCACCAGGGAGGACTATACCACCGTTGCTCAGGATTGTAGGGGGGCTGTTAGGAAGGCCAAGGTTGAGGTAGAACTGGGACTAGCAACCCGAATCAAGGATAAGAAGAAATCCTTTTTTAAATACATAGGGGGTAAAAAGAAGGTTCCGGTTAACGTGGACCTTTGCAGAACATGCTTGGAAATCTGGTGGTCTCACCAGACGACAAAGCTAACCTATTTAACAATTTCTTTGCCTCCATTTTTCTGAGCAGGGACCAGGTCATCCCCCCTCACCAGGATCCCACCAGGATTGTCCCAGGGGAGACACAGCCAGGCCCAGGGTCAGAGAAGACCTAGTCAGAGAACTTCTGGTGGGACTGGATGTGTTCAAATCAGCAGATCCTGACAACCTCCACCCAAGAGTGCTGAGGGAATTAGCAGAGGTCATTGCAGGACCCCTGGCACAGCTTTACGAGCACTCATGGTGCTCTGGCAAGGTGCCAGAGGACTGGAAAAGGGCCTATGTGGTCCCCATTTTCAAAAAAGGGAGGAAGGAGGACCCAGGAAATTATAGGCTTGTTAGTCTTACCTTGGTCCTGGAGAAGCTCTTTGAGAAAATTATCCAGGTGCACATCTGTGAGGGGCAAGCAGGGGAATGTATGCTTAGGGGCAACCAACATGGGTTCATTAAAGGCAGGTCCTGTCAGACCAACTTGGTGGCCTTCTATGACCAGGTCACAAAATCCTTGGACACAGGTGTCACGGTGGAAGTAGTTTTTCTGGACTTTAGGAAGGCCTTCAACACTGTCTCTCACCTCATTCTCATTAAAAAATTAAGAGATTGTGGTGTCAATGCCTATACAGTGAGATGGGTCGCCAATTGGCTGGGGGGCTGCACCCAGAGAGTGGTGGTGGACAGGTCATTTTTGACCTGGAAGGATGTGGGCAGTGCGGTCCCCCAGGGCTCGGTCCTTGGGCCCGCACTGTTCAACATCTTCATCAGCGACTTGGACGAGGGGGTGAAAAACACCTTGTTCATATTCACAGATGACACTAAGATGTGGGGAGAAGTGGGCATGCTAGAAAGGAGGGATAGGCTGCAATTGGATCTGGACAGGTTATAGGGGTGGGCGGATGAGAATAAGATGGGATTCAATACTGACAAGTGCAGGGTACTGCACCTAGGGAGAAAGAACCAGCAGCATACTTACAGGCTGGGGAACTCCCTTCTCATCAGTACAGAGGCAGAAAAGGATCTTGGAGTCATTATAGACTCCAAGATGAACATGGGCCACCAGTGTGGGGATGCAGTCAGGAAGGCATCACGAGCAGGTCCAAGGAGGTGATCCTCCCCCTCTATGTGACACTGGTCAGGCCACAGTTGGAGTACTGTGTCCAGTTCTGAGTGCCGCACTTCAGGAGGGATGTGGACAACATGGAGAGGGTCCAGAGCAGGGCCACTCCCATGATCAGGGGGCAGCAGGGCAGGCCCTATGAGGAGAGGCTACGGGACCTGAACCTGTTCAGCCTCCACAAGAGAAGGCTGAGAGGGGATCTGGTGGCCATCTATAAACTAGCCAAGGGAGACCAGCAGGCAATGGGAGAGTCCCTGTTCCCCCAAGCACCACTGGGAGTAACAAGAAATAATGGCCATAAGTTGACGGAGAGTAGATTCAGGCTAGATATCAGGATGCACTACTTCACAGTTAGGGTGGCTAGGATCTGGAACCAACTTCCAAGGGAAGTGGTGCTTGCTCCTACCCTGGGGGTTCAAAAGGAGGCTAGATAGGCACCTTGTCAGGGTCGTTTGACCCCGGCATTCTTTCCTGCCCGTGGCAGGGGGTTGGTCTTGATGATCTGCTCAGGTCCCTTGCAACCCTTCCAACTATGAAACTGTCATAGCTGTGAGGAAATGAATGCAGACAGAACTGTCTCCATATTCTTAAAGCGGGCAGGCATGCTTAATGATCCTGCAGGCTCATTAACTGCTTGTTACTGCTTGTTGGGTTTCTGTAAAACTGCCAAGTGAATAAATGGACTTGGGGGAAAAATGCAGCCCCAGCAAGTCAAAAAGGGATGTTTTAGTGGAGGGGAGCAGTGGTTCCTCAAAGCGGCTGGTTTCTTGCGAAGTCTGGGGAGCTATGCTTTGCTAACATATTTTCAGTAACTGTTGCAAGGTCTGTTGAAGCCAGTGAGTGGTATGCTCTGAAGCACTTGGTGCCACCGGTGGGAAGAGAGGGGGGCCGATTATGGAGAGTCAAACTGAAGAAAAGAACCTTTGGCAACCTCACTGACTCGGGCACTGTGACCCAATGATCCAGACACTGCTACTGGAGTCCACTGCCTGCCTGATCTCCCGACCAACCAGAACCAGGCCTGCCCCTTCCCTGGCATTGGCCCTGGCACAAGACTCATGTTTGGCTTATGTATGCCCTGGTAAAACTAAAGGTTAGTGGGTGGGGGATGAGGAGTAGGGGTGTGCACACCAGGCAAAATTGCTCTGATGGCTGCATGCTAAAACCTGCAATCAGTGAGTTGGACAACCCTGTACTGCTTTAAATGCCAAGTGAAACCATGCTTGGGAGCCCACTTAAAGCGGAGAAGCAGTTATTAATTCTGTGCCAGTGTCAGGTTAATGCACAGGCCCACGGGGGCCTGGGCCAAGGGTTCTCTTGTTAATGATGAGCCTGGTGACAGAGGCAGCACGGCCCAGGTTGCCATGCTGAATGCTGTCATCTATGGTGGGCAATGTATACCTCCTCCCCTCCCCTCCACCTGCACTCTATGATGGGCAAGATTGTTGGCAGGGGTGTCTAGGAAATTCCCCTGGGGCCACAGAGGCATGATGTTGTGTGGTGGCCCAAACAGGATTTAGAGATGCAATACCAGAAAAATAGGCAGTTCCTTATTTGAGCAATTATACAGAGCACATCATAATTGTCCCCTGAGCACCCTTTATTCACTCTCCAGTTTTATGTAAAACTTGCAAGTGGCTCTCTGTGAGCCCACTTGAGTGTTAAGTGGCCCTGTTTTATGAATAGCAGGTCAGTTCTGTCAGTATTCAGGCATTCATTCAGTTTCTTGTTCCCTTGTCACTGTTCCCTGCTCACAGTTTCTTACATGAGGTGAGGGAATGAGTGACTGGCAGAAAACCAGCTTGTCTTAGCAAGGAACTCTTCAGTAAACTAAATCACAAAAAGGAAGCATATAAGAAGTGGAAACTTGGACAAATAACTAGGGAAGAATATAAGAGCATTGCTTGGGCATGCAGGGATGAAGTCAGGAAAGCTAAAGCGCAATTGGAGTTGCAGCTAGCGAGGGATGTCAAGGATAAGAAGAAGGGTTTCAACAAGTATATTGGTAGCAAGAGGAAGATAGGGAAAGTGTGGGTCCCTTACTAAATGGGAGAGGCAACCTTGTGACAGGATACAGAAAAGGCTGAAGTTCTCAATGCCTTTTTTGCCTCAGTCTTCATAGCCAAAGTCAGCTCCCAGACTCCTTGGGCAGCACAGCTTGGGGAAGAGGTGAACAGCCCTCAGTGGTTAAAGAACAGGTTAGGGACTACCTAGAAAAACTGGATGTGTAGAAGTTCATAGGGCCAGATGGGATGTACCCGAGGGTGCTAAGGGAGTTGGCTGATGTGATTGCAGAGCCATTGGCCATTATCTTTGAAAACTCATGGCAATCAGGAGAGGTCCCAGATGATTGGAAAAGGGCAAACATAGTGGCCACATTTAAGAAAGGGAAAGAGGAGGATTCAGGGCACTACAGACCAGTCAGCCTCACCTCAGTCCCTGAAAAAATAATGGAGCAGGTCCTCAAGGAATCCATTTCTTCCTTCCACTTGGAGGAGAAAAAGGTGATTAGGAACAGTCAGCACGGATTCACGAAGGGCAAGTCATGCCTGACCAACCTGATTGCCTTCTATGATGAGATGACTGGCTCTGTGGTTGCAGGGATACTGGTGGAAGTGGTGTACCTTGATTTTAGTCAAGGCTTTTGGTAAGGTGTCCCACAGCATTCTTGCAGGCAAGTTAAGGAAGTATGGGCTGGATGAACTGACTAAGATGGATAGAAAACTGACTGGAGCATCAGGCTCAGAGACTAGTAATCAATGGCTCAAGGTCTAGTTGGCAGCTGGTATCAAGTGGAGTGCCCCAGGGGTTGGTCCTGGAGCTGGTTTTGTTCAGTGTTTTCATCAGTGACCTGGAAGATGGCATAAAGTGCACCCTCAGCAAGTTCGCAGATGACACCAAGCTTGGGGGAGTAGTAGATATGCTGGAGGGTAGGGCTCAGATTCAGAGTGACCTAGACAACTTGGAGGATTGGGCCAAAAGAAATCTTACGAGGTTTAGCAAGGACAAGTCCTGCACTTAGGATGGAACAATGCCACGCACCAGTACAGGCTGGGGGCTGACTGGCTGGGCAGCAGCTCTGGAGAAAAGGACCTGGGGGTTAGTAGGCAGTAAGCTGAAAATGAGCCAGCAGTGTGCCCTTGTTGCCAAGAAGGCTAAAGGCATTCTAGGCTCCATTGGTAAGAGTGTTGTCAGTAGGTCCAGGGAAGTGATTACCCACCTCTATTCAGCACCAGTGAGGCCACATCTGGAGTACCGTGTTCAGTTTTGGGACTCCCATTACAGAAAGGATGTGGTGAAATTGGAGAGAGTCCAGGGACAAAAATGGTGAGGGGGCTGGGGGGCATGACTGCGGAGGAGAGGCTGAGGAAACTGGGCTTATTTAGTCTAGAGAAGAGGAGACTGAGGGGAACTTAATAGCAGCCTTCAGCTACCTGAAGCAGGGTTCAAAAGAGGGTGGAGCTGGATTGTTCTCAGTGGTGGCAAATGACAGAACAAAGAGCAATGATGTCAAGTTGCAGCAAGGGAAGTTTAGGTTAGATATTAGGAAGAATTTTCTCCCTAGGAGGGTAGTAAAACACTAGGACAGGTTACCCAGACAGGTGGTGGAAGCTCCATGCTGGGAGGTTTTCAAAACCTGACTAGACAAAGCTTTGGCTGGGATGATCTAGTTGGGGGTGGTCCTGCTTTCAGCAGGGGGGTTGACTAGATGACCTCCTGAGGTCCCTTCCAACCCCAATTTTCTATGATTCAACTGAACTGACACCTGCGATTAGGCTGGGCTGTGAGGTAAAACAGGGAGGGGGGATTGGGTTGGCATTGGACACTGCTTTAAAGACCCCAAAAGGTAGTAGGCAGTGCAGGGCCTACACACAACATGAAGGCTGTGCTGGGCAATTGTTTGCAGCCACTCAGGGCCTACAACACCCCACTTGGCCAGGCAAGCCCTTCTCGGTCATTTTTTCTCCAACCACTTATTTGCTCACAAGATTTGCTGAGCCTAGAGCTCTCAAAAAGACAATTCCCTGTATTTCATGATTTTCAGCTCCACTTGGTATGCCACCACCGAGAAGACACAGACCAGATAGGCAGGCTGTTAATGATATTCAGTAGGGCTGTGCGAATCTTCAGATTGCGCTTCAGATCTGGGGCCACTTTGGACGTTTCGGTGTCTGAATCGGCATGCCCGGATTGAAGTGCAGGCTCAGTTAAGCTGTTCGAAGTGGTTCAGAGCAAAATTTGCAGCAGCATCTGGTGAACAAAGGGGCTCATTATACATCATTCAGTGAATTACCATGTATGTGGTACAGATCAATGAATGCATTATATTCATTTGTGTAGATGCAAACTAAAACACATTGGGATGTGGTTTATTTTGCATCACAATAAACTCATTTAAATAGCAACCCCCCCCCCCCATAAGTATAATGTATGACATAATTAAACCGGGAAAAAAAAGGGTAATTTTCATCACATGTACAAGAGTCCCCAAGTTCCAAGATCATCAGGAATTAGCCCACTGGGGTATAGCCACAGAGTAAAACTGAATCCTTCCCATTTGCTAAAGTTAGACTCTAAAATGAATTCTTAGATAAAAGTAGTTCACAGAGAACATACCAAACATAGAAGGGCAGGAAAAATTCTTATCAATCCTAAAGTCCCAGGCAAAAGCAAGCTGATTTTATCAGCTTGCCATAAAATAATAATGCTAATACTTAATACGAAACATTACTGGTGTGTGGCAAAGTGGGACTCCCCAGTTAGCCACAGTGCTAGTCTCCCCATTTGCCTTTGGGCACGCCACCCACCTGTGTTTCCTGCCATGCTTTGTTGGTAATTAATTAAGATATTAATTAAGGTGGGAGGCTGCCCATTCTTGCCCCAGTGCCAGGGGGCACTATCTGTGGCTCCGTTCCTCCCCTACACCACAGCCCAAGCCTCACAGGTGGCATCCAGATGACACAGTGCTCCCGGCCTACAGCCGGACTAACCTTAGGCCTCATTGTCAGGCTTCAGTCACATACACATTCATACTGCCCTCCTCTCACTAGGGCCTCACACACTCCACCCTCTCTCACAGGGTCTGTTTCACACGTTGACAACTTATACTGCCTCGTTCCCTCTTGGAGT
Organism: Alligator mississippiensis; assembly: GCF_030867095.1. Classification (NCBI taxonomy): domain Eukaryota; kingdom Metazoa; phylum Chordata; order Crocodylia; family Alligatoridae; genus Alligator; species Alligator mississippiensis. The sequence goes on from NC_081832.1 coordinate 28,110,692, forward strand.
GGGCCCCTTAGGCCATAGGCTTTACCTAGTTCATACCTTGGGTGGCAGACTTTTGGTCTTCTCCCATGACCCTCACTGGGGTAGTGGCCAGCCAATTACCCAACTGGGTCTAAACTCGCTCTGGTTGCTTCTGGGGGCAACTCTATACATATAAACATACTGGGCACTAAGCCCAATGGTTTTCCTTCCCCTCCCACTAGGGGTCCTCATCTCCACCCCCTTCTTGGAACCACCCTTCACCAGGGTGTTCTTATGCCACACCATGACTGGTGCTCCAGGGTCTCACAGGGACTCTCACCCCCCCCACCTGGAACAGCAGGTCATTGTGCTCAACTCTAGCTATTACTGTCGACCCATGCTCAGCGTCCCAGCAGTGGAGGACTTAGCAGGGTCAGGACTCATCCCTCTCTCTCAGACTGAGCCCCCACTTACTCAGCCTCTGGCTGAAACTATAGCCTCAGGCATCTGGGAACATACCTAGGCCTACTCCCCTAACTGGGGCTCCACACTGCCCCCTTCACTTGGGGCCACAGGACTTCCCTACCCAGTGGGCTCAGGTGGCCGTAGCCATGCCTGCTCCAGCTATCTTTCCTCAGGGTCCTACACCCCACAGGGCTCAGGTGGTCTCAGCCATGCCTGGCCCCCACTACCTCTGATATTATGTAACCCACCTGAAGCTGAGGGCTAGGATTCAGGTGTCCCTACCCACCTTTCACCAGGGTGATAATTGGCCTAGGATTTCCTGGGGGCTCCTGCATCACCGAGAGCCCCACCAGGCCACCCACTCCTGGCAGGGTGCAGTTTTAGGTCATGCCCCAGACCAGGAGCCTCCAAACCATCCCCTACAGCTCCTGCCCTTACCTCCAGGATGATACATGAAGCCTTGCAGCTAGGCAATGTTGCTGCCAACAGTGAACTGCCCTGCTTGTATGGGAAGCCAGAGATCTAAAATGGCTGCTGTAGTCAAGCACCTGCTGGCTCCTTGGCTCCACTCTTAAAGTGGCAGGCACCCACAGTGCCCTGCCACATAGTGCTTTGTGCAATGCCTTGTTTCGCCAAGGATCTCAAGGAGCTTTACAAACACTGTTATCAAATCACATTATAAGTAAATACAAGGAGTAGACATGGGGATATGAAAGTTTCCTTTTTCCTATTCCTGCCAAGGGAATAGGGCATGCAAATTCTATTATTTCAGTCTCCAAATGCCACTGCAAGAGTGGGGATTGTCTGGCTAATCAGAATATGGACCAGTGGCTAAATGACAGTCCAACAGTAGATTTTAAAATAGTGGTTTAGATTGTTGCACATTTGAAAATCTGGCTACTGAAAAAAAATCATTTCTGTTAAAGTGCTATCTAAATAACACATGCTTATAACTCATGTCCCACTGAGACACATGCATGGACCAAGGTATTTTCATATTTTAATGAGGTGTGTGTTTTGAACACAGTATTTATAACAGGAGCTGACATTTGTCACCCAACACCATTGTGGCTCAGAGCAGAGCTGTTAGTTGAGTATCCACAAGACAGAAAAAGGAACAGAAAGACCCTTTTCTACCAATGTTACTAACAGGTAAGCTGACTGAATTTTACACCAAACCTTCCCCTTCATCCATGATGATTTTTTGGGGGTAAGTTCTATTTCACCACTCTGACAATGTGCTTCTGTGGCTTGTAGCAGCAGTTTTTTGGAACTTAGCACATGGTTTGGATTCTATTTGCACTTGCAGAGCTGCATGCACCCTGCCTTTCTCCACTGGGCATGCTAAGAAGGCTGTGCTGTCATCACATAGGCTCCATGGTGGAAATTTGGATACACACATAACTGCCTGTAAGTCCCCAAAACTTAGCTACAGAAAAACCTGAACATGTTTAAAGGAAGTGGTGGAAGAAAAGAAGGACTCTCCTTCCTTTTAGCCCAACAGCCTAGTGGTTAGGGAGCAAGAGACCCAGGTTCTAGGTTCCTCTCACCCAGAGGAGATTTGAAACTCTGTCTTCCATTTCCCAGAAGTTTTCTCAGCACTGGACTTTAGATTACATACTGAACATCAGAGCAGCCTTTAGTCTTCCTCTTGAAGATGGCCTACTAATCAGCCAAGAGGGAATGATATACCAAAAGTGACCAAAGAGGCTATGTGGCTGAGTTCTAGCCTGCAGTTCTTGTGCAAGCAAAGGGGCTCAGTTTAAATGTGTTTTTCAGGGCATGTGTACACAAAATGGTATTTTCCATTTACATCAATGCAACTGTGTTTGTGTTTGCATGATCCGGGATTTCCCACCGCTCTAAAGGTCCATTTAGCTCCTTAAACTAACACTACTCGGAGATGTGTTATTTTGCGGCGCTCCCCAGTTACGCCGCCCCAGTTATGGATTCATTTAGTCCAAACAGCCAGAGACTTCAAAGACTTCTAATTAATCCCCTTCACCACGAGGTGGTGCCATGTTCCAGCCTTTAGCCAGTAGGTGCCACTGTGTGTGTGTTTTTTTACCCTCGCTCACGCCTCACCCCTCCCTCACAGCATGCAGTGGCCACAGGTAGCCAGCCACAATTCAGGTCAGGTCTACAAATTATTATTTTTATTTTAACAAAATGAAATGGAGGAGGAAGGCAATATTTCCCTCTTAATTTACTACTCCCTCTAAATTCTTCTGCCCCCCCCCCCATATTCTCCCCCTGTACTCGGCCTTAGTGAGGCCGCAGCTGGAGTACTGCATCCAGTTTTGGGCTCCACAATTCAAAAAGGATGTGGAGAAGCTTGAGAGAGTCCAGAGAAGAGCCACGCGCATGATCAGAGGTCAGGGAAGCAGACCCTACGATGACAGCCTGAGAACCCTGGGACTCTTTAGCCTGTAAAAGTGCAGGCTCAGGGGTGATCTGATGGCCACCTACAAGTTTATCAGGGGTGACCACCAGTATCTGGGGGAACGTTTGTTCACCAGAGCGCCCCAAGGGATGACGAGGTCGAATGGTCACAAACTACTACAAGATCGTTTCAGGCTGGACATAAGGAAGAATTTCTTTACTGTCCGAGCCTCCAAGGTCTGGAACAGCCTGCCACCGGAGGTTGTTCAAGCGCCTTCATTGAACACCTTCAAGATGAAACTGGATGCTTATCTTGCTGGGATCCTATGACCCCAGCTGACTTCCTGCCCTTTGGGCGGGGGGCTGGACTCGATGATCTTCCGAGGTCCCTTCCAGCCCTAATGTCTATGAAATCTATGAAATCTATAGTTTATGCCCTCTCATCCCTGCCCATATACGCTCCTGTCCTCCTGCCCCTGTCTATGTACCCTCCATCTGTGTCCCCTGTGCCCCCTGCTGTTGTCCCCAAACAATGGTGAGTTCATGCCCGGTGTGCTTGTGCCAATAAACACACAGGGTTGAAGGATCCAACTTAATCTTTATTTCTGCGCAGAAAGTGGTGCTTGGCAATCGTTCGCAAAGCAAGCACACACACCTCAATGGGCGTCTGCCTTATATAGCTATGTAACAGGTTAAACTTGCTGATGTGACGAAATGTATAGCAAGCCCAGCAAGTAACCCCCCTTCCAGCTCCAGACTTTGTTGATACAGCTTTCCTTTTAGCGAGGCCAGCAATTAAGCAACTAAGCAACAAGCAATCTCCCCCAGCCTAAACAACCTACTCTATGCCCTTGGTTAGATAAAATACTTTTCAAAACATACAAAGCTGTTTCCGAAGTAGAAAATGCATAGTGAAAGTTCAGGGGTACCCATCAAATCCCCACTTTGAGACTATGGCCCTTATGGAAAAGGCCCATAGTTCTCGACTATCTTTCTCATCTCCAGAAATCTTTTTGCTTCCTCCCGATTGTTTTGGATCGGGTTTGTAACTGATGATTTTACAAACATCACGCGGTGAACTGGGGAAGAAATTGATTTCTTGAGTATCTCACAACACATTGGCGCACACTGTATCCCACAACAGATCATCAAGAAAATACACATACTTGTCACAATTAATAGGAAAATTTGCTTAAGCCATGAAACATTAGGAAGCCAAGAAGTAAGCCATGAGAAGTTGAACCCTTCCCCTTGCTTAATGTGGGACAGAACTTTTTTTTTAACTTCTGCACTTTTGACTCTATCAACTCGGAGTTATCTGTCAAATTAAAACAACACATTCCCTCGAACTCTTCACATCCGTGATTATGCCTCAGCAACAGGTAATCTATGGCTGCTCTATTTTGCAGAGTAGCTCCTCTTAGCTCTTTCATTTCAATATTGAGGGCAGCTAGGGCCTGTGAAGTTGTATTTAGGCCCTTTGCCAGGGCACAGGCCACCTTACCAAGCTGCCTCTCAGCATCCACTACTAGGCCTGGCACCCCTACTAGGAAAACTGCTAAGGACACTACCTTGGCCTCACTCAGGAGGTTTATGTCACTATCACAGGATTTATCTAGCACCTTCGAACCTCTCCGGTGACGCTTACTAGAGATCTTAGGCATACCTGGTAGCCAGACAGTCAACCGGCCTAGAGCACAAGGGCCTCCTGTGGCATTGGCTGGGATATATGAATAGGCAGTCTTCCCACAAAGGAGGAACCACCCCCGGGGTAATATAACATGAACGTAGTTGCAAGATACATTAGTCATGTCTGAGCAATTGAAAATTTTTGTTTCTTTGGTTAGGCTTTTGCAAGCTTGGGTACAGTTCACAAAATTGGCACAGCTGGTGTTACCAGGGGAGGTGACTGTCAACAAATCTATTTCAAAGGTACTAGCGTTTTTTTCTGTGGTAATGGTTCCCCACATGGAGTTGTTAGTGTAATTGATTGGACCTCCTATTCCCCCAGATGTGAACCAAGTCTGATTCTGGAGTGCTTCCATTGCAGTGGGCACCCCTATAAGGCATGACGTGAAAATATCATCAACTGATATTCCACCTGCCAAACAAAAATGAGTGACATTTAATACGTCCTTTGCCAAATGAACCCACACATTTTGACTCTTCTCGAACCTTTGATGCACCAACCCCTTAGACTCTAAAAACATTACACCTATGCAAAGAACTACTTTCCACATGGTTGACGTTTAAACAGAAATTTGAGTCCTTCTACTGGTTCTGCTGTCCAACGGTGTCCGTTTGTGTCGGCTTCCGGTGTGACACTCTCAGCAACTTCTTCTGCAGGTGGTACTTCTGGTGCGGCCTTCACCCGAGTGTAGTGTATCCACGGTTTTACCCCCTGAACCTTCACTGCAGCGTGCGTAGTAAGAATCACAGGATATGGTCCCTTCCACTTGGGCTGAAGCGGCTTGTCTTTCCATGTTCGGACCAGTACCTTGTCTCCGATCTGGAACTTGTGGACTGGTGTATCTAGAGGGAGTGGAAGTCATTCCTGAACATACCTGTGGAGAGAAGACAATACAGCAGACAAAGAATACAAATAATCTTTTACCCAACCTTCCCCTTTTACATGCATTTGACTCCCATGCGTCACCACTGGATTCTTAGGATTAATTCAAATGGACTAACTCCCAATTTAGCTCTAGGGGCTATGCGCACTCTAAGCAAGGCAAGAGGCAGAGCTTCGGGCCATTTCAACTGAGTTTCCTGGCAAAGTTTAGCCAGCTGTCTTTTTAGAGTCTGATTCATTCGTTCCACCTGTCCACTTGACTGCGGTCTCCATGCTGTGTGAAGGTCCCATTGTATCCCCAGAGCCCGGGAAACTGCCTGGGTCACCTCCGACACAAAGTGTGGCCCTCGATCCGAGGCCAATCCCTCTGGGATTCCGAATCGTGGAATCATTTCTTTTAGCATCACCCGGACCACTTCTTTTGCTTGGTTGGTTCGGCACGGGAAGACCTCAGTCCATCCAGTCAGAGTGTCCACGAGCACTAACAGGTATTTGTAGTGTCCCTTTCTGGGGACTTCAGAGAAATCTATCTGCCAACATTCTCCTGCTAATAGTCCTTGCCTTCCTGCTCCTGGCGGAGGTTTGGGGGAAATTTTAGGATTGTTGGCACAACAGACAGGGCATCTACGCACTATTTGTTCTGCTGTTTTTCTCATGTTAGGTCCCACTACAATTCTTTGGAGACCTTGGGTCATGGCGTCAGCTCCCATATGGGTGCTCTGGTGGTACTCTTGGAGCACTTTGCTAAGAATCAATTTTGGCATCAGGACTTGTCCCTCAGGCAAAACCCACCATCCATCTTGTTGTTCTTTGCTTCCCAATTTCTCTGCGAGTTGGTTCTCTTTTTCAGTATATTTGGGAGGTTCCTCAGGTAACACTACCTGACGCATCAATGCCAACATTTGAGTCTCTTGAACTTGTCCTCTAGCTGCCTTTTTCGCCGCAGCATCTGCTCGTCGATTTCCTTTAATAACGTCAGCATCTCTCTTTTGGTGGGCCTTACAGTGCACCACAGCTATTTCTAGTGGTTCCATCACTGCTTCAAGTAATTTCAGGATTTCTGTTCCATGCTTTACTGGGCTTTTACTTGCCGTTAAGAGTCCTCTCTCTTTCCATATAGCTCCGTGGGCGTGTAAGACTCCAAAGGCATACTTCGAATCCGTGTATATAGTGGCTATCTTTCCTTTTGCCAAATGGAGAGCTCGGGTCAGCGCAATAAGCTCAGCTTTCTGTGCAGAGGTATTTAGAGGCAAGGCGTTTGCCTCCACGGTATCCCATGATGTAACCACGGCGTATCCCGCCTTTCGGGTTCCATTATCCATGAAGCTGCTTCCATCTGTGTAGAATTCAAGGTCTGCATTAGGTAGTGGGGCATCTTTAAGATCCGGCCGGCTAGCATACACACTCTCAATAGTTTCAATGCAATCATGCTGTAATCCTTCATTTTTGCTGCAATTAACAAATCATCCACATACTGTAACAGGGTTCCTGATGTCCCTTTGTCCCACTTCTGAAGGTTGGTACTTAAGGCAGTGCTGAAAATAGTGGGACTGTTCTTAAAACCGTGAGGCAAAACTGTCCAGCACAATTGGGTTTTTCTCCTAGTATTCGGGTCTTCCCACTCGAATGCAAAAATCTCTTGGCTGTCTCTTTCAAGTGGGATGCAAAAGAAAGCATCTTTCAGGTCCAGGACTGTAAACCACTGTTCCTCTGCAGACAAAGTAGTCAGCAAAGTATAAGGGTCCTTCACCACCAGATGAAGGGTCATCGTGACCTTGTTCACGGCTCTGAGGTCCTGCACGAAACGATACTCATTACTGTGGGGTTTCTTTACAGGTAAAATGGGGGAATTGAAAGATGATTGACACTCCCGAAGTAAACCATATTTAACGAATCTCTTTATCAATGATTCCAGGCCTTTCCAGGCTTCTATTTTCAATCGATACTGTGGCACCCTGGGCGGGGTAATTCCTGGCTTTAAATCAATGCTTACAGGGGTGGCCAGTTTGGCTCTTCCTGGCTTCTCTCCTGCCCATACCCATGGTACTACTGCGTCTTCTACTTCTGGGGGAATTCTCCCTTCCTCCCCCTCCTGCAATAGGAGACACACCTGAGCTTTCCAGGCTTCCTCAGTTGGTATCTTCATAGTAATTTTCCCCTCTGAAAAGGTCAATTGGGCCTGCAATTTGCACAGCAGATCCCTCCCAAACAAAGGTATGGGGCACTCAGGCATATACAGGAACTGATGAGACACTTTCTTTCCTCCCAATTTGCATTCCATGGGTGGCACAAAAGGACGATACGTCCGCTGGCCGGTGGCTCCGATTATGGGGATCTTGATTTTTGATAAGGGTCCTTTAAAATTGGTTACAACTGAATGTGTGGCTCCACTATCTACTAGAAAGTCAATAAGTTCTCCCCCTACCTGCATTTTAACCAGGGGCTCGTCGGGGGAGACAGAGATTACTTCAGTGTTAGCCCCCGGTCCCCGTCACTCCTGGTCAGAACCATCCAACATCAACAATCTTTCTTCCTCCTCTCGTCTCTTCTTCTCCCTCTTGGGGCACTCATTTTTCCAATGCCCTTCCTGCTTGCAAATAGCACACTGATTAGGTCCCAACCTGGGACCCTGGCCGTAGCCTCCCAGAGCACAGCCCACACCTCCTCTATGCCCTCTATTTCCCCTGCCTCGTCCCCGACTCCTCTGATCTACCATTGCCACTGCCAACAACGACGCTTGTAATGATGCCTGTGCCTTTATTCTCTTATCTTCCCTTTTCTCCTTAACCTGATCTCTGTTGGAGTATACTTTATAAGCAATCTCAATCATTTGGCTGATGCTCATTCCAGCTGCTCCTTCAGTCTTCTGTAGTTTTTTCTAATATCTGGGGCTGACTGTCCTATAAACAGTGTGTTAAACATCTTGGCATTTTCTGGCAGCTCCGGATCTAAATCCGTCCACTGTCTGGCTGCCTCGCATAACCTCCCATAAAAACTGGATGGATCCTCCTTCGGACCCTGCCGCACTTCATACAATTTAGACAAATTTTTCTGCTTGGGGATAGCCTCCCGGAGAGCAGCCAGCACAAACTCCCGATACAGCTCTAACTCCTTCCGGCCCCCTCGGGTGTTGGGATCCCAGTCTTGATTTTTCTTAGGGCAAAGTTCATCTACATCACCGGCTAGGTGACGCTGCTGTGCTATCGTGCGTGCTTTCTCTATGACCAACCTCTTTTCTTCTAGAGTCAGAAGAGCGGCCAGTAAGGCCTGAACATCTATCCAGTTTGGTTGGTGGGTGAGGAAAATAGTAGAGAACAACTGGGCCATTGCCTCCGGATAATGGCGATATTGGCCCACAGACTGTTTCCAATTTATCAAGTCTGCCGTGCTGAATGGCACATGGACAAAAACTGGTTCACCCTCAGGACCCACCGCTTGTCGTAAAGGGGCCTGAACTACTGGTTGGGCCCCTGATCATAAGCGACTCGCCACAGGGCTAAACGCCCCATCTCCTACAGTCCCCTCTACCACCAGATTGCTACCATCCGCATCCGCCGGACCCAGGGACGGCAACCCAAGGCTGTCAGGGGAGGTGAGGGACGACGGACTGGACAAACCAGCCGGGAATCCCTGACAAGCCGTTACAGGTGCAGTGGAAGTCCCCTGTGGTGACGCATGGCTCACAGGATGAGACGGGGGAGCCGTGGGAGCAATTAGCAACTGCACATCTTCCTCCTCCGGCTCCTTTGGACATACTGTGGTGACCCCCTGTAAAGCCATTACCCCACTTCCCCTAAATATCCCACACGACTTCTGTGTAACCTCATCCCTATATAAAGTCATATATGCCTCTACATAAAGCATCTCATCCCACTTCCCTTGGCACCTACAAAACAACTGTAACTGCAAGATTGTGTTATAATCCAAAGACCCATTCTCCGGCCAGGCTGCACCATCCACAAGTTGGTACTGTGGCCAACATGTATTGCAATACCGAATCATCTGTTGTTTTGTCATAGGGTCACTTCCAAACTTTGGCCAATTTTTCAAAAATGCATCCTAAGGGACTGCAGGGTGGAATCTTAGACTGGTTACTTCCCCTTGTCCAACTACCGGACAGCGACCGCCGCTCAGCCTCAGAACCAAACTGATTAAAGGGAGTTCACGGGGCTGCCACCTGATCTCACTCACCTAGGGCGTCTACACGGTCGGAACTTTCAAAGCCGTCTCTTTCCCAACCTGCCCAAAATATGGAAAGAAGTACTCACCAGTCTGTTGAAATCTCCCTCGCCCCACCTGATTAAGTTGGTCCTTCAAGCGTTGCGCCGTTGTGCCCCTCCCCGATTCCGTCAGGCAACCAGGAGGTGGTCAGACCTCCGATGAATAAGGTCAGTGGGGCCTGGCCCTCGCGCCGTCCACAGTTGTTGCCGGAGCCGAAGAGGTGGACCGGGCAAGGCAGTCAGCTAGGGTCCCATCTGGGTCGCCAGAAATTGTCCCCAAACAATGGTGAGTTCGTGCCCGGTGCGCTTGTGCCAATAAACACACAGGGTTGAAGGATCCAACTTAATCTTTATTTCTGCGCAGAAAGTGGTGCTTGGCAATCGTTCGCAAAGCAAGCACACACACCTCAATGGGCGTCTGCCTTATATAGCTACGTAACAGGTTAAACTTGCTGATGTGACGAAATGTATAGCAAGCCCAGCAAGTAACCCCCCTTCCAGCTCCCCCACAAGTAACCCCCCTTCCAGCTCCGGACTTTGTTGATACAGCTTTCCTTTTAGCGAGGCCAGCAATTAAGCAACTAAACAACAAGCGATCTCCCCCAGCCTAAACAACCTACTCTATGCCCTTGGTTAGATAAAATACTTTTCAAAACATACAAAGCTGTTCCCGAAGTAGAAAATGCATAGTGAAGGTTCAGGGGTACCCATCACTGCTGTGTACTGCCACTGCAGTGGGCATAACTCCCAATGACAACTCCAGCAGCATCACCGTAATGGTAAGTTTTTTGCAAGTAGTTTGAAACTTTGTAGTGAGTGTCTACATGACTTCCTTCAATATTGCAAAACTTTTGAACATCATCACATTCCATTTCAGAACCACAACCAAAAGTTCAGGGGCAGGATGCTGCCTGCCAGGCCCAACACCCAGGATATGCAGCATCCTGGGTGATATTTAGGTAATATGTACCACCAACCTTGTGTGTGTGGGTGGGGTGCAAAATCTGTTTTTTCTACTGTTTTCCAACCCCCCTCCTTTTCCTCTTCTTCCTCTTTCCCCCTCCCTGCAGAAAACTTTTGCAGGAAGAACTCACTGGGGGCAACCATTAAAAATAAAAAAAAATGAAGATTTCTATGTAGAAGAGTATATTGCAGATTTGCAGTTGTTATACACACACACACACATACATATAGTATATATCTCATATTGTAAAGGTGCTGAGGAGGAAGTTCCCCCTTTTATATAATACTTTCTTTTATTCTTATTTAAAATCTTTGTTAATTTAATTATCATTTATTACTTATTATTTAAATTCTTTTTAAATTATCCCCTTTTTACAAAAGAAGAAAATGCACACCACCTCCCCTTTTTTGAATGAAGTGTTTTATTTGTGCTTTATATATGTGTATTTGACAGGCAGAATTGGCATGCACGGCCAATCTGGGTGTGGGTGGGGTGGTTTTTGGAGACCGTGCCCGCCTCAGCATGGGGATGCTTTGCTTGAGGGTGTTTATGGATTCATGGCATTACTGGAAAGAGTTGCAGGGTGGACTGTCATTGGAGGGAAGTCAAATGCTTGTTAAGTGCTAGGGTGCAGCCAGCATTTCTTGTAAGAAAAACAAGCAGCCCCCACCCCTCCATGGCAAGCAGGCAATCTGCAAAACTTCTCCATTCATGGACCTCCCAGGGCCTTTAGCCTTTAGCAGGTCTTTAGTGCATTATAATGCAATTCATATGCATGGTTGCTGAGGGGGGGGGGGGGGGGAGTCGGGGGTTGGGGTTAATGCCTGCTGCTGCAGCTCCACATCAGCTTCTTTTTTTTCTGACCTCCTGGCAGTTTTTTCTTTGCAGGCTGTACTGTTATGGGAGGTGCAATGAAAAAATATTTTTTTTTCCAATGCTTTCTTTGCAATGCAATATTTTCTTAACAAAATCCTGCATGCTGCACCTTTTGGAGTCCCCCCACCCCCAAAGGCCAGCTGCAACCTGCTCCCCCCATGAGAGAGCTCATCAGATTTTGGGCAGGATTGCTTTGTCCTCCCTTGCCATATCTCTCCTCTCAGCCTTCTCAAAGGACAGGGAGAAGGTGAGAGGGAAATGAGAAGCAACACTTCCAAGGCAACCCAGGCTAATCTGTTCAGCTACCTCTAGGCCTCTGCAGAATCAAGTATTCAAAGAAAGCATCATTGTGGGATAACTTATTTTCTTCCAAATTCAAGAAATTTCTCTGCATTTCAAGTCAGAGCGCACTGGAAATGTCCTGCCAGGGCTCTACACTAGGTATTGGCATGCCCTCATCAGATGGGTCTCAGCTACCTCAGGGAATCACTCTAGCAGGGAGCTGCTAATCAGCCAAGGCCAGGGTTTCAAAAAGTATTCTGCTCCCTATAGAGAGGTCAGAAGTGTTGTGCAACAGATGGCTATCCCCAGATATATCACTGAAGTACCTGAAGGGGAGGCCAATTGTAACAGAGAACCCTAGCCCTGTTACCAGCAAGCAAGCCAGTCCCTTTAAGACCAGAACTTTCTGGGCACAGCCTGCTGGCAGGGTAGGGGTTAAAAGCTGAGCCTGGCCAGCTAGTCAGGTGACTGGAAGGGGGCAGGCCAGAACTATAAAAACCCTGGGCTTAGTGGCAGTTGGAGGTAGCAGCCAGAGGGGAAGGAGGTTGTGTATAAGAGGTTTGCAGTGAGGCCTGGCTGGCTGCTGTGAGAGGGAAACTCCTGCTGACTCAGAGAAATGGCAGCAGCACCACAAGGAGGAGCATCACAGATGGTGGGAAGCAGAAGCATAGAGCCGTGGACAAAATGTAAGCTGGCATACTGCCTTCTTTAATTTCTATTTTTTTGTGGTTATAGCCCATGACTTACTGTTGAGATGTATATAACTTTTTTTTTTTTTTTGATTGATAAACTGGATGCTTGTGGTTGAAGCTGTAGGGGAGGAGGCCTCATTAGAGCCTTGGGTGCAGTCATAAAAGGCCAGAGGACCTAGTACAGTAAAAGTCCTGTTATCTAGCATCTTACAAGCCAGCATGCTCCACTAACCAGCATGCCAGCTTGTAAAATTAAGTGAAACCAGAAGTGCCCACTGTGGCACTTCTGGCTTCTCTGAGCCCCCATTGCTCAGGGCAAAGCAGCCTGCGCTGCCGAGCCCCCATGGCCCGGGGGCATAACAGGCTGTGTGAGACTCCCCTCCCTGTCCTGCGGGGCCTGCAGGGACCCACGGGAGTGGCAGCAATGCCAAGGGAGGGGCAGAGGGACACCTCGGGTGCAGTGTGAGAAGCAGTGGCCAGGGCCACTCAATTAACTGGCATATTTTGTTATCCAGCATTCCCCATTCCTAGGGAATACTGGATAACTGAGCTCTTATTGTACTAGAGTGTGCAGCCATATAGGATGAGTAGCTCACAGCTGGTTGCAGGACCTTGCTGGTTGCAGGTTGCTGGGTCCCACTGTGGGGAATCTTGGCTAGTAGCCTGAGCTAAAAGAGAGGGTGCCCTTGGGCAGTGGGAGCTCTGGGCTATTGCCCAGCCTGGAACTAGCAGCCTTCTGGCTCCATGCCCAGCAGATGGGCCTCTGGGCCAGAAAGCCTGGGATCCATATTGAAAGCAGAAGGAGGGCCAGAGGAGCCAAGAGGATTAAGGAGCTAAAGCCTTAGAGTCAAACCCTATCTGGTGGGTTTAGACTAGTAGGCCTAGCTAGAGAAAGATGGGGGGGGGGGGGGGCAAGGCCCATGGTGGCTGAGAACCCCAACATAGAAGTACAATAGGCAGTCTCCCACTTGTAAATATTATTATTTAGATGTTCTTACATCAAGATGTGATGGGAGAGCAAAGGAGGGATATGAGACAAAAGAGAGAAGTGAAACATTAAGGGACTCCAGGGGTGCCCCTTGTAGGCCACAAAAAAAAAAAAAAAAAAAAATGCTGCTGGGGAGGGCAACCTGTTCATAGATCTCATGGACATTTGGGCTGGAGGGATTCCAGAGGATCAGAGTCCAGCCCCCTGCCTCGGGGGCAGGAAGTCAGCAGGGATCATAGGATCCCAGCAAGATAAGCATCCAAATGTGTTTTGAAGGCGTTTGAAGTGGGTGCTTGAACTGCCTCCAGTGCAAGTCTATTCCAAGCCTTGGGGGCTCAGACAGTGAAGAAGTTCTTTCTTATGTCCAGCCTGAAGCAGTTGCAGCAGAGTCTGTGACCATTCGATGTTGTCATCCCTTGGGGCGCTCTGGTGAACAGACATTCCCCCAGATCCTGATGAGCACCCCTGATAAACTTATAGGTGGCCATCAGATCAACCCTGAGCCTGCGCTCTTCCAGGCTGAAGAGCCCCATGGCTCTCAGCCTCTCATCATAAGGTCTGTTTTCCTGACTTCTGATCATGCGTGTGGCTGTCCTCTGCACCCTCTCAAGCTTCTCCACATCCTTTTTGCATTGTGGAGCCCAAAACTGGACGCAGTACTCCAGCTGCAGCCTCACCAAGGCCGAATACAATGGGAGAATGACATCCTGGGACTTGCTTGAGAAGCATCTGTGGATGCAAGCCAGCATTTTGCTTACTTTACTAGCCACAGCATCACACTGAAGGCTCATGTTCATCTTGTAGTCAACCATGACCCCCAAGTCCCTTTCATCTGTAATGCAAACCAGCATAGCACTACCAAGCCTATAAGCATGCTGCAGGTTTCTCCTCCCAAGATGGAGAACCTTGCATTTTTTGGTGTTGAACGCCATCAGGTTCTCATCCACTCACTTGCTGAGCCTGTCAAGGTTGGCCTGGATTGCCTTCCTGTCCTCAGGTGTGGATGCTTTACCTCAAAGTTTGATGTCATCGGCAAACTTGGCCAGTCCGCTTCTGGCACCAGTGTCCACATCACTGATGAAGATGTTAAATAGTATAGGCCCTAGGACAGAGCCTTGAGGGACCCCACTGGTCACAGCACACCAAGACAATTGGTTCCTGTCAACCACCACCCTCTGGGTCCTACCACAGAGTCAATTCCCCAGCCAACGGACTGTGGTGAGGTCAAGGCTGCAGTTAGCCAGTTTTGCCAAGAGGTGACCATGGGATACGATCCTTCAGCTAGTCTGTTAAGGATGGCCTCTTTGATAATCTTTTCCAAGACCTTCCCTGGATAGAGATCAGGCTGATGGGCCTGTAGTTTGCTGATGGGCCTGTTACAGCAACCCATCTGAAATATGGGCTCTGACCAGCTTTGTGTCCAGCCTGGGAAGCTACTACACTCCCACACGTGTCCAGCTGCAAACCACTCCCCCTCTCCCAGGTCCATGCTCTGAAATTAAGCAGGAGCAAGTACAAATCAGATACATATGTTTTTGTTCCTCATCTTTATTTTTTCACAATAAACTGAATTGCAATCAATTCAACTGCAAAATCACAGTAAAGCTCAAAAAAAAAATACACACTTTTGTTTTACTCAACAATGCAATTGGCAGCCAACTGGTGAATACATCTTTTTTTTTTTTTTTTTCTTTCTAAAGACCTTACAGCCATTGCCAGCAAATGCAATACAGTAGGATAAAACACCAATTCCCAATACACTCTTAAGGTCCCTTGAATATTCCCTTGATATTCCCCTCAGTATTACTACTATCAAGCAACTGTTGTTGTATAATAAGTGTGAGTGTTCCCTTTCTCCAATCACATGCAGTATGTCACTTGGTGAGGGCTGCATGGGGGAGGGTGAGAGGGAGGCGGGCAGGCAGCCAGTCTCCCTTCCTGGTTACTGGCTGTGTCACATTGAGACCAAAAATAAAACACCGCTGGGTTTCATGTTTTCTTTGATAGGCAGAATTGACATGCATGGCCAATGCAGGGGTGGGCGGGGGTTTTTTTGGAGAGCTGATGACCATGTAACTTTTATGGAGTCATGGCATTACTGGAAGTAGTTGCAGGGTGGACCGTTATTGGAGGGAGGGAGGCTGAATGCTTGGTCAGAGCTAGTGTGCAGCCAGTCTTTCTGGCAAGAAAGAAGCCCAACAACCCCACCCACCCCCAGCGGCAAGCATGGACCTCCATAGAGTTGCTAAAGACCCTGGAAGACTTTAGCAATGCACTACAATGTTCCCCATCAGAGGTTGAGGAAGCTAATATCTGTTACATAGTAACTTTCTAATTTTTGGTGGCCACAATGCTTAGGGAGGGAGTGAGGGATCAATGGAGATGGGGAGAGGGAGGGAGGGAGGCAGACAGGCAGGTGCCTATAGTATAGTTTTTTAGAAGTCTTACAATATGTTATATTGTAAGACTTGTAAGTGCTAGGGAGGAAAATTTCCCCCCCCCCCCCCTTCTGTTATACTACTTTTTGTTATCCTTATTTACTTAAAATCTTCCTTCTGCAAGTCGGAGAAGAAACTCGAGGAGACAGAAGCCTCAAGGAGACAGAATGGTGGGTGAGCGGGGAGAAGAGCCCACATGCATAGGCCTACTACCTGGACTCCAGGAGGGAATTTGCAGGATGGCTCAGCCAGCAATCAACAAGAAAGCCTCTGCAATTCAGTAAAGAAGCTCAAGGAGTGGGTGATAAGGAAGGCCCCCCCCCCCCCCCCCCCCCCCCCCCCCCCCCCCCTGCAGTGCAGTGGTCATAGCTCCTGAGCGCAGCTACAGCAATGAATGAAATGGTCCTGCAGAACTTTCACAACTTGTGCTGATGCAGGGAGGGTTTTCCCCAGCAAAAACCTTTTTCCCCAATTGGAAGACATGAACCCTAGTCAGAATTTGCCAGGACACGGCCAGTAACCAGGAGAAGGGCGAGAAGAATATGAAATGGGCCTGAAGACATGTTTTGTGTGTTTACCCCAGTCAGAAGATGTGTATTCAACAACTCTTACCATACTCGAGCTGATGCTCGGGCCAAAGCCGGTGAAGAAAGCAGGAGGGCTCAACCAACAACCAAGAAGAAAGCCTTAGCAATTCAGAGAAGAAACTCAAGCTTCAGCTGCATTTGTGGTGAGCAACAACTTGAAACTTACCAGGTGCAATGGAGAGGTGTAAGGGCCAAGTGGGAGAATGGGGGAAGAGCCCACAAGCATGGACCTACTACCCACTACCTGGATCCCAGGAGGGAAATTTCAGGAGGATTTGGCCAGGAACCAAGAAGAAAGCCTCTGTATTTGGTCAGCAACAATTCTCAAATTACAATTCCATAATACGCTCATTAGCAAACATAGCTAGTAAACAGGAGGAGGGTAAAAAGAATATGAAATGAGCCTGAAGACCATGTTTTCTGTCTTTTACCCCAGTCAGAAGACGTGTATTCAACAACTCTTGCCATACTCAAGCTGATGCTTGGGCCAAAGGTAGCGAAGAAAGCAGGTGGGTTTGGCCAGCAACCAAGAAGAAAGCCTCTGCATTTGTGGACAGCAACAACTCTCAAATTACAGTTCCATAATATGCTCATTAGCAAACTTGCCCTCCTCCTGGTTGCTGGCCATGAATAGTATGAAATGGATCTGCAGAACTTGTGCAGCTCTTACCATACTTGAGCTGATGCTTGGGCCAAAGCCTGTGAAGAAAGCCTCTGCAATTTCTCTTCTCCCCCAATTTATAGTCCTTCAGTGGGGCAAGCCCCTCCCACCCCAGCAGCCTCATTTTGGTGTGGAAAAAAACCCAGACACTCTGGCACTGGGCTGGAAAAGAGCACGAAAAGAAGGCAAGAAAGTTTGCAAAAAGTTCCTGGGTTTGTGTGCAAGCAAAGCAGGTCCTAAACCCCATGCTGCCGCCGCCCCCCCCCCCCCCCCAATTGCCTTGCTTTGGTGTTCCAAAACAAAGACCATGCCTGGCACCTGCCCAGAAAAGTGTGTGAAAAGACTGCTGAAAAAGCACTTTTTGCAAAGTTTCCATCGGGGGGGGGGGGGAATCCAAGGGTTGTGAAGGGTGAGCCAAAGAGCTTCCCCACCACACACCGTAGGCAGACCTGACTGGAAAGGCATAAGCCCCTGTGGGTGACTTTGCAAAGTGACTGGTGACTTTGCAAAGTGACTAGTGGCTTGCCAAAAAGCAAGCCAGGCTGCTAGGCCATCATGAAACTGGCCAGCCCATCCAGCCTCTACTATATCATGAACCAGTTCAGCGTGGCTGCCTACACAGTTAGATTGGCAACTTGTGAGGTTTGCCAGCTGCTAAAGGAGATAATTTCAAACAAAATGATCCACAGCAAGTCATAGATGGGCTCAATGATAAGGGGTTCCAGAACTGTGTGGGGGCTTTAGACAGCATTCATCCTAGTGCTGTGCCCTGCAGGAAGGGGAAGGGCTTTCACAAACAGGGAAGGATATGCCTCTGTGAGCCTGCAAGCCTGCATAGTGGACCACTGGGGCTGGTTCATGAACATTTATACTGGGTGGGCCGGCAGCATGCATGATGTGCGCATATTCAGAAACTCCTCTTTGTCTGGCTTTGTGGAGAAAAGACACTGCACCCAGCATGGAGGAGACGGTGATCTGCAGTATTACTGTTGCCCAGTTATATTAGTGGATGCTGCCCACTCCCTAAAGCCCTGGCTCATGAAGCCTTATGGAGGGAATGTCACCAACCCACTGTTCTGTTATGTTTCGTCAAAGCAATTTTGCTGTTTCAGCACTGTTTTGATGTTTCACCTATAGGCTATAATGGGGAAGCATGAAACGGCCTATAACTTTGTCATTTCTTGCCTGATTTGGATGAAACTTGCAGGGATGGTAGCCCCTTTTGAGGCCATGAAGCCTACAAGTTTCAAGGAGACTGCACCTCAAGCTGCTGACAAGCAGGAACCAGGGAGTAGGAGCAACATCCTGTGATCTGACAGACAGATGGGGGGGCCCACACCCCCAGGATGAGTCTGGCAGTGCCCCCACAGCCTGGGGGTTCAGGTGGGCTCCTGATCTGCCTGACATGACAGGAGTCTGCTTTTGCAGCCTGGGACCCAGTACTGAGGAAATGAGCCTGGCTGGGCAAAACGTCTCCTGCCACCAAGCTGAGTTCCCAGCAGTTTGCAGGGCTGGGAAACTCAGTCTGGTTGAGGGAAGTGCTTCCCACAGCCAGGCTTCGACCCCAGTGCTCCCCCAGCCAGGCTCCATCCATAGAGTTGGGGATGGAGCTTGGCTGTGGCAGATGCCTCCATCCACAGTGCTGGGAAACTCAGTTTGGCTGGGGGATGCATGTTCCCCAGCACTAGGAACTGAGCCTAGTGGTGGGAGGTGCTTCCCCCGCCAGGCTCAGTTCCCAGCAGCTAAGTTCCCAACCTTTTAAATTCCGCATAGTACACTGCCCGGGAATAAATGTTGTACCTAGATAAAAAAAAAATCTGCTGTTACATTAATGAGAGGTGAGAATGCACAGAACTACAGGACAAGACAGGTAGCATGTTAACAGACAAAAGGGAACTGCCCCAAGGCAACTTAAAGGGGGGGTTGTGTCCCAGGGATGAAAGAATGGGGGAAAACCCCAAACAATAAATGGGGACCCCCTGGGGAGGGGGGGAGCACACCATGAAAAGGAAAAAGCTATAAAAATAACTCAAAGAAATCACTTGCTGGCAGCAGCAGGTCCCACAATGCAGCTGGAGGGAGAGAGAGGAAATCTGCGTGGGTCATAAGCCACACTGAAACCAGCCAGTGACATCACTGGCAATCACCGGCCAGTGGGGATAAAGCGAACTGCCAGGGAAGATGGTGGGGGGAGCGGAGCAGAGACAGGGAAGTCTCTGAAACCAGGCACTGCCCAGAATACCTGGAGGGTGAAAGAGCTGGCAGGGGCTCTCTACTGCAATGAGAGATGAAGTGTTGAAGAGACAGGAGCCAGAAAAGGCTCCCTGCACCAACAGAGGCAGGTTGACAGAGGGATGACAGAGCTGGAGGAGGCTCTCCTTGCTAATGGAGGTGGGAGCGCACAGGAGACGAGAGGTTTACCTGCTGGCTGGAGACAGAATGGGGCAGTGAGGGAAACTGAAGCACAGCCTGGCCAGAGGCTGGGTATCAGCCTGCAACACAAGGAGTGGCTGGATACATAGGGAGACACCCCAGGATAGCAGGAACAGGGCACTCCCTACAGGAAAGAAGGACAACAATGGCCCGTGTCGTATAGGGCAGAGGGAGAGCTGTAATCACCCAGGGCAAAGGGCCATGGTCTATGCTGACCCTGCTGGGCCAAACCTCAGCAGGGTCAGAGGGTGTGAAGGGTTGACCATCACCCTAACATAAGGGTAGGGGAAAAGGACCTGTCAGGTCCTCACACGCTTGCTTTTGTTAGCCTTTCCTTTCTTTAGTTTTCCCCCCTTTGGACTGAGAGAGAGGGCGAGGTGATGTATATACGAGGGCATTGTATCATATTTTTCTCTGAGCCTCCACCTCTCTGGGAGTGTAGTGGGAATTTTAGAGTCCCGGGCAGGGACTGTTTGAGCCAGGAGGGTGCAATTTTCCATAGCCCTGCTTCTGCTTGAGTTAGTCACCTCAGGAGGCAGGTCCTAGAGCGTGGTGGGGACATGTGAACCAATGGGTCCCAGGGAAGACAAACCTCTTCGGTGGTATGGCCAAGAAGATCTGATGCCCCTACATCCCAACCTCCTGTGGGTAGGTGGAGCCCCACGAACTACTGCTGGGCGGTCACTGCGCTGCAGCTGAACCTTGGGTGTCTGGCCCCCCCCCCCCACTGGTGTAACATTCAAAGTCATGGCAGGTGAGATTGGGGGAAGCCACTTAAGGGATAGACGACAGCCCACAGCTCTACAGGAGATTGCAGGACGCCCTCTGCCCGCCGCCCGGACCGAGGCTGCACGAGACCGGATAGTTTCATAGTAGCTAGGGTCAGGAGGGACCTGAACAGATCGTCTAGCCTGACGCCTGCCACAGGCAGGAATGAATGCTGGTTCACAAGACCCCAGACAGGTGATCATCCAACCTCTTCTTGAATATGCCCAAGGTAGAGGTGAGGACCACTTCCCTGGGAAGCTGGTTCCAGATTTTGGCCACCCTAACTGTAACATATTGCCTTCTGATCTCCAACCTAAACCTGTTCTCCATCAGAATTGTTCCTTGTCACCTCAGGTGGTGCTGGGGAGAAAAGAGCTCTGCCTATTTGCTGTTGATCCCCCTTGATGAACTTGTAGGCAGCCACCAGGTCCCCCCTCAGCCTCCTCTTGTTCAGGCTGAACAGGTTCAGGTCCTTCAGTCTCTCCTTGTAGGGCCTGTCCTGCTGCCCTCTCACTAAGTGGGTGGCCCTCCTCTGAACTCTCTCCAGGCTGGCCACATCCTTTTTTTGAAGTGCGGCGCCCAGTACTGGATGCAGTACTCCAACTGCAGCCTGACCAAAGTCACATAGAGGGAGAGTATCAGCTCTCTGGACTGGCTTGAGATGCACCTTTGGATGCATGACAAGGTATGTCTGGCCTTGCTGGCTGTGGTCTGGCATTGGCAGCTCATGTTCATCTTGGAGTCAATAATGACTCCGAGATCCCTTTCCGCCTCTGTGCTTTCAAGAAGGGAACTCCCCAGCCTGTATGTATGCTGTGGATTCCTTCTCCCAAGGTGCAGCACCCTGCGTTTGTCTACATTGAACCCCATCCTATTCTCATCTGCCCACTTTTGTAGTCTGTCTAAATCTATTTGCAGCCTCTCTTTCCCTTCAAGTGTGTCCACGTCGCCCCACATCTTAGTGTCATCAGCAAACTTGGACAGTGTGCTTTCCACCCCCTCGTCCACATCACTGATGAAGATGTTAAACAGTGCAGGACTGAGCCCTGGGGTACCCCACTGCTCACATCTTGCCAGGTTGAGTACAACCCATCCACCACTACCCTCTGGGTGCGCCCTATCAGCCAATTCTTTTTACCCATCCAACTGTGCAGGCATCAATGCCGCAGTCACTTAATTTATTGATGAGGATGGGGTGAGAGACAGTGTCAAAGGCCTTCTTAAAGTCTAGGAAGACTACGTCCACAGCAACACCATTGTCCAAGGATTTAGTTGGTTGGTCTGGCAGGACCTGCCTTTGATGAACCCATGCTGATTGCCCCTGAGTATCATCTCCCCTGCAGGCCCCCCACAGATATGCTTCTTTGAGGCCTGGTGGGTACAGAGTTGAAACGGTGTCAAAACAAAACAGCTGGTAAAGCTTCATATATCCCTAGCAGCCAGGGGCTGACAGAGCTGATCAGAGCTCAACCCTGGCTCTCCATGCCTCTTGCTACCGGGCTGCTCTCTGATCATGTCAGCTCCATGGAACTCAGCCCGGTGGCAGAAGGTGGGCAGAGTTGGCACAGCACTCTGCCTGCCGCCACCAGGCTGAACTCGACATGGCTGACGGAGCCACTGGGAGCTGAGCCCAGTGGTGGGAGGCTTTTCCCCCAATGTACTGAGTTTCCCCAGGGCTGTGAGCCATTGGGAACTGATCCCAGTGTGGGGAAGCACCTCCCACTGCTGGTCTCAGTCCTCAGTGCTGGGGAACTCAGCCTGGCTGGGGGAGGTGCATCCCCCAGCCAGGCTGAGTTTCAAAGTGCTGAAGATGGAGCCTGGCTGGGGGAAGTGCCTTTTCTAACTGGGCTGTTTCCCAGCACTGAATACCTGGGAATTGAGCCTGGCGATACGAGGCACTTCCCCTAGCTGGGCTCAGTTCCTCAGTGTTGGGTCCCAGGTGGCTGAAGCAGGCTCCCGTCATCCAGCAGGCAGATTCAGGGCCCACCCACACCCCCAGGAGGGCTTCAGGGGCCTTGCTGGACTCCTCCCATGAGTGTGGGCCCCCAATTTGCCTGCTGGATAATAGGATATTGCTCCTGCTCCCCGGCTCCTGCTTGTCAGCAGCTTCTGGTGTAGTATCCTAGAAACCCCTGCACCTATCTCCTTGAAGAGCAGCAGTGGGAAGGAGAGGAGTCATGCACATGTGTCCTGCACGCACGTGTGCCCCCTTAACCAACTGACTGACCGGAGGCGGCGGCAGCAGCAGAGGAATCGGCAGTGGGGGCAGCAACAGCTGATCCCCTGAAGGAAAGTGGGGCGGAGGGACCCGGCACAGCTGAGCCGGATCCGGAGGAGAAGCCCCCTGGGTCCCATATAGCTGAGCCGGTAGGGAGCCGCGCTCCCGAGCCGCGCAGCGCGAACAGCGCGCGCAAACAGGTGTGCTCTGTGAGAGCGCGCCGGCATTTGCGCAGGCGTTTGCGCTGGCGGGCGGGCCGGGAGGGCCAGGAGTGGGACTCCTGTAGGGGTAGGGAGTAGACACCACACAGGTCTACAAACAGCAGCTCAGAATGGTGTCTACGAGGAGTGCTGCTAGGGCCTCTGCCCAGGGGGACAGGGCTAACCGGGGCTGGTCTGAGGCCTCCGCCCAGACTGATCCCATGGGGGAGGTGATGTCCCCCTACCTCCTGGCCTGTGGGGGATCCCCAGCAGGGCTGGGGGGGGCAGAGATTGGGGGCCCCCACACCTGTCCGGCAGGTGCCCGTCTTGGGGCTCTGGAGGAGCAGGTGAGGGAGCTCCGGGAGGAGGTTAGCAGGCTGAGGGGAATCAGGGAGGTGGAGGATGAAATTGACAGATATTTCCTTTCCCTGCAGGACCAGGCTCCAAAGGAAGAAGCAGCCCGGGGAATGCCCTCCACAGCAGAGTGGCAGATGGTCACAGCCAGGACCGGAGCAGCTCACAGAGAATCGGTACCAGCTTCTCCAGTTCGACTGGAGAACAGGTACGAGGCCCTGGTGACCCTGCAGGAGATGGAAGGGGAGAAGGAAACCTGATGGAGGACTACAGTGCTCTGGGCAGCGTGCTGAAGGAGTTTGGTGCACAGGTGGTATTCTCTTCCATCCTACCGGTGAACGGACGCGGAAGACGGCAGGAGAACTGCATCTGAGAGACCAACTGGCGGCTTCGGCAGTGGTGTCTCGAGGCAGGCTTCGGCTTCCTGGACAACGACCTGCACATCACGATGAGGGACATGCTCAGTTGGGATGGGCTTCACCTGTCCCCCAAAAGTAAGCGTGTGTTTTCTTCTAGGTTGGCGGATCTCCTCCGGCGGGCTTTAAACTAGGCTTGTCGGGAGGAGGGGAAGATGAGGGCGGGGGAAGCTGTGGACCACCAAACTATGTGGCACCCACAAGGACAGCCCAGCCTGAAGAAAGAGAGCATTGGGAACCTGAAAGCCATGGGGAGGCCAGCACTACGGCACAGGTAAGAAATGAGAAAGTAAGAATCAAAGGGCCCCTTGGGACTCGGAGCAGGGGGGCAGCAAAGGCACCAGTCGCAGGGCTCAAGTGCCTATATACTAATGCTAGGAGTATGGGGAACAAGCAGGATGAATTGGCGCTCCTGCTTGCACTAAACACCTATGACTTAGTGGGGCTAACGGAAACCTGGTGGGATTCATCTCATGACTGGGCGGTACATATTGAGGGCTATAGATCGTACAGAAAGGACAAGGTGGGGAAGAAAGGGGGAGGGGTTGCGCTCTGTCAGTGAGCAATATACGTCAACCCTCATCAAGACAGAATCCAAGGATGAGGAAGTAGAAGGATTGTGGGTTAGGCTACATGGGGGGCAAGGAGAATGGGATTTGGTGGTAGGGGTCTGCTACAGACCCCCACATCAAGGGGAAGAAAGAGATTCGGGGCTCCTGAGGCAGCTCTCGGAGACCATAAAAGCTAAAGAGGCGGTAGTCATGGGGGACCTAAACTACCCGGACATCTGCTGCGAGTCACAGACAGCAAAGTCCCACCGCTCACGCACGTTTCTAACCTGTGTACGGGACCTCCACCTGACACAGGACGTACACGGTCCCACTAGGGGGAATGCCATACTGGATCTGGTATTGGCAACGGGACATGACATGGTAGCGGACCTCCAGATCTGTAGCCATCTGGGGGACAGTGATCACCTAATAATAGAATACACCATAAAATGTCGAGTGGGTAAAGTAACTAGTAGGGTGAAAGTGCTAGACTTTAGGAAAGCTGATCTCAATGAACTCAGGGGATTAGTCAAGGATGCACTGCAGAGTAGGAGATTTGAAGAAATGGAAGCCCAAGAAGGGTGGCTGTGCCTTAAGGAAACGATCCTTCGGGCACAAAGCAAGACGATCCCCGAGCGAGGCAAAAGAGGGAAAGGGGCCAGGAGGCTTCCCTGGCTGACCAGAGAAATCCAGAGCAGCCTAAGGGACAAAAGGGGAGCACATAAAAAGTGCAAACAGGGAGAGATCACCAAAGATGAATATACCTCCTCTGCTCGTGCTTGTAGGGAGGCAGTTAGACGGGCCAAAGCTACCATGGAGCTGAGGATGACAACCCAAGTAAAAGACAACAAGAAATTGTTTTTTAGATATATAGGGAAGGCCCAGGGAGGAATAGGACCCCTGCTAAATGGGCAGGAACAATTGGTGACAGACAGGGGGGACAAGGCTGAACTCCTCAACGAGTTCTTTGCCTCAGTGTTCCTAAGTGAGGGGCATGACAAGTCTCTCACTGGGGTTGTAGAGAGGCAGCAGCAAGGCGCCAGACTGCCATATGTAGACCCTGAGATGGTGCAGAGTCACTTGGAAGAACTGGATGCTTTTAAGTCGGCAGGCCCGGATGAGCTCCATCCGAGGGTGCTGAAGGCACTGGCCGACATCATTGCAGAGCCACTGGCGGGAATATTTGGAAGCTCGTGGTGCACGGGCCAAGTCCCGGAGGACTGGAAAAGGGCCAACGTGGTCCCCATTTTCAAAAAGGGGAGGAAGGAGGACCTGGGCAACTGTAGGCCAGTCAGTCTCACCTCCATCCTTGGCAAAGTCTTTGAAAAAATGATCAAGGCTCACATTTGTGAGAGCCTGGCAGGACAAATTATGCTGAGGGGAAATCAGCATGGGTTCGTGGCAGGCAGATGGTGCCTGACCAATCTAGTTTCTTTTTATGACCAGGTTACGAAACGCCTGGACACAGGAGGAGGGGTGGATGTCGTATACTTAGACTTCAGGAAGGCCTTCGATACGGTATCCCACCCCATACTGGTGAACAAGTTAAGAGGCTGTGGCGTGGATGACTACACAGTCTGGTGGGTGGCGAATTGGCTGGAGGGTCGCACCCAGAGAGTCGTGGTGGATGGGTTGGTTTCGACCTGGAAGGGTGTGGGCAGTGGGGTCCCGCAGGGCTCGGTCCTTGGACCGATACTCTTCAATGTCTTCATCAGTGACTTGGACGAGGGAGTGAAATGTACTCTGTCCAAGTTTGCAGATGACCCAAAGCTATGGGGAGATGTGGACACGCCGGAGGGCAGGGAACAGCTGCAGGCAGACCTGGACAGGTTGGACAAGTGGGCAGAAAACAACAGAATGCAGTTCAACAAGGAGAAATGCGAAGTGCTGCACCTAGGGAGGAAAAATGTCCAGCACACCTACAGCCTAGGGAATGACCTGCTGGGTGGCACAGAGGTGGAAAGGGATCTTGGAATCCTAGTGGACTCCAAGATGAACATGAGTCAGCAGTGTGACGAAGCCATCAAAAAAGCCAATGGCACTTTATCGTGCATCAGCAGATGCATGACGAATAGGTCCAAGGAGGTGATACTTCCCCTCTATCGGGCGCTGGTCAGACAGCAGTTGGAGTACTGCGTGCAATTCTGGGCGCCGCAATTCAAGAGGGATGTGGATAACCTGGAGAGGGTCCAGAGAAGGGCAACTCATATGGTCAAGGGCCTGCAGACCAAGCCCTACGAGGAGAGACTAGAGAAACTGGATCTTTTCAGCTTCTGCAAGAGAAGGTTGAGAGGCGACCTTGTGGCTGCCTTTAAGTTCATCACGGGGGCACAGAAGGGAATTGGTGAGTATTTATTCACCAAGGCACTCCCGGGGGTTACAAGAAATAATGGCCACAAGTTAGCAGAGAGCAGACTTAGATTGGACATTAGGAAGAACTTCATAGTTAGAGTGGCTAGGGTCTGGAACGGGCTCCCAAGGGAGGTGGTGCTCTCCCCTACCCTGGGGGTCTTCAAGAGGAGGTTAGATGAGCATCTAGGTGGGGTCATCTAGACCCAGCACTCTTTCCTGCCTATGCAGGGGGTCGAACTCGATGATCTATTGAGGTCCCTTCCAACCCTAACATCTATGAAACATGGCAGGCCTTGTGCCATTAGAATGGGATACCACACTTGCAATTTTCATCAGAATCAGGCAAGAAATGACAAATTTATAGGCTGTTTCATGCTTCCGCATTATAGTCTATGGGTGAAACGTTGAAACAGCATCGAAACAAAGAAGCTGCTTTGATGAAACAGAATGGAACGGTGCTTTTGAAATGAAACTCAAAACAAAACACTGTTCTGTTGAAACGGAAGTCAAAGTGGAACGCTGCTGTTTCACACAGCCTTACTGGGCAGTGGATGAATGGGAGCCTTCAATCCCGTGTGGGGAGTGGGCAGGGGGCTGTTCTGCTTGTGCCCAGCTGTAGAGCTCCTTGTTTGGCAGGAATGAGGCCTGGGGGCAAGAAGGCAGAGCAAGAAGAAGAGAAGCTAGGCTCTGGGGGCTAAGCAGAGGAAGCAGGGCAGGGTAGAGATGGAACTTGTGTTGCATGGAGTTGGGGCATCTGCCTGTACAAGAAGAGGGAGGCTCTAGCAATACTAGAAGATCAGGAGCATATCCAGCAGTTGTTTTTCATGTCAGGTGGCGTTGCCTGTAGTGGGAGAGACCGAATGCAGTGTTATGTAGGGGCACAGACCTGAACCCCAAACACATTCCTCCAGTAGCCCTTTGCCCCAGTCTCAGCTTCAGCAAAAGGGAGGGGATTCCCCCTCCCAGCCTGCAGCTCCTGTTTGACCCCTGGGAGGGGTCAAAGACCCCTGAGCACTTACCCCCTTGGGAACCAGGGGGGGCAGCACTAGAGAGAGGCCCACAAGAAGGGCCAAGAACACCCCCCAGAAGCAGATCTGACTTCATGGTTCTTGATGGGATCCCCTCCCTCATGCTCACCTCATCACCTGAGAGCCATGCACACTCCCCCCAGGGCAACACACACCGTTAAAAACGCTCTCTGTACCTGGTGCATTCAGGGGCAGTAAAGGCTGAACAGCATTTCCCAGAGAAATTCCTGAGCCTGGGCAGGGCTGATGAAACACTGGATAACATACAGCCAAGGAGAGGAAGGAGAAGTCCAGTGAGGGACAGTGGGATGGGGCTCAAGGGCAAGGAGAAGAGCCCTGTTTGTGGAACCCTTCCCCCATGTGGGCATGGACCATCCAGACCCTTGATGGCCAATTCCCTAACACTGTGGCTTTGCCTCTGGCCTGTGCCCTAAGGAGCAATCTGGGCTCCAGCCCAGTGGCTTCCCACACGCCCCAGAACCTTGTGCCCTCAGCTTTAGTGGACCACTGATCATCCAGCTCATTTGGGCCATGTTATGGAGCTGAACTTGAAGCTACTTTCATATGACTTGGGCTGCCATAGTTTGCAGTACCAGAGCTGCTCTGTCATGCTCCAGCTTAGGGGAGAGAGACTGAGTGTGTGTCCCTGCCCTCCTGCCCCCTTCCCTCCCCTTCAAGCTGTGCCTACCCATCACCAAGTGTCTGGAGGAGGGAGCCCTGTGCCAATGGGTAGGGGGTGAGAAGGAACATCTTTGGTCTCCCCCCATCATGGAGCTATCAGAGGGGCAGCACTACCTTATTTGTCATGCCCTGAGGAGCTTATCAGTGGATTTTACTGGAACCCACAGATCATCACTGAGTTTGGTGTCAGAAGCCCCAAATTGACTACTAGATACTCTGGCCAGGTACAGTGCCACTGGCTCTGTGGGAACAACCCCTGAGCATCAGGGCTTCTCTGCTGCTGCTGGGGAAGGAGGGGGAACAGAGAGGGACTGCATGCTCCCATGGGCCCCAAATAGCCTGTCCCAGGCTGGGGGCTAAGCTGAGCCCCAGCACTGAGGGACCGTGCCAGGCACAAGAGGGGCTCGGGGGGGGGGGGGGGGCGCTGGTGGACATATGAACACCCTTGACTCATCCTTCCCCCGGGCTTCTGCCTTTGCACATACATTCCCCCACCTCTCCTCCTTGGTCTCAGCACATCTGGGTGGGGAATGCCTGGGCAGCCTGCCTGGAAGATGGGCAGCCACAGGGCTTCTTTCACTAAATGCTCTCTGGCCTCTGCTGCTCAGACCTTTGGGTGTTGGCATCTCTCCAGAGGGGTCTGGACTCAATGGAGCCAGGCATCCCTATGGGAATCCCTGACCTCTATCGTGTGGGCACAATCCATATGGAGGACTTGACATCTCTGGGGCTGGCAGTCCTCTAGCAAGGGGGCCTGTAGTGCATGGGGTAGAGGAGTCCTCTATGAGATCCTTGATGTCTGTGGGGTGGGGTCTACTCTGAAACTCTGGGTCCCTGGGACCCCCCATCTTTTGACTTCATGGTAGCAGGGTAACCTTGGTTTCCAGCAGGCCCTACCTGGTCGCAGTTCCAAAGGCCCTCCATGTCCACCCTCATTAGCTGCTCTAGACCTGGCTCCCAGCTTGTGTCTTCTGTTAGCAGAGGGATGCTGCCTAAACCCTATGAAAACATGACCCTACACAGACACCTCTACCTGCCACTGGCCCTTGCCTCTCCTGCTTGCATGGTGTTTGTGTCCCAAATGCTGCTGGATGGGAAGGCCCTGGCAGTCCTACTACCTGGGGAGCTGACCGGGGTCTCCACCTCTTTTTCTTCCTCATTTTACTCCCAAGAGCAGAGGAGGCAACTCTAAATGACTCAGAGCTGCCTGAGCCTGGGGGGCTGTGTGACTCTCAGGGGGCTGGCCTAGGTGCTCTCTTAGGTTCTGAAATGCTCGTAGCACTGGCAGGCATGGGGTAACTGCAGTGCTCTGCTTCAGGGGCTGCCTGGAAGGGCTGCATAAGGGGTCTCCCTTATTTCTCTTTCTGCACAGTCAGCACCAGACTCTGAAGCACTCCTTCTGTGGAGGGGGAGTCAGGAAACACCACAGGTACAGAGGATGGACAGCTGTCCTCTGGTAGTCAGGGCACCAGTTTCCCCCACCCTAGGGTTGCCTTAGCACTGACTGCTACTGGTCATGGTGGTGGCCTGGCTGGGGTTTCCCACTATAGAGACTGTGCTCTTGAAGTCTAGTTTGTAGGGGCAGCAAGGGCTTTCCTGTCCAGGGGACTTCATGCACTCAGAGGGGCAGTTGGGGCTTTCTTGCCCAATGAACTTCTTCAACTTGCCCTTCTAGCCTACTGCAGGGGGGAGTTATCTGCCATTGATGGCTCTGGCTGAGCTGGTTTGTTATCCCTGCCATTATCCTCTATCTTGTAAGAGGAGACACTGTGACTGCATCCAGATGTGCAAGGGTGTGCTATAGCAGTGGCACAAATTTGTGCTGCTACTTTGTATCAGTGCACACCCCTGCACGTGCACTTTGGTGAGGGACAAATTGTCCCATTTCAGGCAAACTGCCCTTTCCCTGCTGTTCCTGGCTCCTGGTGTGCTAGAGCAGCTGAGGCACAAATGAAATAGTAGAATGTTCTTGGCAGCAGCCAGAGCATCTCCTTAGAGGAACTTGCCTCTCTTTGTTCCAGCACATACTACGTTGTAGCATGCGCTGCACCACATTTTTTCTCAGCATTTTGGGGGGATTTTTTGCTACAGGGAAATCCTGGTAGCAAATTTTGGCCCCACACTGTAAATTTGCAGCATGGGACATGTTTTAATGTTCCAGGCCGGTGGTGCTCCAAACAGGTTTTCAATGCCACAAAGTGAATGTGCCTGTGTGTCTGGATATAGCCTGAGAGTCTAAGATGGGGTCCAAGGATCTACCTGGGAGCAGTCAGGTACAGCACATGGGAACAGCAGTGGGAGTTCCTCTCCTCTAGCCTCTCATCCTAATTTTCTCCCAGGCTTACCTGGGTTGGGCTGTGAGCACAAAAGTCTGATCAGAGCCCTGGTCTTTGTCCTGCTGGCTGATGTCAAACTCTATGAGCTCAAAGCTGCCACCCCCTCTGCCCAAAAGCTGGGGTCCTGCCTAGGGTTGAAAAGGTGGTCAAATAACTGGTCACCTGACCTCCTATTATTTGACCTTAGGCAAAAATGGTCCAATATTCCACAAATCCAAGAAAGGCAGGTGGCATCTGCCTTTTGAATTGCAGTGTCAAGTGTCATCTGTTAGCAAGAACAGGAGTGAAGCCTTTGCTCCTCCATCCTACAGGAGTCAGGACACATTCACATGTGTGCACACACGTACACGGTCATTTTTTCAAAATGTAGTTTCATCACTTCACAATAACAGTTAACTAACTTGATGTATTTGTCATTAGCCAAAATATCTCAACCACTGTGGGTTTAAATCCCCACCCTCTGAGCCCCCACAAACCTGCCCCCCCAGCATCCTGGGAATTAAAAAAACAAACAAACCCCTGCACTCACCACAGTTCCAGCTGCCACCAGGGTCACTGGGGCCTTCCCTGCACAGTGTGGGGCTTGGTGTCAGCCCCAGCCTGAGCCCTGCTGCCCCATACTGCCTGGGTGGGGGAGCTCTGCCAGGAAGCCCCAGAGCCCCCACAGGCCCTGCTCCTGTGTGAGTAGAGGCTTTTTTTTTTTTTTTTCGTTCCAGGTGCTGGCCCTGGGCTCTAGCTCCCCCTGGCTGCAGATCCAGGAGGAGCCAGGTAGGGTTATTTTGCCCTAAGTGGCACAATTTGCCCCACATCAAAGTTCATGTCCAGGTACGTGCATGGAGACAAAAAGCCCCAACGCAAATTTGCACCGCTTCTATTTGAGCTACTGCAAGTGCACATGCCTGCACACACTCATAGAGACCTGGTGTCAGAGCACTCCACAGGGTATTTGCTTCTGAGTTTAGCCACCTCGTACCTTGGGCTCCATCATGCTGGGGTCCTGATGTCTCTGGCCTGACCCTGTCTATGACCACCTGGTCACTGCAAGAATCTCCTCTACTTTGTCACCTTTGAGTGACATTGGTGCTTCTCTAGCATCTGGTCATTGGTGCTTCTCTAGCATCTGTTCAGAGCAGTGCAAACACAAATGGTTCCAGCCTTGGGTCAGCCCTGGGAGTATGGGATCAGAGTAAGGTGGGGCAGGCAGGGCCCCTAGGAGATCACAACTAGGTCAGCCCCCTGCTTTGGGCAGGATCAGCCCTGACTAAACCAGTCATGTCAAGTGTCTGCCTAACTTGTTCTTGAAAATTGCTAGGGCTGGACACACTATCCCTATTTGGAGAGTCTTTTTCAATGCTGAACTACTCTTAGAATGAGAAAGTTCTTCATAATCTCCAACATCAAATTCTTCTGCTACAGTATGAGGCCACAGCTCATAGTTCTACCCTCTATGGCCACAAAGAATAGTTTGTGTCCATCCTCTTTAATAGTCCATCCTGAAGGACTATTACCAAATCCCCCATTAGTCTTCTCTTCTCCAGGCTAATTCATCCCACCCTTTCCTTCTGAGTCCTGTTTTTCAGGCTTCTATTCAGTTTGTCTCTCTTCTAAACTCTTTCTAAGCTGTTTATATCATCCTTGGACTGTAGGACTGTAATAAGGCCCCTGCCCCATTGCTGAGAGGGGCAATGTGCCCAAGGCCCACTGGCAAACTCAGCTCTTATACAGATGTAATGGGAAAAGGGGACTTTAAGTAAAATGGCCACCTGCCACAGAAGTAAGATGTGATTGTCAGACCCAGGGTGTAATAATTAGAGGGTCAGGTGACCCAGGGAGAGGCTTGAAAGTCCAGGGCTTGACCCAGAAGGGGCAGTTTGGTTGTAGGAGGTAGAGCTCTATGGAGGAGCTAGTATGGACTGCCTGGAGGAAAGGACTTTGTGCCACAGAAGGGTGGAAGAGACCTGGCACTGTAAACAGCACAAGTTAAGTACTTTGAGCCTTTTGTGTTTGTGCTACTGTGGGATAAGGTTAACCCTGGCAGGGGAGCTGGTGTTTGGCAAGACTTATGTCCTGGAGTGGATGTTCATACTTCTGACTTACGTTTGAATTGGAGGGCTGTTGTAGCTGTAGGGGGTGGGTTGGAGACCCCTGGGGTACAGTAGAGACACCCAGGTTAGAGCACTCCTAGGGGCTGGAGCCCTGGGGTCTTGTGTGTGGGTAGTAGCCCAAATAAATTTCAAAAGGGAGGACTGGGTAAATGACAACAAAAACTGGGGGGGGGAATAAACCCTGTGTCCTCAGAGGGGGTATCCCTAGGGACCTAATGACTTGGAGCCCACAGAGGACTGAGCTGGAGCTGGGGCCTAAGAACCTAAGGTCCTGATGCAGTGGACCCTGGGTCATGGGACACAGCTAGATTAAAAATGAGCTGAGGCCTGGAAGGGATCACCTGGCTAAGGAGGGCATCACTAGCACTAAGAGTCTTGTTGGCCTTAAGGAAGGGCTTGAGACCCACCAAGATTTGGGAGATGGTATTCCACTCAGCTCTGTTAAGGGGGCTACTGATCCCAATCTCCCTGACCAAGGCTATCTCATGGATGGCTTTCTGTTGCTCCACCAGCCTCTTGAGCATCAGGTACATGGAGTTCCACTGAGTCTCCACATCCTGCATGATTTTGTGCTGTGGGATATTCAGCTCTGGCTGTTTGTCCTGCAGCATCTTGCCCCACTTCATGCTTTGGTGGAAGTACCCTGCCACCTCCTGCATTTTTAAATGAGCTTGCTGGTGGCACTGGTGCTATCACTGGCAGTCCCATCCCCCTCCAAGGCATCCCTGCCAATGAGGTGCAACTTTTATGCCACACAATGGATGCCAACAAAGTTGACATCATGGACTGCCTTGACCATATTGACCCCATTGTCAGTGACCATGACCCCACAGGTGAGCCACCCCTGCATCAAGTTTTTCATGGCCCCCATGATCTTGGTTGTTGTGTGGGACTCATCCATCACCTTGGCTTGAAGGAGAGCCCACTGATGGCCTGACTGGTCACATCAGTGCCCTGTAAGGGAGAAGTATGAATGATCTTCACCCCAGATGTCCGAGGTGCAGTGTAAGGCCACTGGCCTTAAGCAGCTCCTCCAAGTACTCCCTGGATGCCTCATACAGGGAGGGCACCACTGTCTTGCTGAAGGTGGTGCATGCAGGTACTTGGTATGATGGGGTCACAAGCACCATGAGCCACCTGAACCCTGGCCACTCAACTATGGATAAGGGCTGGCAATCCACAGGATGCATCTCCCCAATGCTATGGGTGATCTCACTCACCTTTGCAATGTGCCCCACATTCTGTCTGCCTTTTCCTCACTGTTCCAGGGGGGGCAGCCTCCCTCAGGCTGAGGAAGCACCTGCAGTTGATGTGTGTGCTGTTCCTGGGTGGAAGGAATAGTAAGGAAACCAGAGAATAGTAAAGAAGCCTTGTAATGCAGGCAAGAAAGCCAGTCAGTGGAAATGGAGGTGTCAGGGGGCGAGGGACAGGCTGGGGGGGGGGGGGGGGATTCATAGTGCAGTTCATAGGCTTGTCTGTGAAACATGGTTTTTAAATTCCCTTTGAGGATCAGGCCTGAAAGACTGGAGACAGATGGTGTTCTGCTCTTGTCTTTGATAGATTTTTGGTGTGCTCTCATTCTGGTGCGTAGTTGTTGCTTGGTGTCTCCTACATATTTTCCATCAGGATACTTGGTGCCCTGATGGAGAGATCAATTTGTATTGTGGAGGTATCTCCATACTGGAGATATTGTTGGCAGATTTTTCATGTCTTGTCATGGCATGGTCTGGATCCATTTGGTGTGTTTTGGGCTGTAGGAAGTTGGCTTCTGGTGATGAGGCTAGTGAGGTTCAGTGCTTGTTTGAATTTACAAACCATTTTACACATATGAGCCTATGAACTGCACTTCATCAACCTCCTAGGTACATAATCTCATGGACTCAGTATAGACATTGGAATTCTGACATACTACAACCTGCCAGACATGACTCCCCAGGTACCTCTCCACTTTTACTTGTGCTGCTACAACCCCCTTACCCCAGCCTGTTCCTCACCCTCTGACACCTCCATTTCCATTTTCACTCACTGGCTTTCTTGCCTGCATTGCTTGCCAGCTTTTGGCTTCTTTAGTATTCCTTCCATCAAGGAACAGCATACACACCAACTGCAGCTGCTTCCTCAGCCTGACAAAGGGTTTTTCAACCCAAAAGCTTGCTAAGATATATTTCTGTAATTATTCATTTAGTCTACTAAAAGATACCAGATTGACCCAAAGAACCTTGTTTGCCAGTGCCATGTCCTTAGACCAACACCCCTAGCACCTGTTCCCAGTTAGCTGACTAGAAGGAGGTAGGACCCTCGGCACATCTAAGCCCCTGGACTGGGGCTGGCAGGGAGAGTTCTCTGGCAGCTGCTGGAGAAAAAGCTCCTGCAGAAAAGGAAAGAAAGGCTCTGTGATGCTTTGGATGCCTGAGATGCTAGTGCTGTTTACTTACCCATTGTTATTTAAAGTGGTGGACTGGTGTGAGGCTGTAGGGGAGGAGGAGACCTCATTGGGGCATACTACCGTGTCATGTAGGGGCCCCAGTGCCAGTGAGGGATGGGGGGGGTGTACACACACACACACACACACACACACACACACACATTTTGCTTCTCAGCAGCTTGAGGTGTAGTTTCCCAGAAACCCCTCCACCTATCTCCTGAAACGTTGCAGGCTTCATGGCCTCAGCAAGGGCTACCCTCTGTCCTGTTTTCGTTCAAATTCGGCATAAAATTACAAAGTTATAGGCAGTTTTGTGATTCTCCATTATGACCGATGGGTGAAACATCGAAACAGCATTGAAATGGCAAAACAGTTTTGACTAAATGAAATGGAGCAGTACTTTGAATTGGAACTCAAAATGAAACATTGTCCCATTGAAACGGTGAAAAGAAACTCTAAACAAAAAGGTGCTGTTTCGTACAGCCTTACTGGCTATGGTTCTGGGAGCCAGTAATGGAGTTGATAGAGGGAGGGCCTTGCACCACACCATTGGCAGGGGTACTTTCCCTAGAGGTGACCGAGGGCCCAGTGGGAGAAGAACTTGAGACAAGCACTAAAGCCAGAGAGCCCACCAGCGATTTGGAGGTAGACCTTGGTAAGATCACAGAATGCAGTCAGCTCTGGGTGGAACAATCCTGAGAAGATTAATTTTGGTGAATCTACGAGGAAGGGAACATAGCCTGCAATAACAATGAAGTGCTGTGCCCAGACCTCACTTAGGTGTACTCTTGGCTTGAGGTAGGAAATGATTTATTAGATTGGGTGGACTGGGTCCCTGTACAGGGGGAAGAGTTCCTGAGAATATATCAGAGAGGTCTTATGAAAATTGCATACAAGCTTCCTATGAGGGGTCATCTGGGGAGTGATAAGTCTCAGGAGCATCTGCTTCTCCAATTCTTTTGGCTAGGGATCCATCAAGAAGTGCTGGATTTCTGTAAATTGTGTACCAAGTGTTAGTTGGCAGACCTGGGGCAGCCTCAGAAAGTCCACCTGGTGCCATTGCCACTAATAGAGTAACCCTTTTAGTGGGTGGTGATTGACATTGTGGAGCCACTCATGAAGAGTGCGGCTAGGCACTAATACATCCTGGTAGTAATGAGCCACAAGGTATCAGGAGGCAGTGCTCCTGAGACCAATTAGCATGGCGAAGATAGCTGAGGAATTGCTCAAGATATTTCTAAGAATAGGCCTGCCAAAAGAAATATTAACTGATCAGGGCAAGAATTTCTGTCTGGGGTGTTCCACAAGGTCTGCAAGACACCACCTGTATTAAGAGGCTGTAGACATCAGTATATTACCCTCAAACTGATGGACTGGTAAAATGGTTCAAATTAACCTTGAAGGCAATGCTAAGAAAGCTCATAAGGAAGGATCCCAGGTGCTGTGATAGAAAGCTGTTTCCCTTGATGCTCACATGTTGTGAGGCACTGCAGGAGTTAACATGGTTCTCCCCCTTTGATCTGTTATATGGGTGCCAGCCACAGGGTGGGGGGGGCGTTGGACTTGCTCAAAGAGGGTTGGAAGGTGCAGGAGATATCAGCCAGAAAACCAGGCAGGCACATGTTACAACTCCAGGAACAACTTGAATAAGTGCTGACAGTCACTAGGGAGAACCTAGAGGCCACACAGGGCAGGCAAACCATAGTGTGCTACCTCTGGGCATGGGAATGCCTGTTTGAAATTGGGAACTGGGTGCTAATTCTGCTCCTGAATGAAGTATCAAAGTTAATGACTCAATGGCAGGGGCTGTATGAAGTAATCTGGAAGACAGGGCTGGTGTA
This sequence comes from Alligator mississippiensis, assembly GCF_030867095.1. Taxonomy (NCBI): domain Eukaryota; kingdom Metazoa; phylum Chordata; order Crocodylia; family Alligatoridae; genus Alligator; species Alligator mississippiensis. The sequence continues at coordinate 28,147,485 of NC_081832.1, forward strand.
CTACAAAGTGTGGCAGTCTGGTAGAACAAAAATCCTTTAGGTATACCATGTTAACATGTTGAAGATGTGGAGAGAGAGGCCATGTTTGTGCTACTCTACCTGGATCAGCAAGCATCAGGGCCCTAGGTAGGGAAGCAAGAGTGGCAGGACTGAGTAGGGGATAGATTGAGTGTTTGCTGCCTTCTGAGGTTGTGGCATCTTACTTTGACATGATAATCTTCAAGTAGGGGTGAGAGAGTACCTGAGGGCCCCCAGAGCAGTTCTGGACAAGCTGAGGAAGGAAGACTTGACAGCCAATCCCAAGAAGTGCACCTTGGGTCATGTTGTTGCAAAGGGATACTGGGAGGGAGCCCCCTGTAGTGTATGTTAGTTGCAAGCTGAACCCCCTGAATGAGCATATGCTACTATAGAGTGGGAATGTGTGACCATAAAGTGGGCAATAGAGAATGTTTGGAAGTACTTGTTGGGGAGACAGTTTACAGTAGTAACAGACCACACACCTCTCAGACTGTCAGCCCAGATATAAGCAGACAAGCCTCAGTTAACTCAATGGTGCTTAACTCTATAGTCATGCAACTTTGTTATAAAGCCTGGAAGAGCAACATGGTAATGCCAACTTCTTTTCAAGGAAGAGTAAGGAGGAGGAGTGGCAGAGGGCCCAAGACCATGAGCTCGGAAAAAAGGAGGGGGGTGTAATGGGGGCTCCTGTCCATTACTGAGAGGAGGAGGGAGCCCAAGGCCCACTGGTCAGCCCAGCTCCTTGAATGGACCTTAAATAAGATGGCTGCCCACTGCGGGTGGAAGCTGTGATTGGCAAGCCTGGGGTGGAAGTAGAGGGTCAGGTGACCCAGGGAGAGGCTCAAAAGCCCAGGGCTTAGCTCAGAAGGGGCTGTCTGGCTATAGAAGCTACCGGAGGCAGAGCTTCAGGGACAAGCCATTCCAGACTACCTGGAGATAAGGACTTTGTGGCACAGAAGGGACCCAGAACCAGACACAGCTCTCCAGGTGAGACCTCACCAGTGCCAAAGTGCAGAAGAATTTTTCTTTTGATTTGCCAGAGACACTTCTCTTAATAGAATTCAGTATGCTGTTGGCTTTTTGCAACAAGAGCATACTGTTGCATTCAGCTTGTGGTCCAATGTGACCCCCATGTATTCCTCTGTAGTACTGCAGGCTAGACAATGATCCCCTAGTTTGTATTTGTCAGGCAACCATTCCTTCCTAAAGACAGAATTTTGCACTTATCAGTTGAATGAAATTCAAAGACTTTTTTTCCTTTGTTTTTTTGGGGGGACCATTTCTCCAGTTTATCCAGGTCATTCTGGACCCTAACCTTACCTTCCAAAGTGTTTTAATTGGAGGCTTAGAGTTCTCCAACGTGATGGCCCCATGTCAGAAACATGGCCAGGTTCAAGCCTTCTGGGTCCTGGGAGCTGCCTTCCAACAGGAACAGGTGGGTAGACAGTAGGGCTGTACAAAGCTTTGGTAGGTGACTCCATTTGGAGGAGACTTGGCCTGATTTGGGGTCTGAATCTCCAAATCTGAATAAAATCAGGAGGTGTATGAAAAGCTTTGAATCGATTCAGAAAAGATTTGGCCATAGACTAAACAGGCAGCTGACACAGCTGCCTCCAGCTGGTAAGTCTGGGGTTGGGGGAGGGAAAGAGCATGGGGGAGGGAGTGATTGGGGATGGGGCAGGAGGGCAAGTTGCTCGGGGAGCGGGGGCGTAGCATGCGGGTGCAGCAGTGCTTGGAGCAGGGGCTCTGCCCTGCTGCCACTTGCCTGGGGGGGGTGGGGGGTGGGGCGGGATGTGGGTGCAGCTCGCTCCAGGCAGAAGGGAGCAAGCAGCAGCACAGCATAGCCCTTGCTTCCAGCATTGCCATGCCTGCATCCTGTGCTCCCCACCCTGGCTGGCAAGCCCCCTGATACAACATGGAAGTGTAAATGTTGCAACATCCAGTGAAACAACAAAGGGGCATTGCCATGGCTGGATTATTTGACCTTCAGGACAAATAAGGAATAGCTGAAATGTGAATCAGGGCAATAAGGTCAGAGAAGCAGGCTGACTTAATAATAGAACCTTCATTCACACAGACTAGTGGAAGCAAAGCATAGTGATGTTCCCTCCAGCAGAGGGAGCCTGAGCTGTTACCAAGAGAGGCCTTCCTTGCTGTGGGCACAGATAGCTGATGCAGATGACTGGACAGTCATGCAGTAGCAGAACTGAAAACAAAACTTTAGCCCCTTGACTTCCATCACTGGGTCCAGGCCATGGGGATAAATTAAAAGTTGATTAAGGCCAGATTGTTCCTGGTGTAACTCCAGTGAGTCTGAGTGGGAGCTGGGGGTTCTCTGTGTCAGGGAGCACTGGGTCCATTAGAAAACTGATCCAGGCTCAGCCTAGGCCCTTGGAACATAACTAGATTTGGTTCCTAAAGGCTGAATAGTTGCCCAGCTGCTATTTATGTGGCTACACTTTGATGGATAAGAATTAGGGCTGTGCGAAGTTTCGGTCCCTGATTCGATGAGGTAGAGATTCGGCCCAATTCGATGGCTGAATCTCTGAAGCTGAATCAAATCAGGAGACCCTTTAATTTCTTCAAATCTAATTGGAAACCTCTGAATTGATTCGGAAAGATTCGATGATTTGGACACAGACGTAGCTTTTAAATGTTTTTTTTCTACATACCTCAAGGTACTAGGTGGCTCATGAATGCTAAGATCCTGGGGCAGATGGAGCAGTGGGGGGGGCTCCCCAGCGCGCTTGGCAGCAGACCTGGAAGTGGACCAGAAGCACTTCCAGGCCACTTCCGGGTCACCCAGGGAGTGTGTGGGGGCCCCCCTACACCTCTCTGGCTTGGTGACTGGTGCCTCCTCGATCGGGGGGGGGGGCATCTGGGGTCCCCCTGCAGCTGATTGCTGGGCTGGGGGGAGGGAGAGGGTGCGGGAGGGCCCCCATTGTGCTTAGTGGCAGACCCAGAAGTGGACCGGAAGTACTTCTGGTCCAATTCCGGGTTTGCTGCAGAGCACACAGCCCCGCCTCCCACATGCTCCTGTGGGATGCACCATCTGCCCCATCATCGCAGCATTCATGATCCATGCCTGGTACCTCAAGGTATATAGAAAAAACATTTTAAATCTGTGTCTATGTCCGAATCACTAATTTGCCAAATCGGCATCGAATCTTTAGATTTGGATTCAGCTGAATCGAATTGGGGACAGTGATCCGAATCAACAAATTGAATCGCTGTCCCCGATTCGGGCTGAATCTGAATTGAATACGGCCCATTTCACACACCCCTAATAAGTATCCCTTTGGACATGTAAAGGTGAAATAAGTTTGGGGCCTAACATTCACCCTCCAAAAACCCTGGGGGGATTAGTAGGGAGTGAGCTAGAAGCGCCCAAACCAGGCTGATGAGGGTGTCATATCCATTTGGGCACTGCTGGGCCTGATTTTCTCTCTCTCTCTCTCTCTCTTTTAATGCCCCTCTACACCAACCCAGCACTGTGTGTAGAGGCATCAGAGATGGTGTCAACAAAACTGAGGGGCATTTTAAGTTCCATTTCCACTGCTGGAGAAGTGTGAAGGGGACTTAACAGAACTGAAACCCAAGCCCTGGAAGAAAGTGCTTAAGGTGGCAGGGACTCTAGTTGTGGACCAGCTCCCAGGGCAGCCCCAAGACAACAGCTTCTCACAGATCCTAGCTAAGAGGTGGATAGAGATGTCATTCCATATGAAATGCTCCAGCTGGGGTAGATCCTGAGCCCCTAGACCCAGGCTATTAACCGGGTGGCTAATCCTTGCCTGAATGCTCTGTATAGTTCTGATCATTCCCAGTTCAGGGGTGATATATTGGAAATGGGGAAGATCTAGAGAAACGCCGTAAAAATTGTTTGAGATCTAGAAAAACTCCATTTGTTTAAAAAAGGGGAAAAAAAGAGATTCAGAAATTTATGGTGATCTAAGAAGATGAATAAGAAGGGAGATGACAGAGGTATATAAAATAATGAACAGTGCAAAGAATGTCAGATCAAGTTTTCCTATCACTGGTTTTATAATAAAAGAACAAGGGACACATAGTGGAGCTGAAAGGCAATATATTTACAACTGATGAAAGGAAATATTATTCTTAGGCTAGGAACAGAGGTTACATTTGCATCTTTGTTTGTCCTGGAACAGAAATATCCTTGAATTGGTATGTATGCACATTGCCCTTCTCATCAGGGTTTAATGAATGGCTGTACACACTGCTTCATTTCTGCCATTGATTCAGTGATGCAATCCCAGGATCACCATTTAGATGTATTTTTGATATCCTGGGACAACTGACATGGATGTCCAAATATCTAAAATGGCTTACCCCAGGAAAAACATGATGTCTGTAGCCTTGCACAATGAATAACAAACCTGAGAAATTCACTGCCATGAGATAGCATATCATAGGGACTATGGCTTTCCAATTTTTTCAAAAAAGATTTTATGTACACTTCAGTATGTGTAGTATGTCCAGTGCGGCGCTTACATATAAGCTGTAGTTACCCCAACCAGATAACACTTTATAAGGTGTCAACCTTCCTTCAGGAAAACTCTAACAGCTTCTGGCCAGGAAGAATGCACCAAGAAGGCAAGTTATTTAACAATGATCTATAAGTGGAATTGTTCTTGCACCTATGCTTGAAGCATTTGTGTTGGCTGTGGCCAGGCTACTGATCTGAGAGGGAACATGGGTGTGAGCTGTGCAGGACCTGGCATCTAGTTAGAGAACCTGCCCAGGGTCTCTGCTTATGTGTCAGGATAGCTAGTTGGGAAGGAATTCAACAATGTTCATGTTCCATTTTGGGGTAGACTATGACAAGCAAGTTACAGAATAAATAAGACACAATTCTGAAGTGTGCATTTCCACTGGACTCCTACTCATATCCTCAGCCAGTGTCCAGGTAAGGACTGATGGCAGATACTAAGCTGGAAATTCCCATTTCCCTGGGACACTCTTCCCAGCTCGTATGTTCTCACAAGTAATTTAGAGGCAAGCTTATTTTGTTGGTATGTGTTGCTGTTCTCTATAAAATGAGGGACACTCCTGAATATCTGGAGTAAATTGATTCTCCTGTCTAAACGATGTATACTCTTTCCCCCTCACTGATGCAACTGTTGGTTACTAGTTGTCATGGCAATGCCATTGCTGTACTCCAAAACAGCATGAGATTATGTTGATTTTGAAGCATGATTTTGCGACCTGGTGGGCCGCATCCAGCCCCCAGGCCGCATTTTGTCCACTCCTGATGTAGCTTGATGTTACTATACTCAAGTAAGTGCTAGTCTGGAAGACTGTTTTCCCTAACATCTATCATTAGCATAATCTGTCATCCAACATCCAATAACATCCAGCAACACATGACTGTTACTGTGTGCATTAGAGGTGCGAGAGCATGAAATGCATCAAGGCTGTGGGCTTGGTCTTTCTCCCAAGTTTATCATGGTTAGGTCTGGTAATGAGAGTCTCCTAAGCAAGACTCACTGTGGTGCTGGTGCAGCTGGAGGGTAGGCTTGTCCCTTACAATTCACTGAAGATGTGTGCTGCTGAAAGGGCTCTTTGGGATATGTCAGTGTGCAGTGGGTTAAGTACAGATGCACCTGAGAAGGTAAAAGGGTCAGTGAGAGGAGCCCCAGCTTATCTGATAGTGAAAAGACACATGTCAGAAACCATTAATCCAAATGTCCACAGTCCCACATGCTTTTAGTTTGCTGAGCCTACTCAGAGACTGAGTTCTCCTGCTGGATCTAGGCCCCTATGCACAATCTCAGGGTTCAGTTTAGGGCTGTCTGAAGTTTTGGGTGCCGATTCAATTCAGAGGAGATTCAGCGTGATTTGGCAGCTGAATCTTCAAATCTGAATTTAATCAGGAGACCAATTAAAAGGTCCGAATTGATTTAAAGCTCTCAGAATCAATTTAGAAAAGATTCAGAGAGCTTCGGAGATTTGGGCAGTTCCAACTTGCTGCCCCAGGGAGCTGGACCCAAACTCCCTGCAGGTAAGTAGTGGGTAGAGGAGGGGGAGCTGGAGAAAATGCAAGGGGACCATGGGGGGACCCCTATCAGGCCCCATCCCCTGCCTGCTCTCCCAGCGCCCCCCCATGGCTGCCTTGCCTGGCCCCAGCTTCTGGCTCTTTTTTTAAAGCCCCTACTCACCAGCTGCTGGCAGGCAGGGGGGCAATCCCCACTACCCCCGGCTGCCCCCCACCCATGGCTGCCCCGCCCAGCCCCAGCCTCCCAGGTCTTTTTTTTTTTAAAGCCCCACTCACTGGCTCTTGCCAGGCAGGGGGGTGATTCCCTGCTGCCCCCCACTGCCTCATGCTGCATGAGGGGCTCTGCCATGAGCCCCCAAAAGTCCTGAGTCTGCTGCAGCAACCGGTGAGTGCAGGGAGGATTTTTTTTTTTTAAGAGCTGAGAGGCTGGGGCTGGGTAAGGCAGCCATGGGGGGTGAGGGGCTGGGGGGTCTGGGAGAGCGGGTGGGGGAATGGGGCTGATTTCGAGATTCGGCGGCAGCTGAATCGGATTCGGCCAAATCAATTCGGGACGGTGATTCAAACCACTGCATCAAATCGCTGTCCACCGAATCAGCTGAATCTGAATCCGCAGTGAATGATAGCTGCTTCGCACAGGCTTAGTGCAGGTGGTCTGTCTGGGATCACTGCCATAGGGATGGGATTCTACAGTCCAGTTTTTTAGGCTTTTTTTACGTGAAATTTTCATATTTTCACAAGGAGAAAGCAACTTTGACCACCTGAGATACTGCTCCTGCCTTTGGTCAAGGTAGTTTGCATTGTCACAGAGTCTCACAAGAGAGCTGAGAGACACCTGCCAGCTAAGAACTGCCTGCCCAGAGGAGTATTCCATCTATTGACTCCTCTGTGAAATCCTATGAAATATGAACTTTCGTTGCTACCCAGGAGAACTTTAACAATCTTTTCTCCAATGCCTGATGAAGGGTGTTTGTGCCTGAAAGCTTACAATTAAAGATTTAAAATTTTTTTTTAAAAATCTAGTTGGTCTAATAAAAGATATCAACTCTACCATGAGCCTTGATTGCTTTTTCCTCTATACCAGTACAGCTACAACCTGGATATTAGGCTTCATAAGGAATTCTAGTTTTGCCAACCTTCCATGAAGTTCTTCCCAGAGCTCCAGCAAACCTATGGACATTCTGAGTACTGTTTCTCATCACAGTAGTGAAAGCAGGTAATAGACATTGCAAAGTCATTTCTAAATCAATCATATTTTACTCATAGGAAACAGAACTCACTTTTCAATTCACTGCTTGAACCAAAAAACTCTGCTATTTGCACAGCTCTATGTTCAGTCTCTTTTCCTTAGTTCTTCCATCTCTAAATAAGTGAACTATTAACCTGCCATGCATGGTTTTAAATAGGGCTGAAAGTAGCATAACTCGGGGTAAATGAATGACTCATAGCCCTGGTGGCTGTGGGGGAGCATGGTGGCGGCAGGAGCGCAGTGGCAGGAGTGCAGCGGTGGTAAGCTGGGGAAGCTTCTACAGATGCTGCCGATGCTCTTGGCGGTGGGAAGGTGGAGGTGTGAGCGCCAACCAAGGGATGCAATGCCACACAACTAACTTGAATCATGGCAATTTCGAGGGGAAAAGAGAACTTGCTAAAATTAACCATTTTATTCAACACAGTACATACTGGAAAAATGTCTTAGTAGGGCCAGTAATGTACAGTATAACCTATGACTAGGCAAGCCTGTTAACCCATTGCCTGGCAACATTTCATAGTTTCATAGTTGGTAGGGTCTGAAGGGACCTGAGCAGATCATCAAGTCCGACCCCCTGCCATGGCAGGAAAAAGTACTGGGGTCAAACAACCCCAGCAAGGTGTTCATCTAGTCTCCTTTTAAAGACCCCCAGGGTAGGAGCCAGCACCACTTCACTTGGAAGTTGGTTCCAGATCCTAGCTGCCCTGACTGTGAAGTAGCACCTCCTGGTGTCTAGTCTGAATCTACCCTTTGCCAGCTTGTGACCATTATTTCTAGTCACTCCTGGTAGTGCTCGGGGGAACAAGGACTCCCCCAATGCCTGCTGGTCCCCTCTGACTAGTTTGTAACAGGCCACTAGATCCCCCCTCAGCCTTCTCTTGTGGAGGCTGAACAGGTTCAGGTCCCTTAGCCTCTCCTGGTTGGGCCTGCCCTGCTGACCCCTGATCATGTGGGTGGCCCTCCTCTGAACCCTCTCAATGCTGTCCAGATCCCTCCTGAAGTGCGGCACCCAGAACTGGACAAAGTACTCCAACTGCGGCCTGACCAGTGCCGTATAGAGGGGGAGGATCACCTCCTTGGGCCTGCTTGAGATGCATCTGTGGATGCATGACAAGGTGCAGTTGGCCTTCCTGACCACATCCCCACACTGTTGGTCCATGTTCATTTTGGCATCAATAATGATTCCAAGATCCTTTTCTGCCTCTGCACTGATGAGAAGGGAATTCCCCAGCCTGTAGGTATGCTGCTGGTTCTTCCTCCCCAAATGCAGCACCTTGCACTTGTCAGTGTTGAAACCCATCCGGTTCTCATCTGTCCACCCCTGTAACCTGTCTAGGTTCAATTGCAGACTATTCCTCCCTTCTAGTGTGCCTACTTCCCCCCACATCTTAGTGTCTTCAGCAAATTTGAATAGGGTGCTTTTTACCACCTCATCCAAGTCACTGATGAAGATGTTGAACAGCATGGGTCTGAGGACTGAGCTCTGGGGGACCCCACTGCCCACATCCCTCCAGGTCGAAGATGACCCATCCACCACCACTCTCTGGGTGCGGCCCTCCAGCCAGTTAGCGACTAATTTGACTGTGTAGGTGTTGACGCCACAGTCCCCTAGTTTTGTAATGAGAATGGGGTGAGAGACAGTGTTGAAGGCCTTCCTGAAGCCCAGAAAGACTATGTCCACTGCTACCCCTGCGTCTAAGGCTTTTGTGACCTGGTCATAGAAGGCCACCAGGTTGGTCTGACAGGACCTGCCTCTCATGAACCCATGTTGGTTGCCCCTAAGCATAACCTCCCCTGCTGGCCCCTCATGGACATGCACCAGGATAATTCTCTCAAAAAGCTCACCCAGGATCGAGGTAAGACTAACTGGCCTATAGTTTCCTGGGTCCTCCTTCCTCCCTTTTTTGAAAATGGGAACCACATTGGCCCTTTTCCAGTCCTCTGGCACCACACCGGAGTACCACAAGTGCTCGTAAAGCTGTGCCAGGGGTCCCGCAATGACCTCTGCTAATTCCCTCAGCACTCTGGGGTGGAAGTCGTCAGGACCAGCTGATTTAAATACGTCCAGTCCCTCCAGAAGTTCCCTGATTAGATCCTCACTGACCCTAGGCCTGGGTGCACCTCCCCTGGGGCCTGAGGGGGTCCCGGCAGACGGGCTGAACTGGTCCCTGCTCAGGAAAATGGAGGCAAAGAAATCGTTAAATAGGTTAGCCTTGTCATCTGGTGCAACAACCAGATTTCCTAGCGTGTCTTGCAGCAGCCCCATGTTACTCGTAACCTTCTTTTTACCCCCTATGTATTTAAAAAAGGACTTCTTGTTGTCCTTGATCTGGGTAGCTAGTCCCAGTTCTATCTCCGCCTTGGCCTTCCTGACCACTCCCCTGCAGCCCCGAGCAAATGAGGTATAGTCCTCCCTGGTGATGGCTTCTCCCTGACATTGGTTATACACCTTCCTTTTAGCTAGGAGACGTTCCCGAATGCTTTTGGTGAGCCATGGGGGCTTTTGCGCCCTCTTGCCTCTTTGATCCTTGTTGGGATTACCCCCCTTTGGGCTTGGAGGATCATATCCTTAAGGAACAACCACTCTTCTTGGACACCTGACTCCCCTCCCCTTCGGGACCTCAGTACTTCCCCAACTATTCTTACCTCATTGAAATCCACCCTCCTGAAGTCCAGGGCTGCTGCCTTGCTGCAGGCTTTTACCACCTTGTGCTGGATGGTGAATTCCAGCAGGCAATGATTGCTGTCGCCCAGGTGGTCAAGCACCCGCAGTCCCCTCGTGAGGTCGTCGCCTGTGGCCAGCACCAGATCCAACAAGATTTAAAAGAAACTGTGCTGTCACCCAGAGGCTGCAGCCTGGTGGAGTATTCCGTACAAAATGTGAGCTGCCCTGGCACATTATTGCATGATGTGATTCAAATTATTGCTGTTCTACGGGCAGTAATAGAAGTACAATCTTGTTTACTGTATGGGTGGATACCAGGGCTCTCTCTGCCTATGATCATTACTGGAGCTCTAATCAGTGTGAGCTCTCTATAGAAAAATCAGTCTCCAAATCCACTTCTTCTAAAGTTTAGCAAGGCTCTGGCTGACTTAATTTGTTAGGCCTCTGGAGCTAGATATCAATTACAAGTGTGTGTTTGGGGGGAGGGGGGAAAGCATTACACCTTTCATTTTAGGTTGAGCAAAACTTTGACCCAAAACAAACCACACATTTGTTTTGTTTTCCACTTAATATTTTATTATTTTTAAAATTCAGCGTTGATATGAAATGGTATTCGAAAAAAAAAATCAAAACATTTTGACTTCCAATTTGTATTCAGAATTTTTCAATGTGTCATATTTTTCTATGATGGGCTGGAGGGCATACAAAGCAAGACCTAAAGATGACATGGTCCCTCAGAAATGAATACCTGTATAGTGCCCTAAAGATAGTGCTAGTCCTGAAGCCCTTGTAGAGCCTCTTTGACTGGTGTTAGCAATCATGTTTCATGATGCATAGGACTCCTGGATTTTATTACACATAAATGTCAAATTTCCAGGAAGCCTTGCAAAACGGATTTGCAAAAATGAAAAAAAAAAAGTTACTAACTGTTAAATCAATACAACAAGTAATTTAGAAACAGATGGTGTATTTTTCTATGATCAAAAGCATGTCTGTACAAGAAAAAATATTATTACTTCAATTTACCTTCCTGTTACAGCCCTATCGCTATTACTCTTTAGGGTTTATTTCAATAAAAGAGGGAATCAATCCCAATCCAGAGCAGAATTCCTATTAATCTTTTAGACCACAAACTGCATCCACCTTTCATATTCTCAGGCACAAGTGAAGATGCACATCCTATTCAGAGGTTCCAAACCAGAGAAGGTACAGGTCAGTGGTAGAAGATCAGGTGAGTTGCTTTCTTCAGTTTCATGTGTTGTATGATTTCCCCTGTTTTTGAAAAATATTAGTTTATATTCTATCATTTTTTTACTTATCCTACATAAAAACAGAAGGAACAGACTGATGCCTAGTAATACCTCTTGCAATCAGCCACCCTTCCTGCTCCACTGTTTCCATGCCCCAGTCCAACCCTACTCTTTCAGTGAAGCTGGCCTGGTTCTTCCCCATGAGGAACTCCCTCTCTAAGGGTCCCTAGAAAGAGACCACATATGTTCTTATTAGTTGTGCAAGGTCTGACAATCTCTGTAGCAGTTACAGTAGCAGAAATTAGATCTCTTGACTCCTAGCCCTGTGCCTTAACTGTCTATCCCCTGCTCCCCAAAATGATGATCCAATCATAAAATCTCCCTGGCTCTATGGTCTGTATAACAGCCCTTTGTAAAAAAACATTCTGAGATCTAGGATGAAAAACTAAGTGGATATGATTAAAATTATTTATGTGTTCATAAGCTTACAGAACATCATTAAGTAAGTAGAGTGCCTTAACCATCATTTTAATGGGGTTACATCATAAACTCCACATTGAACTAACTCTTTCAGAGACTAAAAATGTTAGCATTCTGAGGGAGCTTGTTGTTTCTATGCTGAACCATATGAATCACTTAGCTCACATATTTCATTAGTAGTTTACAAGATGCTTTAAACTGGGTTTCAGAATGGAGAAACTGTGGCACAGAGATGTGAACTGATTTCCCCAAGGCTGCCCAGCAGTGCAGTCATAGAACTGACTAACACCCAGGTCTCCTGAGCATCAGTCTTGTGTGCTACCCAGTTAGGCACAGTGCTTTCTGGAGAATAGATGGATGGGGGTGGGGAGAAAGGAGCAGCAGAATGGACAGAGATGCTGGTATTTACAGAAATACAGTATCTTGAATGTTTAGGTAGGAAAATCCCACATACATAATTAATTAAAGCATAAACTTGTCTGTTTTCTTATACATGGTGGTGGTGGTAGTAACTGGGCTCTGTATTAATTCCAGACAAAGTAGGCATGTTTTCCCAATGTTAGGAAATACCAGCTGATCTTCTGAAATCTATAAAATGTTTTTTCTTTTCCATTGGTATTGTAGCCTCATATATATACAAGCCAACCAGGTAAAGCCAAAGGGCAGAAACAGGTCTAACAGGGGCTGCACATGCTATAGATCAGGTTTTGTTTCATCCCATCCACATATTGCTAATGCTTGCTTTTGACAGGACCTTGCTGTGGCCCCTATCTTCCCTCCATGTAGTTCCAGATCTGGCAAGAGTAGTGTGTTGTACTGCAATTTCTCCAGATAAGACTTGAGGCTCTGGCTGCTGTGCTTCTAATTAGATGCTAGAAGGTAGGGTGGGCACTGCTAGGATTCTGGCTGTGTGCCCTCTGCTGGCAGTGCATCCATCCAGCCATGCCAATTTGATGCAGGCATCTCAAGCGGAAGCAATGGTGAGGAACTTATTTCAGTCTCAATACAAACTCAGTCCATTTTCACTGTCAGTAAAGTATGAGCTGTGTTAGAAGCAAACCCAGGGGAATACCATGTAGCTGAGAGAAGAAACAGGGGCTGTTTTCTGTGATTTTCTAAGTAGGGAAGAAGGGCATAGGAAGCCAAAAACCTTTTCACTCATATGGGCATCAGGATGTTAGCTTACTATGGCACATCAGAGGAGGTAGTATGGCTATTCTGACCCAATTCTGGGTGCAATCACAGGGAGCATGGCTTGCACAAAGCAAATATTCAGTTGTCATGTAAGATGTGAGAGTGCTGTTCCTGCAGAAGGCAGTCCTAGAATTGGCTGATGTGTAGGATGCTGCCATTCAGCAGCAGGACTTTTCAGACATTAGGGACATGTCACTGTAAGAGACCTCTTGGTCCACCAAGTCCAATTTTTTGGACAAAGACACTCTCATCAACCCAGAGGGACAGCCCACCATCTTCAGCTTCCTCTGAGCAAAAATGAAGTTTATTTCCTATCTATGGGGACTTTTTACCATCTCATACCATCTGTACTTTTCCCAGAGCCTGACAAAGGGACTTTGATCCTGAAAGCTTGCAGAAAAGGACAATTTTCATGTGATTTCCCAGTTGGTATAATAAAAGGTATCATTTTGGAACCAAGAGTTCTAGTTTTTTGTATGTCTTCTTGTCTCAGACCAAAACGGCTACCAAGTAACCACCTGACTTCCCCCTGCTACACTTTTGGGTACCTTCCCTTATTTGGCCACCCATCTTTGGCTGTATCTGCTGTGACTCCTATGCAGTCTAGATAAACCTGAGCTTGGATTAAATAAGCTCATTTGGATACCAGAAGCAGGTTGAAACCCCGTCTAGAAACCAGGTGAGTTCTTGGGCAGTTAGCCTGAGCTGAGCTCTGTGCTGCTGCTTCTATAGCTTAGTTTACATAGTAAAGCTACATTAGTGTAGTTACACTGGGCATACTGGCACAGTTCTACTGACATACTACCCACTGTGAATACTATTATTGTTCCAATATGAGAATGACATTTATCGTTTAGCTGAAATTACTTCTAAAGCAACATAACTGTACTGGAAAAATGCTTATACTACAATAATAGTATAATGCAGGATTTATACTGATACAACTGCACCCATCTAAATTCAACCCTGAGTGTTATGCAAATAGTCTTCTGTATGGATGGTTATAAGAGCAGTCTTGTGTGTTTTCTGTGGAGTATGTAAGGTGTAGGTTACTGCTGCAGGTTATGGCAAGGCTGAGTGTTATTGTGGCAGTACAGGTTCAGAGAGATCAGAGAGACAGTTGAGAGGTATGTCATTGGTGACAAATACTTTGGGATCCTGTGTGCCCCAGGGAATACAGGCAGCAGAGGGCACAGAAAGAGACAAGGTATGTTACTGGACATCTGCTCAGGCAGTGGCAGAGAATTTGTGATTGCAAAGTGAGGTTGAAACTTAGTTTCCCCCTTCCCCCCATCTCTCTAGGAACAGTGAAGAGCCTAGAAGAGATTGTTATAGGAGTATAACACCTTGTTTTGGGAAACATCAGGGTACAGCTCTGTAAACAGAGATCAGTGTCCAGAGTTACTCTGGGCAGAGGCAAAGTGAGCTTATCAGAGACAAGTTTTGTTTTTCCTCTAGGGATACATGGTTTGGGGGTTGGAAGTAGGAAGAGCTTTCCTGAGGGGGATTGTGTGGGGTGTGTAATCCATCACACACCGTCTTTCAGGAGAGCTTTCTCAGTCCTAGAACAAAGCCTGCTAGATTGTGTGTGCGTTGTAAGAACTGACAAGCTGTGAGAGAAAGATCAAGATGTGCTGGATGTATTGGTTTGCAAAGTGCAAGGCAAAAAGGGCCACTGATGAGAATGGATTGTGAAGCCTGTAGACCAGAAAGGATACGGCTAAGATCTGGTAAAGGAAAGGAATGCTGGAAGTTAGGTAAGACCCAGAAGAGAGTGTTATTCCAGATAGCTGCTAGAAAGAGATCTGCTGGAGAAAGTATTGCCATCACAGTGGAGAGAGAATTGCTAGACAGAGACCTGTTGAAGAATGAGAGAGATTTTTTAAAGGGGGGTTGAGGACAGACTCACAAAGCTCAGAGAAGAACTGAGAGTGGGTACTAAAAGCAAAGCCCAGTCAGAATTTGTGAGAGCATGGAAAGCCAGAGACTCAGTCTGAAAGGTGTGAGTTAGTTAGTGACTTGGAATCTAGAAAGGGTTAAATCAGGAGAGAACAGAGCTGGATGAAGTCCAGAGGCTCTGAGGGGAGCCCAGCAAGAGAAAGATCTGATGAAGGATCTGCAGGGCCCTAGAAGACCAAGTGACTTGGAGTGCAGGGAAGGGGCACAGAGAAAAGACTACTGTTAAAGCTGCCAGAGGTGTGAACCTGTGATCTCAACTGGCCCAAGGAGAGGTCAGGAAGCCCAGAAGTGGGAAACTGTGTCCATGAGGAGTGAAGAAGACCGTAGCAGGAGAGTGGAGAGTTTGGTCCTGGGTATGACCTGAAACTGCCACTCTTCTGGGTGTGGTTAGTGTGGCGGAGCTACCCGTAGCAGGGTAGCCTCTGCAAAATGCCACAAAATAACCATCCTGGGGAATGGACAGGGGCAAATATAGGGCACCTTAAAACCCTAGCTCCCACCACCTTGTGGGTTACCCTTCATTGGGAAGAGGCATAGGGGGAGCATACCCCGACAGAAAAACCCTTGTTGAAGACTAAGAAAAACAGATGTGTGTCCGAAATACATCTTGGTGCCACATTGAGAGGAGAGCAGAGGAGAGAGTGAGAATGGAATTTTAGAAATCATTGCTTTATAGCAGAAAGAAATATAGCAACCTTGAAAGAGAGTTGTAACTTTATCTCACAGAGTGTCTGAGGTGGTTAAGTAAATACCTTCTATTGCTGGTCCCATAAAAAGTCAGGAACAAAGAAAATTAATCCCTGTGCTAGAAACTGTGTGAATGTTTGTAACAGGAGTAGAGCCTAAGGAGCCTAATGAGTAAGTGGTTTCATAAAGACTGTTACAGTGTTGGTGCAAAACACAGTGTGAGAAGTGTGGTATGTTTGCTCTGTGTGTGTATTGCAAGGCAGAGAAACTTCTGGAAGTGTAAATATCTGCAATCTCACTGGTAAAGGGGGTGAGAAATGTTTTTGGGGGTTTTTTAATTACCTCCCCTCACTCTCCAGGAATAGTATGAATCTTTTAGAGGGGAAATTGTTAAGAGCTTGTTAAGACAAAAAAAGATGGTTTGAAAACTCAGTGTCAGCTATTAAGGCTCTTTCTGTAATTGATAGAGTTAATCAAGACAAGTAAATGAAGGCATTTCTTAAGGCGCAGGCAGAAAGAATTAAATGTGGCAGGATACAGGTGTGTATTTTAAATGAGAAATCAAACTTTCTCCCCCACAAAGGTAGTGTAAATACTCACTAGAGGCTGAAATAAACTATCTAAGTTATAATAGATAATTTAAGTTAGGAAGTAACAGTTTAGATGTTTAAAACGTATAGTTCCTCCATTTTGGCCTGTTTTGAGGGCAAACAAGAAAACCTGAAAACTGACAATAAACTTCAGAGTTTTAAATGCAGTAACAACTGTTGTATCTCCTGGTATAGCAAAATACTCTGAAGTTCCAGCAGCTATAGCAAGAGGGGTAAAATTATTTTTAATATTGAATTTGCCTAATATAATATTTTGATTATTTCTTTAGCACAAAAGTGCTGGTATAATTTGGAGTAGATATTCATGGGAACAATATTATTGTTTTATCCAAATACCTTAAAGATTTTATAATGTTCCAGTAATAAAGATATGGAAAAAGCATTTTAAATAAAAATTCTGAGGGGAAAATTGTCCTTCTAAAAGGAAAAAAAAATATTTAAAAAATGACAATTTGGTTAAATCGTAACAAGGGTATTGGCATCCCTTGATCTCACATTTGGGAAAAAAATGTAAAGGTCCCAATTCCAATTGCCAAAATGGCACAATGAACCATCAAAAACAGTAAAATAAATCTTGCCTTATCCTCTCTCATAAGGTCTCGCTTGTGAGTTGAGCAATTGGCAATTTGTGTAACATGAGCTTATATTAGAAACACTCCATATAGACTAGGCCTTAGACTACAGATAATTTGGAAAAGGTGCAGTTTAGCTTTTGTCTTGTTTCCAGGAACCTTACTGAAATGCGTTGGTTTTTTTTAACTGCATCTATTTTTTTAATCCAGTGTTTTTGAATTTCTTGTTTTAGCAAAGCTGATTGGGTTCTGTGTACCTTGCACTTTCATTACAAAATCCAGCTGGTTCTTTGTCATGTGACCATGCTAATGAGTTATGGAGTTGGTTTCTTTTAACACTGAACAAGGAATTTCATTGGAAAAGAACAGTAACATCACTGTGAAAGCAGCTTCGCTGCGTCACTGCAAGGATTTTCCTAACTAGAACCATCTCCAGGCCTCTGTGTGCCCAGCTTCCAACTATAGTTTTAAAGAGTGCACATCCTACACTCTTGGAAATACATAGTGGTTTTATTATTTTGTATGCTAGGGAGTCCCTTTATGGTTTCAGACTCACAGAGACATATGTTTCTTTTAGTTTTAATATGTTATTAGGGTAGGAATATTTTTGGTACAATGCTTAATATAGATCTCAGCACTTCTACCTTAATATATCAGTCAAATTGCTGTTTAGTATTTCCAGTTCTGTCCATATGGCTTAGAATAGTTGTGGGGTGGTTTTTGCTGGAGCTGTCTTGTCACTAGCACTGGGATTGAAAATCATTTATGAGCTTCTCTGCTTGGGTATCCCCCCCTAGTTCCCAGTGCCCATGTCCTTTACATTATCTCAGTACACCACTGCACTCAGTATGAACCCCAGCAGACTTTCTAAAGAACAAGACTGTAGCTTTGGCAACTTACTCCATTTCCTCACTTCCAAAGAACTGACAATTTAAAGCCTATAGGTGCCCTGAAATGACATCATGCTGCTGGATTACATGGATTGGCTAATGCTGTGTGATGGCATTTGTGCAGAGTAACCTCTGGAAATTGCTATAATTCCATTTAATGACCTCACAGTGAAGTGTTTTAGGGGCAGGCAGAAATAACAGTTCGTTCAGGGTTTTCATAGAATCATAGAAGTAGGGTCGGAAGGGACCTTGTAGATCTTCAAGTCCGACCCCCTGCCTGGGCAGGAGGAAAACTGGGCTCAGTTGACCCCAGTCAGGTAGGCATCAAGCCACTTCTTAAAGACCCCCAGGGTAGGAGCCAGCACCACTTCCCTTGGAAGTTGATTCCAGATCCTAGCCGCCCTTACTGCGAAGTAGTTCTTACGGATGTCTAATCTAAACCTACTCTCCAACAACTTATGGCCGTTATTCCTTGTTATCCCCGGGGGGTGCTAGGGGAAACAAGGTCTCCCCCAAACCCTTCTGGTCCCCCCTAGTGAGTTTATAGATGGTCACCAGGTCTATAGTATGCTGCTCATTTTAATGGTCCTAGTAGTAATATTTTTAAAAGCTACTTTAAAATAAATGTAATGAACTTGGGCTTCTAAAACTAAAACAGTGGTAATAGGCTCAAAATAAAAAGCAGATTTCCTACACTAAGCCCATTCAAAGCAACTACAATTTTATTTGGCCACAGTGAATAGCAAGATCAGGTTAAATGGGTTTTACAAGATGTGGGAGTGAGAGTGAGAGAAAGGGTGATGGTAAATGAGTGGGAAAGAGAATAAGAACCTGATCTTCCAGTGCATGCAGGTTCCCCAAGGAGCTCATTGGAAGTCTTATTCTAAAGAGTGTGTTTAAATAGAGGAGGAGTTGCATTTCCATTACAATACATTCTTTCTGCATGAGCTTTGTATGCATAGGCATTGATAAAGGATGACCCAGGTGCAGTTCCAGCTCCCAGTGTCCCTACTCACCACTGGTAGAACCAGCTAGAGAAAAGTCACCAGAATCTGCGTACTAGGAGTTTAGCCTTGATTCTCTTCAAACACACTGCTGGGTTGAATTATAAGAAGGATGGAGGGTGCTGAGGTCTTCTTGTGCTTAACCTTATTCATAGCTAAAAAGTTCTCTCTAATATCCAATTTAAGTTTCCGTTGCTGCAGTTTTAAGTCTGTTACTTCTTGTCCTGTCTCCTTTGGGTACAGAGAACAATTGATCTTTCTTCTCCTTACAACAGCCTTTCTATACTTGAAGATTTTTCAAATCTCCTCTCAGCCTCCTCTTCTCTAAGCAAAATAATCCTGGTTTATCCAGCCTTCCCTTTATAGTTCGTGTTTTCTAGACCACTAATAATTTCTGTTGCTCGCTTTTGCACTCTTTCCAATATGTCCACAGTTTCTTACAGTGTATTGCCCCAAACTGGACATAATACTCCAAAAGAAACAGCACTAGTCTGTAGCGTAGTGAAGTACAGGTGACTAGGGCACTGAGTTGGGGGTGGGGGAGGGCACAAAAATAGCATCTGCTGTACCACTGGCCCAACCACTGCTGTTGCCACTGCAGTAATGCAGCCATTGATGCCCCATGCACTTCTGCTGCTCAGGAATCAGAAGGGCCCAGATACACCTCTGACACCAGTGTTGAATAAAATGAAAAATCACTTCTCATGACTTGTATGTGGCACGCCTATCAATAGATTCCATCACATTGTTGACTTCTTTTGTAATGATAGCATATCATTGATTCATATTCTTTTTGAGGTCCACTATCATTACCAGGTCCTTTTCTGTAGTAGTTTATCCTAGCCAGTCATTCTCCAGTTTTCACTTACATATTTGGTTGTTCCCTCCTAAATGTAGGCTTTGTACTTGTCCTTACTGAATTTTACCTGATTCATTTCAGACCACTTCTCTAAGATATTAAGGTCACTTTGGATCCTAAACCGAAATTCCAAAGTGTTTGCTAGGATATGATCCCCTTGGTTTAGTCTGTCCCACATTTGTCCTACTGGAAAGATCTCATTCTGTGTGCCTGAAAGCCTAACTGTGTGTACAGAAGTGCCCATGAACATTGTACAGTGCTGTAATGTAGAGCACTTTTTATAACACTATAAAGTTACAGTGCTTTTAAACAAGACAGAAGTTCAACGTTTGATGGGGGGAGGTAGGAGGCCTCTGAGCCTCCCTGCACTTTCCAGGCTAGGAGGCAGGGGATGCTTTGTGGTCTTTGGGGCTTCTCCACTGGTCAGAAATGTGACCAGCATACAGAAGTTATTTAAAGCACTGTAGGTTGCTAAAGTGATGTAAAATACAGAGCTTAAAGTTTAATACCGTGTTTAACAAGGATTAATTTAAAGTGCTGTACCCATTTTTAAAAATGCTGTAAAGCCATGCACTTTTGTTAAGTCACAGCAATAAAGCACTTTCCATGGTGAAAAAAGCAACTTCTGTACACACCCATAGACATTTTTTTTTTATTTCTACATTTCCTGCATAATGTTTCCAAGGGGATAGAAAATGTGCATCAATAATTTAGGAGTCATTTTGGGATGTGGCTAGAACATCTTTTCAGTTTTTGTAGGCTGATCTGTTGATCAAAGTATTGCTCTGAAGACTTCCATCTGTATAATGGATGCCAAGGCATGGAAATACCATCTGTGACAAATGAACAGCCAATTCCTATATCTGGCAGAAGAGAGGCTGAGAGAGGCTAATCATGCCTAACAGGGCAGCTGATAAAGACAAGGTTCCTCCATAGCAAAGCCATGTACTGGGAATCTCCTCTTGCAATGACTTTTAGGAGCTAAATTGAATGTAGTTTCATAAAACTACATAAAAATCCCTCAAACTCATGGCCAGTGGATATTTTACTTGCATCTACAGGCTTCAGAGAACAATGCCAGGTTTTGCCTAGTTAGTGCTCTCTTTAACAGACAGCTGCAGGGATGCTGTGATTCCTTCCACAAAATTGCAAGTCGTCAGGGCATAATGTTCTCAAAAAACACCTGTCTCTTCAAAATATAGGGACTCTGCAAATAGCCTAAAATGCAAGAGCTAGTAAAAAAAGGACAGCTTCTGAAAGAGAAAGAGACAATAAAAAGACTGATAACGTTGTCCTGTGCTGTTTGCTTACCCATTGGCAGAACACTATTTCCCTAGCAATATCACTTGTACTTTTCATTAGTCATTTGTGACCTTTTACTTCCATAATCAAACAAGACAACCTAACACTGAAATCTGAGCATTTAGGTTTGACATTTACAATTGGTTTGCAAGTTAGAGAGACCAAATGAAAATTTCCTAGCAGACAGCATGCTGTGGGGAAGAGGGAATCAAATAATTCATTTGCTGAATAATATGCATGTCAGCTCTCTTCAAGCATCTGAATCTGACTGAATAACATCAGTTTGGTATTTGTACTATAGCAGTTGTCGTTAAAAAGTCAATATTCATCTGGAGTTGCTCCTGCAAAGAGATATCTGAGATCCCACAGATATTTCCTTTCCTAAGTATGGGAAACTATATTTGGCATTTGATTAATGTAAAGCACAGATTATATTATATGGGCCATAGGCATTATGATGGTACCATAGTGACACAAGAAAAAGCTTTGTTAAACATTAAGGACCTGATTAAGCAGTGGTGACATTCTGTTTAATTTGGAATTGAATGAGTTCTCACCCTAACACAGTAAAATCTTATGTAATTTAATGGCCTTTCCCACTATAGTATCTCAACACCATGAAGTTATGAATGAGTTTATCCTCTCAACTTATCATCTTCACTTATAAGCCAGTACAAATTGTTGGCATTTGTGCTTCCAGAAAAGTACCTCCATTTAATAAATGGTAAGTTCATAGGGCTGTGCAAAATTTCAATGGACATTTCATTTCAAAGGTGTTTTGAGCTTGAAACACTGAAACCGAAACAAAACACAAGGCATTGAAACACTTCGAAAATTTTGAGGAGTTTCGAGTTTTGAAGCCAGGCTTGCAGGGAAATACAAACTAAGGAGAGGGAAAGCGAAGAGGGGGGAAGGACTCTCTGATATTGACGTATGTAGCTGGCCAGTGATTGTGATCCTTCCGTGAGGTCCCTTCCAATCCCAGTGGTCTGGAGGATGGACAAAGAAGGAGCATAAAAGCATTATTTCAAATGAGCTGTGCCTTTATCAGCTTACTGAGCTGTGTTATCCAGCAGCATCAGGAGCATCAGGGAAGCTCTCACTGACTACTTGCTAGTCTGTTCCTAGCAAGTGGGATCCAATCCTTTCCAAAATACCTTAATACCCTTTCCTAATCCATTCCTTTCAATTTATTCCTCCCCCAAAATCCTCTTTTTGTTTTTGTTATTCTCTGTAATTCTTTCTCCACATAAAAGTAATCTGTGTTTTCCCTGACAGTCTGCATTAACTGTGCAGAAAAGTGCAACATATATTACAGAACATATATTTATATATGACATAAATACATACATTACATTAGAGAAACACACAGATTTTCCAGCACACCAAACATGAAGTGTGCTGGAAAGGCAGGTCAAGGGTGGAAGATGGGGCAGAGGAAGAGCTCTAAGTGTCTCCCCTCCTCCCCCCCTCCCCACTTTGCAAAAAATGTAGATGCAGCCTCTTTCCAACAATTAGCAGCCATGCCGCTTCTGCTGCTAGTGGCACCAAGGTGCTGGGAGCAGTGTCTGCATCCCCTCCAATAACACCTGCCATAATAACAAGTCAGAGCACCACCATCATGACAACAACAAGCAGCACCTGCATTACTGTCTCCTCCACCCCAATTTCAATTCCCAGCCTGAACCTTCCAGTGCCAGAGGAAGAGCTGGAGCTGGATCTGAGTGCCATAGCAAGGGAAATTCTGGGGAAGGAGGGGGAATCATCTGAGTTTGTGCTCCACACCCCTTAAGTTTCCCCTAGAGCCAGGTCTCCTTCCATAGAAGGCACTTTGGAGGAGGTTGAGGTAGAGGTTGTAGAGGCAAGTGGCTTAGCTGAGTCTATTCCTCCTGTTGCTGTGCCTTTGCCTGCTGAGGAGGGGGAAAAGTCAGCATTCGCACATGCACCCACACCCCAGAAGCGAGCTGGTAGTGTGGTCTGGGATCATTTTGAGCTGGAAGATGGTGCCACATACGCTGACTGCCTGCACTGCTGAGCCAAAACTGGCCAGGGCAAGGGAGTGAAACAAACACCATAGGGATGCTGATACATCCCTGCAAGCACCACCCCCTTGCCCTTGTTCCTCCTTAGCTTGGCACCAGTGGGAACATGCCCCAAAAGAAGTCCCCCTCTTGCTCAAAAGTCCCCATTCCTTCAAAGCGGAGGCAGGCTACCTTGAAACAGTGGGAGAAAGGCAGGCACATTGGGAGGTGTGTTTCCAAGGTGAGTAAGGTCACCCAAAGAATTGGGGAGATGCTTGCTGTAGATTGCCAGCCCTTCTCCTTTGTTGAGTGGTCAGGGTTCATGTGGCTCATGGTGCTTGTGGCTCCATCCTACCAAATGCCCACATGCATCACCTTCAGCAGGACGGTGGTGTCCTCCCTGTATGAGGCATGCAGGGAGTACTTGAGGGAGAAGCTGTGCAAGACAGTCCACAGTTGGCCTTACACTTCACCTCAGAAATCTGGAGCAGCCAGGATGGAGATTTTCATAGATTTCGTAGACATTAGGGCTGGAAGGGACCTCGGAAGATCATCGAGTCCAGCCCCCCGCCCAAAGGGCAGGACGTCAGCTGGGGTCATAGGATCCCAGCAAGATAAGCATCCAGTTTCATCTTGAAGGTGTTCAATGAAGGCGCTTGAACAACCTCCGGCGGCAGGCTGTTCCAGACCTTGGGGGCTCGGACAGTAAAGAAATTCTTCCTTATGTCCAGCCTGAAACAATCTTGTAGTAGTTTGTGACCATTCATCCTCATCATCCCTTGGGGCGCTCTGGTGAACAAACGTTCCCCTAGATACTGGTGATCACCCCGATAAACTTGTAGGTGGCCATCAGATCACCCCTGAGCCTGCGCTTTTCCAGGCTAAAGAGCCCCAGGGCTCTCAGCCTGTCATCGTAGGGTCTGCTTCCCTGACCCCTGATCATGCGCGTGGCTCTTCTCTGGACTCTCTCAAGCTTCTCCACATCCTTTTTGAATTGTGGAGCCCAAAACTGGACGCAGTACTCCAGCTGCGGCCTCACTAAGGCCGAGTACAGGGGGAGAATGACGTCCCGGGATTTGCTTGAGAAGCATCTATGGATGCAAGCCAGCGTTTTGGTCGCTTTACTAGCCGCAGCATCGCATTGCAGGCTCATGTTCATCTTGTGGTCAATGATGACCCCCAAGTCTCTTTCTTCCATAGTGCTAACCAACATAGCACTGCCGAGCCTATAAGGATGCTGCGGGTTTTTCTTCCCAAGGTGGAGAACCTTGCATTTATCGGCGTTGAACACCATCAGATTCTCATCCGCCCACTTGCTGAGCCTGTCCAGGTCAGCCTGGATCACCCACCTGTCTTCTGGCGTGGATGCTTTGCCCCAAAGTTTGGTGTCATCGGCGAACTTGGCCAGTCCGCTTCTGACTCCAGTGTCCACATCGTTAATGAAGATGTTGAACAGTATGGGTCCAAGGACAGAGCCCTGGGGGACCCCACTGGTCACAGGACACCACGATGAGTGACTTCCATCAATTACTACCCTCTGGGTCCGACCCCGGAGCCAATTTTCCAGCCAGTGGATCGTGGGGGACCCAAGGCGACAATTGGCCAGTTTCTTCAAGAGACGATCATGGGACACCAGATCGAAGGCTTTTTTGAAGTCAAGATATATGACATCAATCTCATCTCCCTTGTCCAGGTGATAGGTCACCTGGTCGTAGAAGGAAATGAGATTGGTCAAGCAAGACCTACCTGCAACAAACCCGTGCTGGCTATCCCTTAAGATGTTGGCGTCGGCCAGTCCATTAAGGATGGCCTCCTTAATAAACTTTTCTAAGATCTTCCCCGGGATAGAAGTCAGGCTGATGGGCCTATAGTTAGCTGGATCCACTTTCCTCCCTTTCTTGAAGATAGGCACCACGTTGGCCTTCTTCCAGTCTTTGGGCACTACACCAGAGCACCAAGAGTTTTCAAAGATCCGCGCTAGAGGCTGGGCTATGATGCTCGCCAGCTCCTTGAGTACCCTGGGGTGAAGATTGTCAGGGCCGGCTGACTTGAAGGTATCCAGCTTCTCAAGATGTTCCTTCACAAAGTCAGCATTAATGGAGGGCAGGGGATCACCCTCACCCGGACTTCCCGGCCCTGTAGCAGGCACAGGCGTCCCATGGGGCTGATGAAAGACCGACGCAAAGTATCTATTTAATAGGTTGGCTTTTTCCTGGGCGTCAGTTGTCAGTTGCCCCATCTGGTTCAGCAGGGGTCCAACGTTGCCCCTGCTTTTCCTCCGGCTCCCCACATATCTGAAAAAGGACTTTTTATTGTCCTTGATGCTCAAAGCTAGCTGGAGTTCAGTTGCAGCCTTGGCTTTCCTGGTCTGCTCCCTACAGGACCGGACCAGTGCAGAATAATCCTCCTTGGAGGTGACTCCCATCCTCCATCCTTTGTAGGCCTTTCTTTTTAGCCTCAGGAGGTCTGCTAGGTCCCTGGAGAGCCAGGGGGGCTGCTGTGCCCTCTTGCTGCCTTTCCTCCGAGATGGAATAGACTTAGTTTGTGCATTGAGGATCGCTCCCTTGAGGAGCAACCACTCTTCTTGAACTCCCCTCTCCCTGCGGTCACAGTCCCTTAGGGCCTCACTGACAAGCCTCCTGAGCTCACACCTACCTCTCCCTCACAGGGCACTGGTGTGACCAGTTAGGCTGTCAGTGGACTTTCCTTCAAGCTGAGGTCATGGATGAATCCCACACAGCAACAGAGATTATGGGGGCCATGAACTGCATGGTGCAGGGGTGGCTCATTTGGCAGGGTGAGCTCGCCCATGGGTTCATGGTCACTGACAAAGGGGCCAATATGGTCAAGGTGGTCTGTGATGCCAATTTTGTTTGCATCCCCTGTGTGGCACACAAGCTGCGCCTCATAGTGAGGGATACTTTGAAGGGGGACAGGGCTGTCAGTGAGGGTGCCATCAGAACCAGCCACCTGATTTTGAAATGCAGGAAGGTGGTGGGCTACTTCCACCACAGCATGAAGTGGGGCAAGATGCTGTGGGACAAACAGGAAGAGCTGAGCATCCTACAGCACTAAATCACACAGGATGTGGAGTCTTGGTGGAACTCCACATACCTGATCACAAAAGGCTGGTCGAGCAACAGAAGGCCATCCATGAGATGGCCTTACAAGGGAAGATTGGGATCAGTGGCCTGCTTAACAAAGCTGAGTGGGATACCATCTCCCAGATCTTGGTGGTCCTCATGCCCTTCCTTGAGGCCACCAAGAGCCTTAGCAATGGCGATGCACTCCTGAGCCAGGTGATCCCTATAGTGAGGGACCTTGAAAACGAAATGCACAAGTTCCAGGGGATCAATGTTCCTGGCTGGGGAAAGCTGCTGTCACCAGAGGTGCAGGCACTGGTGAAGCGGCTGAAGGAGGGCATCAACAACTGGCTAGATCGGTTGCAGTCCAGTATGGTCCACATGCTGGCAGCTATGTATGACCCAAGGGTGAAGGGGAGCATATGCGGCAACATAACCTTGGATCACTGGATGGAGGTCCTGGTGAACAGAGTCTGGGAGGCAGAAGGAAACAGGTAGGGGGATGTGGAAGAGGGGTACCTACTGTCCCATGCCAGCATGCCATCCACCAGCCAGTCTCCTTCTCTTCTACAGGTGCTGCCAATGTGGGCCAAGGGTATGGCTTCCTTGGTGGGGTCCAGAGGCACCAGATCTTACCATCAGGCAGGTAGCGCTCAGGCTTTGGTGGCTGCCTCTCTCACCGAGGATGTGGAACTGCTGCTATGCGACCACTTGGCCTAATGGGCAAGCTGTAGCCAGATGTGGCAGGATCTGGCCATGGTTGCCCGGGAACACCTGCCTCATCCACCAACTGGTGTTCTGAGTGAGTGGGTGTTCAGCATTGCTGGAGATGTTGTGATACCCTACCGCACCTGCTTGGATCCTGGTTTGGTGGAACAGCTGGTGTTCCTCAAGGTGAACCTCCCATTGCTGGGGTTCCCCAAGCTCCAGGTGCAGATGGAGTGAGTGCCACCCTCCTCACTCTGTCTGCACGTATTTCCTTTTGGTTTCTCATTTCCGAACCATTTAATGTCCCACTCTCAGAGCTGGAGGTGGCATTCACTTAATCACCAGCCAGCAAGGGAAGAACATGTTCCTGCTGATCTCCTGTGCCAGGACAAACTTGGAGTTATGGAATGGGACTATGGGGAAGGAGGAGATCCCAGGTCCTAGGCATAACCAAAAACTTCACCCTGCCATGGTTGGGAGGCATGGTGAAACTGCTAGTGGTGTGGCAGCCCCCAGGAAATGCCAGGACAGAGGGCCTCCCTAGTGAAAGGCAGGTAGGAAGTGCCTTATAACCTCCAGCCACCACATGTATGTGCAGTACTGGCTGGGGAAAGCCCAGACCCCTAAGATCTTTGAGAGGCCTGAGGCTTGCTGGTTGCAGTAGTGTTGTGAGGCTCCTGGTGACCTCAGCTTAGCTGTCTGGGATGCCATGTGCAAGACATGGGCCACAGTGTAGGAAAGATATGGAGCTGCAGAATCACACACCAGCCAGACAAGGTTCTTTGATTCAATCTGATATCTTTTAGTAGACCAACTGAATGGTTGGAGAAATATATCTTAGCAAGGTTTCAGGTTGAAAAACCCTTTGTCAGGCTGAGGAAGCATCTGCAGTTGGTGTGTGTGCTCTTCTTGGATGGAAGAAATAGTAAAGAAGCCAGAGGCTGGCATGCAATGCGGGTAAAAGCTGGTCAGTGAAAATGGAAATGGAGGTACCAGGAGATGAGGAACAGGCTAGGGTTGGGGGAAAGGGTGATGAAGGGGGACAGACTTTATGGTCTCAGAAGGGGCTACCATCCCTACTGTTTTTATCAAAATCAGGCAGGAAATGACAAAGTTATAGGCATTTTCACGATTCCCCATTATACCCTATGGGCAAAATGCTAAACTGCATCGAGACCGCATTGAAACAGCAACATACTTTCAGTGAAATGAAACAGAACAGTCCTTCAAAACAGTGAAACAAAACACTCTCCCTTCAAAATGGCAAATCTGAAATTGAAACGAAACACCATTTTGCATAGCCCTACAAGTTAGCCATGTTGGGTGCTTGTCCATGTTGGGTGCTTGTCCTGTTACCATGTTACACTTTTCCTGTGTCCATGTGACAAAAATTGCCATTAAGCTAGCTAAATAGCATCTGTGTACCCAGGCTGTCAGCTGATTCTATCATTTTAGATTTTTTTTTTTTATTGTGGTAATTTAAAACACCTTTGACATGTTTATTCTTAGCTCCTGAATTTCTTCTATGAAGGCTTTTTTATAATTTTAAGTTTTCAATGTGTATTTGACTTGCGCCCAAAAATGTGATTTTCCTTGCTTTGCAACTATTACGCCACCAGGTGCCACTTGGGCTCACTCAGTAATCCATGGATATCCATTGAATCTCTATTGTACTACTTCAACAGGACTCCAGAGGCTAATCGTGCAAATTTTTACTGGTGTTTTAGTTCAAGGTTCAGATTAATGAAAAATACAACTTTTTTGGATTCCAAAAAAAGTGGTTCCCTGTGTTTGTAAGTACTTCATGGCAACGATCAACTTGTTATGGGCCAGGAAGTTCAAGACTCAGGCTAATTAAAATTACTTTTTGTTAGACTGGGGTTTTGGTTTGGCAGGGCTGGGGGCACAGGTCAGGAGTGAGGGGGACCAGCAGGGCTGGGAGCATAGGGGTAACCTGGGTCGTACTCAGATGAGGTGCCCTCTCTCCAGTTGAAGAGATTTAGCAGGTGCTAGTTCACTATGGGAGGGGTAGCCACTTATGGTGGAGCAGCAATCCTCCTACCCCCTATAGAGCCAAGACCAATTGGAATTTAACCATATACAGGTTTAATAGGGAAAGAACAGGGTGTAATATAACATATATATGGGCAGCAAGGGGACCTTGGGAGATAATAGTACCTCCCCTTTGGGTACCCGGGGGTGGGGGGAGAACCAGGGGAGCAGAGGGTAGTCAAAGGGATTTTAGGTGAACATACACATATAACAGAGACAAATCAACAACAGGATTAGGGTTCACAAAATATAAGATGCAGGGTTTCCCTAAATATGAAGAGCAGATCCCACAAAATTTGAGGCATAGGCACCTCAGTGGGGTGGGGTAAAAGTGGTGAGGGGAACCCCCTCCCCAATGTGGATTCCCTTTTGCAAGCAACTCAACCCTCTGGTGCCCTGGCTGGGAATTGAACCCAGATCTCCCCTTGTGGCAAGCAAAAGCTGGACCACTGAGTTATCAATGCTTGGGCTCCTGCCTGCAGCTCCCAACTCTAATGTTCCTGGGATCCTCCATGTGCCATCTCCACACTGAGCTGCCCAGCTTCATGCTAGAGTGAGGTTGGAAAGAACCCGAGCTGTTGCCTGCAGCTTGGGGCTTTGATTCCTCTGGGACCCTCTGCACACCACTCCTGGGAGGATAGGGGGCTGCAGATCAGGATTAAAGTGCACTGGCAGTGTATGATGTGGGCTATACTAAACTGTTATATGTGGCCATTGTACCCAGCTCTGGGGTGTATCTCAGCCCTCACCATACACTGTTATATGCAGCTATTACACCCCAGAGTTTGGTGCATATCTGCCATTCCCATGCACTATTAATGTGGCTATTACACCCCAAAGCTAGGGCAACCCCATGCCATGCCACACTGGGGGATTGTCTTGCATACCTCTGACCACATGGGCTGTACCAGGGAGAATTTCCAGCTCTAATCCCAGCCCAAAAAAGAGCCCAGTTCCAGGAAAACCAGAAAACTAGAAAAACCACAGAGGCATGGCACAGGGTGGCCCAAGAAAGATTTCCACCTCTAATCCCAGCCCAAAATAAATTCCTTATTTGAGCCCGTATACTTAGTACAGTGGGCATGGGGGGACTGTCAGTTGGCAGCCTGGCATGCATAAATCATGCTTTGGGCTGGGCAAAACTCTGGCCAGAGATGTCCAGGAGAGTTCCCCGGTGCCACAGAGGTATGCTGTGTGGTGGCCCAAGAATGATTTTTAGCCCTACTCCCAGCCTCAAATCCAGTTCCTTATTTGGGTCCATATACTTAGCACCATGGATGGGGTGCTGTCAGCTGGCAGCCTGGAATGGCCAAGCTGTGTTTTGGGCCAGGCAAGACTTTGGCCATGAATGTTGATGAAGGGTAGATTCAGGCTAGCTATCAAGAGGCATTACTTCACAGTCAGGGCGGCTAGGATTTGGAACTGATTTCCAAGGGAAGTGGTGCTCACTCCTACCCTGGAGGTCTTCAAAAGGAGGCTAGATAGACAGCTAGCCAGGGTCATTTGACCCCAGCATTCTTTCCTGCCTACGGCAGGGGGTTGGACCTGATGATCTGCTCAGGTCCCTTCCGACCCTACCAACTATGAAACTATGTCTAGGAGAATCCCCCAGTGGCACACAGGCATGGTGTCCAATGGCCCAGAAAGGTTTTCAATCTGTAACCTTGGCCCAAAAGCCAGTTCCTTATTCAAGCCCATATACTTAGTACAGCAGGCATAGGGAGGCTGTCAGTTGGCAGCCTCGCACGAACAAATTGCGCTTTGGGTTGGGCAAGTCTCTGGTCAGAGATGTCCGGGAGAGTTCTCTAGTGCCACAGAGGCATGGTGTGGGGTGGTCCAAGAAGGATTTCCATTCATAATCCCAGCCCAAAACTGGTTCCTTATTCGATCCCATACACTTAGTACAGTGGGCATGAGGGGGGCGGCTGTCAGTTGGCAGCCTGGAATGCACAAACTGAGCTTTGGGCCAGGCAGGACTGTGGTCAGGGTTCTTTGGGACAGTCCTACAGTGGTATGGACAGGAAGTTGGGGGTGCACCCTGTTAGACCCTGACTCCATGTGGCGCCTGACAACTAGGGAGATGACAATCCAATTGCTCATGGGTCTTGTTACTCATTAGCCAGAGCAAGCAGGGAGCAAACACCAGCACGCATTGCTTGCAACAGCTTTATTCAGAATGGAGACAGCTTTGGGTAAAGGTCCCTCACAGATACACAGCCTGTGAACCAGGGGACCTGCAATGAACAATAGTTCTTTCCACATTTATACACTTTGCTTCATGCTTATTAATATTTGTTCCACCTCTGTCCCTCCTGTTCCATCCATTTCTCCTCCCATCTCAAGCTCTGCCTCTGTTTACTGTTTGTTTCATTAGCATGGAATTACCTATGCATTTTACTCATTTACATGTCTTTTTGCTATAAGTGCATATCTAAGACCTTGACTCCTCTTCTTTGGTCAATGGGCGGACTTTGACCAAAACCTGGAAACTTCTGGAGGCTTCTTCACCAATCACCATTCACCTTTTTGCATATGTTTATTTCAGATTCTGCTACCACTTACGTGTTGTCTTTCACATTCCAGTCTGTTTTTCAGTCCCATGTTCTACCATCTTCCACATTCCTAAACCTTCACCGCATTAACAACACACAGACTCACACAGAATCACTTACTGCTTTTTCAGAAAAATGGTTAACACAGTTAAAATCATTACTTAGCATAAGCAAATGGCTGGCTTAGCTATCGTTCTGCCTTGTGGTTAGCAGCTCTGCTAAGCCACAGGTCATGCCTTTATTCAGCTGCAAATACAGAGCTCCCCAAGATCCAAATATTGTCACCCTAACACACCCTGCCCTGGCAGGCCACCAAACCATTGCCAAGCCTGGTCTTTTTCCAGTCTTTCTTGCCTTCCCCCACCTCCCTTTTGACAGCACTTATTTTAAAGCTCAAAAATGGGGTTCTATCCAACCTATAGGCACTCTTCCTCCCTCACAGACTTTGGGTATTAATGGAGTCACCAACATTGCTGGGTGATGGTGAAGCTGCCCATGCCAGCACTGCCCCACACCCTTTGCCACCCTTTGGCACCATGCAGCCCATCGGGCTTTCCAGTGGGCTATGCCCCAGGCGCTTCATGCCTCATCTGTCAGCTTTGCTGGGGTGCTGGTTTTAGGGTGACCCCACTGGTCACCCAGGCAGTTCCCTCATTACCAGGACAGCTCCCCCTGACACAGACCACAGTAGCAGACCATGGGGGTATAGTGTGCATGGGGGGATAGGGGTGTTAGCTCATGCTGGCCACTGTGTGGTCATGGGGAAGAGTGGGGAGAGGGAGTTGGAGTAGGCTGATCACCAGGGATCTGGGTTTTCCATTTCCCACAGAAAACCAGAAAACCACGGATTTTCCCTTTTTATCAGAGAAAATGCGGATTTCTCTTTTTAGCAGAGAAACCCACGAATTCCCTGCTTTTGCAAACAACTCTTGCAAGCTGGCTGAGCTGTTTTCAAACAGAGTGGGAAACCCCCAGCTCTGCCTGAAGGGAGAGGGGGAGGGGAAGTGCAGAGCCTGAGGCTCTCAGTCAGCCAGGGCTCAGCTTGGTTCAGCTCAGCCTCACTCTTCTCCTGGAGCCTGAGATAACTGGGGCTTGCAGGGGACTGGGGGCCCTTCTGGCAGGGCTGGGGGGGGGGGGCGGTTGCAGGTCATGGCTGGGGGCACTGCCAGGGCTGGTAGGGAGCCAGGAGCCAGCCCCCTTCCTACCCAAGCAGGCAGCAGCAGTGAGGGAGCTGGCTCCATGCTGCTTCTGCTGCAGCTGCCTGCTGTTGGGGGCAGGGGGCTGCAGACTTGGGTCCCAGGCCCCATATCGCTGGCAGCTGGGGGCCCCCTCTGGCAAGGCTGGGGGGCAAGGGCTGTGGGTGGAGAGCAAGAGGCATGAGTTGGGTAGGGGGGCTGTTGTGGGGGCAGTGAGGGTCACCAGCAGTATTGGCGGGGCTTTGGGAGCAGTGAGAGGTACCAGCAGGGCTGGGGAAGGCATTGGGGTGTGAAGGGCACCAGCAGGGTTGGGGGGTGCTGCAGGGGGCATTTAATTTTAATAACGGATTTTGGGGTTTTGTCAGAGAATTTGCAATTTTTCCATCAGAGAATTTGTAATTTTTTTTTTATCAGAGAAAACCAGGATCCCTGCTGATCATGACTTCCCCAACCCCACTTTGGGGGAAACTGTCCTGGGCATGGGGATCCCTGGTAGCCAAGGAATCTTAATCAACTTTGATAAAAACCCCAGGCCACCCCCACACTGGTTCTCAGCTTTGGAAAAAATCCTGCTTTTTGATGTGAGGATATAAATGACGGGATTCTTTCTGTTTTACATAAAAATTCCTGTAATCTTTCCATTCAAGCTTTAGCCTGGGTACATGATACCCAGATGCCTACACACAGGGAGGGGTGGGAGGGGGGATCAGGGAGGCTGCCAGACCCTTTGTCTTGTGTAGCCCTAAGTGTACCCAGTGCCCGGTGCAACAAGTGTGCAGAAAAAGCTGGGGGCAGAACTGCTTTGGGACCAGGCTTGGGTAGGGGGGCAGCCCCTTTGGGAGGCCTGCAGTATAGACCTCCAATGCTAATCCAGACTTGTGAGGGGAAGGCAGGCAGGCTCACTCTTGTGGACCTTTGTATGCAAAGATTTTTCCTCTCCAACTAGCAGCGCCTCATGCAGCAAGCAACAAGCACCCAGAAAAAAATGGGAGGCTTTTCAGGGGAGGTGGACAGCACTACATATTGAACTCACCACCCCCCCCCCCCCCCCAAAAAAAAATGCATGTCTCTCAAGCAAACTGTCAACAGCCCCCCTCAAAAAGCAACCCGGCACAACCCAAGAAAATAAACCAAGAGTCCGGCTGCCGGCCAGACTGGCCATTTTGCCCACCCCTGATTTAAGATGACTTTCCAATAATTAGATTCTATACATGGAAAATTATAAATTTATACATTTTCCATGTATAGAATCTAATCACTGGGAGGGTCATCTTAAATTCAGGATGATATTATATTCAGGTAGATGCAGTAGTTCTGGAAAGAACTATGCTGTTAACTCTGGGTCCTTGGGCATTGATCAGATATCAGAGTGATGGAAAATGGAAGATTTTAATCAGAAGAGAGATCTGATTGAGATCCATCGGAATTTTACATATAGGGCCTTCTGAAAATCCATTCGGAACCTATCTGTAACTTTAGACACTGAAATGTATTTACAAAACCAGGCTTGTGCAACTTGCTTAGAGTTTTACAGGGTGGCTAGGGCACCCTGACATGAACATGTTCATGTAGTCCTGAGGCCAACTGCAGCATCCAGGTAACACATGCAAGCCTTTATAAAAAATAAATAAAAATCAGTGATTGCCCACTACATGTTTATTCTGCCCTTGTGATTTATTAATTATTGGTAACAGTTTTAGTAATGTTAAATGTTAAAGAATATGTTTATCTATTTACACATAGAGAGTGGAAAATGTGATTTACAGATCATTTGCTATATCCATATTTGCTCTGTGTTACTAAAGATACTGGTTTCTTAAAACATTAACACTTAGCTAATAATTTTATGCTCTTAAGTAAGAGTTAGGTTCAGCATTTGTTCATATAACAGCTTTGTGTCTAACTATTTTCCTAAGCAGAGGTACAGGATAGAATTTTTCTCAGAGAGATTAAGGCTGCACACATGGCTTCTGTATTCTTCATTTCTTACTGTGTCACTGTTTTTTTAATTACTGTGGCTCAAAAGATAAGACTTTATACAATATCAGTAAGTGAAAACTTTTAATGTTACCTACAGCTATGAAAGATGTATTCTGAGGGGAAAGGCTGTCTCTGGAGGGAACAATTTGCAGGAGTATATTCATAAAGCTTGGAGGTACAAAAATTAACCATAAACACACATGTAGGCATGTAAACCCCAGGAATTACTTGCTGTTTGTTGCAAACACAGTTAAAAGCACAAGCTTTTAGATTTGCACCTATCATCAAATTGCAGGCATATATTGCAACTGAAAAAGAGAATGCTCCCAAATGAAAATATAATCACTTCAGGAGCAAGCCAAATGTATAAAAAAAACCAAGCTAACTGTAAGCACCAGTACACCTTTTTTGATTATCTAATATTGGGAACAAACTACATGAAAAAGAATCCAACACAGACTGGCAACAATTAAAAAGACCCACCATAGGGCATTATTTTGGTTACTTGCAATACTGAGACTGGTTACTTGCAATACTTGCAATACTAAGGCCTCAGCTTTGCAGTGTACTCAATGACTACTGCTGATTAATTAATTTTTAATAGTTCTCACTAGACTTCCATGTTCATACATTTTCCTCCTCCTTTCTCTGTTCATGGAAAATATTTGCTTTCTCTTTTTTTCCCCTTTCTCTTATTGTGCCTGGCTGTTAGGGTATTAGACTCCTAGCTTCCATCTCATGTGTGTGACATCTCCATGGTAACAGATTATAATGTGAAATTGCATGGATAGCAGAAGAAATGAGTCATGAATAACCCTTTTCTCCCCTCTATATTAAAGGTTAATCAAATTTTGGTGAAATATGTTTTAATGTGTGACATTCTCAAGGAGATTTTAAAACAGACATTGCACATAATGAGGAAGTGTAGCACTCTGTGTATGATGTGAGGACTTGCAGGCAAATCAGCCAATGGAAATGTGAGTTTTATTCAGAATGGAAATAAAAATATACTCCATTTGGTACCTAGTGCTCACAAAAAAGGACATGGAGTCAGAACTTCTTAGACTTGTTACTAGCTCTTTCACTGACTTGCTGGCAAGTCAATTCACTTCTTGTGCCTCAGTTTCCTTCTTTGTAAAATGGGAATTATAATGCTAGCATACATCATAGGGGTGTTGCCTTAGAAACTTAATGAGCCAGTGGTTCAGCATCTGACAAATCTATTCCTGGTGTCCCCAGATATTGGCAGTTTGTCAATATCTCCATAAGAAACATGACCACACCTCCTCAATCTGAGAAGCCCAGAACTTTCATGGGAAGAGTAGTGATGTATTCAATATTATGGCTCTGGCCCCTTTCTAAATTTGAGGATATCAGGAATATAGACAGATTTTCCCCGCCAACCCCCATCCTCTAGAAATCTCTCCCTGAAGAATCTTACTGTCCCAGGAGAAGTGAACCAATAGAATATTCATTCCAAAATCTGTGCATAAATACCCTGAATTTCCCCAACATACAGTTCTTGGAAAAATATTTGAGCTCCCCTGTGCTCAGGGAAATGCATTAACTCTTGTCAAGCCTATTGGAGAACCAGTCTGGCAAAACAGGTTGATCTTTGATTTGTGTTCTCAAGGGGATGTTTGGTAGGCCTGTGTGAAGCAGCAAGTATTGGCTTCAGATTCGGATTCAGCCGATTCAGAGGGACAGTGATTCAGTTTGGTGATTTGAATCACTGTCCCAATTCTATTTGGCCAAATTGGATCCGAAGGTTCAGCACCAAAGATAGGTCAGGCTGCTGCGGAAGGTGCTGGGAGCAGGAGCTATGCCCTCCTGCCACTTGTGCAGTCTCCCCATGCCTCCTGGACAAGTTGCAGCTTTGCCCTGGCTGGGGGAGCAGCAGCAGGGCATGGCAGCGGGCACTGGCAATGCATAGGGGGTGTATGCAGATGCACCTGCACCCCCAGAGATTGGCCATGCACCCCCTGGAAGGCCAGGTACAAAACTGGAAGTGCCAGCAGAAGTGCATTTCTGGTTTTGCTGCTGGTGGTTCTGCGCTTAGCGCTCAGCTGCTGGAGGCCCCCCCCCCCCCCCCCCGGCCAGAGATTGGCTGCAGGGAAACCCCTCCATCAGTGATCTGATTCCCCCAAGACTCAGAAGGCACCAGTTGCCCGTGGCAGTGGGTGTGTGCACCAAGATCAGGGAAGGGCTGGTGGCAGGGGCCATGGGAAATTTTAGGATGGCTGCATGGCCCCCATAGCCCCCACTCCACTGCAGTCTGTGGGGTGGGTGGAGGCAGGGCTGTGTTCTGGGCTGCGACTGGGGCTAGCCTCCCGGACAGCAGCCCGGCTCAGCCCACCCTGCGCAGATCCAGGGGCACACTCCCACTCCCATTCCCTCCCAGACCAGCAGTGCATGGTGGCACACAGTGGTGCGAGCCCCCCTTCTCAAGTCCCATGCTGCCCCACCCCAGCTGGGCAGCTTGTCCCAGCCCCAATCCCTGCCTTGCTGTGGGGGCATTGATATGCCCCTCCACACCTCTTCCCTCCCCCTTCCACCCTTCACAACAGACTTACCAGCTGGATGCAGCCAGCTGTTTCCAGCATTCTCGAGGGATGCTGCCTGTTTAGTCTATGGCCAAGTCTCCGAACCAGCCAAATTTTTCTGAATCGATTTGGAGGCTTCCAATTCAATTTAGAGCTTTTAATTGGTCTGGATTCAATTAATTAATCAGGATTCAATTTGGATTTGGAAATTCGACCACCAAATCAGACCAAATCTTCTCCTAATCAAATCAGATACCAAAGCTTCATACAGTCCTAGTGTTTGGCTATAGGGCTACATAGCAGGTTCAAGCCCCATAGGAACAGCTGTGATGCCCCCATTGGCTATGTTGCTTCTGCTCCACTCTGGATCTCTGGGTTCTCCCTTTCCTGCCATGCCTTGCTAGTATTATTTTATTGGGAAAAAGAGAGGTTACCCCACATGCCAGACCAAGCCGTTATCTACTCTCACTCTTTGGGGTCCTCTGGAACGCTGCTGATCCTCATCCTGCCCTCATCTGCTGGGTGTCCTTCCCAACCTGTCTGTACTCTAGTGCACAAATCACCTTAAGGACGCCAACCTCCCCTGTAGTCATGACCATGCCTTGTGGATGCTACTGTTTAATCACTCTGGCAGGCACTTTGCCCCCAAGAAAATATCAGGCCTCGTCAGGTCTCCACAATATTGTTGGAGCCCCTCAGCCTTTTAGGCCTCCATTCCTTTTCTCTAGCTGGACCCTTTAAACTCAGCCAATGTCAGACCTGGCTTCTGGGCTCCAGCCCTTGTCTTGCCCCTCTCAGGCACCTGGCCCCCCTGGCCTTGTCTGGTTTCCATCTAGGCTGGGCTTCAGCCTCTCTCTAGGCTTCAACCTTCCTGGGCTTAAGCCTACTCCATGTCTTGAGCCCCAGCCCTTGCCAGGGCCCAGAACACTGGTGTTCTCCTGGCACTCCACTGTCACCCCTTCCAGCCATTCCCAGTCCACCAGTGTAAAACTTAAACAAAAACATAAGCCCACTAGCTATAACTAAAATACCCCCATACTGGGTTCTATTCCCTGCCTCTTACTTTCAGTCCCCAGGGCAGCTCAAGTGTTAGGTAGGGCCCCTGCCATAGCCAAAATGCTCGGGAGCTCCCAGTCTGGTGCAGGCTCTGGGTTTATATGCCTCCCAAGCCCTGCCCACTTCCAGTCAGGTGGCTTACTAGCCCTGGCCCAGCTGTCTCTTATTCTGATGGCAGCTCACTGTTGCTGCCCTGGCTGCCATGGAAGTGTCTTTATTGTTTTAACCGTGCTCTGTCCTATCCTCCTATTGCTAGACTACCAGCCCTGCAATAGGCATTGTTAATGTATGGCTCCCTGGCTGCCTAGCCCGTAATGGGCAGTCCTGTCCGGTGTTGTTTCTCCCTCCTCTCTTCCCCCCAGATCTCCCTGCTGCTGCTTATCCCTTAAAGTAATGGGAGACTCCGGCTCCATTACAGGCTGAATCACAAAATCCTTCTTTGCTTGGTCCCTGATGGGCAAAAGGAAGCCCCCCTCCCATCAGAAGACTGCAGCTGACAGTAGTTCCTTCCTTACCCCTGGGGAATGAAAAGGCCCTTTCTTTATGCCTCTAATGAGAAGGAAAGAAAATGTGTGTGTTTAAGTTCCTTTCCTCTTCAGATCTCTAGCAAGAGGGGAAGAAGATCCCAATTCTGGTGCTCTTCTTCTCGCAAGAGAGACACCTGTGTCCAAAGCCTACAGATGTGTAATGCTGACTCGACTGAGTGCTGGGATTCTTAGTTAGGAGCCTCATGCGCTATGGTTCCTGATTCAGCTCATCCCAGTGTACTATTTTCCTTTTATAATCAACAAGTCTAGGGAAATGCCCTTATGCTGTCTGTGGGGTCCTAGACTTTCAGTTTTCCCTCAGGAAACATAAATATACTGATGTACAGTAGTAGCCAGGGATGGTGTGGGAACCCAATAGAGGTTTTACTGGGAGATACTATGTAACTAGGATAAGACTGGCATAGAACTTCAGTATAACTTCTGCATATGCAGCCCACTGGCAAGTGTGATTTATCGATTTACTGCCTGCCCAGTCTTGAAGAGAAGAACCTGTGATACGCCTAGCTCAGGGGGTTTGGCTTTTCAAGTTCTGCAGTGATTGCTCCTGCTTTTAGTCCTGAATAACCTTGGTTTAACGCTTGCGTTTTGACCAAGATGGCAGTTCCCAAGCATATAATGGTTGAATTTACTGTTCACCTGATGGAAAAGGGATCAAAGTGGTGTTGGTTGGAGCATATTAGAAATCAAGTGCACTCTCTATGGTAATATCTACACTGGAATCTACTACTACAGTGGGGTAGCTATTTAAAGACACTGAGAAAGCAGTGGTATACATGATGTATATCGTAAGATTGCTCTGGCTGCAGAACTTTCAAAGAAGCCTTCTTCAGCCTCTCAAAACCATAATACTTTGCACCTTTGGGGAAATAAGTGGTCAAAATCCAGGAATTAATTAGACTAATTAAAATCTTAGAGACAGGTAATATTTTCTGGCATGTTGTCACTGATAATGAGCATTCCTCCATTTCTATGAAATGAAGGTTCCCTTGCTTTCACGCAGACACATGAATGTCAGAGATTAAGGCCCTGATGCAGCAGTATTCTCAAAGGCATGGTAAAGTCTAAGCAGATGAATCATTTGTTGGACACCTATATTTGAAGATATGCATGTGTTTAAGTGCTTTGCTTCATCAGGGCTTATATTGCCTTGAAAAATTATGCCCCAATTTATCATACAATATCACGTACATACTACCAGTTTGCTTTTTAAGTTTAAATTGCTCAACCACAGATTTCTGCCAGAAAGGATATGGTAACATGGAGTGCTTTGACCACATGCTGGGTTCTTATCCCACAGTAAGAAGGTGCAGTCCTAAATTGAACTAATACCAAGATTAGTTTTGGGAGGAGACATGGAAATGCTCTTTCCATCATTTATAACATTTATCAATTTTATCAGGGAAGTTATAGTTACTGAATGGAACCTCCCAACAATATCAGTATTAATAACTGATTTAATAAATCAATGTATCTAAAAAGTTTATTTTTCTCTTTTTTTCCCCCCCAAGAGGAGGGTTTTTTTTTTCCCTCCTTCATCCCCTTAGCTTTGGAAGGATCTGGAATTTCCAATGTATCTCCTGTACACTGAATGCCTTAAATGAATATCAGTTTCTATTCAATTCAAACCCACAACCTTTATGTACTAATTTTGATCAGTTTTACTTTAGCAGTACCACTACAAGCTATTCTCTTTTTTTAATTTTTTGTTCAATGATAGCCTTTTGCTTTGATATGATACTGTATACTTGTACTTCCTGAGATGCATAGAATATTTTGGGACCATTACATGTTGTTGCACTTTGAATTTGCATTTGAACCTACTTGCAATTAAAATAACAGAGAAAAAGAACCCCTGATATCATAAGTCAGACTGGTGGAAGTGAATCAGAAGGTAAAATCTATGTTTTCTTGACAGAAAATAAAGGTCACTGATATAGCCAGCATCAAAAATAAATTTAAGCAAGAGCATGTTTTACTAAAATCTGACTGATAAGTT
This sequence comes from Alligator mississippiensis, assembly GCF_030867095.1. Taxonomy (NCBI): domain Eukaryota; kingdom Metazoa; phylum Chordata; order Crocodylia; family Alligatoridae; genus Alligator; species Alligator mississippiensis. Next base: position 28,187,970 of record NC_081832.1, read on the forward strand.
TAGTTAACAGGTAAGCTGGGGAGATCTGCTCCATTGATCCAGCCAGAAGGAAAAGCTGAAGAAAGTAACTGCAAACCCACATTATAAAAATGTACTCAGTAGGCCTTGTGCATACCCATCCCCCTTCCTTAACTCAGAGACAAGGACCTAATTGCAACTACATTGCTGGTGGTACTGGGGTTTTTCTGTTGGGTTGTGCACTAGCAGGAAAGTCAAAATGCTACTTATCAGCTAATTGCTGCTTTTACTAAGGGGCTGCTAATGTAAAACTGACAGATGGTCTCCTGAAAGGAAGTACTGTGTCTTCTTGTTGTTAAACATTGGGTATTTTAAAGTAGCATGTGTTCAAATTCCACAACTAGCTCTCTATGTATTTATCTATTGCCAGCATTCGTGTTGCTCAAGAAAGAGATTGATAGTGGGCTAACAAACTCTAGGTTAATTTAATGAAATAGCCTGAAAGTGCATTCACTGGATTTGTGCAACATCCTGATTAAGGGCACTTGTTATTGACTCAAGTCGCAAGAAAAAAAAAATTCAGCTTTCAAAGGAGAAGTAAGGGAGTTCAGCTGTCTGGATGACTTTGAAATACAATGTTTTCATGCAAAAGGGAGCTGAAAAGAACATCATTCCTTTTTTCACTTATACAGGTGAGACATTCTTATACTGCTTCTGTTCATATGTGTCCAGATGAGCGTGGTTGTGTGTGGTATGTGGTGCCACAAACACATTTACAGCACCACATACTGCACAATCTGGTGTTCTCTGCATTGCCCGTGCATGTGCTGCTCCAGTTATGTTTTTTTCCCATGGGCTTTTTAAAACACCGGGGTGGGGGGGGGGGGGGGGGGGGGGGAAGGAGCAGTGCACACTCGGGCAGCATCTGCTGCTGAAAAATGAAGCTGGGTCACCCAGAGCTGTGCTGCAGCTGCCGGCCAGGCTCTGCTCAGCAGGATTGCCACAGCTGTAGTGCAGGGAGGCCCCCAAGATCCCAGGTAAGGCTGCTTGGTAATTCCAACCTCCCCAACCTCCCCCGGGGTAACTTGCTGTGTGCCAAAGCATGCGTGGAACATACATTCCCCAGGGACAATAGCAGCGGCGCAAGGTGCACCCACTGCTTCTTATCCCCAGGAAACCAAACGTCCACGTACGTCTGGACACGCCCAAGGGAGCCAGTGAATGCCTAGTGTAACCCTGTTGACTTCAATGAGGCCATAAGATGCTATCAGTTTTCTGGAATAAAGGTCCCACCTCCCAAACACCTCTGGCTGTTCTGCCCCTGAAGGCAACCTCCTGGCCAAGTCTGCCTCCAACCTTTCCCAGCAGACTTCACTTATTGACAGGACCACTCACATCTATGCTTTTGCAAATGTGTATGCTGAAAATTCATAGATTTCATAGATTTCATAGACATTAGGGCTGGAAGGGACCTCAGAAGATCATTGAGTCTAGCCCCTTGCCCAAAGGCCAGGAAGTCAGCAGGGGTCATAGGATCCCAGCAAGATAGACATCCAAATATCTATTGAAGGTGTTCAAGGTAGGTGCTTGAACTACCTCCGGTGGCAGTCTATTCCAAACACCGGGGGCTCGGACAGTAAAGAAGTTCTTCCTTATGTCCAGCCTGAAATGGTCATGGAGGAGTTTGTGACCATTCAATCTTGTCATCCCTTGGGGCACTCTGGTGAACAGATGTTCCCCCAGATCCTGATGAGCACCCCTGATAAACTTATAGGTGGCTTTTCCAGGCTGAGGAGTCCCATAGCTCTCAGCCTCTCATCATAAGGTCTGTTTTCCTGACCTCTTATCATACATGCAGCTCTCTTCTGGACTCTCTCAAGCTTCTCTGTGTACTTTTTGAATTGTGGAGCCCAAACTTGGACACAGTACTCCAGCTGAAGCATCACCAGGGCCAAGTACAACAGGACAATGATGTCCTGGGATTTGCTCGAGAAGCATCTATGGATGCAAGCCAGTGTTTTGCTCTCTTTATTAGCTGCAGCATCACATTGAAGGCTCATGTTCATCTTGTGGTCAGTCATGACCCCCAAGTCCCTTTCATCTGAAGTGTTAGCCAGTGTAGCATTGCCGAGCCTATAAGCATTCTGCAGGGTTTTTCCACTCAAGGTGGAGAACCTTGCATTTTTCAGTGTTAAATGCCATCAGGATCTCACCTGCTCATTTCTTGAGACTGTCAAGGTCAACTTGGATTACTCTCCTGTCCTCAGGTGTGGATGCTTTACCCCAAAGTTTGGTGTCATCAGCGAAGTTGACCAGTCCGCTTCTGACCCCAATGTCCACATCATTAATAAAGATGTTGAGCAATATAGGTCCAAGGACAGAGCCTTGAGGGACCCCACTGGTCATAGGGCACCACGATGATTGACTTTTGTCAACCACCACTCTCTGAGTCTGACCACGTAGTCAGTTCCCCAGCCAGTGGATCGTGGAGAAGCTGAAGCCGCAGTTGGCCAGTTTTGCCAAGAGGTGATCATGGGATACCAGATCAAAGGCTATTTTAAAGTCAAGATATAAGATATCAATCTCTTCCCCCTTGTCCAGGTGATAGGTCACCTGGTCGTAAAAGGAAATAAGATTGGTCAAGCAAGACCTACCTGCAACAAACCCGTGCTGGCTATCCCTCAGGATTTTGCCATTGGCCAGTTTGTTGAGAATGGTCTCTTTGATAATCTTTTCTAGGACCTTTCCCGGGATAGAGTTCAGGCTAATGGGCCTGTAGTTTGCTGGTCCACTTTCCTCCCCTTTTTGAAGATAGGCACCACACTCGCCTTCTTCCAATCTTTGGGCACTTCACCGGAGCACCAGGAGTTTTCGAAGATTTGTGCCAGGGACTAGGCTATGATGCTCACCAGCTCCTTGAGTACCCTGGGGTGTAAGCTGTCAGGGCTGGCTGACTTGAAGGTATTCAGCCTCTCAAGGTGTTCCTTCACAAGGTCAGCATTGATGGAGGGTAAGGAATCTCCCTCACCCGGGCCTTCCTGTCCCGTAATGGGCAGGGGCATCCCTTGGGACTGGTGAAAGACCTATGCAAAGTACCCATTTAGCAAGTTGAATTTTTCATGGACGTCAGTTGTCAGTTGTCCCATCTGGTTTAGCCAGGATCCAATCTTGCCCTTGCTTTTCCTCTGGCTCCCCACATATCTAAAAAAGGACTTTTTATTGTCCTTGATACTTGTAGCCAGTTGGAGTTCAGCCACAGCCTTGGCTTTCCTGGTTTGGTCTCTGCAGGTCAGAACCAGTGCAGAATATTCCTCCTTGGAGGTGAATCCTATCCTCTATCCTTTGTAGGCCTTTCTTTTTAGATGCAGGAGATCTGCTAGTTCCCTGGAGAGCCAAGGGGGTGCTGTGCCCTTTTGCTGCCTTTTCTCTGAGATGGGATAGACTTTGCTTGTGCTTCCAGGATCACTCCCTTGAGGAGCAGCCACTTATCTTGAACTCCCTTCCCCTTTGGGCTGAGGCCCTTTAGGTCTCCTGAGCTTGTCTAAGTCAGCTTTCCTGAAGTCAAGGACTTCTATATTGCTGACTGACTTGCCAGCTTTATGGTGGATGGTGAAGGTGATCAGCTTGTGGTCACTGTCACCCAGCTTTCCTTCTATAATTAGGTTGCTGATAAGGTCATCCCCCATTGCCAGTACCAGGTCGAGCAGTGTTTTACCTCTTGCCAGCCTGTAGACGTCTTGCATCAGATAGAGGTCATCCATGAACATGAGAAAACTTTGTGACCATTTGGAGTTGGCCAATTGTCCGGGTACTTAAAGTCTCCCATCACAACCATGGACCAGGAGCGTGCAGCCTTGGCCAATTCCATGGTGAACTTCTGGTCAAGCTTTTGATCCTGGGTAGGAGGTCTGTAATAGACTCCCACCATTGTGTCCTCTGTGCTGTGTTCCCCATGGATTTTCACCCAGAGGGTCTCCAGTCGTCCACCCTAGGTGCCAAAGTTGACTTGCAGGGTCGTGTAGCTTCTGTTGACATAGAGAGCTACACCCTTGCCCCTTTTGTCCACACAATTTCTCCTGTATAAGGTACAGCCATCTATACCTGTGGCCCAGTCATGGGTGGAGTCCCACCACGTCTCTGTTATCCCTATATCATATTTATTTGTGTTTAGCAGGAGGACAAGTTTCTCCTGTTTATTCCGCAAGCTCCTAGCATTCATATACAGGCAGGCAAGTGTCCCTTTGAGGGCACCTACCTTGCTTGGAGAACATTCCAGGACAATTCAGGGATGCTGACAAAACCACAGTTCTCAGGAGCAAGGTTACCAATTAACCGAACTACTGATTATGACATAAATAGGGTCTCTGGAGGATAGTCTTTTCACCTTCATGGAAAATGGTTTTCTGTTTTTAATAGGGAGCTCCTAGTCTCCCCTTAGAAGCACCACAGATTCCTCAGCTCTCCATCTGGGGGCACAGGAAAATCTGTTGCCTTGCTTTCTGTAGCTCCTGGTTGGAGTATATGGACTCATCAGCTGAAAGTTCTGGTTAGATGTAATCACTGATGTGTTAGGGGGTGAATCACAAGGAGCTGTCTCTCTCATCAGCATTATCAGGGACAGAAATCAACCTTCATCCTCTGAACTTGCAAGACTCCTCTGAGCTTTGCTTCTCCCTCCCCTTCCTGCCCACTTGTCTCAGCTCATTGTAGCTCCATCCTATGTACAAGTTCCCATGGAAGTGTTGCACCTCAATGGCATAAGCATCTGCACAATAAGACAAGACCCACATTTCTTCCCAAGGGCTGACCTTGAAGTCAATCCCAAATCTCCAGTCGTTGCAGAATGTGGCTAGTAGGGCTGCATGAAGCTTCAGGTGCTGATTCAATTTGGAGAAGATTCGGCTTGATTTGGTCACCAAATCTCCAAATCTGAATTGAATTAGGAGATCAATAAAAAGGTATGAATTGATTCGAAGCTCTCTGAAGCAACTTGGAAAAGGATTCAGAGACCTTTGGAGGTTTGGGCAGTCCTTGCTTGACCTGGACTCTGTGCTGGTAAGTAGGGTGTGGGGGAGCTGGAGGAGGGGAGAGGGGACCATGGGGGAACCCCTGCCAGGCCCCATCCCCCGCCCCCCCCCCAAGGCTACTCCACCCAGCCCCAGCTCCCAGCTCTTAAAAAAAAAAAAAAAAAAAAAGGCCCCGCTCACTGGCTGCTGCAGTGGCCATTGGGCTGTTGGGGCTTCTGGGGGCTCATGGCAGAGCCCCCCATGCAGTGCAGAGTAGTGGGGGGTAGCAGTAATTGCCCCCCCCACATGAAAGGAGCCAGTGAGTGCAGGGCTTTTTTTCCCCCAAAAAGCCAGGAACTGGAGCAGCCTGGGGGGGGAGGGGGCATGGCAGAGCCCCCCACACACAGCATGGGGCAGTGGGCTGCAGCAGGGATTCTCCCCCAGCTGGGAGCTGGGGCTGGGAGAGTGGGTGGGGGATGGGAGCTCGTGACGGAGCCCCCCCACCCAATGCAGAGCAGTGGAGGGCAGTGGGAATCACCCTTCCCCCTCTCCGCCCCACCTGCTAGGAACTGGTGAGTGCTGGGCTTTTTTTTTTTAGGAGCTGGGAGGCTGGGGACGGGTGGGGCAGCCATTGATGGGGCTGAGAGAGCAGGCAGGGGATGGGGCCAATTCAGATATTTGGCCGAATCGATTTGGGACAATGATTTGAATCACTGTTCCCTCGAATCAGGCAAATCCAAAGCAAATACTAGCTGCTTCACACAGGTCTAGTGCCTAGTATCTCTAGTGCCAGACCCATCTCTAGTGCCAGACCCATCTCTAGTGCCAGACCCATCTCTCCTCTGGCATCCTCCTGGTTTTTGGATGTAATTCATATTACCATTAAGTTTTCAGCTCCTGTATTGTAGAAAACCAGATAAATGTCTCTGACTACAATTTGTCATCTCCTGAGGTTTCCAGGGGATTTGGATGCCCAGTTTCCATACATTTCAGTGGAAATAGTATGTCTATATCACTTAACTTGCTTTGCAAATGTCGGCCTCCATGGGGTGCTTCTCTCCCTTATTTTTCTAAAGCCCCATCATAGGAATATGCTCTAGATCCTGGGTCTAGAAAGCTGCAGAGTAAATGGTTTTGCATGTATTTCAACCTTTCTGTCTGATTCTAGTTCATTTTACTAGCACAGAACCTCCTTTGTAATACTATTCATGGTCCAGTCGAAAAGCACTAGGAAAAGAGTTAAGAAACCTCAGTGTTCTTGCCCAAGTTCAGACACCTATGCGCTTAGAGACCTTGGGAGACCTCTCCCACCTTTCTGCCTTAGTTACCCCTATCTATAAAATTGCAGATGATACTGAACTTCCTTTCCAATTTACTTTGAAAGCTATGAATATCAGTGCAAAGTATCACTGCTCATCATTTTATGTGCTATTTTGGATAGTTTTCGATAATATATTTTTGTAAATAGGCACCTAAATGCAACAGAGGTAGGCTCTGCAGAAATGTTGAAATAAAATTATTATATGCATTTAATTTCTTTTTGTGTGTTTTAAAACAGATTAGGTTTTAAGAGTCTCTGGGACTGAGGGCAGCTGAATTGACAACCACAAGATATAGGTTTATTCCACAGCAAGAGTATGAAAAGCACATAAAATTGGAGTTTGTTTTATAACACTCATTTAAAAATTCTGAAACCTAGAGAAGGAATTTAATGTATAATGTGGAAAGATACAAATGAGACCCTTTCAGAGTTTCCATATTTTTGTTATACTATATATTATCAATGTTGCATGGTGGAAGTCTTGTAAAAACTCTTTTGAAAATCACCATCTTATTTTAAGGATATTGCGATAAAGGTGATGTGTCCATTGGCAATATAAAAGGCATGTTATTTCAGACAATGATAATACAAATAAATACCAAATTAAAGGAAATCAAACCCCACAGATGAGGAAAAATAGCTGAATTTAAAACATTCTGAAAGCTCTTGCTCCAGCGAAGGGCATGTAACCATGGTAACAGGCGGCCTCACTGTCACAATAATAAGAATATATATTATTATAGGAGAGCTCTTAAAAGGGAAATATACATTTTGCTGAGGTGTATGATGAAATATTGGGCAGCAGAGTGAAGAATGATACAGAGGAGTCAGGAAAGTAATCCCAGCAATTCTTCAAACTGGAGCAGGTGCCCGAGAGGGAATTGGTTAGTTCAAAGCCTGCCAGGGATGTTTAAAACTGATTCAAGAGTTGCCACTTCAGCCAAGCATTAGAACTGGCTAGAGTCTCTGGGATGGAGCTTAGAAACTAGTCTTGTGAGGGTTTTCTGTTAGTTTAACCCCTTGCTGTCCTATGTTTGAACCAGATTGTACTTGGTACTGGGACAAGGCTGAAGGAGAGAGGGACACTTTAGTAGTGTCTCAGGATCTCTAGAAGGTTGTTGCAAGGACTGTCCTTTCATGGATTCCCCTGTTCCTTTCAATGGTGTTTCCCCATCTATGGACAGCATTGGTGTGCAGTTAGCTGGGGTACTGTTTGAGGGTCTGGTAGGTGCTCCATTTCTGGCCATAAACAAGAACTGCTTTGATTGTGTCTGTTTCAAGATGTGGCTTTACTACATCCTCTCTTAACAGACACACATTGTATTTGTTCCTGAGTGACTCGCTGTCTATGGCTTGATAATTCCACGTAAGCTTGTCCTCCTTAAGTGTTTGGGTAACTTGCAGTTTTGTAGGGTATTGTATCACCTGACTGCTTTTGGAACCATACTACCCTGAAATGCCTGTGCAGCGTCCCTTCTCCATCTCAAGCACAGTAGTTCATTGTTTTCCTCCACTGGATTTGGCTTTGATTTTTTGCAAAGGTGTATCCAAGGCTTGGGACTGAAGTGGATGATGGGCTGGTGCTGTTATGAAGGCTCACAATGGCCCAACTACAGATTGACTACAACTTTTATAAATGTAAGTTGAGTTACTTTCAGTTCCACTGGGGCATCAGTAATATCTTGGGTGAACTTGGTGATGGAATTGCCATACATGTTTATAACAATGCTTTGGGTGGGCTTATCTTTATTTACTCTTTCCTGTGGGTATAAAATAAAATCTGATGTTTAATATTTTTATAACCTCTAGTTGTTTTTTTTTTGGTGAGTAGAGGTATTTTACTGCCATTTTCTTGCTTTGGCAACTTAGTGCAATTTGGAGAAAATCTTGCAACCCCATGTACCAAATTAAGGTTACTGAGGTAGGGAACATGAGTCTTTTTTTGGATCTTGAGCACTGACTGTTCATGTAGCCATGTTGAAACTGGGTTTTTGGGACTTAGGATTTCTCAGAGCAGCAATCCTTTGTTTGCAGGTGCATGCTCTCTCTTTTTCTCAATGCTATTTAGTATGTGAGTTACAGTAAAACTCAATCTCCAGTTGCTGTGCTAGGAACTGTAAAAACTTAGAGACAGTTTCTCTATGCCTCACATGCATTTTCTATTCTTTCTCTTTGCCCACCACTACTTTCTTATACTAATGGTGCTTGGCTATTATTTGTTCAAAGATAAAATGTAAGTTCCCAAAGATGGTCAGGTCTCACACACACACTGACAGCTCTTCAAACATTATGGAATTCTGTAATGATCTCAACCTAAAAATGCTGAAGCTTATTGTCTTAGGCTGTGTGTAGATAAAACGAGGGACATGTGTAAACAACACTTTAAATTGGGCAAAATGCTTTTGCACTGCTTTAATGGTGTCAGTGTTTGCACACCTCAGCAGCTTATTGCACATTAATTCCAGCTGCTGTAGGAAATTTGGCAGCATAATGCACCTTAAATGATTTGGGGTGCAGCAAACTAAAACTCCTCCAAGGAGTTTTAGTTTGCTGCCCCTACAGCCACAGAGCGAAGCACCGGGCTCCATGAAGCTCAGGGGCTCTGCAGGAAGCCCTGCAGGCAGCCTGGCAGCAGCCCGGGATAGCAGGCTCCATCCAAGAAAAGCGGTGAGCCTGATCTTTCTCCCCTCCCAGCCGCTCCCACCCCCAGAGCCTGCCTACCTGCCTGAGATGTGCAGGGGCCAGTGCTTCCCTCCATGGCTGCAGTACCCCTGGGACCACCTGAGCCAGGTGCCCGTGGGCGGGTACCAACTGGAGCAGGTGCCCTACTCCCGCAGTCCAGGGACCACTCCTCCTGCTGGCAGCTTGCCCTCCCCTACCCACTGGAGCAACAGGTGAGTCAGCAGGGTGTGTGCATGACACAGGGTTTTAATTGGCCTTTAAACTGAAGCAGTGTTTTTTAAAACCCACTGTTTCAATTTAGGGTCCCTGTTTCATCTACACATGCCCTTACATGGTGAAATCAGAAATATCACACGTCAAAAAGGTGTTGTGCCACAGGTATTCCATGTATTCCCTGTAGTTTCTTTCTTGCACTCCCATTAGCACCAGTGCTCTGAGGTCATGTCACTGTCATTTCAGTATCTGATCACACAGAATTGCCTCTGAAAACTCCATCTTGGTCCACAGGAGCATCATATGCATGTAGGTGTGTGTGCACATATGTGCTTGTGCCTTGCTCCTCACACAGGAATAGAATATGCTGCTTAAGGACACTTCCAGGACCACCTGTCTTCCAGCTAGGGTAATCTGAAGCAAAACACATAGACAGCCTATGACCTGGACAGGACAGCATGCCTAGATAGTGGGAATCCTGGGTTCCAGTTCCTGTTGCCAGGCCTATTTATGTATTTATTAGACATCATTGGTTAAAAAAACAGTAATAACTCAGAAAGCAAAGTCCAGAACCCAGAGTTCAGCTCCTGCTTGTTTTCTTCCAGGGCCCAGGAATCTTTCTCTTTTGGTAGTTTGGTCAGGTATCTTCAAAAGGAGGGGTGGAGGTGGCCCCTCCCCAGCCTAGCTGATAGACTGGTGTTAGGGCATTCTCCAGGGAAGTGGGAAAACTGGACTTGAAGTGTTTCAGGGTACAGTGGTCCTAAAGCCAGTCATCTCATTTCCTGATAAAGTGCTCTTCCTGCTATGCTATGGGGCAAAATTGGAATGGCAAGACACTCCCAAGATGGCATTGGGATGGCACCACCACAACCACTGCTGAACTCAGGAGTTTGGTTGGCGAGGCCCCTATGGGACCACAGTCCAATGAGGAAGGAAGTGGTCAAGAAGAGTGGTCATTCCTTAAGGAAGTGATCCTAAAGAAAACCTAGAGGAAGTCCATTCCTTCTTACAAGAATCGCAGAAAAAGAGCTGGTAGACCCCCTTGGCTCAACAGGAAAGTCATGGACATCCTGAAATTAAAACGAGAAGTCCACAAGGGATGGAAGTCAGGAATAACTAGCAAAGAGGAGTATTCATCTGCCACCCACATCTGTAGGAAGCAGATCAGGACAGCAAAAGCACAAACCAAACACAAATTAGCAATCAGAATCAAGGACAACAAAAAGTCCTTCTTTAGCTATGTAGGAAGTTGAAAAAAGAACAAGGGGAGCATAGGGTCCCTGATTAATGAAATGGGACAGCTGATAATTGACACTCAGGACAAAAGCAAACTCCTGAAAGAATACTTCACATAGGTATTCCACCAGTCCAAGGGTATTAGCCTGCTTGACAGGATACAGGATCGTCATAGTAGGGGTGACCACCCTCCTACAGTTGGTGTAGCTCTTGTGGGGGAACACCTACATAGGCTAAATATCTACAAGTTAGCAGGACCAGATGTACTACACCTGAGAGTGATAAAAGAACTGGCTGACATCATTGTATGACCTATGGCAAAGTTATCTGAAGTCTTGTGGCACTCAGGAGGGGTCTCAGAAGACTGGAAAAAGGCCAATGTGGTACCTATCTTTAAGAAAGGGAGAAGGGAAGAACCAGGAAATTTCAGGCCAAACAGTTTGACCTCAGTCCCAGGTAAAATCCTGGACAAAATTATCAACGAGTCCATTGCACACAGGCTAATTGAAGGCAATATTCTGAAGGATAGCCAACATGCCTTTATTATGGACAGGTCATGCCAGACCAGCCTCATTTCCTTCTACAATCAGGTAACCCACCATCTGGATAGGAAAAATTAGGTTGACGTCATATACTTGGATTTCAAAAAGGCTTCTGACCTGGTCTCCCATGATGTCCTTATGGTTAAATTGGGAGAATGCAGCCTTGACTACTTTATGGTCTGGTGGCTAGGCAACTGGCTCTGTGGTAGGACCCAAAGGGTATTGATTGACGGAATTGAGTTATCGTGGCAGAAGGTGACCAGCAGCATCCTTCAGGGCTTAGTACTCAGACCAGTGCTCTTCAACATGTTCAGAAATTATTTGGATTGAGGTACTATAAGCAAACTGGCAAAGTTCCCTGAGAACAAAAACCAAACTGTGGGGGAGTGTGGTCATGCTTGAAAACAGGCTGGCAATACCAAGGCTGACTCGGATAGGCTTGTGTGATGGATGGACCTCAACCTGAAGTCGTTTAATACAGAGAAATGTAAAGTGCTCCATCTGGGGAGAAATAATCCACAGCACACTTACAGGCTCAGTAGTGCTACACTTGCCAGCACCACAACTGAATGAGACCTGGGTGTCATGATTGACAACAAAATTAAAACAAGCCAGCAATGCAGCTAGCAAAGCTCATCAAACACTGGCATGCATCCACCAAGGCATCTCAAGCAAGGCAAAGGATGTCATCCTCTCACTCTACTTGGCCTTGGTGAGACTGCAACTGGAGTACTGCATCCAGGTCTGGGTGCTGCACTTCAAGACGGACATGGAGAAGCTCGAGAGAGTCCACCGGAGGGCCACACACATGATAAAAGGCCTGAAGACCAAGTACAAGGAGAGGCTGAGGGACTTGAGATTGTTCAGCCTGGAGAAGAGAAAACTCAGGGGGGACTTAGTGGCAGCCTATAAATATATCAGGGGTATATATCAGGGTTTGGGGGAGCATCTATTCACTAAGGCTCCCCAGGGGAGGACAAGAAATAATGGGAACAAACTGATTGCAGATCACTTCAGGCTAGACATAAGGAAAAACTTCTTTACAAGTGGAGTGCTGAAGGTTTGGAACAGGCTCCCCCCAGAGGTGATACAGTCACCCACCTTGGTGATCTTCAAAAAGCATCTTGACACTCATCTTGCTTTTTGCTGGGGTCATCTGATCCCAGGAGTCTTTCCTGCCCAAGAGCAGGGAGACTGATGATCTGTAAGATTCCTTCCATCCTCTAACAACTATGAAACTATGAAGAGTAATTGGGGAGGGCTGTGCTTCATACTGTACTCAACACTACTGCCATCCTGGTCCAGGTAGGCACCCCCACTCTGAGTGGTATGGATCCAAACATGAAGGAAATTCCTCACTTATAGTTCTGATTCAGCTCAGAGGAAGAGGAGGCATGTGAGTTCAGGCACACCCCTGTGTTTAGCATTCCTACTGGCTAGTTTGTTGGTGCCTCCCTGCAAGTGACTGGGAAATCTGGGTCACCCTTGGGATGTCTCCCAGGTCTCCTTGATCACTGTATAGAAAGACTAGGTACCTAAACCTGCTGATCTGCATCATTCTTCAGAGCAAATGTGTTTTAGGCATTGTGACATATAAGTAAAAGCATCATAGAGGTCAGCTAATACCTGACTTTCATTAGGACTTAGGAGGTTTAAAAATGTCCCCCTTACTCTGCCCTCTACCTCAGTGACTAATGTGAGAAAGATGACTCAGTGAGTCATCTTTTTCACATTAGTCACTGAGGTAGAGGGCAGAGTAAGGGGGACATTTTTGCAGGATTCAGACCCACAGATAGAGTGGTTCAATTCAGGTTTCTGCTACATGTGAGGTGACCTCTGTCTGGGCATGCTTTGGGCTGTAGAAATTGTCTTCTCTACTGTCTGGGGCTGGATGATTCTTAGTGTGTCTGGATTTCAGTATCAGCTCAGGTACACAGCTCTGACTTGTCTGTGGCCTATATCAGCATCTGGAATGACGTGTACCAGTGGGGAAAAAGATTTTCTTGGGAGATTCCTGGAGCAGAACAGATCCAAATTCCCAGACATTTGGGACCTCAGTCAGAATTTGGGAGGAAACAGATAACTGTGAAACAGGAAATATTGAGGGAAGACTGGCTGATCAAAACTGGTTTGTCTAAATTTGGTCACTGGGAGTTGGGCTAGCCTTAGATTGCCAATTGCTGGCAGCAGCACTTTCCAATCCTGTGGCACCCCAAAGCCTTGCTGAATAGTTCCCTTGTTTGAAGGAGCCTGAATGAGTAATAAATGCAGGGAGATCATGCAGCTACCTGTGGCTGCCTGCTGTTACTTCCCTTTCACACCCAGGGGAGAGCTGCACGAAACTAATGACTTCCACTGTTTCACACAAATCCAGCAGCTTTAAACCTCTGATAGGAAAAAGACCGTTTCACAAATGAACTCCTTCTTCCCAACATGTGTTTGCTAAGCGCCCAGAGGCGACAAGGGTAAAAGGCAGGAGAAGCCACATTGTTTCGCTTTATTAACTAAAAGCAAAAAAGTCCTGGAGAAATGCTATTTGAGGGCCGCTTGTTGACCTGCATGCATTTATGTGCCCACATGCATACAGCTGTTTGTATATATAAGCCTGTACTAGGATGCTTGGGTGTGCATATGTCAGTATGTATATGGTTGTATGCATCTGTTTGTGTTTGTGTATTTATGTGTACAATTGCGTATGTATACATGTGTCTTTACATGCATGCCCTCACATATATACATATATATCTAGTTGTATGCATCCATGTGTTTTTCTGAGGATGGTTGTGTAAGCATTTATGTCTGTATGAATACAACTACATTTGCATCTGGCCATGTGTATAGCTGTGTGTGCATACATATATCTATATGTGAATAGCTGTTTAAGTGTGCATGTCTACATGTGTACAGTTTAGTATGTGCTTGCATGTGTCTGTGTTCATGACTGTAGGTGTGTAAAGTAGGGCTCTGCAAAATTTCTTTGGGTGTTTCATTTTGAAGCTATTTCGATGCATTTTGAGCTCGAAACAGCAAAATGTAAATGAAACAAAAGCCTTTGAAATAGGTTCGTAACAAAACAAGGGCACTCAAAACGTTTCTAAAGTTTTGAAACATTTCAAGTTTTGAAGCTGGGCTTACTTGGCTTCAGCGCTGGTCCTAGCCAGCAGCAGCAGCCTCCTGTCATCTGGCACAGATCTAGGGGCCATGCTCTCCGGGAGGATTCTGCACAGTCCCCAGCCCTGCAGGGGGTGCAAGCCCCTGGATCTGCACACCTGATGACAGCATGCCGTTGCTGCTGGCTGGGGCCAAAGGCAGCACCAATCTTTCCAGCGCTCAGCACAGGCTGCGCCTAGCACCCATCCCAGCCAGCAGCAGCAGCCTCCTGTCATCCAGCAGGCAGATTGGGGGCATGCCTGCATTCCCAGGAGGGCTGCGGGGGCTGTGCTGGACTCCTTGATCTGCCTTCTAGATGACAGGAGGCTGTTGCTGCCAGCTGGGACCAGTGCTGGGTGCAGCGTGCACCCAGCGCCGGGAAGATTGGTGCTGCCACTTGCCCTAGGCGGCAGAACCAGCCCCCTGTAATCCGGCAGGAAGATTGTGGCACAGTCCTGCAGCCCTCCTGGGGGTGTGGGCCCCTGGATCTGCGGGCCCCCGGATCTGCGGGCCAATGACAGGAGGCTGCTGCTGTTGGCAAGTGACAGGAGTTTTGCTTGTCAACACCTTGAGGTGCAGTTTCCCAGAAACTCTGTACCTATCTCCTTGAAACTTGGCAGACTCCATGCCCTCAGAAGGGGCTACCATCTCTGCAAGTTTCATCCTAATCAGGCAAGAAATGACAAAGTTTTAGGCATTCTCATGATCCCCAGTATAGCCTACGGGTGAAACATTGAAACAGCGTCGAAACAGTGAAACAGTTTCAACAAAATGAAACGGAACAGTGCTTTCAAAATAAAACAAAACTCAAAATGAAACACTGTTACGTTGAAACATCAGAATGGAAGTTGAAGTGGAATGGGGCTGTTTCACACAGCCCTAGTGTTAAGCCTTCCAAAGAGTGAATTCCTCCTTTTCATTCCTCCTTTGGTTGATGAGAGGATTGGTGGATATGCTTAGAGAGATTCATGGCTACAGCCTAAGTAGCTATAGGCTGTGTATTGGGGATGTGCATGCAGTTGGAAGAAAAGAATTCCCTCCCACCTGGCCAGAGAGCAGCAGTAGCCTGAAGAGCTCCCATGCACCTGACCTCCTACCGCCTTGCATAGTTTGCTTGATCTAGGCAGCCTCTAATTCACAATGGCCCTGGCTCTCTTGGCCATCTCTCCTGATCCAGCCCCAGAGGCATGATGGGAAACGTTGATTTGTGAGGCAAGATGCAAAATTGCCATCCCCAATCACTATTTAATTGTGTCTTCATCCCTAACCTTGATGTGTACCTTCTTGTGCCATCTCAGCCACTGCCCCATTTGGTACCAGCTTGTTTGTGTGACAGGTTTGCCAGTGGCAGTCTAGACCATGGGTTTTGAAAAGTTCAAAAGTGATTGGAGGTGGTTTATGCTGCCCCATCCCACCCAGGGGCCAGGTAAAGAATCTGACTGGAGAAAGTGTGTGGAAGGTCCTGGGTGGGGACTAAAGCCCTGGAGCCACAGAAGAGGCTAATGCATCTGATCCCCAGTGTGAGGCCCAGCAGCTCAGCATACAGGTGGTGCATGGAAGGCCTGAGAGAAATCCAAGCTCTGGAGCTGCAGGCACCAGTTCAGGTATTTTTTCACCTGCCACATGGGAAACCTGGGTTCAATTCCCACCCAAAGCACCAGAGGGGTGAGTTGCCCAGAAAAGGGAATCTCCATTGGGGGGAAGGGTTCCCCTCACTTCTTTCCTCCGCTAACCCTTCCAGGGTGCCAGGGTTCCATGCCTAAAATTATGTGCCATTCTGTGCCTAAAATTTTGTGAACCCTGTGCCCTAAATTTTATGAACCCTGCACCTCAAGCTTTGTTATTGGATTTTCTCTGTTAAATGTATATGTATGCCTAACCCTTACTGAGTTCCCTTTGCTCCCCAGGTTCTTTGGAGGTACCCAGAGGAGTGTACCTTTACAACCCAGAGTTCTCATACCCTCCGGCATATATGTTATATCCTAGCCCTGTTCCCCACTTATTAAATGGTATATGGTTAAGTCCCAACTGGTGTCTTGGCTCTACTCTATAGGGCATAGGACTGGAGCTGTGCATCATAAGCAGGGGGTTTGTCCTCTTCACAGGGCTCCACCTCCCCTACACCCTTTCCTCACCATATCTGCTGGGCTGTACCTATGATCTTACAAGTATGTCCGAATCTATTGACTGGCGGCTCACCCAATCACTCCAAACTTATTTATACCCTTCCAGCTCACAAGTTTAGCAGAGCTCAACTGCCTTCTATTTATGTTACATTCATTTACTTACTCACCCTCAATAAAGAGGGTCCTCACTTATGGCTACTCATTCCGAAAATCCAATATCAATTACTTAGTCCTTGTACTTCCTGGATTAACAGATCTTTCCTCAATCAATTGATTCTCATTTATGCCTCATCAATTAGCATGTTCACAATCCTCAGATTTATTAATCCACTAGGCTACCCTGACCTTCTGCCAGCCCCACCACTGCTGGCCTATCAGCACCAATTCATTTCACTTACAGAGGGGCTCAATGGCTGCTCTCAAAAGGGGCTAACCCCATATCCTAGTTGCAGTGCTGGTGGGTTGAGAAGCCACCTCTTCTCCACCAGTTACTTTTCACCACCTTCCAATCTGGCTGCACAAGTCTTGTCCCCAGGCCAGGGCCCAGGTTCATTGCACCTGGCCTTTCTCTGTGTCTCCACACAGAATTGCACAACTTTCCTCCAGGAGACTGTGCTCTCCCTTCTCCGGGGGTTCAGTGAGTCGACCCTCACTCCTTTGTACCTGCTGGAACTCCCAGAAGCCAATGAACCATGGCTTCCTCAGGCACCTGATGGCCTGCATCCCAGAACCTGCTTGCACTTCTGGGGTTATTTCCAGATTCATAGATTCATAAATTTATAGATGTTAGGGTTGGAAGGGACCTCAATAGATCATCAAGTCCGACCCCCTGCATAGGCAGGAAAGAGTGCTGGGTCTAGATGACCCCAGCTAGATGCTTATCTAACCTCCTCTTGAAGACCCCCAGGGTAGGGGAGAGCACCACCTCCCTTGGGAGCCCATTCCAGACCTTGGCCACTCTAACTGTGAAGAAGTTCTTCCTAATGTCCAATCTAAATCTGCTCTCTGCTAGCTTGTGGCCATTATTTCTTGTAACCCCCGGGGGCGCCTTGGTGAATAAAAACTCACCAATTCCCTTCTGTGCCCCCATGATGAACTTATAGGCAGCCACAAGGTCGCCTCTCAACCTTCTCTTGCGGAGGCTGAAAAGGTCCAGTTTCTCTAGTCTCTCCTCGTAGGGCTTGGTCTGCAGGCCCTTAACCATATGAGTGGCCCTTCTCTGGACCCTCTCCAGGTTATCCGCATCCCTCTTGAAGTTTGGCGCCCAGAATTGCATGCAGTACTCCAACTGCGGTCTGACCAGCGCCTGATAGAGGGGAAGTATCACCTCCTTGGACCTATTCGTCATGCATCTGCTGATGCACGATAAAGTGCCATTGGCTTTTCTGATGGCTTTGTCACACTGCCGACTCATGTTCATCTTGGAGTCCACTAGGACTCCAAGATCCCTTTCCACTTCCGTGCCACCCAGCAGGTCATTCCCTAGGCTGTAGGTGTGCTGGACATTTTTCCTCCCTAGGTACAGCACTTTGCATTTCTCCTTGTTGAACTGCATTCTGCTGTTTTCTGCCCACTTGTCCAACCTGTCCAGGTCTGCTTGCAGCTGTTCCCTGCCCTCTGGCATGTCCACTTCTCCCCATAGCTTTGTGTCATCTGCAAACTTGGACAGAGTACATTTCACTCCCTCGTCTAAGTCGCTGATGAAGACATTAAAGAGTATCGGTCCAAGGACCGAGCCCTGTGGGACCCCACTGCCCACACCCTTCCAGGTCGAAACTGACCCATCCACCAAAGATGGACATGCTGGCCATGGCATATTTCTGGCACTACTCCCAGGTAAGTTTTCTGATTACCCTGAGTGCACTCAAATTCATGCTTGTAATAGGGGCTGGGGAATGGCTTCCTATTACAGTCTGTTATAAATAGGTTCCCTTCTAGCACTCCAGGAGAGAGGCCTAAGAAAGCAGCACAGGAGGTCACTGGTGGAGTCCTAGGGTTTCATACAATAGCTGTGCCTCAGTTCTGGGAAAAAATGATGCCTTGACACCCTGGCCAGTCGTTTGCATCCTAATGCCATTATGCTTGGGATCATAGGAACTGGAAATTGAAACAGACATCCAGAAATCCAGACTGCAATCACAGGCTCCCATGTAAAAAGATTTTCCCATTGTTTCACCAGAACATCTCCCCTGGCTCTTTTGCATACCACAGCTGTGAACGACCTAATAACAAAGAAAACTCTATAGTGTGCCACAAGTAGACAGAAAAGGCAGGGGCACTACCACTGCAGTGGGAAGAAAGTAGGTAAAATAGGCTTAGTTGATCATAGACATGCCCCAGGCTGCACCAAAAGAAAAAAAACCCCAAAACCCTGTTAACTGCCCCTGTCAATGTGACCTGGGTGGATATTCCTTCCTGACATCAAATCTGGTAATTGGTTTGACCCCAAGGCACAATGGGGTGAAAAATGCTGGCCTGCTAAGTCCTGCTGTGGCCACAAAGCCTGCCTGCTGTCAAGGAGATAGGTGCAGGGGGAGTCTGGGGTCTGGGACCCTATACCTCTGGCCACATGCAGGCAAAATGCATGACACGGGTGCTTGGGGGACTGTGTGTGTGTTCAGGTGCGCCCTTCCTGGTGGTGGGGCCTCTGCACAACATGGCAGTGTGCCCCTGTGAGGTCTCCTCCTCCCCTACAGCCTGGGCTTGGTCCACCAGTGTAAACAATGGCAGGTCAAAATAACTTGGCGGGCTCAATACCAATAGCACCAGCAGCATCAAAGGTACCCATACCAAACTGTCACAGAGCCGTTCTTTTTATAAAGGAATTGACAGCAAGAAGTAAAGATGTTGTGTTGGATATATGTTACTCGTGGTGTGTGATGGCTTATCTTGTGTTTTTATGTTTATATGTTTATGATGAAAAAAACCAAAATAGTTAAAAAAAAATATCTTAGGAAGATTTTGGGTTGAAAAACCCTTGGTCAGGCTGAGGAAATACATGCAGTTGGTGTGTCTCCTGGCCCTGGATGAAAGGAATAGTAAAGAAGCCAGAGGCTGGCCTGGCACACAATACAGGCAAGAAAGCCAGTCAGTGAAAATGGAAATGGAGGCATCAGGGGGTGAGGGACAGGCTAGGGGGTGGGGGGGAAAGGGGAATGTAACACCGCAGGTAAAAGTGCAGAGGTGCAGTTTCCAAGAAACCCCTGTACCTCTCTCCTTGAAAGCTTGCAGTCTTCATGGCCTCAGCAGTGGCTACCATCCCTGCAGTTGTCACCCCACTGCACCTTAACACACACACAGTGTCACCAATGTCATGAGTTTTGCTTGTCAGCAGTTTGAGATGCAGTTTTCCAGAAACCCCTGCATCCATCTCCTTGAAACATGGCAGGCTTTGAAGTCTCAGTAAGAGCTACCATTCCCGCAGTTTTCATCCCACTGTGGCTTAACACACGTGTGACATGAGTTTTACTTTAAGTAGTTGAAGTGCAGTTTCCCAGAAACCCCTCTATCTATCACCTTGAAGTTTGGTAGACTTCATGCCCTCAGCAGGAGCTACTATTCCTGCAAGTTTTATCCAAATCGGCCAAAAAACAACAAAGTTATAGATATTTCATTGATTCCCCATTATACCCTATGGACGAATCTCCGAATCTTTTCTGAATTGATTCAGTCGAATCGAATCAGAAAAGCAATTTGAATCTCTGAATCAAATCAACTAAATCCAAATCAGCTGAATCCAAAGCCGAATTGAATAGTTGCCTATTTGCACAGGCCTAGTTCACAACACCTTGTCAGGGAACTTCTGGAGGAACTAGATGTATTTAAATCCACAGGTCCTGATGAAGTGCTGAAGGAACTAGCAGGGGTCATTGCAGGACCTCTGGCACAGCTCTATGAGCACTCGTGGCGCTTGAGCGATGTGCTGGAGGACTGGAAAAGGGCCAATGTGATCCCCATCTTCAAAAAAGGGAGGATGGAGGACCCAGGAAACTATAGACCAGTGAGTCTTACCTCAGTCCTGGGGAAGCTTTTCGAAAGAATTATCCTGGCACATGTCCAGGAAGGGCCAGCAGGGGAGGTTATGCTCAGGAGCAACCAGCATGGGTTCATTAGGGGCAGGTCTTGTCAAACCAACCTGGTGGCCTTCTACGACCAGGTCACCAAGTCCTTGGATGCAGGTGTCACAGTGGATATAGTTTTTCTGGACTTCAGGAAGACCTTCGACACAGTCTCTCACCCCATTCTCAGTAAGAAACTAGGAGACAGTGGTGTTGATGCCTACAGGGTCAGATGGGTCACTAACTGGCTGGAGGGCCGAACCCAGAGGGTGGTGGTGGACGGGTCTTATTCGACCTGGAGGGATGTGGGCAGTGGGGTTCCCCAGGGCTTGGTCCTCGGGCCCACACTATTCAACATCATCAGTGACTTGGGCAAGGGGGTAGAAAGTACCCTGTTCAAGTTTGCAGATGACACTAAGATGTGGGGGGAAGTGGATATGCTAGTAGGAAGGAACAAGCTACAAGCGGATCTAGACAGGTTACAGGGGTGGGCCGAAGAGCACAGGATGGGATTCAACACTGACAAGTGCAGGGTAATGCACCTGGGGAGGAAGAACCAGCGGCACACCTACAGTCTGGGGAGCTCCCTTCTCACCAGTGTTGAGACAGATAAGGATCCTGGAGTCATCACTGATGCCACAACGAACATGGGCCAACAGTGTGGGGACGCAGTCAGGAACCCAACCATACCTTGTCGTACATCCACAGATGTGTCTCAAGCAGGTCCAAAGAGGTGATCCTCCCCCTCTACATGACACTGGTCAGGCCACAGCTGGAGTACTGCGTCCAGTTCTGGGCACCGCACTTCAGGAGGGATGTGGCCAATATGGAGAGGGTCCAGAGGAGGGCCACCCACATGATCAGGGGTCAGCAGGGCAGGTTCTACGAGGAGAGGCTGAGGGACCTGAACCTGTTCAGCCTCCAAAAGAGAAGGCTGAGAGGGGATCTAGTGTCAGTCTACAAACTAGTTAAGGGGGACCAGCAGGCATTGGGAGAGTTCCTGTTCCCCCGAGCAATCCCGGGAGTTACAAGCAACAACAGACACAAGCTAGCAGAAGGTAGTTTCAGGCTAGACATTAGGAAGCGCTATTTCACTGTCAGGGCGGCTAGGACCTGGAACCAACTTCCAAAAGAAGTGATGCTGGCTCCTACCCTGGGGGTCTTTAAAAGGAGGCTGGATGAACATCTGGCCGGGTTCGTTTGACCCCAGTACTCTTTCCTGCCACGGCAGGGGGTCGGACTAGGTGATCTCCTCAGGTCCCTTCCGACCCTACCAACTATGAAACTATGTAACTGAGAGAGCAAGCTGTGTTTGTACAGGTGCATGCATTGCACTGCCACCTGATGGTGAAGGTATATGGGCAACAGTAGAAAAATATGGAGCACAGACCTGCAGTTTGTGTATCATCAGCAGCTCTGTGATTTTCCACTACAGGCTGATGCCATAGACAGCTGATTCTCCTGACTATTTTTTAAGCTATGCTTTGCTTGGCATTAATTGCATCAAAATAAAACTATCCAGCCAGCAATAATGCTCAATGCTTTAAAAGGCAAGAGCACATGAGATGTGAATTCTTGGAATTGGCTGAGTCTACACATTTCTTTTTAAAATAACTTTGCTGTAGTAGCTGTTTGCTGGGTGAAAGGGTGTTACTGCCTCTCTATGTGTTCTGAAAAGGCAGGAAACCTGGAGGACCAGAATGGTCAGTCTCAGAAGCTGTTAATGCCCACTATTAGAGTTTATAAGAAAATGTTGTACTTTATGGGGCAATAACTAAGCTGGCCTCTGTCCATTGTTTTAAGGGCTGCAGTACTGCATCTAGTGAACTTCACTTGTCCAGGAAATGCTCATATCTTGGAAAATTCTCCGTGGGTTCTCATGCAACCATCTGCAGTGGAGATTCTAGAAGACCTTAGGGCTCCTACAGAGATGCAGTGAGGCTGCTCTGATGTGTTATAATTCTAGGAAATTACAATTATAATTCTAGGAAATTATAATTCCAGATATTAACATGTTCTAGCAGCCTCCAGCATAACATGTATTGGCATCTCCACACTGAAAAATGATGGCGGGGCACTTAAAACTAAAGCTGGTTCAATGAGCTTTAGTTCAAAGCACCCCACCACCATTTTTCAGCTGGGGACGTTGATACACATGATGCTGGGGCATTTTTAATTAGTGGGGCTTGCTAATTAAAGCACCCACCTTCCGCCTTCCAGAGCACATGTATAAATGCCCTTAGAGTCTTTCTATCAAGATCATTTTGTGTTTAACTACTGTATCATTTCAAGATGTACACATCTATATAATAAGCATATATTATACAAAGCAGGTTTAACAAATACAATCCCACTTTTGATGGGCTTCTTAAACCAGCCCTTTAAACTATGATCTAGAGGAGCCCGCCCCCACCAACCACCCCAGCACTGTCTGGTGCTTAGAGTCACCAGAGTGTGAGGTATAAACAGGGCATGCAGGTAAATTGTAAAAAAATTCTAATGTATGACATCAGAATCCCACCAGGTGTTAAAGTTAATGCAGTATTAAGGTGTTCAGTAACTCACAGAATCAGCTCCTTTTAATGAAACCTAATGAAGTCACTCAAGCACAAGGCTTACTGGTCTGTGAATTCTGCTGTCTCCTTTTATCATAGAAAACTCTGATTAACAAACTGCTGGAGTTGGCTAGGCTCATTTTAAAAAGAGCTGGTAAATATGGTTTTTTATTGCAAATAATGAAGTGGAAAATATGCCAACAAATTATTTCTTAATCTACCCATCTTCTTGCCCTGTCTCTCTCTTATAACAGCATACATCATCATAGTATCTTAGCACCCCTCAAGGTATCATAGGAAGCACGACTGGACAGTGCTTAGTGGATTAGAAATTCTTTGGGGTTTGGCAATATAAAATATTCCATTTCTAGATTACTGATCTCAGTTTAGCTCAGGTGGGTATTAGGTAACTACAAATTACCTCTATCAGGTATCTTCATCTGACAAATAGTCCTGGGTTTAATTCCTTGAAGCCTTGTGTGTTTTATATGAGATAGTCACTGGATAAGAAGCACTAATAAACCTGAGGGCAGGGGCTAAAACCCAAGACTCTCCTCTTCTAGCTATGTGCCAAGGCCCTAAACTAGACAGTCAGGCTCCTTTTTGCTTGCTCTTCTCGCCCTATAGCTCTTTCATTCTCAGTTTCAACAAGAGGGATGGAGGCTGCTATCTTCCCCTGCCTTGGTGGTTAGAATCCTTCCATTCGACATGGGAGATGAAACCCTTCTGCTTCAGGAGGCCTATAATATAGGATAACTAATTCTGGAATGCGGCTCTATCCACTAGATGACAATATAAAATGTGTTTTCAGTACCACTACTTCCCCTTCCCCCTGGATTTTTTGAAGGAAGGAGACCATGGCTTATCTGGCTTATGCAGAACCCATTGGTGTTGCTGGGTGCATCTACATGTGCACTTTACAAAGTTGACTAATTAGCTCTTCAGTAAAGCATCACCATTTACACGTGCGCTGGCTTTAGAGCACAGTAAATTAATTAATTGTGCTGTAAGATAGTACTATCCTATCCCTGACTACTATCTTATGGTGGAGTAATTAAGTGTGATGAAATGCCTATGTAGATGTTGACAGGGGCTGGCTGGAGCATGAGGGTGCTAAAGTGCAGGGGCTGCCTGATGCATGGCTCTGCACTTTAGCACTCTTGTCCCCCAACCAGACCCTCTGCTGCCCAATGCTGCCACCTGAAGCATGGGGCTGACCCTATGAGCCTGCTGCCAGCCTGGAGCTGTTCTGTCCTGGCTCAAACTGCTGCTGTCCCAGGTGCATATATAGACGCTGCGCCTGGGAGTAACTGACTCCAGCTTGAACTTCTCCAGAGTTTATTATGTCCCATTCATTTCACCTAGACCAGGCCCCTCAGGGAATTTAGATGCTGCTCTGCCTAGTTTCTAGACACAAATGGGGTGGGGCATAGGGAGGAGCAAGGAACTGAGCTGCTCACAGACAGGCAGGTCTGGACATTTGCAGAAACAGAACCTCAGGCACATAGGCAAGATTCAGGTTACAAAGGGTAAGTACCTCTAGGGTTAGGTGATGGCTGAGAAAAGGGGTTTTTTTGGATTGCAGTTTTGGGTGCCAGTCCCTTACCTGGACCTGGGAGTAGGTTTTGCCTTCAGGTACACCCACAAAACCCTGTTCTTGTTAGTGGGAGACCATAACACCATCAATGGAACTCAAATATAACTTATCATGGGTTGCCTTTTATAGTAACCTTTCTTTAGAAAAGATGAGAGTTTGTTAGAGAGAATAATATGTTGGTTTTTTTTTAAGTATTTCCCCTGTATCAGAAAAGAAATCTGTATTGGTAATGCAAAACCATGAGCTGGCTGAAAATACTATGGCTGGGGCTTCACTGAACAAATATTTACAACTGTTTTTATCTGTTTTTATGAGAGACAGGTGCTCAGTTCTGATTTATTAGTAAGTATGCTACACTACATTCTTATTTGCATAATTTTCTCTACTCTGTCAAGCCATGTAGTACTATCACCAGGTGCCTTCTGCAGGGTTTCTTTAGTAGCCAGGGAAAGTTCTGTCTTACAAGTATCTCCTCATTCAAACAATACAATATATGTCTTATGCACTAGCTCCATTTGCTAAGTGATTCCAGAGCACTGTCTATGGTAGGTAAATATCATTGCCTCCATTTTACAGATGGGGAAACTAAGGCATAGGGAAGCCAAGTAAGCTGCCTAAGATCATGAAGCAGATCAGTGGAAGACCAAGGAATAGAGCTCACACTTCTGATTTCACCTTACATATTCCAGTCACAACATCTCCTGTCTGCTTTGCTTGGTTTGTGCATTGGTCACTGCTCAGGGGTACTCAGAAGATTAAGTACTGTTTGTAAACTGCGCTGCAACCTTTGGATGAAAGTATCTCTAGGAGGGTAAATGCTGTTACATACCCAGGAAAAAAAAGCGTTAGGACTCCATCATAATTTATTGTCTATCAGGTCTTAACTGAGCATCTCAACCTCTTTCATCCTTTAATGAATATACAGCCCCATTTTGTGCTGAGAAACTAAGGCAGACATAGTACAGGTAAGAAAAACAGTCATTTCTACATGTCTTTACACCTCTAACATCATCTGGCCCTTAGCTTCACAGTTCAATCCTTTGTAGGGCTCATGTATTTTGTAGGGCTCATGTGCCCTCTGATCCCCAAGTCAGCAGTGTTGCTACAGGCAGAGGCAGGCAGGCATGCGTGCAGAGTGCAGTCCAGCAGGGAGGCGGAGTGGCATGATGTGCCAGGCCAGTGGGCATGTAGACACTGCTGCTTCTATCTACATTGCACGGCCCAATTTCTCCTGAGCAGCAGCTGGAGGTGGGGGTCAGGCTGGGCTGGACACTGCCCTCCTCTCCCTCCTGCCTGGGATGGGGATTGGCTGGGGTGGGATGTGGCAGGCAGAGCATACTGCTGTGAGTGTGGTTTGCTCATGCATCAGTGTGTTTGTGTATGTAGTGGTCACCCATGTTACTTACCCCAAAGGCTGGCTCTGCACTTCAGCCCTGACATGCCACCCTTCCTGGCATATTGTTTCTGAGCCCAGCATGTCAATCATGCTGCAAAGGTTTTGCGATGTGCCCAGATGGAGACAGAGGACAAAACCTGCCAAACCTATTTCACGTAGGCCCTCAGTTAGAAACTGCAGTATCATCCCCAGGAGTGAGGATACCTTTATCTTGAAGAACATTCACTCAAGCTGCTTTTCAGCTAGATTCCTCTTTGCGCTGCATTTGCTGTAAATGGTAACAACATTCTGCATTTAGAAATGTCCATTTTTTTTTATTTGACCATACTCCTCCCCTTGCCCTCTTCATTGGGTCACTCCTCTTCACAAAACAAAGACTGTTTCCTCATACAGCAAGCCTGCAACTGTTGTTGCAATTCACACAGTGTTTGCTAACAACATGCACATTGAGGAGAGATGCTACAGCTAGGGCTATGCAAAATATTCAGCAGGGCCTGAGAACAAAATGAAAATCACTCATGCGTCAGAAAAGACATTAAGCTATAATGTCCCTGGTATAACTTCTCTGACTGCAAAGACACAGGCAGAATTGGAGTTTCTGTTAATTACCATCTCCCTCCCTCCTTCCCTCCTACTCCTTTTCACTGAATGTGGTGAAACATGAGCCCTTCCTTTGATTTTCACACCGACCTGTGCTTGATGCAAAGCATTTATACTAGTACATCTTTCTTGCTGAAACAGAAACGTTTCTAAATCCTCATCAATAAAGTGAGCGCGTGCGCGCACACACCCTGTGAGGCAAGGTCACAGATATCTTTGTGCACTTGTCTCAAAACAGCCTTTTTGAATCTGATACTATACACCCTCTTACCAGGTTTTAATAAGAGTGTGAGAGACAAGACCTGGTTAATTTGTTGATCAGGCAAAACTCTTTGTTGGTGTCCTTGTGGTAGAGAGAAGTCATCTGTATAAACATCTCTAAACAAGAGCATGCTCTTGAGAATCCATAAATAAATGCAACAGACTAGCAGGACTAAAGCATTATATCTTAGCTCCACTGTCCAATAACACTTCATAATCCCAAGGACATTATTTTAACTCAGGAGACTGAAATATGAGTGAATATTAATTCTAATAACCTTCACATCTAGTAGGGAGGCAAGAATGGCAAACACTCCCTGAAAGGCCTGTAGCAGAGCAGCTAATTTGAGCACAGGATTAGTATCTTCTGCATTTATCAAAGGTCTGATTGTCTGACAGAAATGCCAGGTTACCCCACAGGGTCACACTCATGCTGATGTCTTAGCAGTCTTTATACATACTCCCCTTCACACATGCATACACACACACCCATGGACCCTGCCCTCACAAACTGGTTGAGGCATCAAAATCCATGGATGCCAAGCCCATGTATGGAGTGCCTATGCCTCTACTGGGTGCTGTGTACCCTCCTCACTGCATGCCTTGGTTGTCTGGCTCCAGTGCTAGCAGATCAGTGCATGACAGAAAGCACCATAGAAAATTTCTTCCCTGTGTTCTGGGTTGGGATATGGAAAAAACTGGAGGTCAAATTTCCAAATGTGAACTTCTGAGTTTTACTAGTTAAATGTGACCGTGGACCCCCAACATGGACCTGTGTGCTGCCAAAAAGACTTTGGACATGCACACACTGAAGAATTAGGGCTCCCCATCTACCATGAAGAGAGGAGGACTTGATTCTGTGAACTGCCAACACTTGATAAGAAGCATTTCTTATCTGTCTAAGGGCAACACCTACCTGGCCTCCATGCCAAACCTGGTCCAGAAGCATGCTTCATCCACTCTCACGTGCTTTTTGTTCACAAAACCCTGAAAATGTGTCAGAAAATATATGCAAATCAAGTGCTGTGGCTGCCTTGAAGCAGTGGTAAGCAATTGGCCATCTTTGCTTTTAGGGTTTTCTAAGTCTTGGACATGGTCATTTGCATGGTTTGAGCACCTCTAAGGCAGGTACCATACTTAGTTTCCATGATTTGATGTGTGTAAAGTGTGAGGTAGTACTTCAAGGGAATATTTCACTAGAACATGGAAATGGTATAGATGAGGCCTACAATGCCTGTGTGGGTCCCTTTACTATAACAGCGAGCACTTGGATGTAATTATCCTCACAATGTCCCTGCAGTCTGTTCTTCCCATTACAGATGATATCTAGCAGGAAGCTGACATGGGAGGAAGGAATTGAACTGAAGCCTCCCAAGTCACACTCATCTCTTCTAATCAATGGTCCATCTCTTCTCCTGAGAGCTACTAGGCAATTTGGCAGTTGAGGATACTTGGCATCTTCCAGCCTTAACCCCTGTGTAACTAACTCTGGGATGTGCTCTCTCTGCCTGACTCATCCATCTCCTTTGGGATTGAGTGTAATGATCTAAAACTCAGATTAGCTTCACTATACAAAAATTGCCATAGAAATACTTCCTAAATTTCCTCCAAATATAGAATTTATCTCCAAGTTATCTTTCAGGATAGCTAACACAAGCAAAATTCACTCATGGACTAGGACCAGCTCTTGTATTTCTATCAAGGATGAAAATGGATCTTTCCCCTCAGAGAGCAAGTAAGAGCTTCCCTCCTGATCTAGCAGTGGGACATGTTTTTATTTTCTAAATCTCACTGATCACTACATATTGACCAGTGAAATTCAGTCACTACTTTCCGCAGTTCCAAAATATACTGTTTTTTTTCCCCTCCTGAGACCTGAACCAGGACTTTACAGGCAGAAGGATTAAAATACATTGTCAATCCATTTTAAAGTTCCCTGAAATATGTCTAAAAACAGTTTTACAATAAAATATAGAGCATAGAATGAAAACTGGATGCTAAGGCAAAAAATGGTGCAAAGATCATATTGGCGTAAAGTTAGGGTAACCAGCAGACTCCTGCATCTGAAAGTCTTTATTTTTCACTGGAAGTTAGATGCTCCTCGCACATTTCCTGGCAAGAAATTGTGGTTGAAATTGTGGCTAGTCTTTTATCTCATTTGAATTCTACCATCTTGAATGTTTTTCTCAAGGTGCGTAAAAATGAAATATGTGGAATGAAAGGAGGTAATGTGGAATAAGCAGGGAGTGAGGGTGAGGGAGAGATAAAGGATATGCTTATCCATAAACATATATGAACTCCTAAGTGACCCTCCTACTTTGGTGAGGAGAGGCTTGCTTCCATTTACAGTATTTAGCTGCATCCAATTTCCCAACAACTTAAATTATGGTAAACAGAAAGAAGGGGTTATTCTGACTTCATTCAGAATAAAAATATTCACGTAGGTGACTGAGCTGCTTTAACTAAGCTGGTTTACAATCACACCTTAAGTTACATCAGAGCTCTGTATGGAAACAAGCCCTATACAGTAATTCAAAATGCTCTGCCAGGCATTCCAGTTAACAGTATAAAGTGGCTTATTCTAAGGCAGTTTTTCAACTCTGCTGTAGGGGGAGCTATTGTAGTTTCAAAACGTTCCCACTTCTCACATAAATTATCCAGTGGGTTTTCAGTTAATTTCATTTTCCTTTTAGAGAGTATTTGCAAATGGCTCAAAGTTTCATATTGTGCAGTTTGCTTCCAAGCTAACTTAAACTGAAAATGATCATATCTTTCTCCTAATGACTCCCTGCTGCAATTTGGGACAGTTAGTTCATGAAGTAAATCGTAAATGATGGCTGACAAAGAACATTTACTTGTACCTCAGAATCAAATTCGTACATACAGCAGAACACATGCACATACAGATACAGACCTAAGCAAGTGCATTGAAGGCTGTATCAGCCAGAGACTGAACTGTGAAAATTCATCAACTGAGAGCTACTCAATTGCAGTGAGGATCTTACAGTCTCCCTCCCCAGAGATGCTCCTGCCCTCACTGATTATGAAAAGCAAACCAGAAACTCTAAGGGGTTCTACTGGGTAGGTAATTTTTTCACTGAGATCAGCCAGGAAGAAACACAGACTTTGGATCATTTTCTGCTGCACCTTTTCAACATTACACCAGTGTAATTGAGCACAGTATTTGGCCCTTTTTACCTCATCTTGATAATGCTTATGAAATAACCAAGGCCTGGGCCAAATCATCCAGCCAAAACCAGTCATCCAGTAATCCTTGCTCAAGCAAAACTCTGAGATAGGCTGAGACCAAAGGGGGTCTGACTGAGCAAGAACCTTCATCAACTGAGGAGAGCTCACACAAGACCCTTGTTGAACAAGCTGCTCTTGACTTCCTAAAGGAAGATGCTATGATTTGTTTTAAAAGAGGGGATTTTTTTAGCTCTCATCTTTGCAATACCCTGAGTCCAACTCCAGGATGTGACCAATCAATAGTGTAACTAGGGAGGGCAAGAAGGGCATGAATCCTGGGTGCTGACTTAGAGGGGGTGCCTGTTACCAGGTGTCTTTCCATGGAACATACAGGCCTGCACAACCTGGCCATTGGGAGTCAGGCAGCCACAGCTGGGCAGGGGCAGCACCATGCCCAGCAGTGTATCTGGTGGGAGGGAAAGAAGGTGGATTGATGCCCCTTTCCTTCAGGGGCTTTGCCATGGGAGGGTCACCCTGCCTCAGGGGATGGTGAGGATCAGGGCAACAGGAGGGGCCCCTGGTGCCACTGTATATTCTTCAGAAGCAGCAGTAGTCCAGTGCATGCTACTAAAGCAGCAGTAGCTGCTGCTCAAGTGAGTAGAATCCAGGCAAGACATTTCTTCCTCTCCGTGTCTCTGTCACTCCCTACCACCCCACTCTCTAGTGGTCAGGAGCAGGTCTGACCTCTGCCCCCTAGTATGAACAAGCTTCCTGACCCCAGTCCTCCAGTACTGAAAAAACTTAGGATGCCTCTATGAACTATATACTTCAGTGAAGTGAGACATTTGGCTCCACAGATTACAAAACAGGATCATTCTTTGAACCTCAGTTCTCATTCATTGCTGTGCAAGGACTTGCTGAGGTGGCTATGGCAGGGTGCCTAGCAGACCCCAACATCTCATGGACTCTGACTGAGAGTTGAGAGTTGCATATCACTTTTTACCAAAAGGAGTTTAGAGATCAATATTCTAGCAATTGTTCTTACTCTTTCATCTAGATTTACCACTGCTAATTTATGTACAGCACTGGAAGGGGAAATTTTAGGAAGGCCAATGAAATATACTCATGCAATGAGGGAGTCACTGCTGTGAAAGTCAGTTCTGCAGCTAGGTTTCCCTGAAAATGCATTTGCCTTGGCTTATATGAGTGCATATGTTCATTTATACTGAAACATGGGTGCAAATTGTTCTGTGTAACTTAGGGTTGAAAATTCACTGTTTATCTATTGCATCTTGGAAAAATCAGACCTACTCCTGGGTCTTTTGAAAGGTTTTCCTGTTTTACAGCTTTAACTTCCTTTGTTGGAACGAAAATACTCTGTACTTGTAATTCCAAACTTTGCTTTGAACCAGCACAAATAAAGCATAAGTAACAGAATAGTTTCTAGGGGAATCTATTTCTAGTCACAGCACCAGTTCAAATATTTATAAAGCAAATCCCAGAAAAAAACAAACAACTGAACAAGAAGGTTAAATAGATTTTTTAAAGACCAACTTATGTATATTTCACTGTTTGCTCTAAAATTCAAGTATAAAGAAATGAAGGCATTATTATGTAATTGTCCTCTAAAGAGTCCTTTATATGTCTTTTATATGTTTTCCTAATAAATGTCATTTCATATGAATATAAAATGAATATATAATGACATCTACTGGGAGTAAATATGAGAGACATATAAAAAGGACCCTTTGGGAGCCAAATGTGCATGCATGCACATGCACAGTCACATGCAGCTATGCATATATACCCACAGAATATCACAATATATGCAATCATTAAAAAAGACAGTGCCAAGATGAAAAAATCCAGTATGCAAATAAAGAAACAAAGAAATATTGTTTGTACTAGTAATGTCACCCAGCATAAGTAAATTAAATTCATTGCTTAAAGTTTAGCTTGCTTTGCTGTACTATATGAACAGAAATGCTTTTCTCCTACATGGAAAATGTTCATTTTTCATTGAAAAACAAACTATTATAAAATTGAAAACCAAAGATTTAGGGTTTGTGGATTTTCAGGTTTTCATCAGAAAGTCAATATTTTCCATGGAAAGCAAATATAACTGTTCTTTTTGCCTGAAACCCAATTTTCCAAGAAAAAAAAAAAGGTTTGATGGATAATTTGCACCTATTCCTAGTCATTGGCATTAGTGCTATTGTTATTTCATTTATTATTAACTTTTTACATTTAAATTTTCTTAAAAAGTGAAAACAACTGGAAAATTCCTCTATGTGACAGACTCAGTTTCTGGTCAGTTTCATTTCTTTATTCTCATTCTCATATACTAGCACAATAGTTCTGTGGCTTGATTTAAATGTCAGAAAAAGTCCCCCTCCCCCTTGCATTTTTGTTTTAAAAGCAATAATTTCTACACACCTGAAGTTTTATAACCTCTTTTTCCCCTTCCCCCACTCCTTTTTGTGGGGTGGGTGGAGCATAAACTCACTAAACAGCTTTGCTTCAATTTGAAAATTTGAAAGACAGCACCACAGCATCAAGTGCAAGTAAACAGGACAATAAGATGTTCTTGTATGTCAATAATATAACCGGCCAAATTTTGGGCTTCTTACTATTGATATGTGATAAAATGATACAAAAATGAAAAAGAATGCTGAAACAAAGCATTTAATTTGGGAATGAAATTTTAAAAGGTTTCCAAAATGAAACAAAATTATTTGAAGAAAATTGCCGTTTCATGCAAGTTTTCTAAAATATGGTTTTTGTTCCAGTTCGAAAGGAAAATACATTTCAAAATGTTGAACTCTCTCAGGAAATGAAAATTTCACATTTGACCTGCTCTAGCCCTGTTCCTGAACAGGCCCTTTTAACTCTACTGTAAATGGAATAATAAATTCTTTATTTTGTGTTACAAGAAATCCCCCATTATCAATGACTCTATGATTGCACAGGGCAGTGTTTCTCTTGTGCATGTAAGTCAAAATGTGAAATTATATATATATATATATATATATATATATATATATATATATATATATATATATATATTAATTAGGCAAAACACAAGCTGAGCCTAGGAATGGCTATTTTTGCAGGCTCTCTGTGAAAGATGCTTTCCTTTCCATTTCATTTTAATTGTAGTAAGCACATAACCTGTTTTTCAATTTCATTTCCTTTTCTAGGAGTGACCCAAGCTTTGTGTTTCCTTTTTGGGCAGATTGAAATAAAGTATTTGAACAAATGCCATGAGCACTTAGAAATCTCTTCTATGTTTACTCTCCCTTGCTTTCCTTCTGTCCATCTTCTGTAGTGCCAGCTCTTAAAACCTTGAGTGCTGTCTATCTAAATCAATGTGTCTTATAGCCAGGCTGTGGTACAAATTCATTAACTTTTGTACATTGGAAATGTTCCTTTATTAATTCTCTAGTTGTGTTCTTTCAGTTGTTGAACAGTTGAGCTTTTGTGCAAAGCAGCAACAGAAAGACTGGATCTCCTTGAAATCCATTAGGTGCATACCACTGGGAGAGTGTCATTCATCCAACAAATATTTATGTTCATTATAGAAAAAAGGTCTCCCAGAAAGAGCTTTGTTTTCTTGCAAACTCCCTTGAAAACATATGATGAGATCAATAGTTTTAAAACTGTGACTCACAGAGACACAGGTGGACAAGTTCTTATTGTGTTTGTAGTTACCTAAGGCACTTATACAGACTGCATTATCTAAGTATCTTAACACTTCAGTGTCTAATGTACTTTGCATCTTCCATAAGGCAGGAAAATATAGTTATTCTCTGTTTTAGAGATGCACAACTTGGAGACTGAGGGTATGTCTATGTACTTCCACAGAACTCTCAAAAGGCATGTTTCCACCCACCCAAGCTCACTCTGCATGCCTCATGCCCAGGAACCTCTATTGCTTCTTGCAAGTGCACAAGAACCAGAGTGTTTAAGGACATCATTAGGGGTGGTGACACAAATTAGGTTTTATTGCCTTATTTTGGGGGTTGGCACAGGCAGATTTGGAGCAGGTGTGGGGGGTGGGGGGGCAGCATGGACATACCCTGAATGACTTGTCTAGGGTCACACAAGAAGTCTGGAGCAGAGCAGGAACTCATCAATCCTCTATTTCCTGAGCTCAGGTTGATGTAACCATTAGACCATTCCTTCTCTCCTTCAGGTAATGACCAGTCTGTGTACATATGCTTAGCAAGATCGATTGATATGTCACTGGAGTTACTCCTCCTGTCCTGCTCTTTGAGTGAGGCCAGAATAAGCCCCATGGAACTGAGTGTCCTGTTTCAATTAGCAGGCAGTGAGTTCAGTCCAAGGAAATCTGTGAAACTTCTCTTGAAATCCATAGGGAATCTCCATATGAGAAACTAGAGGAAGACATTCTTCTCATAAGAGGAGCTGCATGCAGACCATTAGAAGACAGCAATGAACTTCTCCACCTCCTCTGTTCCTTCCAAAAGGAAAACATGTATTGCTTAGTTGTGAGGAGGTGCTATAGGGCCTGGGCCCCTTCAGGCTTATGCCTTCCCCATGTATGCCATCTGGCTAAGAAGGAGTTTATGTTACCTCCTCACCTGCTCTCCAGAATTAATTTTCTTATTTGCCATGACTTTGATTTTTCTCTGGGAGTAGATTCCATGGGGAGATCATTCCAGTCATGTAGGAAGAATCTCTTTGTGGGTCTCTGCTTCTCCTACACCCTACCCTTACCATACCCTGGATGTTGGTTCTGATAGATTTCTTCATGGGATGGGCCCCCCTGTAGCCAATATGAGACAGTTCCATGATGGCCAGGGGCCAGGAAAACCCACAGAGTTGGTATTCAAACTCCTGGGAGTGGGGAATGGGTACTGTCCTAGTCCTTGCTCCCTAGCAGTTCCAGCAGCCAAGTCACAATTCAATTAACAGCTACAAAAGGAGAGTTCATGTTTCAGTGTCCCCAAAATTGAGGCCCAGGGTCAGTCCCAAAGACAAGTATTTTATTGGTGTGCTTCACCCTACCTGCCCCTTTAAGTCAGGGCCATTACTGTCCCTGCCCAAAATCAGGAAGTCAAATTATATCTGAATCAAGAGAAACAGAAAAAAGAAAGAAAGAAAGTCTTCTTCAAGGGATCAGCCTTCTGGATCCCCCTACAATTCCCTGGCACTTACTTGGTGGCAGCTCCAACTGGCTTCAGGTACACAATCCCCATGCTCCAGCAGCAGTGCTTCTCTCTGCAGTGTCCCTCTGACCACCAGTACCTCTTGCTGAGTGCCTCTGTGCTGCTGATGGCTGCAGGCAGATGCTGGAAGGAGAGTCCCATGGTGACTCTGCTTCCCAGACACTGAGATCTCTCCATGGCTGCCGGTAAGTGGGATTCTTAACTTAATTTGTTCGTTCACTTACTTGATGATTTGAATAAGGTGCATACTAGCCCCTAGGTCACAGCTGCTCCTCTAATTCAGGTGGTTTGGGGTTTTTTGTTCAGCACATTCCCCCTATCTCACCTGCCATGATTTGTTGGATCAAATAAAATAGAGGGAGGCTTGCTGTTCTTAATTACTGTTGACCTTTGCACACATAAGGACTTTTTTTTATATTCTATTCTACTTTTGTGGGGCACTGTTATATGTAAGCTGCTGGTACGTTATCCCTGTGGTGCTCTCTGTTATCTTATCCTTATCATTAATTTTTTGGCAGGCTGCAGGACTGTGGACCCCTGGATTTTCCACAGGTACACCTGTCCTGAAGCACCACCACTCATGGTTGGTAGTTTCCCTTCTCTTCAGGTTCCCAGGCTGAAATCCTTGTTGCCATGCTGGATCTCGCTGATTGTGTTCTCTTCTTACCAAGTACAGGTAAGTATGAAGACTACTCCGAGTCTCAGAAAGAGAGAATTTCCTATTCTCCTCCTTTACCCCTCCCGGGGCATTGTCTCTGCTTTCATTTTCCTCAATGCTCTGTCTCTTCTCTACTCTTGTCTCTCTCTCTTCCAATTGTTGCTGGGCATGCTTTTTTTTAACTGTTCTCCATCCAATACCCAGCCAACCAGAACCAACAGGAGCTAATGAATTTCAGTGCTTCTGATTTTCCTGTTCCTCATTCTTTCATTTCTTTGTGTCTATCACCAGGTAAGTGTTTGTGCTTGGAGCAGTCTCTCCAGCATACCTCATACTCTTTGGGGACCTTCTCCTGGGTCCCTGTAGCCTCTTTAAGGTGGGCATCATATCCTTGCTGCCACACTGCCCCTCTCTGGGGCTGGAAGTATCCTTCTGCACTTGCCAGCCCCCAATCCTGAGTAAGCATTCACTTCAGAAATGCAGGCTTCCACGGCAATCCTTCTCCTGAGGTGAGTACAGGGAAATTATTCTTCTCCCTGGGATCCCCTCCAGTCCCAATACTTTCCTCTTCACAAAGCTACATTTTCCAGTGAAATAGTTTTACTCTTCATGTGCCATTTGCAAAATCTGCTGATGGCTGATGCTCAAAGAATAAGAGAGTGCAAGCCTATGCAAGTAGTCACATTCACACCTTGATGCGGGGAGCTCACTTGCAAAGAATGAAAGATGGACCTGAAAGAAAGAAGAAAGAAGGATGTAGGGAGACAGAAACACAGAAGAACTGGGGTAACATTTAGGCCTGGAGTCAATAGGTGCAGCCCCCCCAAAAAATCAAGGAGAGGATAGAATTTATTCTATTGGGAGCTGTAAGGAAGAAAAGTGTTGACAATTGCTGTTCAGACCAGTCTGCTTCTAGTCATGTTTATTCATAGGATGGACAAGTTCATCAAGAGCCAATGCCAACCACCCAAATTTCATAGATCCATAGATTCTGTGGCCAGGAGGGATCATTCTGATCATCTAATCTGAACGTAGCTTACTACAAATCAGGGGTCCTCTCCAGTAGTGTTTGCAGTAAGCCCATACTGTCTATTTGAGTTAGAGCATCTCTTTCATAAAGACATCCAAGCTTGGTTTGCACAAAGTATGAAATGAGCCAGAATTTATAAATTGCATTCAGTTATTATTTAACTTGCAGTGTTTGTTTGTTTTAATTTTTCCCTGCCATTGCATGTCCTAATCAAGCCAAGGTGAAGAATTCAATGGCCAAAATTCTGCAAGAAGTTTATCCCATAAAGAACTTCTGCCTAATACAGCAGCCAGCAGCTCTTCTAGCCTGTTGGTAAGAAAAGTGTAGGTTGGAGCAGAAGTTTGGGCCTGAGGTCAGGTACTGTGTTTAGCTGACTTTAAGTAGGTCAAACAGTGATCTCCGTCTGGCCTGTCTGTGAAGACTGATGTAACCCACAGTAGCTTGAGGTGCTGGGTGCACCCCAAAATGCTGTGCACCGAGCATTGTCTGAGTGGGGTGCTAGCCACTAAGGCTGTGCAAAGCTTTGGTAGCTGATACAATTTGGAGGAGATTCAACCTGATTTGGTGGCTGAACCTCCGAATCTGAATTGAATGGTGCATGGAACCCATTAAAAGCTTCGAATTAGTTCAGAAAAGATTCAGAAGGCAGACTTGCAGGGAACAGAAACTGAAACTGAGAGGTGGGGGAGGAAGACTGCTCTGATAATGACATCTGTAGCTGGCCAGTGACTGTGGCCTTTCCCTGAGTTCCCTTTCAATCACAGTGCTCTGGCTTGGCAGTAGGTAGTCTCTTGCCACCAAGTTCTATCCAATCCTTTCCTATTTACCCTTGCCTACAATCCCTATTGTTATCCATTCCTTTTAGCTTATTCTTCCCCCAAAATATGCTTATTTGTTCTTGTTAGCCTGTCTTTCCTTTCCCTCCCAAAAAAGAAATTTGCATTTTCCCTGACTCTGTGTCATCACTGTGCAGGAAAGCACAGCATATATTACATATATTACACAGAGACACACACACATTTTGCAGCATACCAAACATCATGAAGCGTGCTGGAAAAGCACGTTCCAGGTCTTCTGGCAGGGGAGAGAGAGGAGGCAGAGGGAGAGCTGCAAGTCCCTGTCATCCCCCCCCCCCCCCCAACATAGATGCGCCTTCTTTCCTGGCAGCGAGATGTCTTCTGCTGCTAGTGGAAGCAAGGAGGTGGAAGCTGTGTCTGCACTTGCAGGAGCACCAGTAGCCACAACCACCAGCAGCATGATATTCTGAAGTCCAATTTCAGTTGCAAGCATGAGCCTTTCAGTGCCAGAGCAGGAAATGGATCTGGAAGCAGGGGAACTGAGTGCCATAGCCAAGGAAATGCTGGGGAAGGATGGGGAATGTGAATTTGTGCTCCACACCCCTCAAAGTTCCCCTAGAGGGAGGTCTCCTTCTCTGGAAAGCACCTCAGAGGAGGTTGTGGGGGCAGGTGGCTCAGCTCCTCCTCCTGTTGTGCTTCTGCCTGCTGAGGAGGGGGATAAGGCAGGATCCCCAGCCTCAAGCCAGAAGTGGATGGATAGTATAGTGTGGGATTATTTTGAGGTGGCAGATGATTCCAGGTATGCTACCTGGCAGCACTGCCAAAAACAGATCAGCTGGGGCAAGGATGAGAAACTTCACCACCCCGGTGATGCTGCTGCATCTCAGGAGGCAGCACCCCCTTGCCCTTGTTCCTTCTCAGCCTGGAACCAGAGGGAGCATACTCAAAAAGAAGTCCCTCTCTCACTCCAAAGCCCCTGTCCCCAAGAAGCAGAGGCAGGCCACCCTGGACCAGTGGAGGAAAGGCAGGGACAAAGCATGGCACATTCCCAAGATGAGCGAGATCACTCAGCGCATTTGGGAAATGCTTGCTCTGGATGGCCAGCCCTTCTCCTTTGTTGTGCATCTAGGGTTTAGGTGGCTCATGGTGCTCATGGCCCCATCCTACCAAGTGCCCACATGCAACACCTTTAGCAGGATGGTGGTGTCCTCCCTGTATAAGGCATGTAGGGAGTACTTGAGGGAGGGACTGTGGAAGGCAGGGCCACAGGTAGCCTTGCACTTCACCTCAGACATCTAGAACAGCCAGTGTGGAGATCATACCTACCTCTCCCTCACAGGGCACTGGTGCAATTAGTCAGGGCATTGGTGGGCTCTCCTTCAAGTGGAGGTGATGGATGAGTCCCACATGGCAAGGGAGATCATGGTGGCCATGAACTGCATGGTACAGGGTGGCCCTTTGGGCAGGCTGAGCTCACCCGTGGGTTTATGGTCACTGACAATGGGGCCAATATGGCCAAGGCGGTGCGTGATGCCAACTTTGTTTTGAAATGCAGGAAGGTGGTGGGCTACTTCCACTGGAGCATCAAGGGGGGCAAGATGCTGTGGGAGAAACAGGCAGAGCTGAGCATTCTGCAGCACAAAGTCATGCAGGCCACTGAGAGCCTCAGTACTGGAGATGCCCTCCTTAGCCATAGTGAAGGAACTTGAGAATCAAATGGAGAAGTTCCAGGAGATCAATGTTGCTGTCTGGGGCAAGCAGCTTTCACCACAGGTGCAGGCACTGGTGAAGCAGCTGAAGGAGGGCATCAAGAAATGGCTGGATCCATTGTGGTCCAGTACAGTCTATGTGCTGGCAGGCATGTGTGACCTGAGGGTGAAGGGGAGCATCTGCAGTAGCAAAACTCTTGATCACTGGACAGAGGTGCTGGTGAACAGAGTCATGGAGGCAGAATGGAAGAGATAGGGGGATGTGGAAGAGGGGGATCTACAGTCCCGTGCCAGCACTCCAAGCACCAGCCAATCTTCTCCACCACAGCTGCTGCCAATGTGGGCCAAGGGCATGGCTTCAATGTTGCGGTCCAGAGGCACAAGACTCCATTCAGCAGGTAGTGTTGTGGCCTTGGTGGCTACCTATACCACTGAGAAGGTGGAGCTCCTGCAATGCAAGCCCTTTACCTATTGGGCAACACACAAACAGATGTGGTTAGATCTGGTCATGGTTGCCTGTCCTGCCCACTGACTGGTGTTCCAAGTGAGAAAGTGTTCAGCATTGCTGGGGATATTGTGACACCCCACTGCACCTCCTTGGATCCTGGTTTGGTGGAGCAGCTGGTGTTCCTGGAGGTGAATCTCCCACTGCTGGGGTTCCCTAAGCTCCGCATGCAGACAGAGTGAGTACCACCCTCCTCAACCCACACCTATTTCCTATTTCACAACCATTTAATGCCCCACTTTCAGAGCTGGAGGTGGCAGCTTAGTTTATCACCAATCAGCAAGGGAAGAACATCTCCCTGCTGAGCTCCCATGCCAGGATGAACTTGGAGGTATGGACTACAGCTGTAGGGAAGGAGGAGACCCCAGGTCCTTGGCAGGACCTAAAACTGCACCCTGCCATGGTAGGGAGGCCTGGTGGGACTGCCAGTGGTGAGGCAGCTCCAAGAAATGCCAGGACCATGAACCTCCCTGGTGAAAAGTGGGTAGGAGGTGCCTGATAACCTCCAGCCACTGCACGCATGCACACACACACGCAGACATGCACAGTCCTGGCTGAGAAAAGCCCAGGCCTGTACGATCTTTGAGAAGCCTGAGGCTTACTGGTTGCCGTGGAGTTGTGAGGGTGAGAACAGATAGGCAGCTCAGATCTGACCTGAGGTACCCTTGATTGGGTCGTGCTGGAGCTATGACCCAAATGCGGGGGGGGGGGGGGGGGAGGGGGGTTGAAGGGCCAGGATCCAACCTCAAGGAATGCCTAGAGCAAGAAGCTCAGGATTCCAACTGGCCTAAAGGTGGGGCCAGGGCCTAAGGGGGAGCCAAAGGTCCCAGAGAGGGAACCACAGCTGGAGGGGGTGAAGGATGCAAGCTGCAAGGCGTGGGCCACAGTGTAGGAAAGGTACGGAGCTGCGGAATGGATGTCACCCCTAGACATCAGGGGCCTAAATGGGCAGCCTACCAACTGGGTAACATCTGAATCAATTTTCCATCAAGGTGTGGCAGGAGAAAGAAGGGCAGGTGGTTGGCCCAGAAAGAAGTGAGTGGGCCGAGATCTAACCAGCACCAGGAAGGCCCCCTGTGACAGGTTACCATCTCTGCTGCATTAATCCCACTCTGCCTTAACCATGAATGACTGGTGCCTCCTGCAACAGGCGGGGGGGGGGAGGGGCACCATGGCGGTGAATGGGGACTGACCGCAGCCACCCCCTGCATTGTCAGTGGTGGCAATCAGTGAGTGGGGACTGCCTGCAGTCACTGCCAGTGGTGTTGGTGGTGGAGGGGGATGTAGCGAGTGGTGGGTGGTGAGCGGGGATTGCCCACAACCACCGGCGGCTGCATCATCAGCAGGGGGGTGGTGACCGCCCACAGAAGCCGGTGGTGGCTTCAGCGGCAGCTAATCTCAAGGGGTGCATGTGCCCCCTGTGACTCCCCTACATATCGCCTATGGCCTCAACACACAAGGTAGACAAGGTTCTTTGGGTCAATCTGATATCTTTTATTAGACCAACTGAATAGTTGGAGAAATATATCTTGGCAAGCTTTTGAGTTTAAAAACCCTTCATCAGGCTGAGGAAGCTTCTTCAGTTGGTGTGTGCTCTTCCTGAATGGAATGAGTAATAAAGAAGCCAGAGGCTGGTATGCATGCAAGAAAGCCAGTCAGTGAAAATGTAAATTGAGACATCAGGGGATGAGAGACAGACTGGGATGGAGGGGGAAGGGGGATGTAGCAGATAAAAGTGAAGAGGTACCTGGGGAGTCAGATATCAGGCAGGTTACAGTGTGTCATAAATCCAATGTCTATATTGAGTCCATGAGTTTTTGTATTGAGGAGGTTGATGAAGTGAAGTTCATAGGCTCATCTGTGAAAAGTGTTTTGTAAATTCCCTTTGAGGTTCAGGACTGAGAGATTGGAGAGAAAGTGGTTTTCTTGTGAGAAATGTGCTCCACTGGTAATTTGGTGTTCTTGTCTTTAATAGATTTCCGGTGTGCATTCATTCTGGTGTACAGTTTTTGTTTGGTCTTTCCTATGTATTTTCCATCAGGACATTTGGTGCACTGGATGAGATATATAACATTTCTCGAGGTGCAGCTGTAAGATCCAGGTAACCTGCCCGGTATCTGACTCCCCAGGTACCTCTCCACTTTTACCTGCTACATCCCCCACCCCTGCCCCCCACCCCAGCCTGTGTCT
The DNA here is from genome assembly GCF_030867095.1 of Alligator mississippiensis. NCBI lineage: Eukaryota > Metazoa > Chordata > Crocodylia > Alligatoridae > Alligator > Alligator mississippiensis. Next base: position 28,229,941 of record NC_081832.1, read on the forward strand.
CACCCCCTGATGCCTCAATTTACATTTTCACTGACTGGATTTCTTGCCTGCATACTAGATTCTGGCTTCTTAACTATTCATTCCAGCCAGGAAGAGCACACACCAACTGAAGATGCTGCCTTAGCCTGATGAAGGGTTTTTAAACCTGAAAGCTTGCCAAGATATATTTCTCCAACTATTCAGTTGGTCTAATAAAAGATATCACATCTATACAAAGAACCTTTCCTGCCTGATCCTTAGACCAGCATGGCTACAACAAGAAACCCAGTTAACACAAACAAGTGACACGAGTTTTGGTTTCAATAGTTTGACGTGAACTTTCATAGAAGGCCCTGCAGCTATCTCCTTGAAACCTGGCAAGCTTCCTGCCTTTAGAAGGGGCTACCATCCCTGCTGTTTTCATAACACTCTGCCTTAACACACATGACACAAGTTTTGCTTTCAACAGTTTGAAGGGCACTTTCACAGAAATCCCTGCACCTATGTCCTTGAAACCTGATAGGCTTTGTGCCCTCAGAAGGGGATACCATCCTTACTGTTTTCATCCAAATCTGCAAAATAATGACAAAGTTATAGGTATTTTAGTGATTTCCCATTATAGCCTATGGCCAAATCACTGAATTGGCTGATTCAGAGGCCAAATCTCTGAATCCGATTTGGCTGAATCAAATCTGGGCAGTAACTAAAATCACCAAATTGAATCACTGTCCCTCTGACTCGGCTGAATCTGAATCAAATACTTGATGCTTCACACAGGCCTATTACCCACCTATAAATAAGACTGATTGACAGCTCGGTATGTGTGTGTGGCTGGGGTTGTCTAAGGTGTGTGTGTTTGACTGTAGGCGTGTCTATGGGTCAGGCAGTGTCATGCCTGTTTTGGTGAGAGAAAGATCTGGTGGATTGGAAGTGTGGGTGGTTACTGAGAGGAAGGTTGTGAGGGTACCTGATGGATTGACCAAGAAGTGGATCGTGGAGGTTTGCTACATGAAGCTCAGCCACTGAGGGCTCCTTTGGTTCCCATCCCTGAATATCATCCATCTTATGTCAGAATAGAAATGGTTGGCTCCCCAGGCTTTGTTGCTCCCCTGTGTGTGGTCAGCACTAAAGTAGCATCCCTCTATTCTGGTCAGTGAGTATCTCCTATCCTCCTCTCCCTCCCCTATTTGGTCATGGGTCTCTTTTCTCTGGCATGTGCCTAGAAGACAGGTCCCAAAGCGGTTGCCTGAAGAGCAAATCATGACTGAGTGACCGGAGCTGAATCTAATAAAGACTTCTTCATCCCTCCTCTAACAGTTTCATCCTCCCCTTACTGTGTTGGGTTTAGATATAGAGTCATTTAGGAATATAATTTTATATATAATATATATCTCAAAATAGGATTGTTAATTGGATTGGGTGTTTGTAAGTTACTTATCTGCTCATTGCTTACTTGTTATCTCATCATAGTGTTTAATAAACCATTCAGTTCATATAACATATGTACTTGGGGAAGTCCCCTGTGGCTCAGTGGTAGACTCTTTATCTACCACACAAGAGACCTGGGTTTGAATCTCAGACACTGATACAACTACAATCCTGGAGGCACCAAACATCTGTTTTCAGTCTAGTCTTTGGATTCTATCTCAATGGCCTAAAGGGAGGAGTGGAAGGCCTCCACTCCTCCAAAAATAATTCCTGCCCAGGCATATACATCAAAGGTCTGGGTGGCTCTCCTGCATGCACCATGATACAGGAGGATCAATGGTTGCCACACCACATATACTTGGGTGAATGTTTTTAATTAGCCATATTCAAATCCATTGCTTTGTTAATTGGGTGGTGATTAGAGATGCCCTGATTAGTCTGTCAGTCAGACCAGGGCCAAAGACCACCCCCATTGAAGTGGACTTGAGAGATAGCTGTTAATTAAGCACTACTAATTAGGCACTAATTAAGTCCAGGGTCAACAGACTGGTGCCCCTGGGTGGGCTCTGCTGGCTCCAGGACACTGTTCCACTCCCCTGCATGGCCTCACGGGGTGTGTCCCACAGTGTCCCAGAGCCAGCAGAGCCTCACTCGGAGCAGGCAGCTGCTCCTCCCTGAGGTGAGGCAAGGCAGGGATAGAGGCTGGGGCGGGGGGCTGGCACGGGCTCTGCTGGCTCCAGGGAAGTGCTCCATTCCCTGGCCCTGATGCCAGGGAGTGGAGCACTTCCCCGGAGCCAGCAGAGCCCCTGCCAGGCTCCTGCCCCAGCCTCTTCTGGTGCATGTCCTTGAAAAGGCTGTGCACAGCCACACTTTTAGTTGTGCATGGCTGCGCGCACCTTAGAGTGAACCTTGGATCAGCCTGTGTGGAAGTGTGGATTTTGAGAATTGGCTGATGGAGAAAGTGATACTAAAGGATAGATGGCTATGTCCTGCAGATAAATGCACTTTATGGACAGGAAATAAACTGGGATGTAATGTGAAGACATACCAAAATTTTTATAATAAACTTTGGGAATGGAAAGAAGCCAAGTCTAGATCCAAGAAGGCAATGAAAAAGACCACCATTAGTGGTTTGTTTGAAGTCACCAAGAGACTCATTATCAAGTGTAATCGATTGATGAGCAGTCATCAAGAGCAGAGTGAGAAGTTGAAGACCGTTTCAGAAGATCACCATCAACAAATTAAAGGATTGAAAGCACAGATCAACAAATTGTTACAGGACTCCAGCAGAGATGCTGATATAATTACTGACCTTTGATGATGCATTAGGGAGTTGGAATTGGATTTAAATTATTTGAATTCCCAGTGCCTTAGTTGGAAAAGGAAGGCCAAAGATGTCCAGGCCACATATCAAGTTTTGAAGCAGGAATCAAAGGAAATGGCCATCGACCACTCTATGTGTCAGCATCTGATTAGGAAGTTGCAGGAACAAGAAAATATCAATAGAGGGTGTCACATCCTAAAGGTACAACCACCTTGCCTTTTGAGAAATGGATATAAGTTTGATACTGAATCGTGTGAAGAATCTACATCAGAGTCAGGGTCTAGCTTGTGTGGATCCAGGTCAAGCATTTCAGACAAACCCCAAAAGCGAGGGTCCCTGGTCACTAAGACCAGGGAGCTATTGGCATCCATGGCTCCTGTGAGGACCAAACATATTGAGATGTCCAGAGGACAGGCACAGGTGGAAAGAACCACTGTGTCTATCAATGCTGAGGAGCTTTGTGCTCTTATTAAACAGCTAGGACTGCTTGCAAAGGACTCATTGGTTAATTGACTCACAGAAGTTTGACTGAGTGGAGAAAGCCACCAATACATTCTAGTGAATTTGATTGACCTGGCGCAGGCGTGTATGGATCACTGGGATTTTGCCGCCCTCCCCGTGAATGTGAGAGCTAGATCTATAACTGAAGAGCAAGAGCTTAGAGATGCATTGTTTGAGCTGTTCTTTCCTGGTACCCCTTTAGAGGTAATATATATTTGGAGAACAACAGGCTAAGGATGAATGGCCAGAAACATACATGCAGAGAAAGAAGATGTACACAGCTGTCATGCAAAAGAAGAATTGGGTTGCTGATCATAATAATCCAGATTTCTTGAAGCAATTGGTGAGAGGATTTGTAAAAAGCATCTGGGTATACCTAGGAACAGCCTGGCATCATTCAGCATGTGATGAAGTACAAGAAATGGCTGCTGAGGCATATCAGGTAATGGACCGTTCTGCTAAAAATGCAGAGCAGAAGAAAGGAAAAATAGCGGTTGTGAGTCCTAAGGCCAACATTCCATCTTCGGATCAGACACCCAAAAGAAAGAATTATCATAAGAAGACTGCTAAAGGGAGCAGTAAAACAGATACAGATACTGATCAGGAATCTTGGCAGAAGGAGAAGAAGGTCTCAAAACCCAAAATTGCCAAGGTGTCCTTTAAGGACAAAGCAAACCATGCAAAAATGTCCAACTCAGGTAAGGAGTCAAACATTCTTGAGATGGATAGGAAGTTGAGACCATGAAGGAGTTTCCAATCAGGAAGTGGTTATAACAGCTCCAAAGGAGGGGACCATGCCTGGGGTCCTTCAGAGCCAACCTTAAGGTCACTCCCCTTTAAGGAGGCACTGAACTATTATGACTTCAGGATGATTGACAGCATCAGTAACACATGATTACTGGAAGTGCTCGTGAAAGTGGAGTGGAAATGAGAGCTGGGAAAGCCACAACAGAAAGGCTCCACTCTGCCTCCAGTGGTTGCTTGCTGTTGTCAATCTGATGAGGACAGCCTGGCATTTTCTGGCATGCACCACAGCACCTGGAATTCAACTGATTGGATTGACCCTTCAGAATTGGAAAAATTGGTACATTTAAAATTGGATGAGTGGGGCTGACCCATCATTAAGACTCAGTTCCTTGATGGGAAGAAAATGCTGAGGCATAAAGCCACTACATTGGTGGATACAGGTGCCAATTTTCTTTAGTTTCAGTAGAAATTTCCCTGTTCCATGATTAGGAAGTAAGGATGTGGAAAGGTCTTGAGGGATTTAATGAAGGCAATTCCCAGATTGGATTCTTGGTTCCAAAAAAAGCTTTGGATTGGAAATAAATTGGGAAGGACTTCATTCGGTCTTGCTAAATTGTCCAAGGTAGGGATAATTGGAAGTGATGTCTTCACCAAATTTGAGGTGATAATTGACAACCCAAATTACTGTTTGTGGGCCACAAGTATACCAAATCAGGAGGCCTCAAGATCCATACCGAAGAAAGTGATAACCATCCTCACCTGTCACCAGTACACAGCAATCAAGGCTAAGGTGGATTTGACCTTACCCCCTAGCCCAGCAGAGGACATCAAGAGGATATGCGAGGAGTTTCCAACAGTTTGGGCCTCACACAAACTTCAGTGTGGCAAGGTGCTTGCCAATATCTGCGTGGTTGGACCAGATCCGCCTCCTCAGAAGCAATACTGATACCCTAGGGAAGCTGAGGATAACATCATGGAAACCATCAAGTCCTTGATAGACCAAGATGTCATCGTAGAGATGCAATTCACTGGTGTGGCATGTGAGAAAATCTGACAGAGTCACCTGGCACTTCACCATTGATTATAGAACCTTGAATTGAGTGACACCACCATTTCATAGCTTCATAGTAGCTAGGGTCAGGAGGGACCTGAACAAATCATCTAGCCTGACCCCCTGCCACAGGCAGGAATGAATGCTGGGTTCACAAGACCCCAGACAGCTGATCGTCCAACCTTCTCTTGAATTTGTCCAAGGTAGGGGCGAGGACCACTTCCCTGGGAAGTTGGTTCCAGATTTTGGCCACCCTAACTGTAAAATATTGTCTGCTGATCTCTAACCTAAACCTATTGTCCATCACCGTATTACCATTGTTCCTTGTCACCTCAGGTGGTGCTGGTGAGAAAAGGGTTCTACCTATTTGCTGTTGATCTCCCCTGATGAGTTTGTAGACAGCCATCAGGTCCCCCCTCAGCCTCCTCTTGCTGAAGCTGAACAGGTTCAGGTCCCTCAGTCTCTCCTCATAGGGCCTGTCCTGCTGCCCTCTCACCAAGTGGATGGCCCTCCTCTGAACCCTCTCCTGGCTGGCCACATCCCTTTTGAAGTGCGGCACCCAGTACTGGACGCAGTACTCCAACTGCGGCCTGATCAAAGTCACATAGAGGGGGAGTATCACCTCTCTGGACCAGCTTGAGATGCATCTTTGGATGCATGACAAGGTATGGCTGGCCTTGCTGACTGTGGTCTGGCATTGGCGGCTCATGTTCATCATGGAGTCAATAATAACTCCAAGATCCTGTTCTGCCTCTGCGCTTTCAAGAGGGGAACTCCCCAGACTGTATGCATTCTGTGGATTCCTTCTCCCAAGGTGCAGCACCCTGCATTTATCTACGTTGAACCCAACTCACGGTTGCAAGATACCTGGAGGTTAGGGGCCAAATAGCATATGTTGCGTCATGGTTTTCAGTTTTAGATCTCTTCAATGCATTCCTTGCACTGACTCTAGATCCATCATGCTGGTATAAGTTTGCATTTACAGTCCAAGCCATGCAATACATATTCAGGAGACTACCACAGGGTTTTCACAAGTCGCCAGCATTGTGTCACAGATATGTCTCCAGTATGTGGAAAGCTTTACCTGATAAGGATCAGTCATCAGTGATTTCATACATGGACAATGTATTAATCATGGTGAATGATAACAAACAGTGCATGGACCATACATGCACAGTGTTGAAAGTCATTGAAGATACGGGCTTCAAAATAAACCCTGCTAAGGCCGAATTGTGTAAAACAGCAGTGCAATATTCAGGCCTCAAATTGAGTGCTAAAGACAGATGCCCAGATTCCAGTCATGTTAACTTGATCCAGAGCCTACCTATTCAAAGGGACGTTATGACCTTATGATCCTTCCTCAGCCTAATGGGATTTTTACGTGACTTGATTGAAGACTTCACCACCAAAGCAACACCATTATATAGATTGTTTAAGAAGAATGTGCCCTGAAAGTGGTCCTATACGGCAGTACAAGCCATTACATATCTGAAAGAAAGTGTAATGAAGGCACCGGCATTGTTATCCCCTAACGTGTCAAAATCCTTCACCTTAGAGTTGGCTTCCAGGACCGATGGAATCAGTGTTATACTTCCACAACATCCAGGAACTGGCAGAAGACCCATTGCCTATGGATCCCATGTTTTAATGGAAGTAGAAAAGCAGTTCAGTCCTTGTGAGAAGGAAATTCTTGCACTGGTGTGGGCACTGAATAAGTGGTAATATTTAGTAGGATTAGCCCCCATCGCTCTGAGAACCTGTCATTCCCCATTGAAATGTTATCACCAGAAAAATTCAGGACTGTGTTGTATCATCATCATGAATAGTGTAATGGACTCTTGCATTGCTGAATCATAATATTAAAATCGAGAGTGTGACCACAGCTCCTGCAATGCTGTATGGAATCATTGTTGATTACATGAAAGTAGATCCAGATTTCAACCTTAATCATGAATGTCCAGTTGATTGTTCTAATACCCAAGCCACTAGCATCTTCACAGCTGGTCTGGAATATACACTAGAGGAGCTACAGAAGCTGGACATAATTTGGTTTACAGATGGTAGCTCCTACTATGTAAAGAGGACTCAGTATACAGGCTACACAGAGACTCAGATTGATGCAAACCAGGACCACAAGATCACCTGAGTGATTAATGGGAAGTGCAACTTTACCTCTGCTCAGGCAGCTGAACTCATGGCCATTATTGTAACTATCAAAAATACTCCTGCTACTGCCACCATGAGGATATTTTCTCATAGTGAATGGGTTGTGCAGGCTTTGTCTGATTGGCTACTTGTATGGCAGTCAAAGTTATTGCACCTCAGATGGCAAGGCAGTAAAATATGCCAACCTTGTATACTGTAGCATGATAGCTGCTAGTGGAAGCTCACTGCTGGGCTTAGATAAAGTAAAAGCCTATCAGAAGAGTGGAATTGTAGCAAGGTTACATATGCAAGTTGACCAATGTGTTAAGCAAAGGGCACTCCTAAGCCATGTTAAGTTTGTTATGTTACATTGGAAAGAATGCAAGCATGTGGCTCCCTAACGTAGCTGTTTCTATCCAAAGTGAGATATGAGGTTGCCGTAATGTTTGAACATGGCATTTTCAAGGAAGGCCACAAACCCATGACTCAGCCCCTCATACCAACGTGGTGATACCTTCTGAGTTACATCTATGAAAGGTATCAAGGAGGGGACAGTTGGAGGAGAATTTTGGGCTTGAGGTAGGTCAACCAGGGATCTCCATCTGACCCAAATGTGAAGAATGATGTAACCCACAGTAGACTGAGGTGCCAGGTGCACCCCTAAGTGCCATGCACAGAGCATTGAGTGGGCAGGGTGCTACCCACTTATAAATAAGGCTGTGATTGACAGCTCGGTATGTGTGTGTGGCTGGGGTTGTCTGAGGTGTACGTGTTCAACTGCAGGTGTATCTGTGGATCAGGGAGTGTCTTGCCTGTTTTGGTGAGGGAAAGATCTGTTGGATTGGAAGTGTGGGTGCTTACTGAGAGGAAAGTTGTGAGGGTACCTGATGGAGCGACCGACAAGTGGATCATGGAGGTTCACTACATGAAGCTCAGTCACTGAGGGACTCCTTCAGTTCCCATCCCTGAGTATCATCCATCTTATGTCAGAATAGAAGGGTTGGCTCCCCAAACTTTGTTGCTCCCCTGGATGTGCTTAGCACTAAAGTAGCATCCCTCTATTCTAGTCAGTGAGTATCACCTATCCTCCTCTCCCTCCCCTATTTGGACGTGGGTCTCTTTTCTCTGGCATGTGCCTGGAAGATGGGTTCCAAAGCGGTTGCCTTAATTTTGAGCTGTGTCTGAGTGACTGAAGCTGAATCCAATAAAGTCTTCTTCATCCCTCCTCTAATAAAGTTTCATCCACCCTTGACTGTTGGGCTTAGGTGTAGAGTAATTTAGGAATACAATTTTAGATAAGTATAGGAATAGGTGTATATTAGGGCTGTGTGAAAGATCATTGTTTTGTTTTGATGTCCATTTCAGCATTTTGAAGGGACAGTGTTTAATTCTGTTGTTTCATTTAATTTCATTTTGAAGCACTGTTCTGTTTCATTTTGTTGAAACTGTTTCACTGTTTCTACTTGATTCAAAGTTTCACCCATAGGTTATAATGGGGAATCATGACCCAAAATGTTGTCATTTGTTGCCTGAATTGGATGCAAATTGCAAGGATGGTAGCCCCTTCTGAGGGCATGAAGCCATCCAGGTTTCAAGTAGATAGGTGCAGAGATTACTCAGAAACTGCACCTCAAAATCTTGAAAGCAAAATTCTCAGGCAGCGGCAGCCTCCTGCCATCCGGGTTCAGATTCAAGGGCCTGCTCCCCTGGGAGGGCTGTGCTGGACTCCTCCCAGGGGTGTGGGCCCAGTGATCTGTGCTGGATGAGAGGAGGTTGCTGGTGCTGCCTGGGACCAGCACTGAAGCCAAGTAAGCCCGGCTTCGAAACTAGAAATGTTTCAAAACTTTAGAAATGTTTTGAGTGCCCTTGTTTCATTTCAAAGCTGTTTTGAAGGCTTTTGTTTCATAGAGCTCAGCCCAGTGGTGGGAGGTGAAGTGCAGCCCTGGCTCTGCCCACCTCTCACCGCTGGGCTGCATTCTGATTAGCTCTGCCAGCCCCATGGAGCTCAGCCCAGTGGCAGGAGGCAGAGTACAGCTCTGACTCTGCCCACTTCCTGCCACCAGACTGTGCTCCATGGGGCTGGTGGAGCTGATAAGAGTACAACACTGGCTCTGCCTGCCTCCCACTGCTGGGAGCACTATGATCAGCAATATCAGCCCCAAGGAGCACAGCCCGGCAGTGGGAGGCGGGCAGAGCTGGCATTGTGCTCTGATCAGCTCCACAAGCCCCATGGAGCACAGCACCAGCTCTGCCTGCCTCCTGCCACTGGGCTTCACTCTGATTGGTTCTGCCAGCCCCCTGAAGCATGACCCAGTGGTGGGAGGTGAACAGAGCTGGCTCTGCACTTAATTTGGCTCTGCCAACCCCACAGAGCACAATGCCAGCTCTGCCCATCTGCCCAAAATATATAAAACACAGATGCTGAGAAACTGTCTCATTGTTTTTAATTTAATAAAACCTGAGAAGAAACCTGTGTTAAAATTACAGGGGGAAAGGGTCAGCACTATACATTTGTGAACCTGCAAATACATAGTGAACCCTAAGAAACTAAAAGGATAAAAGGAGAGGATGCAAGTATATTAGCCAAAAGGCCAGATAAACTCAGAAGAAATTTTGAACAATCCATGCTTGGCGCCTTGTTAACCTCAGAGTGCCTGCTAAACACACAGCTGCATGCAGCCTTTCATCCTGCAGTTTCCATTTAATATGTTAGGTCTCTGTATGAATCAATATATTTGCTTGTTTCACTTAGAGAAGCAAACATTCCCAGGGACAGGAAATAGGCATTCAATGCAGGATCAGGCCCTTTAATAGCTGAAGTGGGATGATAATGGACTAACAGAGTCTGGAGCTCTAGACAGCAGAGTAGAAGCACTCAGTCATTGCTAAAAAGGCTGTGCACCCTATTCCTACCTGAGTCAGGTGTCTTTTGTTTCAGAGACTCATGTAATTACAGTGAGAAGCAAGCTGAACATGCTGGAAGCCTTTAACTAGAATACAGGTGAATAAGTCACAAGAGGATGTGATGGCTTGAATTAACTGAACACAGTACATTGCATGAACATCAAGGCTATAAGAAGTCACCAGCTCATAGCATTGGAGGAGCCTTCAGAGTAGACTTGTGCACTTATATACTGAGTTAGATTCCTGGGTAAATAGAATTTGCCATAGAAAATAATTGTTAGTGGTGTAAGCCCCAGCACCAGGGACATTTAGAAGTGGTTGTGACAATGCTAGCCAGTAAAAAGCAGTCTTGGGGATGTTGGATAGTGTGGGACCCACCAAGCCAAATTTCAGTTTTTCAGATCTAATTTCTGTTATTTGAATTAAGCAATGTGCAGTGAACTCTAGTAGACAGGAACTGTGTGTTCCATCTTGAGTCCATTGGGACATACGGCATCATTTCCCTGTTCCTATATCTGCTGTTAATACAAGGAGAGAAAAGCTTATTTTTCAATGTATATGGAAACTATAGTGGATCTTCCATGTGACAGGGAACTGATCAGCAAGGGTTATCCAAGAGTGATCTGGTGGAATATAAACTTTCAGGGGCAGACCTGGGTGCTCTAAGAGGGCATCCTTTCTAGAATTTCCTTTATTTGGGTTTTGCTGCAGTGGGAACAGGTCTACTAGCCCTTTCTGTAAGAAGCTTTTGATGCCTCAGTATTGTTTGTGATAGGACCCATTGGATATTTGGACCTTTCCTTCCTCTCACCTGTTTGAAACCAATTCTGGGGCTGCAGTTTGGCCCCTTCCCATCCTCTCTGTAGGTTAGGAATTTTCTGTTCCCAAACAGAATAGCACACAGCTCCATGGGAGTTGGTAATTCATCTAAGATGTCTTTAGAATGATGTCAAAGATTAATAGTTCCACTTTTTTCTGTGGATGAAAGGGAGCATTTTTTATGCATAATGAAAAAGAACACCATGGGTTATTATGTGGCAGAAGAGTCCATATGCTTTTAGATGGGTCACATGCAGCTCAGCTCCAGTGGAAGAAACCAGAACTATATTCCAGACATCAGGTTTCTAAAGTGGGAGCAGGAGCTTGGGTCAGGCTTTATCTCTTTCTTCCTTTGTTTCTTCCTTCCTTTATTTCTGTTAGGGAGGGTGGGGAGAAAAATGAACAAATTGCTTGTTTCATCTAGCAGTACTCATGGAGTCAAATATTGCTTTTGCAGTCAGGGAGGCATATCTACATGAGACACTTAACTGCACAGTAGCATAGTTTACTGTGCAGTAAGTGTGTGTGTCTACACATGTACATGCTTACTGTGCAGTAAAATTCCCTAACCATGAGTAAATGTGATACCTGCAAAGGCAGGTATCAAATTTATGTGCAATTAGTTACTGCACAGTAATGCACGTATATACATCATGACCCAGGAGCAAATTTGCTTCCAGGTCAGCCCTGCCAATAGGGGGCCAGCCTCAGGCTAGTCCCAGGGCTCTGGGCTGGAAGCCCTCCTGCCCCAGGACTGGGTTGCCTCTATGGCAGCCTCTGCCTCAGGCCTTTAAATGTCTGTAGGCAGTTTGAGCCCCAGGGCACACCAAGAGGGAGCCTGGGGCCACTCCAGGACCCTGTGTCCTCCTGGGCAAGCTGCAAACCAGCTATCCTAGCTTGCCTGCATGCCAGCACTGCTGCCTGGCACCTCAGTGCTGTGTGCCTGCCAGGCCAACGTAGTCCAGGACTGCAGGCTGCTCCAGGCTGCTCCACACCCAGGCCCAGACCCAGCTGCAGCCAGCTTCTGACTGCCAGGGCCAGCTCCACCTGTCTGCAGCCTACCCCCAGCATCCTGCCCAGGGCCTGTAGGTGTTGTGGGGAATTGCTTCTGTTGAAGGCTGCCAGTCCCATGTTGGGCCCCTGAAGCTGCCCAGGCCTGGCAGCACAGGGACAGCCATGTGGCAGCCTAGAGGGCTGGCATGGGACCCACAATGGTGACATCTTCTCCCACCCCTATGTCCATGGCCATGCCTGTGCTCGCCACCCAGGGCCCCAACTGGTCCATGGAGGAGACTGGAAACTTTGTGGCATGGTGTGGTGAGGTGAAGGTGCAGTGTCAGTTTGAGCAGGGTGGGCGCTCCAATGTCTATGTGTATGAGGAGCTGTCAGCCTGGATGTGGGAATGCGGGTACAACTGGTTGGCGTGAAAGTGCCGCATAAAGGACAAAGCCTTACGGGCACAGTGGGTAGCCATCACTGACCACAATTGTCAGTCAGGGAGTGCTTGTAAATCAATGGTGGGCAAAATATGGCCCACAGGCTGGATCCAGCCCACAGCAGGTCTTTGTCCAATCTGTGGCAGGTCCCTTGATCCCATCTGGCCCAGGCACTGTCTGGCTGTGGTGTGTCCTGCTTCCCTCTGGGTACATAGTGGGGCTGAGGTGGCTCCACAGCTGGTCTACTCAGCTCTGTATCCTATTCCAACCCTACGCCTCATAACCAATAAAGTTCTCCTTTGTACCTAGCATGGGAGACTTAATGAGAGTGGGTCTAGATTATGCCTTGGGGTCCCCTTGTTTCAGCTGATTAAGGAAGACCACGACTTGTGCTTCTGACTGAGAGAAGCACCCCAAGTTCTTGAAATGAGTCAAGTACCCTCGAGGGCTACTAGGCCTGTATTTCCCTGGGGGGGAGGAGGGGGGGGCAGTGCCAAAATCAAGCCCATCCCTGGGTGGTGGCAGCTCTACCCCCAGGCTAGCAGGTGTGCTCTAGGAAGGGGGTCAACCAGATGTGAGGTGCTCCCAGGGGGTGCAGTGAGGTGGATGGCTCAGCACAGGAGCACCCCGTAAAGGCCTGCCACAGTTAGTGTGTAGTGGGCCAGGTCAAGGCTGTGCCTAGGTTCCATCTGATCTTCTCTGACAGAATTGAGTCTGAAGCAGGCATGGGGCTTGCTGGGGCTGTGTGCTGCTGGCAATGGTGGGGGGCTGCCACAGGGTGTGTGAGCTCTTGCCTGTTGTGGTGGGAGGCAGGGGCTGAATGCCTTGGAGGGGTGTGTGCAGGGGTCTCCCACGCACACCCCATCATATTCACAAACTGCACAACCCCACCTCCCACACACACAAACTCATACCCACATGCCTCTGGGAAGAGCTCCTGCACTGCTATACTCACACACCCCACCATGCAATGCACTCACACTCCCCCCACACACCCCCACACAACCAGTCATCCTCCCCTTCACACACCCCACAGCCCCCCACAAACACCCACCCACACATCCTCAACCCCCCCCTCAAGTCCCCCATACCCACCCACCCACATTCACACATACCCCCACACTCCACATACACACACATCCCCTCACAAACCCCATGCCCCCCACAATATACAAGAGTAAGACTGCATTTTGAGCTAGTATGCAATCACCTCTATATACACAACAAAACACAGAGAAATGAGGACAAAAATATTGTTTTAAAATAAAATAAAATTAAATTATGCTATTGTGAACGTTTGGTTTTTAGTATATGTCCCAGCCGCCTGCGGAGGGTTCTGGATTGAGAGTATGGTTGGGGGTAGAAAGGTAAGAAAGGTTTATTGATTTAACAAAAACACAACTACACATAACAACAAGATAAATAATGACAGATAAAAACAATTTGCATCGGTAACTTACTGGTAGTCCCCTCTGATGCCTGATGCACAGCAAGTTTCTCTTTCTACAAAGTTCAGTGAAGTCAGGAGTTCCTGATCAGCGCTGTCTGAGAGGTACCGGGAAGAACCCTGGAATTTAGTTTTTGGGCTCCTTGAGGTCCACGGGTTTACTGATCCACGCAACAGCTAACTAATTTTTTTTACAGAGCTGTATCTTCCTTTAGAATGGTTTCCACATATTTTAGCTAATTTATAATTTTTGAATGGTATTGATAACATACAACTACTTAGTTTTTTTTTATTTTAACTGTCTTTAGACTGACTAATAGTAGTACAAGTCTTGCATTCTATTTTAACTATAGAACAGGGATTTACTACTTTAAGGCTTTGTTAAATTTATTAGGCTTTACTTTATACAAGGCTTTACTACATTTTAAACTTTAATTAGGTTTTTAGAAACAACATGTAGTTTAATATTTAAATAAATACAGAAAAACACTTGGTTTAATTTTTATAGATTTTTTAGCAAGCACCTTTATTTCACAGACATATTTTTTAGTTGTCACACTCCATTTCTTGCTTGCTGAAGCACTATGATAGTTACAGTTAAAATGTTAAAACTATATGCGCTACATTAGGGAATGCGGAGGGACTTTAACCTGTGACCTTCACTAGGGTGTGGAGTTATTTACAGGCAGTGTCAGGGCCTCCCATGGGGGAACAGCTAGAGACAACAGTGAATATTTCATTTTTTTACAGATTATATTTATTTTTCCCTTTTTGGGAGCTCGTAACCATGCTTTACCTCCCAGAGACCGAAAGAGTTCCCACTGTTGCTTATGGGGATGATGCTGTATCGGGTTAATGAAATGGCATTGCCCTGGTAGAATCATAGCACTAATTTGTTTTAAAAATCCTACTGGTATAAAAGGACAAGGATAAGTGTTGGAGACTTGCGGATACAGCTTCCTTTTAGTTTTATTAAAGTGGGTACTATTTTATTACGCCTTTGTATAAGTATGATTTACAAACCATGTAATGGTTTAATTTGTAATGCGCTCTCTTACTTGGTGGGCTTTATACTATCACTGGAGAGTGTTGTCAGCCATAGGGATGAGAGGGAGCAGATTTTCTTATAAACGCAGTGGCTCGAGAGGCTTAACAGATGCAGAATGCACTATTGGGGGGACAAACTCAGGGGCGTTGAGCTTAATGGGGTTTGCCTCAGGAAGTATGTAACAACAAATTTTTAAATGAGTAGAATTACAACAATTATCTCCCCTCCCACAGTTAGCCATTCCAGCCTCCGGGTAGGGAATGTACCCTAGATAATAACTGGTGCCACAGGTGCACTGACAGTTACGACTTTGCCAGTTAACTACTTTGTTTCTTCTACTGAGAGACCAGGATTTTACTTGCTCCGGGGTGGCGGGTTTCTTCCAGTATGGATACTGCAGCTGGACCACGTGAAGGACATTTGAACGAGTTTCTGGGGGATGCTCTTCAGGGTCAGGTTATTCCTTGAGGTTTTCAGGAGCAAGTTTATTAATATCTAGGTAACAAGAAGGATAGTGGACATGCTCTACCCAGGAAACACAATAAGGCATTAATAAAAAGAGTACATTTATAACAGTTCACCACTTCATGGTGCTAGTCAATTTAGACCGGTGACAGAGCAGGACTCATCTTCAGTGGCAGGCTCAATTAGGAATGGTTATGGCTGCACTTGTGGACAGATCCAATCGGTAGGAACAAGACAACAAGGAGCTTGGCTCCTGTTAGATAAATTTGACTTAAATACTTACTATGTATTACGTATACCTTTTGCTAATAGTGTCCCCTCCCATTAATTTCCTTGAGGATGCTTCACTATTACTCAATCTCCTGCCTGGAGCTTTTCTGGGTCACCACTCCTAGGTTGCTTTACTGCTGGCTTGCGGGGACCACCCAATTCAAAGGTCTGTTGTATAGGGCTACCTCCCGAACGGGGTCGGTTATTTGCCCAATTGTTAGCTCGATCCAGGTGCAAGTCCCAGTCTTTAAGAGCCGGGCCAGCGGCTAACTGCAAATTGCATTTGAGGATGCCATTGGCTTGCTTTACCAATCTGTTAGACTGAGGATGGTATGGGATGTGATATGTCTATAACATGCTATGTTTTGCAGTTCAGTTATATACAAGATGATTGCGGAAGTGAGGGCTATTATTGCTCTGTAGTTTTATAAGTGGTGGATACACAGCTAGCAAAGTTTCCAGTGCTACAGAAGTGTTCTGGGCTGTAGTTCTCACTGAGACACTGAGACAGTGGAGGGGTATACGATGGGCACTGAGTTTACCTGGGAGGTGTACCGGACACTCCTGCATACCAGCAGGTCCACCAGAGCTCCGGCGCAGTCCTCCACCCTGACGTGGAGAAGGGCGTGCACCCGCAGGCCATGGCTGAGGGGAAGGTCTGCAGAGACATCCCCATGCCAAGTGCCCTGACTGCTGGCAGCCATCCCAGGCAGGGGAGGGTTCGCTCTCCCATAGAGGGGAAAAAAAAAGCCTCAGACTGATGCTGGGGACTGGGAGGGGGCTGAAACAACCCCAAAATTGGCCTGAGGGCGGGTGGGGCAGAGCAGCCCTGCAGGGGCTGAAGGAAAACTCTAAGGCAGGAGGAAATGGCAGAGACCAAGGTAAGGGACTCTGGAGGAGGGAGGCAGCAGGAATCAAAGGGAGAACTCAGGTGGGGAGGGGAGAGGCAGAGGCAAACGAGGCTGCCAGAGCCCAGGGGAAAACACTCAGAAAGCGGGGGAAAGGGGCAGGGAGGGGGTCCCCAAGTACAGGCTGGGGAAAGGCAAGGTTTGGGGGGGAAGGGAGAGGAACGGGGGGGCAGGGAGTGCGGTGGAATGCGCAGAAGGCAACTGAGCTGCAGGAGCTCAGAAGGACTTCACCTGTCAGCGGCCATCTTGAAAGAAAGAAAGACTTTTACTTTTAAGAGGCATTTATTCCGGGGGGGGGGGGGGTGACAAATCGGGGCCAGTAGAGATTATGTACAGGTTGGCCCAAAGATCTGGGCCTCATGGACAAGGTCTCGGCTCATGGCCTGCAAGCCCTGCCTGTACACTCTATACAAAAAACAAAAAAACACAAAGAACAAAAGAAGTATTTTTCTTTGTGTACGGGCTGCCCTTTTGGCACACTGCCCCGCAAGGGCCTCTACATGTGGGTGGTACACACCCAGCATGCCCAGGTGCTGGTCGGCCGCCCTGACACCGTGTGGCGATGGCATCTGGCATGGCCTGGGACCCCAGCGTGGTGCACACTGTACAAGGCGCCCACCGCCAAGAAGACCGGCGACCTCCAATGGTGACTAGTGCACGGTATCCTGGCCACCGGCACCTTTGTGCGCCACCTGGACCCGGTGGCCTCAGTGGCCTGCCCCTTCTGCCCAGGGGTGCTGGACGAGGACATTTTCCATGCTTTTCTCAACTGCCCCTAGCTGCAGCGGCTCTTTACCACCCTCGGAGTGCTGTGCCGGGACTTGTCAGAGGACATCTACATCCACTCCTTCCCGTACCGGGCAGCTGAGCGGGCCGCAGTCAGCCTGGCCAACTTCCTGCTGGGCCAGGCCAAGATGGCCACCCTGAAGAGCTGGCAAAACTGGCTCACCGGGACCTGGATGGTTGACGTCCTGCAGCTCTTCCACCTGCTGCTGTGGGCCCGCCTCTCACTTGAGTTCAAGCACGCGGTCCTCCAGTGGACAGTGCCAACCTTTGAGGAATGCTGGGCCCTTGAGGGGGCACTGTGCTGAGTTGAGGAGGGATGCCTGTTCCTTGCCCTGTGACACCGCCAGCTGCTCAAGGTGCAGAGACACGTCCAGCAAGCCGAGACCTTGGACTTTGTTCATGTGGGCTGACCTCTGATGCCCTGAGGCCCCCATGGGTGTCCCTACTGGTGGAACTGTATATATGTATATACTCCTTTTCTTCTTTGTGTTTTTTTGTGTTTTTGTCAAGAGTGTATGGGCAGGGCTTGCAGGCCATGAGCCCAGGCCTTGTCCACGAGGTCCAGATCTTTGGGCCAACCTGTACATAATCTCTACTGGCCCTGATTTGCCACCCTCCCTGGAATAAATGCCTCTTAAAAGTCAAAAGTCTTTCTCTCTTTCTTCATTTGTTAAAGTTAAAGTATGTTATTAATTTAAGGGTTTTTTTTGTAAAATTAAAGGGTAAATTATGTTATTTTTTTTTGATCTGTACAATATGGGCTGCTGTGTGCTTTCTGGACCTGAAAAAAATGTGAATAGGGGTGGAAGAGGCTTGGGATTGGTGGGAGCAGGATTAAAAGTTGCAGGGCTGGTTGGAATGGCAGAGCTCGTTGGCTTTAATAAGCAGCAGGGGGGAAAGCAGCACTGCCGGCCAGCTCAGTTAAGTAGTGGGGTGGGGGGAGAGAAAACAGGTGTCAGGGTCCCCAAAATTCTCATCAGGAGCTGGATAAAAAGTTTGGGGGCTGGCTGTAATGGCAGTGGCTGAGGCTGCCCTGCTCTGATAAGCAGCAGGGGGAGAAAGCGGCACTGCTGCCTGGGTCAGCGAAGCAGTGCGGGGTGGGGAACAGTGGTGGTGGTCCCTGAATTCTTGGCAGGAGCAGGAATAAAAGTTGTGGGGCTGGCTGTAATGACAGAGGCTGAGGCTGGCCACCTCTGATAAGCTGCAAGATGGGGGAAGCGGCAGCAGGGAAAAGGCTAGCCAGAAGGAAAGTGAATGAGAAAACAGGGCGACAAGGTTCCTTGGGTGAATTTGATATCTTTTATTAGACCAACCCAAATGGTTGGAGAATAGTTATTAAGCAAGCTTTCGGGTTCAAAAACCCTTCGTCAGGCTAAGGAAGTTTCAGCAGTTGGTGTGTGCTCTTCCTGGATGGAATGAAAAGTAAAGAAGCCAGGGGCTGGGCTGGGGAGTCTGTTGCCAGGCAGATTAAAATGTATCAAAAATCCAATGTCTATGTTTAGTCCATGATCTCTAGTATCCAGCAGGTTGATGAAATGGAGTTCATAGGCTCGTCTCTGGGAAGTGTTGTGTAAGTTTCCCTTGAGGATCAGGACTGAGAGATTGGAGACAGAGTGGCCCTCCTGTGAGAAATGTGCCCCCACCGGTATTTGGGTGTTTCTGTCTTTGATAGATTTCCGGTGTGCATTCATTCTGGTGCGCAGTTGTTGTTTGGTCTCTCCTACATATCTTCCATCAGGGCATTTGGTGCATTGGATGAGATATATTACATTTCTGGAGGTGCAGCTGTAAGATCCAGGAATGCTGATGGTTCTGTTGTGGGTGTAGTAATTGTGGGGGTGGTGGAGATGTGTTGGCAGGTTTTGCATTTCTTGTCCTGGCACGGTATGGATCCTTTTGGTGTGTTCTGGCCTTGAGGAAGTTTGCTTCTGATGATGAGGTTGGCAAGGTTCGGTGCTTGTTTGAAGGCTAGGATGGGTGGCTCTGGGAAGATCTTTTTAAGAATAGGGTCTCTGCCTAGTATGGGTTGCAATTTTTTGAGGATTTTCCGTACAGGTTCAAGGGAGGGGTGATATGTCATAACCAGCGGTGTGCGATTTGTGGGTGTTTTTCTTCTGTACTACAGCAGTTCTTCACGTGGTATCCAGGTGGCTCTTTCAAACGTGCGATCTACCTCTCTGGAGGAATGTCCTTGCTGGGTGAAAGCCTTTAAGATTGGTGAGGTGGCAATCCCGGGTGTTCTCTTCAGTACAAATGCGGTGGTATCTGAGGGCTTGGCTGTATATCACAGCTTTTTGGTGTGTTTAGGGTGATTGCTGGTTCTGTGCAGATATGTATGTTGGTCTGTGGGTTTCTTGTATACTGTGAT
Organism: Alligator mississippiensis; assembly: GCF_030867095.1. NCBI lineage: Eukaryota > Metazoa > Chordata > Crocodylia > Alligatoridae > Alligator > Alligator mississippiensis. Next base: position 28,249,567 of record NC_081832.1, read on the forward strand.
CTGTATTTTACCCTTCTGGATACTGATCATTGTGTCTAAAAAGATGTTGGTGCTGGAGTATTCTAAAGAAAGTCGGATGGAGGGATGGTGATTGTTGAATTTCTGATGGAACTCAATCAGAGATTGCAGGTTTTCAGTCCAATGGTGAAGATGTCATTGATGTATCTTAAGTATAGCAAGGGTTTGATGATGCAGTTCTTGAGGAAGTCTTCTTGCAGATGGTTCATAAAAAGGTTGGCATACTGTGGGGCCATTTTAGTGCCCATAGCTGTTCCCATCATCTGGAGGAAGTGTTGATTATTAAAAGTGAAATTGTTGTGTGTGTGAGGATGAAGTGTATAAGCTCAGTAATATCTTTGGGTCTGTATTCTGGGTTGTAATCTTGTTCCTGTAGATATGTAAGGCAGGCTTGGATGCCATCCTGGTGTGGGATGTTGGTATATAGGCTGGTATGGTGGCTAGGAGTGTGTTGCTGGGAAGGTGGTCTATGTTTTTAAGTTTCTGTAGCAAGTCTGTAGTGTCTTGGACAAAACTTGCTCTGTGGGTGACAAGCGGTTTTAGGATGGATTCAGCGAAACTTGATATTTCCTCAGTTAGGGTCCCATGGTTGGATATGATAGGTCTGCCAGGGTTCCCTTGTTTGTGGATTTTAGGGAGCATGTAAAAAGTCCCCGGGTTAGGTAGCAGGGGGATCAAGGTCTGTAGTTTTTCTTGTAATCTTGATGGAAATGATTTGATGGTATTGTTGAGTTTTTTGGTGAAAAGCGGAGTAGGATCTTCTTGTAGTTCTTTGTAGTAGGTGGTGTCAGAGAGGTGTCTCTTGGCTTCCTTTATGTAATCCTCACAGTTTAGGATGACTATGGCTCCTCCTTTATCTGCTGGTTTTATTACTATTTGGTGGTTGGATCTTAGAGATTCTATGGCCTTTTTCTCTGGTAGAGAGAGGTTGTTGTGGTGGCTTGTGTTGCTGATTATTTCATTGTTCATTCTTTCCCTGAAGCAGTCAATGTAGCTGTCAAGGTTAGGGTTTCGTCCACTGCGAGGTGTCCAATCTGATGTTTTTTTGGGCTTTTTGGCATTGATCCTTTCCTGAATGTTGTCAGAGGATGAGTTGTTGTTGGGAGTGGGTTCAGTTTGGTCGTGGAAATATTCTTTGAGGCGCAGGCATCGGAAGAATTCTTCTAGTTCTCCACATTGAAGTATTTTATTAGGGTATTTTGCTGGACAGAAATTTAGGCCTTTAGAAAGGACAGATTTTTCAGTTTTGGTAAGCGTGTGTGTGGAGAGATTGATAATATTCGTGGGTTGGTTGCTGCTTTCAGTTTCATCAAGTCTGAGGTTGGAATGTTGTAAGGTGCTGGTGTTGTTCCTCTGCGCACCAGAATGAACGCACACTGGAAATCCATCAAAGACAGAAATACCCAATTACCGGTGGGGGCACATTTCTCACAGGAGGGCCACTCTCCAATCTCTCAGTCCTGATCCTCAAGGGAAATTTACACAACACTTCCCAGAGACGAGCCTATGAGCTCCATTTCATCAACCTGCTGTATACTAGAGATCATGGACTAAACATAGACATTGGATTTTTGATACATTACAATCTGCCTGGCAACTGACTCCCCAGCCCAGCCCCTGGCTTCTTTACTTTTCATTCCATCCAGGAAGAGCACACACCAACTGCTGAAACTTCCTTAGCCCGACGAAGGGTTTTTGAACCCGAAAGCTTGCTTAATAACTATTCTCCAACCATTTGGGTTGGTTTAATAAAAGATATCAAATTCACCCAAGGAACCTTGTCGGCCTATGTCCTTAGACCAACACAGCTACAACCTAAACCCCTGAAAAAACAGGGAATATTTGTTGTTGTTGAAAAAGTGTATTTTTCATTAATCTGAAATAACCAGTAAAAAAATTGCAAGATTAGCACCTGGTGCCTTGTTGAATCATTGCAAGTGAAATTTCATGGATTTCCATGGATTTAAGAGTGAGCCCAAGTGGCACCTGGTGATGAAATTGTTGCAAAGCAGGGAAAATCCCATTTTCGGGCGTAAGTCAGATATACGTTGTAAATTTAATATGATTAAAAAAAAACCTCACATGAAAGAAATTCAGGAGATAAAAATAAAACATTACCACGATAAAAAAACCTAGACTGATAAAATCAGCTGACAACGTGGATGTGCAGACATGATTTAGCTAGCTTAATGGTGATTTTTGTCATGTGGACACAGGAAAAGTGTAGCATGGACAAGTGGCCCAGGAAAACATAACTGTGCTTTATTTTTCTGTACTCAGCTAATGCAGTTTGTTTTGTTATCTGTATGTTTCCCCTATACAATCAGCTTGTTAAGTCATATCCCTGATGTTTTTGGCAATCGTTTAGACAGCAAAATAAGAAAACAGATTAAAAGCTAGCAAAACTTGATTAGAAAACTGCACATCTTGTGCTGGACGGTCAGGGGCAAGTGCAGAATATGAGCACTTTTTGTTCAGGTGTGTAACCACAGTTGGCCCAGACAGCCCCCAGCCTCTTTAGTTGGCAACCAAAATAAGCTCAAAGATTCACCCTAAGCCTGGACACATTAGGGTGCTTGAACCATACAAAGAAGTGATATTGGTAGCATCATATCAATCCCTTTGAACAAAATTTTGCCTCACTGCTAAGATGCACAAGTGCAGTTTGCAGGGATCCAAATACTCAGTGACATTATATTTTGCCTCTTGTAACAGCCTGAATTGTACTTATGCAGCTACATTTTCACTCTATATGACTAAGCTGAACCCTACCATGCAAGCTCAGAATTAATTCAATAGTACTCTGAAGCTGTTTAAGACTGCACTCCATTACATTGCAATTTCACCGTGGATGTGCACAAGTGTGGTATAAACCACTGAAACTGTAGATACCCATGAGTAGCAAGTTGTCCAGTGGTTACAGGACAAGAGAAACTGGAGAGACTCATGTTCTAAATCATCTGTGAGGATTTCAATCCTGACCTCCATGTCACAGGGCAGCAAACTAATCACTAATCTTTCGGCCATGGGGCTGAGAGCACCTTCCTACTGGAAATAGGCCAATAAGCAGCTAAGAGAGAAAGCATCATAGGAACAGAAAGACAATAAGAAAGAGTGAGCCTGTGGTGGCTCAGGGAAGTGGATGCTGCTCTAGCTGTCAGGGAGAGGGTGAGCTGTTACTTGCAAGCTGTTTATTCATTTGGTGTTACAGAATCATTAAAAAAATGTATAAACAGTAGGGCTGTGAGAAACGGCATCATTCCATTTCAACTTCCATTTTGACATTTCAATGGAACAGTTTCATTTTGAATTTCATTTAATTTTGAAACCGCTGTTTTGTTTTGTCAAAACAGTTTCGATGTTTCTATGCTGTTTCGACGTTTCACCCATAGGCTATAATGGGGAAGCACAAAACTGCCAATAACTTTGTCATTTCTTCTGTGATTAGGATGTAACTTGCAGGGATGGTAGCCCCTTCAGAGGCCATTAAGCCTGCCAAGTTTCAAAGATATTGGTGCAGGGGGTTCTCAAAAACTGCACCTCAAGCTGCTGACAAGCAAAATTCGTGTCACGTGTGTTAAGGCACCACAGAATGAAAACAACAGGCTTGATAGCCCCTGATGAGGCTATGAAGCCTGCCAGGTTTCAAGGAGATAGGTGCAGGGGGTTCTGGCTTCTGAGACCGTGCACCTCAGGCTGCTGACAGGCAAAACTTGTGACCTGGGTGATTGTGTGACTGTGTCTATGTTAGGGCATAGGGCTGTGCGTGTGAAAATTGCAGGCCTACTATGCCTGTTGCAGCCCCAACTCCTGCCAGCTGTCAAGGAAATAGGTGCAGGGGGTTCGGGCTTCTGGGATCCTGCACCTCAGGCTGCTGACAGGCAAAATGCATGACATGGGTGGGTGACAATGTGTGTGTGTTAAAGTGTTCCCTCACTGATGCTGGGGCCTCTACACGACACAGTAGTGTGCCCCAATGAGGTCTCCTCCTCCCCTACAGCATCAGTCCAATGCACCACTTTAAATGACAACAGGTATAACTTAGTGAACAGCAGCAAAGTAGCATCAGAAGCATCTCATGCAGCCAAACTGAGCTTCTTCTCCACCAGCTGCCAGAAAACTCTTCCTGCTAGCCCCAGCCCTGGGGTTTAGATGTACCCAGGGCCCTGTGTCCTTTCAGTCAGGTGTTAGGGGTTTTGGTCTAAGGATTTCATCATCCTCCTAGGTACAGAAACTCATGGACTCAATATAGACAGTGTGTGGTGGAGCACCTTTGGGGGTGTTCACCACTTGAGGGCTCTTGCAGGCTCTGAGGGGAGCCTGCTTTGGAGGAGCAGTAGGGGAAACCTCCCCCAGGTATCATTTTAAGGGGGAAGGTGTGTGGCAGGGCACTGTTGGTGCCTGCCACTTTAAGACCTAAGCCAAGCAGCCAGCAGGTTCCTGATTGTGGCAGTGATTCTAGATTCAGGGCTGCCTATATAAGCAGGGCATTTTGCTGCTGGCAGGTAAGGCAGCAACACTTCCTGGCTGCAAGGCTGATGGTATCATCTTGGAGGTAAGGGAAGAGCTGTAGGGGATGGCTAAGAGGCTCCTGGTCCTGGGCATGACCTAAACCTGCACCCTGACAGGAGTGTGTGGCCTGGTGGGGCTCTCAGTGGTGTGGGAGTCCCCAGGAAATGCCAGGCCAGTTATCACCCTGGTGAAAGTTGGGTAGGGGCACCTTAACCCTAGCCCTCACCTTCAGGTAGGTTTATGTATCATTGGGGACAGTTGGGGCCAGGCATGGCTGAGGCCACCTGAGCCCTGTGGGGTGCAAGACCCTGAGAGACCCCAAGGAGGGAGACTGGGGGCCAGGCATGGCTATGGCCACCTGAGCCCACTGGGGAGGGAAACCCTGTAGCCCTGAGTGAGGGGACAGTGGTGAGTAGCCCCAAGTGAGGGGGTAGCCCCAGTGAGGGGGCAGTGTGGAGCCCCACTGAGGGGAGGGGTAGCCCTGAGTGAGGGGGGTGGAGAGCTGGAGCCCTGACTGAAGGGGGCAGTGTGGAACCTCAAGTGAAGGGCAACAAATCTGGAGCCCCAAGTGAGGGGGTGGTGTGGACCCCCGAGTGAGGGGAGTAGGCCAAGGTAGGTCTTTGGATGCCTGAGGCTGAAGTTTGGGCCAGAGGCCAAGTAAAGGGGGCTCAGAACAAGAGAGAGGTGAGTCCTGACCCTGGTAAGTCCTCTGCTGCTGGGAGGCTGAGTGTGGGTTGAAGGCAAGATCTTAAGTAGCACCATGACCTGCTCCTTCAGTGGGGGAGTGAGAGTCCCCTGTAAGATCCTTGAGCACCAGTCATGGTATGAGGTACCCTAGATCCCGCAACCAGAAAAGCAGACCCAAAGAGAGGGCAGGCTAGTGGCAGAGGCCTGAGGTAGAATACCTCTCAACTGGTCAATGCTGGGTCCAGGACCAGAATGGTCAAAAGGGCCAGGGACCCACCATGAGGGATGCCCAGAGCTGAGGACCTGGGGTCCTGACTGGCCTTGGAGGTGAGGCCAGGGCCTGTGTGGCTGAAGGTCCTGGGGGGACCATGCCCAAGAGGGGAAATAGCCTCAGGGAGCTAGGTAGCCTGAATGAAGGTGGAGTAGGCTGCCTGAATGGAGGGATCAAAGAGGGGTCCTGATTGGAGGATTCTGAGGCCCAGTGTGGGGCTGGTGAGATTAGCAGCTGGATGCCATCTGTGAGGCATAGGCTGCGGTGTGGGGGAGGTACAGAGCTGCAGATAGTACCCCCTGGCATCGGGGCATGAATGGGCAGCCTTAATGTCTTAATTAAGAATAAGGCATTGCAGGAGAGTCAGGGGGGTGGTGTGCCCAAAGGCAAGTGGGGAACCTAGCACTGTGGCTAGGTAGGTAGCCCCACTTTGCCACACAGTAAAATTCTGACACGCTGCCACCTACCAGATATCTAACTCCCCAGATACCTCTGCACTTTTACCTGTGCTGCTACATTTTCCCCTCCCCCGCCCCTGCCACCCCACCCTATCCCTCACCCCCTGATGCCTCCACTTCCATTTTCACTGACTGACTTTCTTGCCTGCATTGTGGGCCAGGCCAGCCTCTGGCTTCTTTACTATTCCTTCCATCCAGGAACAACACATACACCTTACTTACTTGCCTTACTCAGCCTGAGAAAGGGCTTTTCAACCCAAAAGCTGGCATCCCCAGCAGCTAAGCTGAGCTCACCTGGAGCCTCACAACTCTACTGCAAACAGCAAGCCTTGGGCTAAGGAGGAGCAAAGGCAAGGGGGTGGTGCCTGCAGAAACGCATCAGCATCCCTGTGGTGCGAGCTGCTTGCCTACACTCAACCTCCTCTGAAGTGCCTTCTGGGAGAGGAGACCTGGCTCTAGGGGAAACTTGAGGGGTATGGAGTACAAACTCAGACTATTCCCCATCCTTCCCCAGAATTTCCCTTGTTAGGGAACTGAGATACAGATCCATTTCCTGCTCTTCCTCTGGCACTGGAAGGTTCAGCATGGAAATTAAAGTGGGGATGGGAGTAAGCTGTCATACTGGTGCTGCTGCTTGTTGTTGTCATGGTGGTGGCAGGGGTTATGGCTGGTGCTTGTGGAGGGGATGCTTTCTCAGGCACAGGCAGTGGCACTAGCACTGCTCTGCTCTCCTTGCTGCTTGTGGAAGCCTCATCCCTACTAGTTGGAGGAAAGAGGCTGTGTTTCAGTTTGGGGCGGGGGGGAATTTACACCTCTCCCTCTACCCCCTCTTCCACCCATGCCTGAAGGCTGGCCATTTGCCTTTCCACCATGTTTCATGGTGTGTTTCATGTCTTCCTTTTCTACAAATATATAAATGTATTCGTGTTCCTATATAAATTGAATACAGTTGATGCAAAGAATAAATGTTTTTGCAAGAAATATTTTATGTAGGGAGGTGTGTGTGTACATGCACTTTAAATGTATAGAAATAAAAAAATGGATTTGCCTTCCTATATAAATTAAATTCTATAGTGTGATCCTATCCAATAGAATTATAACATTCAAAAGAATAAATCAATGAAGATAATAATAAAATAAAAATGTCTAGAAAAAAGAAAAAGCCAAAAAGGTATTCCAAAATCCCTCTTGCTAAGCTAGCAAGTAGGAAATCCTTCAGAAATTCACTCAGTGCTATAGCCTTCATTGTCCGATGCTGCGCTGCTGGAACACACAGCTGAAAGCAAGGCAGTTTAAGCAATGCTGTCTTTTATGCTGTTTTTCTGTCCCTCCCCCAGGGCACTGGGATTGGAAGGGACTTCAGGGAAGGATGACTGTCACTGGCCAGCTACACAGTCAATATGAAAGCAGTCCTTCCCCCTCTCCCCTCTCCTTACTTCCTGTTTTCCCTGCAGGCAAGCCCACCATGAGCTTTGAAACTTAAAATGTTTCAAAACTTTTCAAACTTTTTGACTGCTCTCATTTCATTTCAAGGCTGCCTTGAAGCCCTGTGTTTCATTTTGATTTTGTTGTTGAGTTCAAAATGAGGCAAAACAGCATTGAAATGAAACAGCTGGCGAAGCTTTGCACAGCCCTAATAAACAGCATTGGGGGTAAAGCCCAGGCTTCTTTACATTGTGTTTGCTTCTCTTTGGAACTCCCTTAGCATGGGGCTAGAGCAGGCATCCAAACTGCACATAAGAAGTCTTTTGAGTGGCAATCCTCAGTAACGTTCTGTTTCATGCAGGAGAGACCTCTTGGAAGATATGACCCAGAATCCCTAGCGGAAAGGATTGTGTACCTGTGTTTGGAGAGATGAAATTAAAGCATCGTGGATAAGTAGGAGCAAACCAAGTTCTCTGGTTTTCTTTGTAAAAGAGAGGACTCGCTTATGTGCAATATTCAGTATTTCCACTCCTTTGTTACTAGCTGACCCAACCTTATGGGATATCAGCCTATTCCCTCCCTTGTCAAGTCTCCCCTGAAATCACACTTCTGCTTTAACTAATTTGCAGTACAATTTACAGTGACTTTTGGTCATAGTGCATTTACCCTAAATTGGAGTCCACTCACATTTCCATTCCTAGCTATGTCACTCTCTTATTTTGTTTTAAACCAACTAAGTTTGAAATGTATTATACCTAAGAGGTTTTTTTTTTTTTGTAGTGGTATCTTTTACTGGACCAACTGTATAACTGGGAGAGATGTTAGACAAACATCATAATTGCTCCTTTTTGGGTGGTGGTGGGGAGCAGGGGGCAGGTAGAGTGCTTTCAAATTCTTAGCTGGATTAAAACATTATGGCAAGCAGAATGGTATTCTGGAGCTAAAGGAGGCCTAATGAGAAAGGAGAGTGTGCTGTGTATCTGAGGAAAATCCTGCCAAACACTTTACATTTGTTTGCAAGGTGAAAAGGGCAGTTCTGGGTGAATCCCACTGTACGTGTTCTGTGAATATTCATTTGCTTCATTATATGACTGTATTGATAACCCTAACATTTTCCTCTCCATGAATATTCTAATGAATGAGTTCTGGGGCAGGGAGAGAGAGTAAGGAATTCCAAGTGGCTTTAGAGAAAGTTTAGAGAGTGGATTCGGGGCTAGTATGTGTGGTTCTTTTCACTTGATTCTAAGAGTTGCACTCCTCCTGTACATCATATGAAAATTAAGGAGCTCAGTCCATATGCAGTATATTGACAATGAACTCCTCCTGAATAAGATACAGACCAATGTTCCTACAGCAGACTCATTCAACAGATCTCTACAGTTTGAGGATCATCTTAAGTGCAGTTCAACAAAGAGAAATGCAAAGTGCTGCACCTAGGGAGGAAAAATGTCCAGCACACCTACAGCCTAGGGAATGACCTGCTGGATGGCACAGAGGTGGAAAGGGATCTTGGAGTCCTAGTGGACTCCAAGATGAACATGAGCCGGCAGTGTGACAAAGCCATCAGAAAAGCCAATGGCACTTTATCGTGCATCAGCAGATGCATGACGAATAGGTCCAGGGAGGTGATACTTCCCCTCTATCGGGCACTGGTCAGACCGCAGTTGGAGTACTGCATGCAATTCTGGGCGCCGCACTTCAAGAAGGATGCGGATAACCTGGAGAGGGTCCAGAGAAGGGCAACTCGTATGGTCAAGGGCCTGCAGACCAAGCCCTACGAGGAGAGACTAGAGAAACTGGACCTTTTCAGCCTCCGCAAGAGAAGGTTGAGAGGCGACCTTGTGGCTGCCTATAAGTTCATCACGGGGGCACAGAAGGGAATTGGTGAGTATTTATTCACCAAGGCGCCCCCGGGGGTTACAAGAAACAATGGCCACAAGCTAGCAGAGAGCAGATTTAGATTGGACATTAGGAAGAACTTCTTCACGGTTCGAGTGGCCAAGGTCTGGAACGAGCTCCCAAGGGAGGTGGTGCTCTCCCCTACCCTGGGGGTCTTCAAGAGGAGGTTAGATGAGTATCTAGCTGGGATCATCTAGACCCAGCACTCTTTCCTGCTTATGCAGGGGGTCGGACTCGATGATCTATTGAGGTCCCTTCCGACCCTAACATCTATGAATCTATGAATTAAGCTGCTTGTGGTACAAGCTGCTGTTGCAAGTTAGGCTGGAAAATGATGCAAAAAGATAACAATTGTGTGGGTGTTACTTGCATGTATACAAGTGCGTCTACACAAGATGCTTTACTGTGCAGTAGGTTAGTCTACTGCACAGTAAAGTGTCACTATGTAACCTTGCACAGCAGCTACTGCACAGTAGATTAGTCTACTGCACGTTTTTCTACTACCTGTAAATACAGGTAGTATATTTACTGTGCAGTAGCTCTGCACAGGGGGCAGGAGAACTGTCCTCTTCCTGGACAATTGATCAGAGCCAGGGCAGGGACAACATTCCCTGCCCTTGCAGCTGTCTGCTACTCAGCCTTCACTCAGAGTGGGGGCTGAGACATTGTTACCTGCCCCAGCAGCAGGCAGCTGTAGCTGGGACAATGCTCCAGCCTCTACTCCAATCTCAGAGTGGGGGTTGGGCAGCAGGCAGCTGCCAGGGGCAGAGGTACAGGGTGGGAGACCACTGCCCTTGAGGTGGGATGTGTCTCTCCCTGCCTCTCCTGGCGCCCAGGCCTGATCCCACTGCCCCCTGCCAGCCAGGGCCTGGTGCCTGGGGGAGTCTAGAGCTCTTCATGGATGTGATAAAGGGGTAGGGTGACTTGAGGCCAGAGAATTAGAGATTGTTTAGTACCCAAACAGGCTCAGGTGCCTCTGACTAGATATGTAAGGGTATCTAGGGAGAGGTACAAACATTACTGTTAGGGTAACGCTATGTGCAGCAGTGGAGCATTGGATCTGCAGCTAAATAAAGGCATGACCTGTGGCCTAGCAAAAGCTACTGACCACAAGGCAAAATGATATCTAAACCAGCCATTTGCTTATACTAAGTAACCATCTCAACTGTGTCAACCATTTTCTGAGAAAAAAGCAGCATGTGAATCTGAGTACTGTGAATGAGGTGAAGTTTTAGGAATGTGGAAAATGGTATAACATGAGACAGAAAAACAGACCAGAATGTGGAAAACAACGTGTAATTGGTAATAGAATCTGAGATGAACCTATATGAAAAGGTGAATGGTGATTGGTGAAGAAGCTTCCAGGTTTTGGTCAAAGTCCACCCATTGACTGAAGAAGTAAATTCATGACCTTAGACGTGCTCATAGCAAAAAGACATGTAAATGAATGAAATGCATGGGCAATTCCATGCTAATGAGGCAAACAGTAAACAGAGGCAGAGCTTGAGATGGGAGGAAAAATGTGTGGAACAGGAGGAGGAAAGAGGGTGGAATAAATGGTAATGAGCATAAATCAAAGTATATAAATGTGGGGGGAAAAAGTTATTGTTCAATGCAGGTCCCCTGGTTCATGGGCTGTGTGTCTGTGAGGGACCCTTGTCTGAAGCTGTCTCCATTCTGAATAAAGCTGTTGCGAGCAATGTGTGCTGGTGTTTGCTCCCTGCTTGCTTTGGCTAATGAGTAAAAGGCCCCAGGGCCATTGGATCATTGTCTTCCTAGTCGTTCAGTGCCACATGGAGTCGGGGTCTAACAATTAAAATGAATTAAGTGTAAGCATGCAGAAAGCACTTTATAGACATGACAGAAGAAATGTCCATGGTGCATAAAGCACTTTAAAAATGGTGGATCTGCTCTAAGTTATCCTTGGGTGGATGTGTACTAACCTAAAGTGCTTTTTGTTAGAGCACTTTATTGAACATCTGTGCCAGATCTCATTGAGAGTTAACTTAGAGCATGATCATTGCCATCCCAGGTGGCATTGTTCAGGGCTGCTTTAGCACTGGAAAACACCACCCCAGGTTGCTCCTCTTGCATCTGCTGGCTGTGGCTGTCAGGAGACTTGGGGGGCGGGGGGGGGGGAGTTCCCCCACCACAGGGACCCAGCCTGACCCCTCAAAGACTCCAGCTAGCAAGCTGTGGAGGGCCCTCATAGCAGGGGGCCTCCCTTTTCCCCTGCCCCAGCCTCTTGACAGCAGAAGTCAGCATCTAAAGGAGATGCAGCCCAGCCTGGTATCTCCCTGTGTTGGGAACTGGGGCTGCGGAGGAGGGAGCCCCCCTGGCCGCAGGGACCTAGCTTGGCCCCTCAAAGACCCCAGCTAGCAAGCTGTTGGGGAAGCCTCATGGTGGCAGGGAGCCATTTCTCCCCCTTTGCCCCTAGCTACTATTGACAGTCATCAGCTGGCAGAGAGGGTAAAGTGTGTGTTGGGAGGAGGGGGGCTACTCTGGCAGCTTCCTTGGAGACATTGGGAGTGCTCTGTCCACTTACTGGCCTTGGCCAGTGCAGACAGGCTCCGAGCCACCCCATCAACAGCAAAAATCTGTTCAGTTGGAATGCGCTCGAACTTAAAGCACTTTAAGTAAAGTTGTGATGGATTGCTTTCTGCCAGGGGCTTTTTGAACATGTGCATTTAGCCTAGGTGCCTAACTCGGATCGAGTTCAATGGTAGTTATGAATCGGAATACCATAAAAACTTGTCCCCTCTTGGGATTTTTAAATGCATCTAGATGCCTAAGTGCTCCTGCACATTGGGAGTATAACAGTCTGCCCTGAACTGAAAGGGATATGTGTTATTCTCAAAAGACCAAGGAGTTAAACACAGAGAATGCTAAAGCTTGTTTATTCAGAGAGCCTACTGATTTGCTATTCCCTCCAGTTCCCTCCTGCAATTCCTGGGCCAATGTCACAACTTATACATAACACTCTTATTGGTATCCACACATCTTTCCCCTTTACATGTAACACATCCCCATATAATACTAATATTGGCAGTTTAGTTCAACTTATAGTTAAAGCACATTTTAACAGGTTTCTATTAGGCTTTGTGTTGGCTTTTTAGCTTTAGGTGATCTTCTCGGTTTGTCTGAATTCTCAGTCCATATTGTTCTTGTTGATTTCCTTGTTCCAAACTTGTTCTTGTTGGGTTCCTTGTTGCTTTCCTTGTTCAGTTCTTGTTTAGTTTCTTTGTTCAGATGTCTCTCTTTCTGTGTCATTTTCAATCTATTCTGTCAGTTCTTGCTGCTTTGTTTTTAGCTCTTTCTTTTAGTGAAGCTTGTGATGCTGCTTCTTTTCCCCCCTTTACAAACTACAAGTGTCATCTATTCCTTCCTAATACCTGTCCTTCTGGTGCAACTACTTGATAGGATCTGGGAGCTACTTGACGGGAAACTAGTGCTTTTTGTTTCTGTTAGACCCTTCATAGTTTCATAGTTTGTAGGGTCGTAAGGGACCTTGACAGATCATCAAGTCTGACCCCCTCACATGGCAGGAAAGAGCACTGGGGTCAAACAACCCCAGCAAGGTGTTCATCTAGCCTCCTCTTAAAGACCCCCAGGGTAGGAGCCAGCACCACTTCACTTGGAAGTTGGTTCCAGATCCTAGCCGCCCTGACTGTGAAGTAGCACCTCCTGATGTCTAGTCTGAATCTACCCTTTGCCAGCTTGTGACCGTTATTTCTAGTCACTCCTGGTAGTGCTGGGGGGAACAGGGATTCCCCCAATGCCTGCTGGTCCCCTGTGACTAGTTTGTAACAGACCGCTAGATCCCCCCTCAGCCTTCTCTTGTGGAGGCTGAACAGGTTCAGGTCCCTCAGCCTCTCTTTGTAGGGCCTGCCCTGCTGCCCCCTGATCATGTGGGTGGTGCTCCTCTGAACCCTCTCAATGCTGTCCACATCCCTCCTGAAGTGCGGCACCCAGAACTGGACACAGTACTCCAACTGCGGCCTGACCAATGTCGCATAGAGGGGGAGAATCACCTCCTTGGGCCTGCTTGAGATGCATCTGTGGATGCATGACAAGGTGCAGTTGGCCTTCCTGACCGCATCCCCACACTGTCGGCCCAGGTTCATTTTGGCATCAATAATGATTCCAAGATCCTTTCTGCCTCTGCCCTGACAAGAAGGGAGTTCCCCAGCCTGTAGGTCTGCTGCTGGTTCTTCCTCCCCAGGTGCAGCACCTTGCACTTGTCAGTGTTGAAACCCATCCTGTTCTCATCTGCCCACCCCTGTAACCTGTCTAGGTCCAATTGCAGACTATTCCTCCCTTCTAACATGCCCATTTCCCCCCACATCTTAGTGTCGTCAGCAAATTTGAATAGGGTGCTTTTTACCCCCTCGCCCAAGTCACTGATAAAGATGTTGAACAGTGTGGGTCTGAGGACCGAGCCCTGGGAGACCCCACTGCCCACATCCCTCCAGGTCAAAAATGACCTGTCCACCACCACTTTCTGGGTGCAGCCCTCCAACCAGTTAGTGACCCATTTGACTGTAGGTGTCGATGCCACAGTCCCCTAGTTTTTTAATGAGAATGAGGTGAGAGACAGTGTCGAAGGCCTTCCTGAAATCCAGAAAGACTGTGTCCACTGCTACCCCTGGACGTAGTCTTTCTGGACCCTGACTCCATGCAATGCCCAACAACTAGGGAAACAACAGATTGATGCCATCACGCATCAGCTTTATTCAAAATGGAGACAACTTTGGGTGACCTTCCCCCCACCCCCCCCCAAAAAAAACAAAAACAAAAACAAAAAACAGGGAGCAGCCTTTCTCCATGTATATACCTTGGTTCATGCTCATTAACATTTATTCCACCTTTGTACCTCCTTTGTTCTACCCATATTCCCCCCTGTCTTAAGCTCTGCCTCTGTTTACTGTTTACTGCTTATTTCATTAGCATGGAATTACCTATGCATTTCACTTATTTACATACCTTTTTTCTATGAACACATGCCTAAAACTATGACCCCAGCTTCTTTCAGTCATTTGAGGTTTCTTGCTAATTTCTTCACCATCTCCAAGGTGTTGCTTCTGCTCATCTCTAATGACAACTGGTGGTCTGCACTCCATACACAATGAGCTATATATCTTACAATGAGCTCCTGAGCTTACACAATGAGCTATATATCTTAGAACACTGCTACATGGTTAGAAAAATGCTTGCCTAAGCATCTTGCAATGCTACTTTTAATATATCATTCTGTCTTGTGGTTAGCAGCTTTGCTAGGTCACAGGTTATAGACTTTTATTCAGCTGCAAATCTAATGCTCCCCAAGATCTAAATACTGTCACCCTATCACTTCCCACATGCATCCATCTGAAATAAGCACCATATCTTTGTCATGCAGTTGTGGGAATCACCTGGATCTCCTGTCATAGTACCATTTTTGTTTTGAGTTTGCTGAATTTTTCAATGTTTTCACATTTTGCTTTTTATTCTGATGAGCATCACCCACAGATTTGGCAGCCTGGTTTTGAGTTTCCTGTTAAACAACATTTCTGCTGTGGATAATTCATGTTTCATGGGTGTTGCCCTGTAATTTAAGAGTGGCATGTAATCCAGTGCCCTGTCTCCCAGCTATGGCCACTGACAAATTGCAATATTGATATTTGAAGAGGTAGCACAAGACACCCAATTTGCAAAAAGCACATGGTGCACAGCAGAGAGGTGCTTGTAGGGCAGAGTCAGGGGAGAAACACTGGGAAAACCCTCAGCAAGCTTGGCCCTGAGCCCCAAACATGTGAGACCTCCCTACAAATTATATGGGAGGAAGCTAACAAGTGCATCCAGAATGGGGGGCCTTCCATTCACTCTCCATTGCAGAGTGCACAGTGGAGAGGTGCTTGCAGGTCCAGGGGGTGACTCTGTAGAAGTTGCTACAATAGAAAAGAGGGAGCAGCTTGTAAGGCTAATGTAAAGGTGAATACAGTCGCATGTATTTTTCTGTTTTAAAAAATCTGTAGAATACTCTCTAGATGCTGACAACTATGATCTTTCCATGTTGTCTGCCACTCACAAGAATATGGAAGTTATTCTATCTTCTGAAAAGTTTTCCCTTAAGTACCTCAGAAGCTGTACCATGACTGTAAATGTAAAAAGTCTCCAACTTTCTCACCCAGACAGATGAGTCTAAAATCACAAATGTGTTCATTGGAGTTATGATTAGAATTCAATTAGATTTTAATTAGAGGTATTAATTCAGTTTAATTACAGTGTAATTAGAGTTATTAATTCTATTTAATTAGAGTATAATCAGAATTATCAGTTGAGTGTACTTAGAGTGTAAACAGAATTATTGAGTTTACGTAGAGTGTAATCATTCCCCTAAGTACCTCAGAAGACATACCATCACTGAAAACTTAGAAAGTCCCAACTTTCTCACCCAGACAGACAAATCTAAAATCACAGATGTGTTCATTGGAATTATGATTAGAGTTCAATAGGAGTGTAATTATAATTACTATTTCAGTTGAATTACAGTGTAATTAGAATTATTAATTCTGTTTAATTAAAGTATAATCAGAATTATTGAGTGTACTTAGAGGGTAAACAGAATTATTAACTGAGTTTACATAGAGCAGGGGTGGGCAATTATTTTGGGCAGAGGGCCGCTTACTGAGTTTTGGCAAGCCATTGACGGTGACATGACTGGCAGCCAGGGGCAGATAGATACTAATTTTCTAAATTTTTAGGGGCTCTGTGAGCCAGATAGAATGGCCTGGATGGCCGCATCTGGCCTGTGGGCCACATTTTGCCCATCCCTGACTTAGACTGTAATTATTCCCCTAAGTACCTCAGAAGACATACCATCACTTAAAACTTAGAAAGTCCCGACTTATACTACCACCCCACTCACATCCCCACCCCATGAGGACCACATATCCAAAGCTTTCCCAGGAGGAGCAGCCACCTTCATCATATATATTCTTATTAGTAATGCTATCAAAAAGTGTATTGCTATTAACGTCAGACTTTATTGTTAGACATATTTGTATTATTAATGCTTTAAACAAGCACATTGCTATTAAATAATGTTAGAGCATGTTGCAAGCATACTTTACAAATAGGAGGAACAAACACAATCTTCTCATTCATCAAAGCTCACCTGAGATGTGTCACTTAGAAGTGGTTGGATGCATGAAAGCCTTGTTAGTGGGATTTCAAGGAGAAGCTGTGAGATGGGCAGGTGACCCTTTTCCTAGGACCATCAGTACCAGAACAGTGATCAGCACACCATCCATGACCTATAGATCCTGTTAGTTTTGTGTATGACTTCTTCATGCTTCTCGCTTAATCTCATGAAGCACCCCAGTGACACTACCCACAGACCGGTGAACTTATTGGACAAGTTCCTTGATCCATTCTGGACATTCAGTTAGGTTCTTCATGATCCAATCAGTTCTGACATTGGCAGCCCAGTTGGTCCTCCTAATTGTCCTTGGGGGTGGGGTAGCAATCAGAACTGGAAAATCAAACAGATGTGAGTGAACAATAATAATTCTTTGAAAGGTACAACTTTTGTTGCCTTGTGTAACATAGCTTTCACACCATTGCTGAGGTGGCATGAGAGTGTCTGCATCCCTTGAGGGGATATGAGAGTGTCACCTTAAATTAAGGAGAAAGGTAACCTCAAATTAAGGAGACTTAACTCCTGTTAGCGTGCTCTGAACTTTGACAGATCACCTTACCTGTGGCATTTTACCCCACTGCCCAAATCACCCTGGCACTTTACGGCCCACCCAACACACCCTAGACAACACCCTCCCAAGTCATGAATGTAAAGATGACAGCTAGGGAACATACCTTGTGTGTAGGTGGAGGTCCCAGGTCTCTACTCCTGGTGCTCGGAGGCCATACAGGTCATGTCACCACATCCACCACTGCACTCCAAAATTGAGTCATTGATGGTAGCACCTGTGGATGGTGTGGTGGGAAAGCTGCTGACACTAGTGGAACTACCCAGTTGAGAGGATGCCACAGTGCTAGTGGATGCTCATCATGCCAACACATGCAGAAGTTGATGCATGTATTGATAGTTGACTATGTGCTTGACAACTGTGGCCAAGAGCTGTGCCCTGGTGACATCCATATGGAACTTGGTGCACAGTAGGGATATGCAAAGCTTCAATTCATGATTCGATTTGGAGAAGATTCAGCCTGATTCCAAGGCTGAATCTCTGAGTCCGAATCAAATCACTAGAAGCTTAAAACTTTCCAAATCAATTCAGAGTCTCTGAATCAATTCGGAAAAGATTTGGAAGAGATTCAGCGATTCAGAGATTTGGAAGGCAGTCTTTGAGGGGAAACAGAAACTTAGAAGAGGGAGGGGGAGCGGGGGGGGGAGGACTGACATCTCTAGCTGGCCAGTGAGTGTGATTTCTCCCTGAATCCCCTTCCAAGCACAGTGTCTGGGAGAGGGACATAGAACCAGCATAAAAGCCTCTGTCTGCAGGCTTTCTGTGCCTTTTGTGAGATGCTTCTGAGCAACAGCGTCAGAAAGGTATTGGACTGCTTTGCTTCCTAGTCCGTCGCCTGCCCCTTTTTGTTCTTAGAAAGGATTGGATAGTATATAGCGAGTTTTGCCTGTTAGCAGCCTGAGGTGCAGGGCCCCAGAACCCAGACTCCCCCTGCACCTATCTCCTTGACAGTAGGCAGGCTTTGTGGCCTCAGTAGTGCCTAGCAGGCCTGCAGTTTTCACCCTCTTGTGCCTTAACACACACACAGTGTCACCCATGTCATGAGTTTTGCTTGTCAGCAGCTTGCAGTACATTTTCCCAGAAATCCCTGCACCTATATTCTTGAAACTTGGCAGACTTTGTGGCCTCAGAAGGGGCTACCATCACTGCAGTTTTCATCCCTGCTGTGGCTTAACTCACAGGTGACATGAGTTTTGTTTGTCAGCAGTTTGAGGTGCAGTTTCCCAGAAATCCTTAAAACTATCTCCTTGAAACTTGGAAGACTTCATTCCCTCAGCAGGGGCTACTATCCCTGCATTTTTCATCTGAATCAGCCACAAAATAACAAAGTTATAGATATTTCATTGATTCCCCATTATACTCTATGGCTGAATCTCCAAATCTCTCCAACTCAGTGATGAATCTTCCAAAGCCAATTTGGCTGAATCAATTCAGAAAAGTGATCTGAGTCTCTGAATCAACCTCTGGCCTCCAAATCAGCCGAATCCAAATCCAAATTGAATAGTTCTCTATTCACACAGGCCTAGTG
Source organism: Alligator mississippiensis (assembly GCF_030867095.1). Lineage (NCBI taxonomy): Eukaryota > Metazoa > Chordata > Crocodylia > Alligatoridae > Alligator > Alligator mississippiensis. The sequence goes on from NC_081832.1 coordinate 28,268,113, forward strand.
CACAGCAACTTCACCTTCACACAGCTGTGATTGGGTGTTTTCTTGTGGCCATGGTCCACCATTCTGCAGGAGATGGTGCAGTATATGTGTCAGTTCGCTTTTGAGCTGATCAAGAATTGGTGAAGCAGCTCTGGTTGCACCAGTACACACAAGGCTCTTAACTTCTTGGATGCTCCATGCAATTCTAGTCTTTTGCTGCTATCTACTTGGTCTTCTCATGTTCTTCAGCCATGTTTGCTTTGTGGGTGTACCCCCAAGTGTTCTGGGGCATCAATTTATAGAGTTCTGAGTGACTTGTCCTTGGAAAGGTCACCCCCAGCAAAGCAGTACATTTTTCAAGTATAAGTAGCAAAATATGGTGCCAAACCCAGATGCTGATTGATCAAGGTTAATTTTGAGGGACTCTGCTTGCTCTGTGCAAATATTGAGAGTATAGGCTTGGTTTCTCAGTACAAAGTGGAAAGAAAAAGTTGCACCGCAATATGCTGAACTATGAGGAATGAAGTCCTTGAGCTGGATCATCTTTATTTAGCATGTTGTGCTGGGTGTGTTGTGACGATGGGTGGCAAACGGTCCAGGGCCAGTGCTGCCATGGGCACCTGCCCTTCTCTTCCAAGACCGAACTTGGCAATGGTTTGGTGGCCAGCAAGGGCAGGGTGCACCTCTCAGGGTGCCTACCTGTGCCATCCATGACTTGGGGAACTGTTGTGGTGTCCAGAGGAGCCCCTACTTCAAAGACCAAAAGAAATTTTTGTCTTCTGTGTGAGGTGACTTTGGATGCTTGCAGTGATCACCCTGTTCAGAGAAAGCCAGGGTGCATGCTGGGGAGGCATTGGGGACCATGGAGGGAAAGGTGGGATGTTGCTTTGGAGAAATGTGAGAAGCTGACTTGGCCAACCCTCACCTGCAGTTTACAGGGATCCCTAAATGTGCAGACTATTACAGATTGTGCAGCGCTAGGCGCTGCCCACTGTCAGACATCTGGGGTGCAGAAAAATGGGGTGCTGCCAGGAGAAAAGGCCAGGGAAGGTGGCTTCTCACCAAAACTGTGTGAAGACTTGCATGAGCAGCCCATGGGCACAGAAAGTATCTTGGTGCCTAATATTTGGTGGGAACACAGTCAATTCTGGATCAACCTGTTTGTGCCCAGAGAGATGAGGAGACAGTACCATGGTCCACTACTGTGCTTGGTGTGAAGGGGAGCTGTCTTGTCAATGTGGGAACTGCTTGGGTGACCAGTGGGGTCACCCTAAAACCAGCACCCCAGCAAGGCTTAGAGACAATGCACAAAGCCCTTGGTGCACACCCCCGTTAGAAAGTCCAATGGACTGCACAGTGCCAAGGGGTGGCTAAGGGTGCAGGGGCAGCACTAGTATGGGCAGCTTCCCTGTCACCCGGCCATGTTGGTGACCCCACTAACATCCAAAGTCTGTGAGGGAGCAAGAGTGCCTTGCTTGGATAGAACCCTATTTTGTGGATTTAGAATAGACACTGTCAAAAATAGGAGGCAAGAAAAGCCCAAGGACAAGGCTTGGCAATGGCTTGCTGGTCAGCCATCATAGGGTGCATCCCTCAGGCTGCCTACCTGTGTCATCCATTACTTGGGGAACTGTTGGGGTGGCCAGGGGAGTTCCTAATTTGAGGACCAAAATAAATTTTTGGCTGCTGGGAGAAGCAACTTTGGATACTTTCAGTAATGCTTGCAGTGAAATGTGAAAGACTGGCTTGGTCAGCCATCACCTGCAGCTAGGAGGGGACCCCCATGACCCTTAAATTCACAGATTGTGAAAGAATGTGTAGTGTGGGGGGGGGGGGGAAGAAAAGTAGAGTGCTGCGAGTGGAAAACCCCAGAGAAGGTGGCTTCCCACCAAAAAGCTGTGCAGACTTGCAGGAGCACCCTGCAGGGGGATGAATACTTGCAGGGAGTAGGGTCATTCCTGGGTTGACATGGTTGAGCCTGAGAGAGATCAGAAGACACTCCCCCACCAGTGTAGAAATGCGCAGGGCAGAACTGACACTAAGTTGATATGAGCAGTCTCCCCCTGCCAGACTAAAAAAGCATGCAGTCCAAATCTTTTAGCTCAATGTCTCCTACCATTGCTCTAACTTACAAGTCACAGGTCACGAGGCTTGTGGTGTCTCCTGCACAGAACCTAATAGTCTTTCTTGGGAACCTGAAGCCTCATGTGACAGAATATTGGTGGACTCAGAGCCCTCTTCTTCCTGCTCAACAGAATTGTTTGTCAGCCCCTCCTGCTGATCATCCTCTGTGTCTGCTTATGAAAATGTGTGGGTACACTGTAGTAGAGGACAAGCTCATTTCTGGCTCCATGCACAACAGGTCCTATGAGAAGTCCCAACAGACCTTGTTTATCTGGGACTGGGACTAAGACTGATTGCTTGCAGTTTTTGAAGAGGCTCCACCACAGCCCTTGGCATTACCAGGGAAGCCCGCCATACTGTGGCACTGGGAAGGTAACTCTGTGGCAGTCTCCTCCAGCACACCTGCCATGCTGAGTGCCTACAGGCAAGTGTCTCCAGAATCTCTTCTAGGGATGGTAACCAGCTTGTCACAGAATGGGATCATTCTGCGTGCAGCCCCAGAATGAGAGTTATTGTCTTTGACATGACGGAAGTGTCTTTGACACTTTAGGGGCTTGATCTTACTGCAACAGTGTTCCCAGTCATGATTGTAGCCATGTTCCTTCAATAGTTCAGCAGTACTCACATACACCTGCTTATTTCTTCAGTTTCCTAGTTGTGTAAGCACCTTTCTTTCACCCCAAATATCAAACAGTGTCTCAACTTCTGCATGAGCCCAATTTGGTCCCCAGCCTTTGGCATCTCCTCCAAGAGATGTTCCTTTTTCTTTGTCCCCTCCATAGCCCAACCTTGCCAGGTGAGAGGAGATCAGACAGAATGTTTGCAGACCAGCCTGCTCCTTTATGCCCTGGTCTTGTACATCTCCTATGAGCAGAGACCTGTGAACCTTTTATGAAGAGATGCATACTAATACAGGTGTGATTGGTGTAATCGCCAGACATTTGTAGCAGTTTTTTCCCTTTGTGTCTAGGCGTTGGCATTGGTAAACATACACAAAAAACAATTTTGCTGGTGATTGGTGAAAATGGTTGTAAACCACCACAGGCAAGGAAGTCAGACCCTTTTAGAAATGAATTTGATTGAAAAAAAATTTCCATTTGATCAGCAAGAAATCCATAGCCCTGACCATCCTGCATGAGCAGTTTCCACAGGGTGATCATGATTATTGGGGGGGGAGGGCAGGTAAGGTGTTCTGGTGCACAGCATAAACCAAGTTGAATATTCCATGTCCTTCTGTGGGAATTGTGGAAGCGGACCTCCTCATGTGCCCTGGGGGTGGCTGGATGGCAGTCTACAGGCAGACAGAGAGTTTTAAGGTCTGGGAACAAACCCTAGCTTTTGGTTTGGGGCTAGGGGGTGGAGTGGGGGTGGATACTGTGTGGTGCAGAGACCAAGTGAAATATTTCATGTCCTTCATTGTCCAGGCAGGCAGTTGTTAATTGTGGGACTGAACCCCACCATGTGGCTGGTGCGGTGGGGGGGGCTGGAATTGTGTGTTGCCGAAGACCAAGTGAAATACCAGAAGGTAATGAAGGAATGGCGACTTAGTAGTAGGAAAAGGGGGTGCTGGGAAGGATAGATAAAGTAACTTGGACTTGAATGCATATAAGTAAAGCTATATCAAGCTGTGTTAACCCAAAGCAGGAAGCAGTACAGCATTGTAACAGGACCTGGGTTGGGTAGCTATTGACATGTAAATGATGTGAGTGTTTTCATGGAAACTGAGCAGTGTTGCAGGCTTTGGGGACCAGGGGCAGTCAGAATTGTCTCTGTAGACTGCTTGCTAAATCTAAGAGTATGGCTTCCTTGATTCCTAATGGACTAAGCAACAAGAAAACAATAATCTTGATGGCCATAAAAGATTTCTATAAGCAGGATTCTGCTATGGGAAAGGAAACTATAAGATTTATCAAACTGAGCTGGAATCTGTTCAAACTCCTGCAAAGACACGTTTGGATGTCTGGCTCAATGCACAGGTTGATGATTGAACTGTACAAGGTGCTGTGTTTGGAAGAAGATGAATTGAGGGTTCATAAGACTATAGCACCTTGCTGGCCATACCTTAATGGCAATGATCTGGGCACACGAAAACAGTTCAGACTGGTGGGAATGCATTATGTCAAGTTGGAATGATGACCAGTGGCTAGAGACATTAAGAATGAGCAGGGACACCTTCTACATTGTTAGTATGCTGTCACAGCACATTAGGTGCCAGACAACTGTCACGTGGAAGCCCATAGCCCCCGAGAAGCATGTTACCATGGCAGTGATGAAACTGGCCACTGCAACAAGTCTGAGCCACATGGCAAATCAGTTCAGCATGGCTCCCTGCACTGCTGGGGTGGTGATAAGAAAGGTCTGCCTGTGGCTGCAGGAGCTGGCAGCAAACAAATTAATCTGCCTCAGTAACCCCAGGGAGGTGGTGGAAGGACTCAGGGTGATGGGCTTCCCAAACTGTGTGGGAGCACTGGACAGCACACATATTCCTGTCCTGTCACCGTGCCAGAACAACCGGTCATTCATCAACAGGAAGGGATTTCCTTTAGTCATTTTCCAAGCTGTAGTGGCCCACTGAGGAAGATTTACTAACATTTACACAGGATGGGAAGGAAGTGCCCACAATGCACGTGTCTTTCAAAATTCACCGCTGCCTTGGATGATGGAAAAGGTCCAATATGCCCCAGGAATGGAGGAGGTTGTCATCTGGGGTGTTTCAGTGCCATCCCTCCTGCTTGCTGTTGCAGTTTACTCACTCCTGCCTTGGCTCATGAAGCCGTACAGGAGGCAAGTGACTGACCCACAAAAATAGACTTTCAATTACCACATAAACAAATGCCGCATGACTGTAGAATGTGCCTTTGGGCACCTGAAGGGCCATTGGAGGTCACTGAACTACCGGCTGGAGGTAGAGCCAGAGAACATCACTGCTTTCATAGTGGCAGACTGCATGGTGCATAATATTTGTGAAACAAGGTGGGGGAATTTCCAGTGAGTCTTGGGCCCAAGACTTGAGGCAAGTGAAAGCATCTGCAAGATCTACACTGAAACAAGCAGGATGGGGGTTGGGGGAGGGTCAGGTTAGACATTCAAGTGAATAGCGAAGGGGAGCTGTGATCAGAAATTGCCTGGTGGCACACACAATGGGTGTTCAGGTGGGCGAATGTGCTCTGCAACTGTTCTCTGTAACTGTGTAGCTGGATGGTTTTTAAATTTAATTTCATATTTCATATTCATTTGAAGAAAAAAGAAGGGGGTTAATGCTGTATCATGTGTGCTTAGAAACCAGGGGCAGATATAGCAAAAGCTCTGTTATCTGGCACCCATGGGGAATGGGGGGTGCCAGATAACCAAATATGCCGGTTACCTGAGAGGTGCAAACAGTCGTCTTTGCCTGTTTGGGCTGCTGCCCCTCCCTGGCATCAGCGTGCCAGGGGACAGGGAGGGAGGCCCCATGCAGGCTGCTTTGCCCTGGGCCATGGTCCAAAGTTAGCAAAAGTGGGACTTGGCGAAGCCGGATGTGGGACTTCCGGTTTTGCTTTTGCCTTGTTGATCGGCATGCTGATTAATGGAGTATGCCAGTTAATAAAGTGCTGGATAATGCAGCTTTTACTGTAATTATGCTTTCATTACCTCCCTGTGGTTTCTAGGCACACCTGGATTATAGTAACCAGAGATGCATGACACTGGAATTGACATGCAAATAAGGTAACTGATAGGACAATGGCAGTGACTGACAATGTCAATGGCAAAGTCAGATTTAATGTCTCCCCCCAAAAAACCTGGCCGTGGTTCCTTGGACTCTCCAGAATTAAGATGGCTTCATACAGTCCTACCAATTCATCCACTCCAAGGGGCCTCAGTGGTGCGGACAGGATGCTCTTCGATGTCCTTGACAGATTGGAAAGGACAACACACATTCTGAAAGAGAAAAGTCTCCTGCTGATCAACACTGGGTATGAAGTGTTAAACCTCTTGATAGAGGTCCATGAGAGCTTTTTATCCTCAAGGCAGACAGTGCTGAGAGAAATCCTAGAAGTTTTGGAGGCATTTGAACAAGAGGAAATGTTACATCTGGAGACTATCAGAGACTTATGTCTAGACCTGCAGGAAAACAATGGAAAGCTATGGGGAGACAAAACCATATCTGGTTTGTCAGAATCATGAAGAAATAACTTTGCAAGCTGATGAGGAGACTGTGAGAGAGAGACTGTAAAAGGATAAAGGAAAAACATAGCCATTTGCAATTTAACTCTGAAGGTGTGATGATGACTGGCTGTGAATGAAAATAAAACAAAATATTTGCTTAATGAAAAGAGTGTAGCCCTGATTTGTCACATTTTGTTGGTGAGGTTGCCTGGAAATGGTCCTGGATGAGAGGAGAGGACTATGACTGTAAATGTTGGCAGTGAAAAAATTGGTATGGGGGGTGTGTGGGGGTGGGTAGGCTACTGATCAACACCCAATAAGGAAGAGCTAAGCCATTTTAAGTGTTCCCATGGTTTCCAGTTGTGTTTCCTGAGGCAAAACGGCAAGCATCCTTACAGTTGTTTTTTAATGATGAATGATCTGGCATGGAAAAATGGGTTTAAAAACCCCCGAAAGCCCATTGCTGGTGTGCCCCAAAATTAACCATGCAAGTACATTTCTCAGGGTGAGCACCCAAAAATGATTTGCTGACAACAGAAAGGGTGTCCTTATGTGGAGTTCTGATTAGTGGTCTGTGCAGGGAGAGTGTTTATAGAACTCCAAATTTAAAAAAAAACAACACCCTGTCTCACTCCAGGTCCCCTCACTCTCATACTATGTGAACAAATGCAACTCATCTCACACCATATGTTGGCCAATTATAGTGGCTTATGCTGGCCACCTGGGGTCCCCTCCAAGCTACAGGTGAGGGCTGGCCAAGTCAGCCTTTCACATAAGGATTCGGTTTGTTTAGCTTTCCATAGGCACAGAAGAGCCAACACACCCTGCAGTCACAAAGTGCTGATAAGGTGACATACACTCTCCTGAGTAAATTCTTAGGGGAGCTGGCCACACTTTAACAAGTTAAAACCAAAAACAAACACAACTTTCTCCCAAAATTAACTTCTTACAAAAAAAAATTTTTTTTCCAAATACAATTTTTGGGGAGTTGGATTTTCCTTTAGTCTTTTCAGATTTTGGTATTCAAAATGTGGGCACCTTTTCCCCTGAAGATTCATATTTTGAATAAAAAATGTTTAAAAAACAAGATGATATCTTCTGATTTACAGTTTTGTTAAAAAAAAACCCCAAAACCTGAGAATTAGCAGTAAGATACTAAAAATGACAGTTTTTCCCCCCTCAAATACTTCTTGGAAATAAATTGGCATTTTTCCACACCAATTTGTAAATCTGAGTACTATCCTATCACTTGTATCACTCAGGGAGGACTTGCACATTTCCCCCAGGTGTGGGGTAGAATTCCATCATGCCTATGGTCACTGATCCATGCAAATACTCTGGAGAGGTCAAAGATACACAAATGCAGAGCAGAATACAGTTACAAGAGAGGAACCACAGGTAATAGTGTACATCCAGATGTCTGTCAAATGCCCTGTCTATGAGGGGAAAGGCTTGGATATACCATTTGGTCTCATCTCTTATAAAAACAATGATGTTTATGTAATTTATTTCCAGACCCAAAAATGGATTCTAAACACTCTCAAAATTCTTTAAACTATTACTATATCAATGTATATAATGGTTGGCTACAAATAAAAACCTGGTTTAATGGCATTTAAAAAGTGCCTCACCTGCACAAAACCGTACAAGTCTGGAAATTAGAAGTTATGTGAAAAGTCACTTGCATTCTTTCTCATATTTTTGTTGACTACATATTCTCATGCTACCTGCACCAAAGTAACAGACAAAAATCAAATGCTGCATGAAGGTTAATTTCTATTTTTTTTCTTTGTTTTACCAAATTTATGCAAAATATAGGTTTGAAAATTCTGTCAAGATGAGAAACATGCCATTGCCCTAAATATGGGATCAGTCCTGTTCTCCCATGCACATATTTAAAATATGTATAGTTGTTTTATCTGAGGTTTTCAAAATTTCAAGGAAGAGAAAATTATCTTTCTTCTAAATGTGAATCAACTCTGGACCAAGTGTCTTGTGGAGGGGAATTTGGAATATTTGGGTAAGAGAGGACTGTAATACTTGTCTTCTGATTCTAACTGCTTGGCTTACTGGCTCCAACTGCTTTCAAGGGCTGTTTAGGACCACTATGTAGGAATGATAGTATTTTTGGCCTGGAAAGTACAGGGTCATTCTTAGCAGCACAGAAAGAGGCATGTTGTAAGCAGGGGCATTTTTTCCTGTGTATTCAGACATCACTTAGCCATACAAAATGGGCATGCAATTATGAGGGCATCAAGTCCAGAACCGTTATATAGGAAGTTCCTCACATGGACATAAAAACAATATTAAAATAACATTAGAGAAAATGGAACCTTCCTGGCAATTATTCCAGAATGGAGCTTGCAAGTCTGCTAGTTTTGTTCATGTTCATTTGAAAGCCTTTGACACATCAGTGCTGTATGTTTCTTTTATGAATATGCAAATCAAAGCAGTGAAATTATAGATAATGATATGTAGTCAAAACTTTTCAGAATTTAATGCATATTCCTTATTTTGCAGATTTCTATCACATTTGTATTTGCAAAATAGATTAGATAACACAGCTCAAGAGAGCAGCTTTCTTGTCACAGAAACAGCAATACACCTTTCAAATCCAGCAGTGGAGAAATGCCAAATCCCTTCACATCAACATGTGCCTGTTCTGGGGGAGTGCGTTCTCTAGTCAGCTCTCATATGCTAACTACAGTGTGTTATAGTGAAAAACAGTTGCTTCAGAAGACTATATAGTTGGCATATGTAAATAAGTAACTGCATGAAGGCCACAGCACTAATCAGTTTGCTATCATTCAAGCCAAAAGATTAAGACAACAAATGGGTTTAGCTCTCAATGGTGGCCAGAGATGCAACACTGGCCCCTGGAATTCACAGCCCAGAGTTAAGTGTGGGCTTCACAACAACCAGCATGCTCAGCTGGAGCCAGGAACTGCCAAAAGTAGCCAGTAAGAACCACTGGTGGTGATATTCTATTCTATTCTGATCATCTAAGTAGCTAATTTTGGTTGCCTACAGGACATTTTTGGCAGTTACATGAACAGGATAATTCTGTTCCTGTGCATGTGGATGACTAAATTGTTCAGTCTGGGTATACAGATAGTTGTCCACATGCCCTGGGCTAGGTATCTAGGAATATATTTCCTTTGGGTGTGTAAGTGCTCAAAACTCCATGTAGATGACCTAAAAATGGGCAACTATGTTGTCAAGAAAGACTGGACTGTTGTTCTGGGTGTATCTACACTGCCAATACTGGAGCATGCTCTGGCCCCTGTTGCCCCCTCCCCCACTTGCACCTACCAAACTAGAAATGAGGCAATGAATTACTGTAAGGATGTTCCCTGCTGGTGATCATGGTGCGGTTCACCTGTCCAGGGATGGGGATACCCATGCAGCCCTCAACAGCTTGCCAAAACCGAGTAAGCGGCCCTCTGTCCAAAACAATTGCCTGCCCCTGCATTAAATGTTTACACGGTGCATTAATAAATAAAGCATAACACCAGATTTCAAAATTAACTACTCAATTTTGCCACATGCAAAACTGAATAAACCACTGCCTTAGGAAAATGACTCAAATGCATAATAATATGAAAGGAATGTTTTAGTTTAGTGGTCATGTAGACTCTTGTTTGACTATTTTTTTTAAATACACATTTTACATTGTACCTACACAATGGTAAACTACTATAAGAAAAATACAGGCCATACCAATAGCCTTAAGTTCGAGTCTAAGAATATAATTAGTGATTCTTGCAATTAAAATAAAGCAGTACGCCTATACAGTAAATCTCAATTTTTTAATCTTTCCTGAAATATTAAACGTGTGCTAAACTTCATATACTGTAAAGCTTTCTCTTTTATATACCCATTACACCTGTGTTTTAGTGCTACTTTCACATGATTAGGTAACCAAAATGCATGGCTATATTGATATAGACATACATACGCACACACATATAATCTCTTTCTCTGTCTCTTTCTCTATAAAACTGTATCTCTCTCTATATAGATATCTATACAGGCAGTCCTCAGACTGATGACACAATTGGTTCCTGAGAACCATGTCTTAAGTCGAAACGTTGCAACTCAGAACTGATTTTCCCATAGGAAACAATGTTATAAATGGGGGATTGGTTCCTGAACCAAGGCCCGATACCCTATTTTCACCAAAAATAACCCAGAATTTTGTACTCAATCAATTATAGATGACTAATATAGCTACATTAATGTATTTATATTGTAAATAGCAATCATATTGACTTAGAGGGACTTCTTTGAGGTGACTTGGCTGGACTTTTTGAAGGGATCCTAGTTGGACTTTTTGAAGGGTTGTTGGCTGGAATCTTCTCAGGAGTCTTGGCTGCAGGTTCTTCTGGAGCCTTGTCTGCTTTCTTAAAGAAAGTGTCCAAGGAAGTTTGGACAGACGTGAGATGGGCGACACATCAAGTGTTGTAAAGTCAAAACTGAAGTCATAAAATTGAAACAGGGTGTCAATTTATAAACGTTGTAAGTGCAAAATGTTGTAATTCGAAATGTTGTAAGTCAAGGACTGTCTGTATAGATGTATACATACACACGCACATGCACAATCTTTCTATATATAATGTATGTGTCTAGACAGACAGAGAGCTCTATATCTAATCACCTCTTGGAAGTGCTCCTACTTCTCCACATGAGTTGCATCACTTGGGAAAGCTAAAAACCTCTCTCTATCAGCAGCCTTATTTGGGGTCAGAGAACTGAAGGAGGTGTCCAAGAGGCAGTGGGATTCCCTTTTTCTGCACCCCAAAGCAGCCCTTGGCAGCAGGGCTAAAGCACCACACGCTGCCCTGCGGGGAGGATCTTGTATGGTTTGGGGTCACCCCCACCCCAACACACACACACACACACACACACACACACACACACAGAGTCTGTGTCCACCACAAGAGGCATGTGCCACATGCCTGCCAGGCAGGCTGCAGTCTATTTGGAGTCCCAGTTCCCTATCCCAAGCCACCTGCCTGCCCTGACCTAACACTTGGGAGGGAGGGAGGACAGGATTGGGCTCCTTCCAGGCACAGGGATGTGTGTGTGTGACAGAGAGAGAGAGAGAGAGACCAGCTGGGCAGTGAGCAGCAGGGATCCTTACTGCTGCCTTACCCCAGCCATCCGCAGAAAGCAGTCAGACAAGTTCCCAGTTGCCGCCTCCCACTGGTTCTCACATGTTTGATGGAGCTTCAGTGATCTGAAGGACTTTTCCCTGAAGTCTGGGGAGTGTGGTGGGACCCAGGCCTGGCCCCAGGTTCGTCCCTGCCCCCCAGAGGCCCCTGATTGGCAGGCGCCCCATGGCCCCATGTATTAATCTGCCCCTACTAAAGTGGGGAGAGGGGGATTAGCAGGGTGCCACAAGGCCCTATGGGTTCTTGTGACCTAACGTGACCTAACGTGAGTCACAATGGGATCTGGTATAGCTGTTTGTTACAGTGCTCTAATCTACACCGCTGCAGTCTGATACCACATCCATCCAGGATTATTTTAGAGCAGGATCCACCATTTTTACAGCCCTCTGTATGCCCTGACTGTCTGTTTGGCTATGGCTATAGAGTCCTTTCTGCTTGCTTACTGTCCGTACCTGGCCCTATTTTCTGCCTAAATTCTACTATTGGTACCTGATTCCTTTTACAGGCATGACTTTAAGGCCCCAAAGTGAAAGTAAGAGCAAATGCAAAAACACCTGCCACTAGAGGAGGACAAATAGTCTTATTCTCTTAGTGTGGTTTACACAAGGTCTGTTTCCATGCAGTTACCATGGAGACAGGATTCTCCCTTTACAGGGAGAAAAGAAACGAACAAGAAGGGTTACAAGGAAGCAGTAAGGTTGAATAACAGCTTATCTGGAGAGCTGCTGTTACATTAATTTTTCCACTTCAAATACTGATGAATATGAAGGGTGCTTGTTACAGAATGTCTGGCACCAGTCAGAGTGCCCACATATCTTGTGCTATCTTTCTGACCAACCACTCCTGTTGCTCTAGTCCTGTTTAGAACCAGGTGTCTAAACATTCCATTACTGTACAGAGAGGAGATCTAGAATACAAGATGTTTCAGTCAGTACTAAGGAACAGTTGCCCTTAATGGTCAAACTTTTCTAATATTTTAAAAAAAGCATTATGTCTTAGTTTGACCTGACACATGATAACATCTTCTTTTGTGAAAAATTCCTCCTGATATGCCATGAAGTCACATTACAATAGGAATAACATAAAAAAGGAATACATTTCAACATAAAACTCAGTTTGGAAAGAAATTATAACTTTGTTTCCTAAGCAAAATATTCTAAATGAAGTATTTAGAATTTAACTTTCATGGGTGACACTAAAAATATTTTTTCATTCTGACTGGGAAATTTTGAAAAGTTGAAATTTACCATGTAGCAGAAATTTGGAATTCTGACTATTTGTAATCCTGAATAACAATTGTTCCTGGCTACTTGGGTGGTTACTATAGTATGCGGTTAAAAAAATGGGGTTCTAAAATCATTTTCTTTTCTAAGTACAGTTATGCCGGGTTATCATAGAATCATAGAAATATTGCGTTGGAAGGGACCTCAGGAGGTCATCTAGTCCAAACCCCTGCTCAAAGCAGGACCAGCCCCAAGCAGCTCATTCCTAGTGTTCTGCATTTTTGGTTTTTATTTACAAAAAATATCTGGGAATTTTTCAGGGTTTATCTTGGAAACATAAAAACTGGAATGAATTTGGATTAAAGGAAGAAAAGGGAAAAAAATTGGTTTAAATCAGGGAAAAATTGGCGGTGAGGGAGGGAGGAAGGCTGGGACTAGGGAAGGGGTGGGGGGAGGGGCACGGCACAGCCCAATGGCCGCTTCTGGGGCCACAGCAGAGAGCAAAGCAGGGGGAGCTGTCAGTGGGTATGGGGTGGAGAGGGGCGTGACTCTTGTTGTTACACTCCCCCTGGGAGGACTGCAGGCTGGGGAGCTGTGCTGTGCTCTTCCCAGGGGATGCATGCCTCCAGATCTATGCACTAGATGAGAGCTGGCTGGTGCTGCCAGCTGGAGCTGGTGGCAGCACCAGGCTCTTCCCATTGCTCTGGGTGGGCAGCAACCTGCTCTTGTCCCGTGTGCAGATCTGGGGACCTGCACCCCCTGGGAGGGTTGTGGGGCTGTGCTGGGCTCTTCACAGGGGGCACGGGCCCCTGGATCTGTGCATGGGACAAGAGCATGCTGCCACCCGCTCAGAGCACCAGGAAGAGCCTGGTGCCACCGCCAACCCCAGCCTGCAGCGACACCCAGATCTCATCCCATGCACAGATCTGGGGGCATACACCCCCCAGGAAGAGCCCAGCATAGCCCCCCCCAACCTGCAGCCCTCCTGGGGGGCAGATAGCAACAAGGGCCATGCCTCCCCCCACCCCATGCCCTACACCCACTGACCCCCACTGTCTGGGGGTTCAGGACTCCTGACTCTGACCCTGGGTGGGGTGGATGGTGCTGGGGTTGGGTTCCCACCCAGTCCTCTGTGTCCAGGCATGCACCACTCCCTCCCGCCCAAATGCCAGGGCAGCCTGGCAGCAGGCTGCTGCAGCAGCAGGAAGGGGTGAGAACACAGCCAGGGAAGAAAGGCAGGGCACAGTGCCATGTACTCTCTGCCACTGAAATTCTGGTTAATAGAGTTTTCTGGTTAGCAAAATCCAAGATAACAGGGATTTTACTGTATTTATTTTAATGAAATGCGTCTGCCATACACAGGGGAAAAAAAGTAAAAGATGGGTAGAAAGCGCAAATCTCTATGTGAGTATGTCCATGAAAAGCAGTGTTTAGAAGTTTTCAAAAAAGAGTAAACAGGAAGGTGAAGAAGAGCATTCATTGAGCTGTAAATGCTGCGGCATTGAAGTCAGTTCTCATGCCAACAGGGTAAAAGAACATGTAGAAAGCAAGTAACACATTAAAATTAAAAAAGAATGTGAGATTAGAGATAAACAAGCCATATCTGAAGCCTTTAACAAGCCATTAATGAAAGAGAAAACCTAACATGACTGTGTTAATGAATTTGTGTGTGCTGTTTGCTTTGCTGGGAAACCACTGTTTCTCGCGGCGGGACCGATCAGTGACTTCGTGCGGCAATACCGTCCAGCAAAAAAACCCTAATGCAGAAAACCTTACTCGTAAGTACCTCAGAGAAAATGACAAAGCTCTAGTATCTAAAGTGATTGAAAGAATTAATGGAAATGTGGTGTCTATTTTAATTTTTGATGAATCCCCTGCTTTGCTGGACCACCCGATTCTTGGCCTTTTGTTTTCATTTTTTGATTTAAATGCCAAAAAACCTGCATTTTTTGGTACAGATGTGAAATCCATCCCATATACTGACTCCCCAAGCATCCATGCAGTGATAAATGCAATGTTAGAGATGTACCAACTGACTTGGGGAAATGTGGCCACCACTAACACGGATTCTGCCTCCTATATGGCTAAGTTTTCACAGGAGATAAAACTCAATCACAAACAGGAGCTATTACAAATTACTTGTCCTGCTCATTTAATTCATTTTGCACTATTATCAGCCACAGCTATTGAAGAAATGAGAGATGTGAAATCTTTCATAGTTAGATTTGGGGTTGTTTTCAAGCATGCAAACAAGCTGAAGTCTTTGTTTTATAAAGTGCGAGATGACTGCAAACTTGACTGCGGATTACCAACTCCTGTAGTGCCACATTGGTGGATGAGTTTCTACATGGCTGCATGTCATGTAAATAAGGCATGGACTGTGCTAATGCATATTTTACATCATGCTGAGCTTGTCAGTGCTAAAGCAGAAACTCTGAAGCAACCGGCAAATAATTTTAGCGACCATCAGATTCTGCACACCAAGGTCATGTTCATTGTTGAGAACTTGGATTCACTGTCTGAAATATTATGACAGTAGGATGATGGTACTTCTGATGAGTACAACTATTTCTTGCTGTAATACAGACGTAGAAATCACTTAAACACATGTATGAATTGTCAGTATACTAAAAAGTATACAGGTTTCCCTTGATTTATGCAGGTTCTGTATGGGCCATTTGTGCCATTTAACAGGGATTTGAACTGAAAAACAGGTGTAAATCAGTAAAAACTAAATGACTTAAAAAAATAAGGGAATTGATCAGCAAAAATCAGTAACAACTCAGAATGCAGAACACTAATCATTCTAGCCAGGGCTTTGTCAAGCCGGACATTAAAAACCTCAAAGGATGGAGATTCTACCACTTCTTTGCGTAACCTGTTCCAGTGCTTCACCACCCTCCTAACGAGAAAGTTTTTCCTAATATCCAACCTAAATCTCCCTTGCTGCAACTTGATACCATTGTTCCTTGTTCTGTCATCTGCCACCGCTGAGAACAGTCTAGCTTACCCAGTTATGGCTGGGTAATTTAGTAATGCATCAAGCCCACTGGTATTTGGTGACAATTAGTGAAGTTTTTGGAGGGAGATAATTGTCATCTCAGCTACATGTGAAGACAGAGCACATCCAATCACACACACACACACACACAACAACCTGATCCCGTTATTTTTCACAACCCCAAGTTAAAGTTAATAAGCCCTGCAAACTTGTCCTTATGCATTTCTGTGCTTGTATGATCATTCAAGAAGCAAATTGTAAATCTCTGTGAGGCATTTTCCCTCAATATTAACCTATGAATGCCATGTTGCTCAGTTGGTAGCATGTTATAGGTATGGGGTTTCCTAAATACGCACAATATCTAAGAAAAAAGAATCAAAGTTTATAGGCAGATAGAAATATTGTAGATCAATGTGATTCATAAAGGTCAATGTCTACAGAGAATATTCAGGTTTTCATACAAAATAGAAAGATTCAAGAAAAAATTAATGTACAGGTGAGAGAAAAACATCATCTGAAAAGTGAAAGGAATGTGAGAAGTGCATTGACCTCAGGAGTCCATTAGGATTGCATTGAATGTGTTTGTCTGTGCTAGGACAGGATGGATGCTCAGGCAGAGTACTGCGCAGGTGGCTAGATGCATCATGGGAGGAAGTGCACCTTCCTTTTTCTGAAGCTTGTGATGCTGGTGATGGACAACAGAAAGGCATACTAGTTGACCTGATCTGGAGTGTCATGTTTCTGAACTGTCATATATGGTTAATGCTGAATGTCAGCTCCCTTGGAGCTAGGTCCTGTCTTTTTCAGTGTATCCTACAGAGCTGAATGTTCTAGCTAGCTCGAGTAAATAGACAATGAATAAGTTAAGAGTAGGGTACAATAATAAGAGAAAATCCTTGCCTGAGCTGGAAAGGCTGCTCGCTCAAAAAAGATGTATTGTAAGTAATGTAGATTTCTTACTTAAGAATAAAGCAAAGACTGAGCTAAACCTATAGTTTGCTTGGGATTGAGTGTAAAATAAGAACGTGGTGCAGTGAATCATCTCAGAGGCAAAACTACTGCTCTGCACAAGAAGCTAAGAGGCAAATTCTTTCCTGACACTTAGATCACTTGCCAGTTGAAACATCAGATTGGTGGCTTTTATGCTAACATGTATAACCTTAATAGTTGTTGTGCATCTAGTTATCCCTATAGCAGTAAAGTTGAAGCTTGAAAGTAGTCCTTGGAGACCTCCTGCTCTTCCCATTGAAAATTAGAAGCTTCCCATTGATTTTAACTGGAAAAATGGTACTAATGCCTCAAATCTGCTTCTGCCTTGAGTAGTGATTTACTCACAGAAAGTGCTTTCTCCTCGTGATCCTACCCTGATGGGAATTTGACCCCTTGCCGCTCCTTTTTGATCAAGATTCATTTCACCCTTCTTCATAATGAATGTGGCAACTATGTACATACTTTTCACTGAGTCCCCTAACCTTCGTGCACGTAACAAACAAAGACTTTGCCGAGGCCTAAAGGCTCTGCCCCCCTTTTCTCTTTCTTCCTGCAAACACTTGCATCCTTCCTGTATTGTTTCAAACCACAAGAGAATAAAATAACTGACAAGTGAACTTTGACAGACCCTGTCAAATGGCAAGTGGAAAGGTCTGTGGCTGTGCAATCTGGTGTGGTCGGAGGTGGACCTTTGCACTTCATGCATTCCCCCTCCTTCTGCATATATCACAGGAAACCACTGGCCTGCCTGTTACATAACCACAGCCTAGGTCACTGTAGAAGTTTCCAATAAATTGGTAGGGGCTCAGGACATGACTGTAATAAGCTCCAGCCTTTTAAGGTCATTTCTCCCCACTTCTTTTGCAACAATCAATGATTGCAGAGCAGCTTTGTGTTAGCAGATTGGCGCTTGCAGGACCTTGCTCCTTTGTGTTTGCTTGATGGGCTCTTTGCAGTGCTCTCACCACCAGCTATTATAAGAAACAGAATTTTTAACTCTTAGATAATCCTCTCTGTTATGCATCATGACCCAAAATATCTGGTCTCTCCTTGATAATAGGCCTAGAGGTTACAGTTCCCCATGTGCTACAGCAGGGGCAGGGAAGTAGTGTAGCTCCAAACATGCAGAAATGGTCTTCTGGCTGGATCAGAACCAGGATTCCATGACTGCACAAATCATTTCTGTGCTGTGCCTCACACCACCAGATCCACACAGTTCCCTCCTGCTGAGCAGAGATGGAGATCTTGTGTGTCCTTTGAAAAATGTATAAAGAGTACAGTAATATAATCTTGAGGGATAGATGAAGAATATTATGGATGTGTGATTTCTTAAATGTGTAAAATGCCTCAGGAAAAAAGAATCAAGGTGTGTAGGCAGATATAAATATAAAGATATTTATATAAAATATAAATATAATAATATAATATAATATAAAATATAAATATAAAGATAGCTATCTAGGTAGCTATCTGTTGATAGGTCAATGTTTCACTCCTCTCTTTTGTCCAAGGCTTTCACTTCAGTTGTGTGGCCTATTTCACACCAGGTGGCAGAGTCTGGGAAAATCCCTTGACCTAGTAAAGGTGCAGCATTTGGAACAATGATACCAGGCTAAGTTGCAGGCACCCTGCTGCATATGTTGCTTCCAATCTAAAGGTTTTTTGCCTCTGTGGTTTGATATGCTGCCTCCATAGCCGGAAGCCAAAACCTACATTGGCACTGTGGAGATACAGTAAGCAGTAATCTGGCATGTGCCAACATTTTACTAAATTCCCCTTTTAAAAATGTGTGGACTTATAGCTCCCAGGGAAAAACCCTCCCCACTTAGTTTTTAGCTCAGGGCTTCACAGGTTGTAGGAAACAGTTGAATCAAGTCCCCCTACTATAGAAACTGAAAATCAAATGACTAAACTGCAAAGAAGAAGAGAGTCTGATAACATTTAGAAAGGATTGAACCAAAGACAGGGGAACATGCAGTGTCTGATCTGTAGTGTCTCAGCACCTGGCATGGTACTCTACAACTATTGTAAACAGTCTGTTTAACAGGACATGCTCTGGTTTCCTCTGCAGGGAGAAGAATTTTTGTGTGTCTCTAGGTGGCAGTATGGCAAACATATTGGAGGCATCTTTTCTCTTAGGGCCTTATTACATGGTAATTTTAGGGGGGGGGGGGGGGGGGGTTCCTGGTGGTCTTAACTCCTGGATTCTCCGCACATTAACACTTTAAAGTGATTTTAAGCACTCATTACGGGACTTAAAGCTACACCACTCCAGGGCAGGATTATCTATGATCCACACTACCTAGGTCATGTTTCATAAAGGGGTTGTCACTTCCCACATATGTGCTGCCAAAGTTGAAATCCTCCAATATCCCAGGATCTCTCACACCCCCGCCTGTAGAACAGGGATAGAAGCCTGTCCTGGCTCACCAGCCCTCTAGTGGCAACTAACAGTTACAGCTCCCAGGCCTCTATTGGCATGTCACAACTGTGCGAGTGGGGGACAGTCAGAGAAGGTTTCTAGACTATGGGTGTAACTGCTCCAAACCCCAAGATAGCACTAACACTGATCAACATTTGTACAGCTCACCGTGTAAGGTGTAACAGAGCCAGTATGCAAGGAAGAAGTTAAAGCTCTTGGGATAACAAAGAGACTGCTGGCTATTCAGCTGCCCATCTCTGGAACATCCTCCAAGACTGTTGTTAGTTGTCCAATGCCAATCAGTTACAGACTTTCTAGCAGAAGCAGAGGTGTGCACAAGAAGTCAGATCTCCACTGAAGCTACTGGAGTTACTTCCAAAACAAATACAATTGGAGGCAGTGATATGTTGGTGCCCCTCGTCCTCCCCCCAGCCCTGCCGGAGGGGGCCCCCAGCTGCATGGGCTATAGGGGCAGGGACTCGGGTCCACAGACCCCTGCCCATGGCTGCTGCAGCAGAGCAGAAGCCAGCTCCCCCCTGCTGCCTGCCTTCTGCGGGCTTGGGCAGGATAGGATGGCTCCGACTGCTGCACACACTCCCTTAGGTGCCAGACTTGAGTGTGGGGTGGGCTGTGTGCTCAGGCAAGGGGGCAGGGCCAGCTTCCCAGTGCTGCACACACTTCCTGGGGGGCAGCAGGGACTCATGCCCCTGAGATCTGTGCATAGGGTAGGGGTGGGTACAGACTGCAAGCTTGGGCTCCCACCTACTCTGGGGCCTCTGCAGCCCAGTAGGCACAACCCTGGTGTGGCAGAGAATACAGGGACCATGCAGAGAAGCTGCTTGTCACTGCGAGCTCCATGCTGCCCTAGCAATGTGCCCCCTGCATGTGCAGCACCAGTGAAGGCAGCAGTGCAGGGTTGTGCTGATCAAAGCTGCTGTGCACACAGGTGTCATGTTGTCAGGGCAGCATGGAGCTCGCAGCAACAAGAAGCTTTTCCATGCAGCCCTGCTGTTCCCTGCTGTGTTAGGTTGTGCCTGCCAGGCTGCGGAGGCCTCAGGGTAGGGCAGCAGGGTGGGAGCCTGAGCCCGCATATTGTGCCCACCCCCACCCCTGCCTTGTGCCCAGATCTGGTGGGTGCAGGTCCCGCCTGCCCCCCAGGAGTGCGCGCTGCACTGGGGAGATGACCCCACCCCCCACTTGCCTGTCCCCCAGCTGAGCCACAGCAGCCCTGTCCTGCTCCCTGCTCAGGGCCTGCAACTGCACATTGCAGCCCTGGCCCACAAGTCCCGCCCAGCTGGGCAGCCCCAGCCCTGCTAAAGTCCCTCCCTCCCTCCCTAAGGGGGTTCAAATTCCCTCCCCCCTCATACTTACCTGCAGGGGTTGCTCTCCAGGCTGCCTGGAGCCATGTGCATGTACATGCACATGGTGCCCTCCCAGCCCATTGCAGGCTGGAACTCTGCCAGCCTGCAGAGGGCTCATGGCAAAACTGCAAAATCTTCAAGCTTCTCCAGTAAAATGAGGAATCCACATTTGCCTCTGGTAAAAGGTAAAATCTGGGGTTTACTCCGTTTTTCTGTGGGAAACGGAAAACCCGGATCCTTGGCCAGGATGGTCCAGGAAATATGCAAGAGGCAAGAATCCTTTTGGATGATAACTTTTACTGGACAAACTACATAGACATAGACATAGTCTGTCCTAACCATGCAGTTGGTCCAATAAAACATATCACCCACAAGGATTCTTGCCTCTCAAAGATCAGTGGAAACATTTGTAATACATAGAAGATTTGTAGTGCTTTGGTGCTGCTCAAATAAGTCTCTGTTGACCATAAACATATACAGCCATTAAATAACTTTTTCTCTCCCTATACAAACACACACCTACAGAATTGAGTTAACCCCAGTAGAAAGTGTGTGGAGACTGTGCAAGCTAGTGAGCAGTTATGTCTAACTTTGGTCCATAATCTGTAAAATGGGGCTTGCTAAAATAGAAGCCTTGAATATACAGAACAGGACCATGTCCCTGAACCTAGCTCAAGAACCTACAAAGCAGAATCAGGCGAAGAGCTGCCTATTTAATGAAAAACACAAGAATGTCAGTTTTTATCTATGCAATGGTCACCCACACTCCTCTCTGCTTCCCATCCCAGCACAGCTAGAGCCCTGCATAAATTTGCTAGCATGTCATCTATAACTTATACCATACTTCAGCTTTAAACCCCAGAGAGTATTTCATGACCAAAAAACAACGTAATTAGGAAGGAGAGGGAGAAGCTGCATGAACAAAAGGCTCCTATGAATCTCCAATAACTCTTCCAGCTGAGCATGGGGCAATTCAGAGAGACAGTATATTATCTCATCTTGGAGAAGAACCTTTACTCAGCCTTTTTTCACACTTATCTGCTTGCAATCTGTCTTTCTGGAGTCCTAGTGCATCCCAAGATGAGGGAACCTAAAAATTCAGGCAAATTCCAGGATGAATGGCTTTTAATTGTATTTATTGATTGATTTACATAGAGGGTATCCAGGGGTAAATATTCAGGTCCAGATTATTGCCTATCCTGTGAACAGGTACAGGGTTCCCTCTCACTACCCTGCATCAGGAATTCAAGTCACAGGTAGTAGCATGAGACATAAAGCTGGCTGTACAGACCTAGTACTCCTGTGTAGAGCAACTGGGAGTGGATGGAGCAATGGGTGGAGTTTTAGCTCTGATCCCATAATGTACCAGGGATCAAGGAGGACCTCAGGCAAATTTTCACTTAGATGTTTTGTTTGCATTAGGCTGCTAAAATTTCTGGCTGAGGATAGCAGTTGCAACACAGAATCATCAGAGTGCCTTCACATCCAGGCTACTGCTTCTGGTTCTTCCACACAGGAGCTGCACCAAGAGGGTGTGAGTGGGTGTCAGCAGCTGAAGGGAGGCAACCAGCAGAAGACATAGATATGCATACCCATGTTTTTGCTGGCTGCTGGGTCAGGGGCTTTCTTTCTTGAAGAGAAATAGTGCTACTCTCCCAGCAGACAGAAGGGGTTCTGTCAGTGCAGAGTATGGGCAGACTCAGAGGTTTACCAGCCGAGCTTACTGTAAGGATTGATGGCAAAAGTATGCAGTGCAGAATCTGTTTCTAAAACAGCTTCTAGAGCAGGACTATAATGAGTTCAGATCAAGGCTCAGGACCCAGTTAATCCCGATCAAATGAGCAGGGCAATCTACCCCCTGAAACTGCAGGGAAATAGCCCTCATCTGCAGCAAAATTGGCTTGGTGTCCTGGGGGCAGCCAGTCCTAACTGGGCAATGCAGGCAACAGGCCCCACTCACTCCAGCCTTTAAATGCAGACCTCAGCCAGAAGTACTCTGTTTGGACAAACACTCTGGTGCTTGCTTCTGTTCCTTTACTTGCTTATCAGAAACTCTCACTTACATGCCTGGTGCAGCCTGACTTCAGCTTAGGTGCCCAGTGTATCTAGAACTCTAGAATCATAGAATCATAGAAAATTAGGGTTGGAAGGGACCTCATGAGGTCATCTATTCCAACCCCCTGCTCAAAGCAAGGCCATCCCCAACTATATCATTCCAGTCAGGGCTTTGTTGAGCCAGGCCTTAAAAACCTCAAAGGATGGAGATTCCACCACCTCTGTAGGTAACCTATTCCAGTGCTTCATCATTCTCCTAGTGAGAAAGTTTTTCTTAATATCCAACCTAAACCTCTTGATGCAACTTGAAACTGTTCCTTTTTGTGGCATCTGCCACCACTGAGAACAGTCTAGCTCCATCATCTTTGGAGCCACCCTTCAGGTAGTTGAAGGCTGCTATCAAATCCCCCCTCAGTCTTCTCTTCTGCAGATAAAATGGGGATTTTTACACATTGGCGATGTGTAGGGGGTGCATGCAGATTGGCAGTGCACCCCCTGAGAGAAGCGGCAGGCGGTTGCCACTTGTCACCCTCCGCCCCTTCTCACTGACACTGCCGGCAGCATCTGCAGGTGTTCACTGAGCCCCACTGGCTGCCGCCACCGCTTCCAGCGGCATCTGTGGTTACTGACTGCCAGTTGGCACTTACCCCTCCCCCCCCCGACACTGCCTTTGCCACTGCCACACTCCTGCCACCGCAACCGCCACTGCTGCCTGCAGGCAGTTGCCATGCCCCTCCAGCCTCTTGGGGCATGTGCCTTTCATGTTTTCACACATGCAAGTGCCACTGCAGTGCCAGATGCTTTGAAAAGCACCCAGTGCTGCAGTGCTTGTAGTGGTATAAGCAGCAAAATGCACGTCAGCTCTGAGAAAATAGTGGCAGTGCACTTTTGAACTAAAACACATAGAAGGTGCTTTAATTCAAAAGCACTCATCGCCATTTTCTGTGTGCTGATGTGTATTTTGCTTCTTATACAACTGCACATGGCTCAGCACAGTGTGCATCTGCTCGTATGTGGAGCAGACTCAGTTAATTGAGTCTGCTCCAAAGCAGTGGATCTCCAGTGCTTCATGGGACAAAAAAGTATGTGTATAAATGCCCACTAAGCCCAATTCCCCCAGCCTCTCCTCATAAGTGATGTGCCCCTAGTCTTCACTCTAGTCCAGACTCTTTCCCTACTATAACCCTGACCTTGACTCCTGGATCCCCACTGCTCCCTAACAAGAACCACAACACATTACCCCTAAAGGAGGCTACAGGCAAAAGTAGTATATGGCTCTCCGCCCTTCAATGCAAATGTGACAGGTGGGCGGGACCGGAAGTCCCACCCCCTTTGCCCCACCCTTCCCCTTTTATGGTGTGTGACGTCATCAGCCATACCCCCTGACCCCGGTCACGTGGTGCATGACATCAGCAACTCCACCCCTGACCCCGGTCACATGGTGCGTGACATCAGCAACTCCGCCCCTGACCCTGGTCACATGGTGCGTGACATCAGCAACTCCGCCCCTGACCCCAAACACGTGGTGTGTGACACCAACACCACATGGTTCATGACATCAGAAGGACAACCCAGGCAGACCCTCAAAGCCCAACCCCTTATGCTGCAAGATCCGCCCTAGATCACATGGTGCTGTTATGGCCTATCAGGTCCCTGACCACTCTAACCCCCCTACGCCGGAGCACAGGTGTGGCCTATGGGGTGGTAGGGTGGTGATGTGACCCCTCTAACAACCCGCCCCAACACCCCCAACCAATTGGCAGGGGTTTCAGAGGCCTCAGACCTCCCAAGAACAATCCTGAACCAATTGGAATGAGTACAGTGGGGGGGTGGGGTTTAGGCGGCAAACCCACTAGGTCTATCTGCTTTCCCAAAAGACCCCTCTGTTTATCTGAGACCGTGCTAAGGCAAGCAAGGGCAGATATGGATTCTTTCACAACGCCTGTAGGCCCACTCACTACACCACCAAGACGGCCTTATAGAAAGCGTTACCGTAGAAATAGTTTTGAGGAGGAGACCCGACTCCTTGCCAAAGACTCTTTGAGACCCCTGACCCTGTTGGGGAAGAGCCTGTGAACAGGCAATTGGAGGAGACCCAGGACCTCGAAGCAGACGTTGAGACTTTGGAAGATGGTATCTTTGTGCCTGAGCCTGCGTGCGAAGTAGAGGTCACTGCAGAGGAGAGACCGGTAAGAGACTTGGAGCATGAATGTGGGGGTCTTTGGGTTGTGACGGTAGTGGTGGGGTTCACTTCATGGCACATGTGTGTTTGGAAGTAGCTAACTTAGTCCTTTATTTGAATTCCTTTGCAGCTAGATGAAGCCTTTTTAATGACACCAGAAAACCTCCTCACCAGTACACCAGAAGGAAGTGTATGCTTCTGCAGAGAACAAAGACCTGATGAGGCTGAAGAGTTAAGAAGTCAGCTCGGCATCGAATCTACACAAGCTCTTACATCATGTGAACGTAAAGTTTTCATGAAGTCTCTTGTTCGCGTTTCCTTTTATGGCATAATGAAATACTGCTTGAGGCAGAGACTTTTTGACCTATGCTGGGGGTGCACATTTGACTTAGGGGGTCAAGAAGCCCACGAATGTATTACTTGGTTAGATGAAGACATAAATAAAATAATTCAGGATCTTTGCCAGGAAATATGTCTTGATAGCATTTTCAATGCTGTTATAATCATAGGGTTTGCCAGGAACAGTCTCAGAATTACTGAGAAACACTTAATTCAGGTTAGACAGCTTCTAAACACTGTGTATTCTGCAGAAGATCCTAAGGCTGCCCTTCATGATTTGATCACTGAGGAAGATGAAACACTCATACCCCATATTGAACGCTTAATTGGTGCTAGAGATTATAAAACCCTGCTTAAGAGAAGGGATTAGCAAAACGAGTTTGGGGCGTACCTCTGTTGCTGTTCTGGGTGGGAGACTGGGGAATGTGAGGCTGTAAAACACAACAACAGTTTTCTACATCTAATGTATTTTAGCATTTGCTTTAGTGTCTTGGATATCTAATCACATACATATAGGGTTTTTTTGTAAAGATAAAACAATGAGACTTAATGGTCATTAGAAATGATAAAAATCCTTCTTAGGAGAAGGGGTAACAAAATAAACTAGTAAAATATTGTAAAAGTTTTAATGGAAATAAAGACTGAATTTAAAAACATATATTCTCACAGCTTTTATATGGTATGGGTGGGGTGGGGTGGGGGTCTTGTTATAAAGATAAAACAGACCTCAAAAAAAAAAAGATGACCATAAGTTATCTCTTAACAAAAAGCCTGCTGTAAAGATAAGGCCGACAAGGCATAATGGTCACTGGATATGATAAGAAACATTTCTTAGAAGAAAGTTTAACAAAATAAACTAATAAATATTATAAAAGTTTTTAAGGGAAATAAAGACTGAATTTAAAAATATATATTCTCACAGATTGTGTATGGTATAGGGGTGGCGGGGGTGTGTATCATAAAGATAAAAAAACAAGCGGCCTGGTGTGTCCAGATCGCCACGTGTTTTAAGACTAAAAGGGAGTGGAGGTGTCTTTTAGTGCTGACTATTTTAATACAGTTATATTTTACTTTATACATACACTATTTTCTGGTCGACAATGCATAATGGTCACTGGATATGATAAGAAACACTTCTTAGAAGAAGGATTAACAAAATAAACTAATAAAATATTATAAAAGTTTTTAAGGGAAATAAAGACTGAATTTAAAAAGATATATTCTCACAGATTGTGTTATGGTATAGGGGTGATGGGGGGGGTGTGTTATAAAGATAAAAAAGAGGCCTGGTGTGTCCAGATCACCACATTTTTTAAGACTAAAGGGGGTGGGTTGTCTTTTAGTGCTGACTATTTTAATACAGTTATATTTTACTTTATACATGCACTATTTTCCTTAATCTATTATTTAATTTTTAATACAGAGGACTTACTTATTGTATCATTTCATTTATATTACAGAGAGCTTATCAGGTGGGGAAGCCCCAGGCTATTTTACCACAATAAGGTAAAAATTATTTTAAAAGGATTGGGTTATTTGTGGCAGTGTTGCTATAATCACACTAAGTTATAACAACTGTTTGTTTTCAAACAGAACCTCTTCTTCTAAAATAGAAAAGCAGAACAAGCACATACAGTCATGTTTTTACCCAGTAGTAAAAGGTAATTTTTCTGAAATCAGCTTCTGAAACTTTGTGTTTCCTGTGGGAGGAGAATCTGTGCGTAGGGGTTAAGCAAATTTTAAATTTACAGTGTGTGAGGAAAGTGAATTCTCAATGCTGAGATATAAATTTTATATTTCCTAAGTGATCACACGCACCACACCCAAAGAAGAGCAGGGACCTGGGCAGAGACCTCTAAAAGCACAGCCTGCAGATCATAACACCCAAGACGGACGGGACAGAAGACGGGTACAGAACAGAAGGGTACGATTCCTCGGAGGAAGACAAGCCACATACCTCTGAGAAACTCACATGTAAAAAGACTAGGATTCACACCCCCAAAACAGGTGATCTGAACCCTGTGAATAGGAAACCCAGGACTGATTGCTTGCACAATTTACAAAAAGAGGAGAGTCTTTCTCCTTTTTTGAAAGATCATAATTATTGTGAAAAAAAAAAAAAAAGAGGGTGGGTTTTCGAGGTGGGTATAAACACCCTGTCTTGAAAGATCATGATTATTGTGAAAAAAAGAAGGGGGTTTGGAGTGGTACACACAGGCGTATACGTCTCAGAAAGAGTGCGCAGAGCCCTTTGAAAGATCATGATTATTGTGAAAATAAGAGGGGGATTTGGAGTGGTACACGCAGGTGTATACATCTCAGAAAGAGTGTGCAGAGCGCTTTGAAAGATCATGATTACTACCAGCACAAAAGGGTAAATTTTACTCAGAGAGGAGGTAGTCTGTGTAATTCGGACAGCAGGCAGTAGTCTGTATCATAAGAGGGGGAGTCATGGTAAACGTGGGGGTAAAAATGGTTGGCCAACCAGCAAGTGGCTTGCGGGGAAAAAAGTAAGGGCCTGGTTAAAGAAGAGCATGGGGAAGGCTAAACACCGTTCAAGGGAAAAAAAAAAAAAAGAGATCCCCTAGGGATCCCTCAAACACTTCTCCTCCTATCAGTCCTGACCCTTCACCAGAACCCCCGGAGCCAGAGAGAGGGGATGGAGAACATGGTTTAGGAACCCCTTTAGAGGGTCCCTCAAATGTACCCCAGACACCCAGATCGGACCTTTCACCAGAACCCATAGAGCCAGAGAGGGGAGATGGTGACTATGGTTTAGGAAGCCCCTTAGAGGGTCCCTCAAATGTTCCCAGACCTTCCCCATCACCAAGACCTGAGGGGTCAGAGGGTTGGAATAACGAATCTGTTGTAGAAGACAGTTTAGAGGACCCCTTAAGCGCCCCCCGGTCTCCTGAGTCATCAGAGGATGTTTTACCGGATGTAAATATGGTGCGGGTGAGAAGGCAAGAGTGGTCTGTAGCCAGGTTTGGAGGCATGAGGTACACTGAGGAGTTCCGTTTTGTGAATCTGGAACGTGTGCCGTTACACGTGGCATACGAAGCCATAACCCATGAGGTGGAAGAATTTGTAGCAGAACTCCGCCAGAGATTCACAGGCAACGATTATGCCCAGTTACGTATTCAGGCAGATAGTTTGTCAAACTGCTTATACTCTCGAGCTATTAATTTAAACAAGATGACCCCTGAGCTGTTTTTAGAGTGGCTCAGTAAGCTGTTACAAAGCCAGAGAGAAATATTGCTCAATTCAACATTTCGGCTGGTTGTGATTGTTGTAAAAGGCCGGGGAGGTGGGAGCCGTAGAGCTATAAGCTCTATCCCCTATTCCCAGATCATTACTAAAAAGAGGAAGTATTTAATAGACTTGAATACCTATGATACTAACCTGTGCTTTGCAGGTAGTCTATTGGCTGTTACAAAACGTAGAGGGGCCAGAGATGTCAAACTGCTAGATGGTGCCAAAGAACTGCATAGGAAATTAGGACTGTCTATATATCAAAAGGTTATGCTCCATCAAGTACCTTTGTTTGAAGACCTTGAGCAGGTTAACATTCACATAGTGATGCATAAGGAAAAAACTGGGTGGAGTTTATTTAAAACACAGGACACGCCCAGATACCCCGACACCTGTTTTCTTCTGCTACATGGTGAACATTATTATGGTGTTTTAGATGTGAGAAATGTGTTTGGCATGAGAAATTATTGTGATCTTTGTCAGACGTTGTACAGCTATAGCCACACGTGCAGGTTCCGATGTCGTCTTTGCCTGAGCCCAAACTGCTCTGAAAACGTGGGTAGGACACAGCGGTGCCCTAACTGTAAACTGTCCTGTCGTTCCAAAGAGTGCTTAGAAAAGCACGTGGCCCCGGCCTCTGAAAAGTGGATCGAATGCCTGACTAAAACTCTGTGCAATGAGTGTAAATCTTATGTGGACAAAAAGCACGAGTGCAAAGGGCGACAGTGCAAACAGTGTTATGGGAAAATCATGGATGTAAACAAACACTGGTGCTTTATGCGCCAGATTAAAGAGCCTGAAGAAGGCGAGGGGTACATTTTTTATGATTTTGAATGTGTGCAGGAGACGGGTATGCATGTGCCCAACTATATTTTTGCAATGGAGCTAAAGACAGGGGGAAAAAAAATTCAGAAAGACGCAGGCAAAAACCCCAAAAGGGTTTGTAAAGCTAAGCCCAAAAAGCCAGAAAGCACTTGGGAGTTTAAGGGTGAAGAGTGTCTGTCTGATTTTATTAAGGTTTTTATGGATAAAAAGTTCAAGAACTACACCTTCATAGCTCACAACGCCAAAGGCTACGACGGTTACTTCATTGTCAGCCAGTTATTGAAGGAAAAAATGGGTGTGAAACTAATCACTCAGGGCGGTAAACTCATGTGCATTGAAGTGACCAGGCTAGGCATCTGTTTCATAGATTCTTTAAACTTTTTGCCTATGAAACTTAGCAGACTTCCACAGGGGATGGGATTTGAAGGATGCAAAGGTTATTTCCCACATTTTTTTAACAGGGCAGAAAACCAAAACTATGTGGGACCTCTCCCAAAGATGGAGTACTACGGCGTTGAAAATATGATGTCCAGTGAGAAAGGACAGTTTTTAGAATGGTATCAGAATAACCGCGATAAGACCTTTGACATGCAGAAGGAGCTGGCCTATTATTGCCAGCAGGATGTAAAAATTTTGAAAGAGGCCTGTTGTCTCTACAGGGATGAGATTATGAAAATGACACGGCGGGTAGACCGAGTGAAAGTAGATGGTGAACTCCAAAATGTAGTACGCTGCATAGATCCTTTTCAATACATTACGCTGGCCTCCGTCTGTATGGCCATGTACAGGTTTATGTTTTTGGAACCACAGACCGTAGCGCTTCTCCCCCCGGACAACTATCACAGGCAGAAAAAGAGGTTTTCAACCCCATCTATTCAGTGGCTAATGTACATATCGGAGAAAGAAAATATTCAAATTCAACATGCCTTACAGGGTGGGGAATTTCATGTAGGTCCCTATTTTTTAGACAGCTATGCCAACATTGGTGGGGAACCTACGGCATTTGAATTTAATGGATGCTTTTTCCACGGCTGTGTCACTTGCTACAATGAGAAAGACCAGAACCCTTTGACAGGGACGACTTTCGGGTTTCTGAATTATCAGGCATTGCACAAGACCGATTATCTCAAGAGAGAAGGGTTTACCATTGGGACCATTTGGGAGCAAGAGTGGAGGGCTCTGTTAGAAATGGATGGGGAGCTGGCAGATTTTTTAAGCAGAACCCCGCTGCCTTCTCCACTGGTGCCTAGGGATGCTCTTTTTGGGGGCAGAACTAATGCCATCTGTCTATATTACCAAACTAAACCTGGCGAACAAATACACTATTACGATTTTACCAGTCTTTACCCCTTTATAAACAAAACGAAGGAATACCCAATCGGACACCCTGAAATCATTCATGACAATTTCCAACCCCTGTCGAGCTATTTTGGAATAGCCAGGGTGAGACTGTACCCACTGCGGAGTCTTTTTTTTCCCTGTGCTACCCACTAGGATGAACGGGAAACTTATGTTCACGCTGTGCCGCCCCTGCGCGGAAACAAGACAGCAAAAGTGTGACCACACAGATGAAGAAAGGGCCCTCCTGGGCACGTGCTGCACACCAGAATTGAATAAAGCTATCGCCAAGGGGTACAGAGTAGCTCAAATCTATGAAGTTTGGCATTTTGCTGAGACGTCTAGCACCCTTTTTTCAGAGTACATAAAAATGCACCTCCGTCAGAAGCGGGAAGCCTCGGGCTACCCCGCCTGGTGTACTGACCTAGAAAAACAAGAGAGATACGTGGCCAATTTCTTGCAAAAAGAAGGCATGACCTTACGCCCAGAGCACATCAAACCCAATCCTGCCAAGCGCCAAATAGCAAAATTGTTTCTAAATTCTTTGTGGGGTAAATTCGGTCAGAGAACGAACTTGCCCAACACCAGTATCGTTAGAGACCCCGAAGAACTCTTTGGCTACCTCTTTTCTCCCGCCTATGAAATTTCATCTTGCGACTTTATTGATGATGAGGCAGCCTGCATGTCTTGGAAACACGCCAAAGAGCGTTACACGGTCTCTGGTAACACAAACATCTTTATAGCCTGTTTCACCACCGCTTATGCACGCTTAGAGTTGTACTCGCTGTTAGACAGCTTGCAAGAACGTTGTCTGTACCACAACACAGATTCTGTGATATTTGTGAGCCGCGAGGGAGATTGGAATCCCCCGCTAGGTGATTATTTAGGCGAGCTCACCAGCGAAATCCCGCCAGATGAACACATCACAGAGTTTGTGTCGGCCGGTCCAAAAACCTACGGGTACAAGCTGTCTGGGGGAAAGGTTTGCTTGAAGGTGAAAGGGATTACCCTGAATGTGGCCAACAGTGAAAAAGTCAACTTTGAAACCTTGAGAGATCTTGTTCTAGATTATGGGGCAAACCGCACTGGGGACACCCCTAAAACAATTGTGATACAACAGCGCTCTATCGTCAGGAACAAAAGCAAGTGGACGATAGAAACCAAAACCTTGAGAAAAACGCAGAAAGTCGTTTATGACAAAAGGGTCCTCACAGAAAACTTTAACAGCCTCCCCTATGGTTTTTAAAGATGGATATGCATTGGAAGCAGCCCTTTTCTGTGATTTTGGCAGGCCCTAGCAACTGTGGTAAAAGTTACTTTATAAAAAACCTTTTGAATCACGCTGATAGAATGTTGTCTGTTATGCCTGAGAATACCACGTGGTGCTATAGCTGTTGGCAGCCTTTGTATGAAGAACTGCTTTGTAAATATCCTTTTATCAAGTTTGTGGAGGGTCTACCGGACAGTCTTAATGACAACTGTTTGTTTCCTCCTAATAAAATAAATATGGTTGTGGTAGATGATTTGATGGACTCTGCCTGTGACAGCGGCGAAATCAAGAAAGCCTTTACCAAGTACGTGCATCATCGGAATCTGAGCATTATGTATATAGTTCAAAATGTTTTCTGTCAAGGGAAAAGGAGCCGCACCATTGCTCTTAACACAAAATACATGGTTTTGTTTAAAAACCCCAGGGATAAGCTACAGATAGTGTCCCTGGCACGGCAGATGTACCCAGGTAAGACCCAGTTCTTTCTAGAAGTTTTTGAGGATGCCACTAAAATACCTTACGGGTATCTGGTGGTTGATCTAAATGCTTCTACCCCGGATGCTTTTAGATTAAGAACCGGGCTTTTTCCTCCCGACCAACCGGCTGCTTACACTTTTAAAAAATCAGCAGGTGGGAATAAAAAGAGATGATGTAGTGGCAGCCTCTTCTTAGCTCTTGGGACGGTGGAAGGGAAACATGTCTAACCGCGTAAAAAGAAATCTGGCTCTCTTAAAACTACTTCTTCAATCCTCCCCACAGCAGAGAAAAGCTATACTTTGCTCCGCCTCTGATGATTTAATAGCAGCCATTTCAGAAATTGCTCTGAACACCTTAAAAGGAAACATCCCTTTGACACCGCATCAAATTCACGTGCTAAAAAAGAGACGCGGGATCATAAAAAACCTAAGTAACAAAAGACTACCTCTTAAAAAAAAGAAACAGCTGGTGAAACAGTCTGGGGGATTTATCGGACCTCTGTTAAGTTTTGCTCTTCCTTCGGTTACGGGGCTTTTGGCTAGCCGGTGATGAAGCATGCAGAAAAAATGTACCTGGTGCCCAAACACGAACCAGAACAATTAAGGGCTACCCAACCGCCTCAGGAAAATATCAGAACTGAGGCAACCCGCTTATTGGATGCTGAAATGAGGAATATTCTCCAAAGACTGGGATTAGAAGAGTATGATAAGGGTAAACTGTATGCCACAGTGCTTCAGAAATACCTGACCTACGTAAAGCAGGGTGATCTGGACAGAGGGAAATTAACCCTGGTTCTGCCGGAACAGACACCCCTAGAAACCGGATACCCCCTAGAAACCCCCACAAACCCTGACACAATCATTCAGGAAGTACTGGATAACCCGATACAGGAAAAATGCTAAAGTACTGCTCACTAAGCTGAGCCAGCACAAGGATATTTCTTCTTGGGATGATCAAGGGGGTTTCATCTACAAAGGGATGCTAGTCAAGGGTTCTAACATGCTCGACTTGTTCCGGAGAACCCTTCAGACTCACGCCGGGGCTACTAAACATCCGCCTAAAGGCTGGGACATCTTTATGCAAGCCATGGCTGAGCTGAACGTACCATCTTCTGTTATGGGCAACGTTGTGAATCGTGATCATCTGGAACGTCTGAAAGCATCTGCCTCAGACCAAGAAACACCAACAACGCCACCTATGAAGCGAAAAATGGTCTCTAAAACCCACTGGCTCTCCCTGTAAAGTTTTACACTTTGAAATAAACTATTCTCTACTGCTATAAATTTTTGTCTATAGAGGATTTTTTTGAATGAAAGCACACACACACACACACACACACACACACACACATTTAAACAACAGCTTTATTTACACAGCATCAGCTGAGTGTCTTATTTAGACAAAGCATTCGTGAAAGTCATTGCAAGAAATACATGTCTGGGCATGTTGAAACATGTTTTGAGCAGGCCCAGCCACATGAAAATTTTCATATTTACTTTTTACAAAATGCATCACCACCCTATCATTTTGTGCTAAATTGTCGGAATAATACAATTTTAAAATCTGTTCAAATGACAGCCCCTTGCTACAGTGGTGTAGGAAAAACACACAATGGTATCTGCAGGCGACAGACTGGGGGTCTTGTAACTGTTTCGTTTGAAAAACAGTGCCGGTGACGTTCTTGTTTAAAAACAACATAATGCTTTGAGGAAAGAGAGCGCTGTTTGGGGGGTGACCATACGAGTCGAAAAATTCTCCCCTGTTCCGATCCTCCAAGTAAACAGCCAACCAGTGTTCTCCGGGTTGATTATGCGGGTGCGTGTTGACTACTAAGCTCAGGGGCCTTTTAGACTGCTGAGTCTTAGGAAGCCAGTCGCTGGGGAAAACATCTAAGAAAGTGTCTTTGGCATAAGGGTCTGAAGATAAAACCCTGATGATCTGTTCAGTGTCCATGTTCACATATAGTCAAACAGGACGTTTCTTCTCTGATTTATTTCTATGACGTTGTCAAAGACCCCATACACGATCATGTTAACCGTGGTGGGCAAAGCCGCAGCAAAGCGTATTTCTGCTCTCAGATTCCCGGTTTTAATCAGTGAATAATGATCAGCACGCTCCTGGTCAGGAGACAGGTCAAAGGCAAATAAGGTGTACCCCAGAGCAAACTCCTCACGGTTGATGATCAGGGCCCAGTCTTTCGTATGTTTACCGGCTGTCTGTACCAGCTGCATGTATTCTCTCACGCAGTTACCGTTTTCAAAATCTGATTGTAGGGGTTTTGTTGGGGTTTGTTCTCCATCAACGTAGAGGGCCACAAAATTAATATTGTAATGTTTAAAATTAAAGGGGTTCTTAGCATAATTCCCACTAAAGGCATCGTTATCCATGAACCCGATGATGATGAGTTTGGGTAGCTGTCCCAGAAACAGATTCTCCTGGTTGCTGACTCGGCTGCCAGCAGGAATGCTAAATACTTTCATACCCACGCGGTCTACGGGGTATTTAGCGTTGGCCGTAAGCAAGGCCTCCGCGTGGCCCAATCGGACACCCGGAGCTACCTTCACTTTTTTCACAAAAAGTGAGGCAGATGTTATTTTTAGTTTACATTGGCCAGCTGCTACATTGCCCATCAAGCAGAAGGCATCTTTGCTACGTGTCAGCTTAATTTTCACATCCACGCCGTTCAGCAACAGTTTTTCTTGAAAAAACAAATCGCTATGGAGATGACCAAGCAGCTCTATCTTTTTGCTCCGGTCTGTCAGATTTGCCCGTCTTCGAAACCCCTGATTATGGCCATCCCTTGCAACCAATTCATGATGCCCAGGGGTATCTTTGTAAAACAGGCCGGCAGAAAATTGGGTGGCGAGGGTGTCATCACTGTAGTTGAGAACTGATTCGATGAAGGCTCGGTAAGGGTAACAGTTGTTGCTCTGGCTTATGAGACGGTCTCCCAGAGTGACATCCAGCTGACTGAAGACAGAGGCTAGTGGGTAATTCACCAGACCCACTGCAGCCCCGGCATCAAGATCCGTTCCATCACCTTTTACAATCTTGCAGCAAAGGTACAGCAGCGTGTTGTTCAAATCCATGTAATCTTCACCATTCCCAGCTATGAAAAAGTCAAGGGGGCTGGACTCGGTAATAGCCGAGAGTGGGGGGATCTCAACATACAGGCTTTTCTCAATGCAGGTCTGCGTTGGGGCTATTTGAAACACATCCGGTTCGGATTTGGCACATTCTTCAAACCCACAGTGAACAAAGGCCATGGCGGTTAAAATATATTTCTGTTTCCTCCAGGAGAGCGCCCCTTCTTTTTCCCAGGCTGCTTCTTGGTTTTTTGTGTCTAGCTTCCCCGTCGACTTACCCTCTTCTTTTTAAGGGGTTGTGGAGGTCCTGCACGTCCGGAGTCCAGTACGTCTCTCTTTCTTTTAAGGCTCTTTCTTTGAATATACATGAGACCAGACCCCTCCTGCTTTGCCGGCTTGACCACTTTATCTAGGACAGCTCGGGAGACATGGCCGATCACATCTTTGGCTATGTTTTGTGCCGCATTTTTAGCGTGGGGTTTAATAATCTCCAGACCCCTTCTCAAAAGTGGAATGGCTTTTCTAAAGAGGCTGCGAAATATACCTCTC
This sequence comes from Alligator mississippiensis, assembly GCF_030867095.1. NCBI lineage: Eukaryota > Metazoa > Chordata > Crocodylia > Alligatoridae > Alligator > Alligator mississippiensis. The sequence continues at coordinate 28,303,906 of NC_081832.1, forward strand.
ACACCAGCCCCATACATCACGGGTACCCCATGATATCCGGGAAGGCCATACCCACCCTGGGCTTTATAATAATTTCTGTACAAATTAGGGTCCCCATAGTTTTTTACCATTACCATTGTACTTTTACTTATTTTAAAATCTCAAAGTCTTCCGGGGGCGTAGGTGAAGCTTAACGATCACCTTACCAAAGCGAAATGAGACAAGTTTGTTCTGATCCATCTTTATTTCAATGCTGATTGTGTCGATGTGACGTTGACTGATGGGGACATAATGCGGGTTGTCATACGTGATGGTGACAAACTCGTTGTTGCTTCCACAGACCGGGACACAACATAGCAAAGGTACCGAAAACTCTCTGGCAAGCTGATGTTCCACAATGTCTGTGTAGACATACAGCGAATTGAATCCTCTGGTAATATCAGCTGGGAAGGGTGGTTTTTTAACAGAGACTCCGGGTAGCATTCCCAAAATATAGGCTAGCTCACCATGCGTATAAAAACCATAAGAGTTATCTTTGGCTTTAAGTCTCACTTTCCCGAACGCTTGGTCATAGTGCATAACTAATTCGGGCGGAGTAGGGTTGTTGGTGATTGTATTGTTTATAAGATCCAGTAACTCTGTGATGGATGTATAATACCCCCGAGACAGGCTGTACCCCCATTTTTTAGTCCCAGAAATAATTTTGAAAGGGGTGTCTTCGTTGATGTTGTTCCAGCTGTGTGGGTATTGTATTTCTGCTAACCCTATCTCCCAGTTCCCCAACAGATCCAGAGGTTTAACCAGTTGTATGGTAAAGTTTGAGCTGGTGTTCTGCGGAAAAATGCTGGAGCAAGCGTTGCTGGGTAAAGTAATGTAAAAGTCACCATCACACATCTCGACCTTTTGACTGAGGTACCCCTATATGTTACAAACTTGGGAGGCTTCCACCCAACTGTTAAATTTAGATGACCACCCCAACCATTTTACCAACAACTGCTTCTTTCTTCCTTTTCCTTTCGTTGCTAGAACTTTTTCAACCCTGTAAACTCTGTCCTGTTTGGGATTCACTTTTTGTAGTTCTTCAGGGTAGAAAGAACCCTCAATAGTTCATCTTCGTAATATTTTAGGCGGTATACAGGCGTCTGCACACGTCTAAGGACTTCATCCACTATGAAAATCTCATCGGTGAATGTTTGTTCATAACCTTTTTCAAACCGCCCTTTGGCTCTAGACACCCTCACGTGGTCTCCTTTTCTAAACACGGGTGCTGCTGGTTTTATTTTGAAATAGTCCCCGTACACGGCTTTCCACACCCGTGGAGAGTTTGAGAAGTTCACGTCAACAGGCCTGGTGCGAATAGTTCTGTGAAAACTGTGGTTGTAGCTCTTTATAAACTCTGGTAACACATCAATGTAGCGAAAGGTGTTGCGGGCTGCAAAATACTTCCACAGCTTTGATTTTAATGTTCTGTTAAACCTCTCTACCACCGCTGCTTTCACTTCACTATTTGTCACAAAATGGTGAACATTATACTGTTTTAACAGCTTACTTAATTAAAAATTCTTTTCCCCGATCAGTCTGTAATTTTTGAGGTACATGGCCCTCTGTAAAAATGGTTTTAAAGGCTCGAGCTATTTCACCACCTGACTTGTCTTTTAGACCCACGGCCCACGCATACTTTGATAATATGTCTATTGCTGTTAACATGAACTTAACCCCTCTGTTGTGTTTAGAAAACTGCTGCATGTCCACCAAATCTGCCTGCCATTGTGCATCAATATCTGAAACAACAGTCTTGTTTCTTTTAAAATGTCTTCTTGCCGGTTTGTGCAGGGTATAAGCATCCTGGTCTGAAAGCCAGGCGGCCACCCCACTTCTGTTCAGGAACTTATTCTGCCTTTTGGTAGCTTCAAAAAGCGCGTTCACCCCGCCAAAACTACCAGCTTCACCAGGAGAGTAATAAACTTCCTTTAACATAGCCTCCTGTGTAGACATGTCTGGTAACCGTTCCCCCCTACACTTACCCCCACGCTAACACCCGTGTGGTGCATTCAAACACTTGTGGACAAATTTAAACCACAGCACAAAGACACCATCTTCCAAATTCTCAACTTCTGTTTAGTGGTCAGGGACCTGATAGGCCATAACAGCACCATGTGATCTAGGGCGGATCTTGCAGCATGAGGGGTTGGGCTTTGAGGGTTTGCCTGGGTTGCCCTTCTGATGTCATGAACCATGTGGTGTTGGTGTCACACACCACGTGTTTGGGGTCAGGGGCGGAGTTGCTGATGTCACGCACCATGTGATTGGGTTCAGGGGCGGAGTTGCTGATGTCACACACCATGTGACCGGGGTCAGAGGCGGAGTTGCTGATGTCACGCACCATGTGACCGGGGTCAGGGGCGGAGTTGCTGATGCCATGCACCACGTGACCGGGGTCAGGGGGTGTGGCTGATGATGTCACACACCATGAAAGGGGAAAGGGGGTGGGGCAAAGGGGGTGGGACTTCCGGTCCCGCCCACCTGTCACATTTGCATTGAAGGGCGGAGAGCCATATACTACTGGCAAAGTCATGATTCATCCACTAAAAGGGACCCTAGTTTCACACCAGAAAGTAATTGGATTTCTCTAAATCTTCTGTGTTCCACACCTTTTTGAATTTCTGAGCCTAGCACATGGCTTACCTTATATACTCAAATGAATAGACTCTGACAAGATAAATTCCTTTCTGTATTGCATATAGCCATAAACAGTATTATGTCTGCACCCCTCAGAAATCAAATATTTAGATAGTTTCTTTGGTAGCTTTTACTGCCAAAAGCCATTTTAACTTCTTTATGCTTTTTCCATCCTAAATTCCTGGTGCTTCTTCAGGGACGTGAGTGCAAAGAAAACATCACTGGAACCTTCAAGAAGGTTTTTAGTTCTCTCACCTCCTGTGGCACTGTACATGTGTGAAAGACCTGCACATCTCCCTGCATTGCAGCTGTCTATTTTCTGTATGGTTTTGTAAAGATTATCATTGTTTAGCTTTCAAAAATTAGCCTGCTGCTCTTAAAGAGACACAACAGGTAACACACAGTGTGTTGAGTATGAGACCTTGCTTCACTTGACCAACTATAATAAAATCCTGATCCAAAGGACACATTAAAATTACCAAATCAAATTCCATTGACTTCAGTGGGCTTTGTATCAGGCCTCTACAAATCTGGAAGCTTTGGTGGCTAGCTATTCATCCCTTTGCCCATCTTTATAAAGCCAGTGGGACTAATCATGGAGTACTAATGAGCTATCCAGTATTAAAAAGAAGCACAGAATCTGACTCTTTTGAACAGCACCTAATGCTGGCCCCATCTATGCTAAGCTTGTGCATTCCAATATGGACAGCTATAGGTGCCCAAGAAGGACTGTCTATACTAGCTAAATTTGGCACATCTCAGTAAACTGTAACCTGTTTTAGGTATTTAGGTGAGACTAATCACTATTGTGTCCCTATTATTGCTGCTGGGAAACTCAATGTGAGATCTAACAGTATTTGTCCAGATTATTTCTCTAAGTAGGACTTCCAGTGCCTGGCTGGGCTCAGGCAGATTGCTGTTGTACTGCACTATGTCACATGCTTATAGAACAGGCTATACTTACCAGATAAAAAATTGCCTATCTGCTTCTATTCCCAGCAGACCATGGCTATTTCCAGTCGTGAGAGCTAGCATTAGATTATTTGTTCCAATGCTGTAATGGCTTCCTCAAGTCAAATATGACTTGCGGAAGAAATGTACCTTTTGAACTCACTGTATTTTGTTTCAAACTACCCAACACGATGGAACTGATCTTTATTTATTCTTAGTGTTTTTGCAACACTTAGACCCCCATTCATGGATTCATTCAAAGGGGATATACGGGCACAAAATGAAAAGAGGGTTGTTGTACCAAAGAGCTTACAATATTGGAACCCTGAGTATTACTGACCTTTCATGGTAGGGCTTAGATGGGAAGGAATTTGAGAGTGAAAATGCTGGGAATTAGAGCAAAAAATATTTCCTACCAAAAATGGGGAAATGGGGTTAATGCTATTTAGGAAATTGTTTAGATAAAAATGTAAATTTTCTTTTTATTGTTTTTATGAAAAAACATTCTAAATGAAACAAAAATAAAATAGTATTTGATGTAATTTTGTGAAGTACATTTCATTTTGAATTTCAGGAAAAAAGAATGGTCTGAAATGTCAGGTTTTTAATTTCTTTCTCCTTTTTCTTTTTTCTCTTTCCACCACAAATGCAAAAAATTAATGCTGATTGTTTTTTGTTTATTTTTTAAAATTCTCTCATTTTCAGATATATAACTTTAAAAACATCCTTAGCTTTGGAAAATGACAGAGTCCCAGACAGAATGAATATCCAAGACAGAGTCCCAGACAGAACCAACTTGTTGTAGAAAACCATGAGAACTGAAACTGCAGAGTTTCACACAGTTATAACAAACAACCCATTGGAGGGCAGCTTAAGAATGAGTAGGCTTCTGGTTAAGAAGTTCCAGATCTCTAAAATCAAGGTGAGGTTGAGTCTTTTCTAATTCATACTAAAACAAAGTCTCTTCATAGGTCCTCTCAAGAAAAGAGATGCCAAGGTAGCATTCTGTGTTCTGTTGTTAGTCACTGTCCAATAATTGGCATGCAGTGACCAGAGTGGGCAGAAACATAGTACCAGGAGTTCCCCTTACATGCTTCCTGAAGATGGAAAAGCCTTTCAATGCATTACTTCATCATGCATTACCTTTTGACTCTGATCTTTTTAGAAACAAGAAGGCCTTGAAATGGGTTGTTTTCAAACCATAGGTGCTATAGTTGAATGAAATTTTGCTTTGCTTTGTTTTGTTTCCTTTTAATTATTGTTTTCTGCAGAAATTTGAGTTGAATGGGAGATTGCTTGACCTAACAAGGCTGTTCAAACCCCTGACAAGAGTTCTGGAACAGGGGTAATTGAAGAAGTTAAATAAAGATGTGATCTTACCCTTTTCAGATAGTCCTATAAGTGAGCTGAGAGAAAATTCATTGTAAAATCTGTTCTAAGAAAGTAACATTTTACTGTATTAAAAAATGGTGCTTTGGAAAGGGCCTTCCTATTCAAGAAAGGAACAGTTTAATATATTCCAAAGGCATTTTATTCCTTTCTTCTGACTTCCCTTAAGCTGCTCTCTTTTCCTCAGAAATCCTAAAGACTGGCAGAAGCCACTGGGTTTCTCCTTACTACAGAAGAGGGATTCCTAAATTTTTGTTCATGGAGGACTACTTAGTGGGTAGGCCATCATGCTGGAAGCTTGATAACAATGTGAATCTGCAGAGCAATACCTCTATGCTCAATAGGTGTAACATAATACATTTTATATTCAAAATTACAATAAGGGAAATCCTGAATCATTGCTTAAGCAAATTACAAGGGGGGCCTGTGTACTTGAGATGCTGTAATGCGCAATAGCCTATTTACTGCACATTAGCACATCACAGCAAAACCATGCTAATGTGCTAATGCACAGTAGAATTAGTCCAGTGTGCATTAAGCATGACAAAAAAAAAATTTGCCTTTGCTACTGCGCATAAGTGTGGGCTAATGCAGGTTACAGGGGTGGGTCGATGAGAACAGGATGGGGTTCAACACTGACAAGTGCAGGGTAATGCACCTGGGGAGGAAGAACCAGCAGCACACCTACAGGCTGGGGAACTCCCTTCTTGCCAGGGTCAAGACAGAAAAGGATCTTGGAGTCATCATTGATGCCACAATAAACATGGGCCGACAAAGTGGGGATGCGGTCAGGAAGGCCAGCCATACCTTGTCGTGCATCCACAGATGTGTCTCAAGCAGGTCCAAGGAGGTGATCCTCCCCTTCTATGCAACACTGGTCAGGCCGCAGCTGGAGTACTGCGTCCAGTTCTGGGTGCCACACTTCAGGAGGGATGTGGACAGCATTGAGAGGGTTCAGAGGAGGGCCACCCGCATGATCAGGGGTCAGCAGGGCAGGCCCTACAAGGAGAGGCTAAGGGACCTGAACCTGTTCAGCCTCCACAAGAGATGGCTGAGAGGGGATCTAGTGGCAGTCTACAAATTAGTCAAGGGGGACCAGCAGGCATTGGGAGAGTCCCTGTTCCCCTGAGCACTCCCGGGAGTTACAAGCAACAACAGACACAAGCTAGCGGAGGGTAGTTTCAGGCTAGACATTAGGAGGCACTATTTCACTGTCAGGGTCGCTAGGACCTGGAACCAACTTCCAAAAGAAGTGGTGCTGGCTCCTACCCTGGTGGTCTTTAAAAAAAGGCTGCACGAACATCTGGCCAGGGTCGTTTGACCCCAGTACTCTTTCCTGCCATGGCAGGGGGTCGGACTAGATGATCTCCTCAGGTCCCTTCCGACTCTACCAACCAAGAAACTATGACCGCACCTGTAACAGAGCCGCAGCCGCGACGCGGTTACTAAAATGAGGGAGCAGCTGCCAGAGATGAAGACATCCAGGAAATGGATGACGGAATAACCTCAGGCAGCCAATAAGGAGCCAGGAAAGGGAAATAAAGAGGGGAGGAAACTTCCCAAGGGCGCCTTTGGACACGCACGTGTGAGGAGGAACCAGAAAGGACACACTCCTAAACAAAGTTGGGACTTCTGGAGGGAATCGAGACGTCCTTCCCCGGATCGCATCATAACTGGAGAAGACAGCCTCAACTGTGAGTTAGAAACGGAGTGGTGGCGCAGAAACCCCCACAGCTCCGAAGTCTCAGTGGGGGTAGATTCCCCTGAGCGAGGGGGAAGAAGACGAAAGAAAGAGGCAGAAAGGAAAAGGGCAAAGAAGCCCCGACACTGCCCTGTAGCCCCTGTAACCCAACCCCGCACAGGAGGGTGGAGGGGAAACAGAGGCTCCAGAAAGTGAAAGGAAAGAGAAAGGAAATTGACGGAGCCGCGCTCCACAAGCCGGCACAAGCTGCAGCTGGGGAATCCCCGATCAGCGTTAATCAGCCGCTAATTGCCTTGTTAGTGGCTGATTATTGAAGAACAAGCAAACAAGTAGCCCTGCGTGGTTCCCAGACTGCAGGCAGTGAGAACCCCGGAGGCGGTCGCCTAACTTTAATAAAGCACTGGCAATTAAGACTTGACCCGCATGTTCATTACCAGGGTACTGGTATATAACAACTGTTCCTCCCCACCCAAAATTGAATTTGGATGAAGTCGTGGCAGGCGGGAATCGGGGGAGCTACCAGAAAAATGGGTACCCAGGACGGACACGCCGACAGCACCTTTATGTAGTACCTCATATTACAGCTGCTAAACTTAATGTACAGTACCTAAGGCACATTAATGAATGTATAGATACACCTGGGATATCAGTAACACTTAACATTGGATCACAGGGCTGCTGCTATGGTTTGTCAGTCTCATGGTAATGAACAGTCTGTAGCTACAGTTTTGCTGATCAGCTGATCTTGTTGAGGTTGGCCACCGTTATGAAGTCCCTTCATGGGAGACATAAACTCTTTAGAGGCTGCAAGTGGCCTGTGGGATGGTCTTTGGGAAGCCTTGCTGTAGAAGTTAGACAACATAAAAGATTTCACGTGATGTGTGACCCATCAAATGATAGTTGACATTTAATCTTTAGTTATTGAGCATCTCCTAGTCTTATGAGCTTTTTATAGAAAAATATGAAATTAGAAAAAGTTCCTGTGACCCATGAATGACTGGAGGAACTATTCCAACTCCCCATTCCTCTCAACTGCCTTTCTATCTCCTTGCTTGCAGTGAGACATAACCTGTGAATAACTTCTTCTCTCCCTCAGAGTCCAGAGATGCAGTTAAAATTGAGTATTGAGGAGATCCTCCACCTTTACCATGTGACTAAGATTTGGACAACCTGGCCTGAGTGAATCAAACTAAATTCAAAGGAAACTGTATGCTGCACTCAGAAATTCTATGAGGAGAAAGACGCACTTCTTCTCTACAGACTGTTTCCTCGTAGTTGGCTCATGCATGTGCTCCCCACTCTTTCTCTTACTACATTGAGTATGAATCGCACACATGCACGCACAAGCACAGAGCTCCATTATAACATCAGCATAGTACTTTCCATTCTCAGCCCTCTATCACTCACCTACTGAGCACACCTAGGTTCTAAAGTGACTTCACCAAGTAAAGGGACAGGAATCCTAAAGCAGGAAATTACCAAGAATAGGCAAAGTTCTTGTTGTTTTTGGTTGCTGTAGTAATGCCAGGGAGAGGACTCATTTTCCTGAATCCAACTGAGAACTAAGCATCCCACAGATTTTTATTACAATTTGCCTTGGAATTGGCAGGAAAATGTAACAGAGGCACAAGCCATTTCAGTCCTTATTATCTCAGAGCCAATGAGCTGAATTGCTTAGGGAATCTGACATTTTTAAGACCATGTATGAACATGCATTGTGATCCAAACCCCACTGCTGCCATAGAGCACCACCATTATGTGCTTGTATGTAGGTTGCATGTGGAAATGCTGTTAATAATACTATAAGGTGGAAAGAGTATTATAGAATGCCTTCATGATGGGTGCTTCTCAGTGGGTGTGTCTACAAGTGCATTTGATCTAGGAGCAGTTTACTCTCAAGTAAACTACTCAAAAGTAAACACTCCAGGGCAGGCATCTACACTGCAGAGAAGCAGGAATAGATTTCCTGGGGCCCTGTAATGGGCCCCTGCTACCACCAGGGGAAGCTGGAGGCTCTGGCTGCCGCTGCCTATGGCTGGAGACCACCTTTAAAAGGCAGCCCCGCTCCCTGCTCCTGGGCCAGCTGCTTCTCTCGCCAAAAGCAGCATGCACAGTGCAGAGGCAGCATGTGGCAGCTTTCTCATTGCAGTGTCTGCCTCCTCGCACCATAGCTGCTCCAGCCCCTGCCCTTGGCAGCAACGCCCAGTGTCCTGAGCTCTTGCTGGCCACCATGTTGGCCCTGCAGCTCTTCCCACTCCTGGAGTGCCAGTACATCACCACACGGACACCCAGGTGGCCATCACCCTGCTCAAGCTGGCCATGCCCACCAGTCTCTGCTACATTAGGCCACCTCATCAGCATGGGCAAGACACCACTGGGGAGGCAATGGAGGTGTGTGGCACCCTCCAGGACATGGTGGGGCACATGGCGCACAATGTGCATAATCTCCTGGTGGTGGTAGCATGGGTTCTATGCCCTGGGATTCCCCCAGTGCATTGAGGCCCTAGACAAGGCCCACATCCTCATCACCTGCCTGCCCCATGGCAACCACCCCTACTACAGCCGGCAGGACTTCTACTCCATTGTGCTCCAGGCTGTCATCGATTACTGCAGTGCCTTCACAAATGTGAGTGCTAGCTGGGTGGGCAGTGCCTATGATGCCTGCATCTTCCAGAACTCTGCCTTGCCAGCCCTGGTACAGAGCAGGCACTCCAGCTTGGCATGGTAGTGGTCCCACCCCTCCCCATCAGGAACCCTGAATACCCACTCCTCCCCTGGCTCATGTGGCCCTACATCAGCTACCTGACCATGATGGTGCAACATGGTTACCAACTGCGGCCTCTCCCTTTGTGCAGCTGCAGGCTCTGTAGAGCCATGAGAAAGAAGCTGTTTGCAAGAGTTTGTAACATGCCTGAGAAGATGCTGTACCAGGGGGCCATGTAGTGCCTGGCCTCAGATCAAGGGTCTTGTGTGCACGGGTGCCCACGGACCATGGTAAGTTTGTTGGGCTGGCCCAGGCCCAGGTGGCTGCCAACCGAGCCCCCCATACCTGCTCACTCACCAAGAGCCACTGGGGCACCGGGTGATGGCTGCAAGCAGCCTGGCTTCCATGCCCCATTCCCAGTTCAAGATGGGCCTGGCTTCTGAGCTTCAGATCCTCCCAGCCCTTCTCCTCTGGCAGGCCAATGGTGCCCAGGCTTGTGGGGGGGCATGGGGCTTCTGGATGACTGATGTGGAGCTGCTTATGCCCTCCCCCTCCCTGCAAGCCTCCTCTCTAGGGAGGTTCCCCAGAGCCAACCCCCCCCCCCCAGCCAGTCTGCACCCTGAGCATGTCCCATCTGTGTGTGTCCCAGGAACAGTGGAAGGAGCTGTTTGCATGGACTGAGAGGTGCCTGACCCACTATGCCCTGCTGCTGCTGCTGGCCATGGTGCTCCAGGTATAATTGTGCACCTGGCATGGGACCCTGAGTTTTGACGGTGTTGGGGGCCAAGCCTGTGCTGCCTTGCAACCTTTACTGCCACCTGGAGGGCTACCTGTGGCTGTGCTACACATCCCTGCCTCCTGCAGCTGACGATATCACTACTGGCATTGATGCATTCCTTGGTGTGTGTGAGGCCCATACCCACCTAGCTGTGGGGGCACAGGCCGCTCAATAAAGTTTTGCATTGTCTCCCACCTCCTTGCTAGCAGTCAGGGTGGGGAGGGAATCTAGGGGCCAGGGGAGTGTGGCTGGGCTGGGTGGGGAGGGGGGCAGGGCAGGGGCCAGGGCACAGAGGGCCTCTCTAGTGTGGGGTTTACCATGTGGGTGTGGCTAGCATGCCCAACAGCTCAGGTCAGTTCCCACTGGCAGTGACAGCATGTGGCTCCCAGCAGCGTTGTCAGTCAGAGGGGCCTGGTGTGCAGCTGCCCAGGCAAGGGCCCCCCTCCCAGGCATGAGGATGGCATCCAGTTGCCAAATGAAGGGCATGGACTTGCAGGCAGTTCCTGACTGACAGTTGTGGTCGGTGATGGTGGCCCACTGTGTCTGCAAGGCCTTGACCTTTTTGTGGCACTTCCATGCTGACAGGTCATGCCCATGCTCCATGAATTCAGCATGACAGCCCCTCATACACATGCGCATTGGAGTGCCTGCCCCGGACTACCTCTGCACCTCAACCTCACCCCACAGTGCCATGAGGTCCCCAGTCGCCTCCTGTGACCAGTTCAGGCTCTGGAAGCAGCCTGTGATGTCGGCGAGGATGCCGTCCTGGATCCTACAATGGTTTTCCTCCACACAACTGTCCTGACACTGCTGGCCCTAGACAACTGCCTGCAGCACCAAGCACAGGGACACAGCATGAGACTAGCAGCCTAACAGCAAGGTGGTGCCAGGCAGCAGCTGCAGGGTCCAGGCAGGGTTTTGGGGGTTCCTGTGGCCAGCTGGATCTAGCCCTGGTGACCACAAGCTGGCTGCAACTGGGCCCAGGCACTGGCAGGCCTGGCAGGTGCCTGCAGCACCCTGTGCAGCTGAATGGAGAGGCCCTGGCAGCTACACAGCACTGCAGTGCCAGGAAGCAGAGCTGGGGTGCAGGCCAGCTAGCAAAGCTGGCCTGCAGCCTGTGCAGGGGGTCACGGTGGCCAGGTGTGGAGACAGGCTACCTTCCTGTGCCCCAGGGCTCCCAGTGCCTGCAGGCTTTTAAGGGGCTGCCATGGAGCTGTACTCGGAGTAAATTAGGATAACAATATCCAACTCTTTGCTTCCATATACACAACCTTTCAACATCACATCTACCAATTATTTTTATTTAACTGGGCCCAGAGTTATGAAATACTCATTTTACTGGGAGTACAAAAGTCTTACTCCAGTAGCTTAGAATCTTTTTGTTTATCCAAATATCCTAAACTGCATTTTAAAAACTTAACAAATTGAACCTTGCATCTCTCCTGATTTAGAGAAATATTATTTGTTTTCTCTATTTTATAAATGGGGAAATTGAAATGCACCAGGTAAAATCTTCAGAAGTGTTTAAATGATTTAGGGGATAGATTCCTTAGGGGACCTAAGCACCTAACTCTCCCTTCAGGTTTCTAAAACCAACATTAATGCCCCCCTGGGCACATCTACATGAGATGCCGTAATGCACAGTAGCTTATTTTATTGTGCATTAGTGTATCTCGGCAAAAACCATGCTAATACACTAATGCACAGTAGAATTAGTCTACTGTGCATTAAGCATCACAAAAAAAAAATAAAATCACCTTTGCTACTGTGCATTAGTGTGAGCTAATGCACCTTTATGTAGTACCTCAAATGAAAGATACTGAACATAATGCCCAGTAACAAAGGCTCATTAATGAATATGTAGATGCACCCACTGAAATCCTAACCTTCTCCTGCCATCTAATCCCCTACACACTTAAGTTTCATTGCAAGCCCTGGAGCACTGGGATGTGGAGCTGCTATTTAATCAGCCCAGCTCTAAGAGAGAATTCCTGGCTGAGAAACCCAAGTGGAAGGAGGTGCCAAACTACTTAGTGTTTCTTGGCTTGAGCTCCCCACTCAGGTTCTATTTTTAGGCACCTAACTTTCCTTATACCATATGTAGGAAACAGCTTAACTCAAGGTTGTGTATAAATTCAGGTGGCAAAAGGGCACCCAGGAGTTAGGCCTTTTGGTGAGTATGAGCCACTTGTGAATCTAACTCCATGAGCCTACATTGCACTTAAAGACAGTGCAATCTAAATTCTTAAGTGATTGAGATGCTCTTGAAATTTTTATCCAGAATTAGCAAATCACTTACCCATGCTCTCAATGAATCAGTAGCAGAGGCAGAACAGAAAGTAACTGCCCTGACTCCAAACCCCTTCTTGGACACTGGGGCTCAGACTTTGAAATGGGCCTGAGAAAGAGAGGTGCCCAAATCAACAGGATGAATCCAAACAAATGAACCGATTGGGTACTTAATTCCTTTATGACTATAAGAATCAGGTGCTATGTCAACCATTCCTCTGCAATTATATCCATACTCACATATGAACAAGTTAGCATTCATTCAGGCTGTTTCCTTTGCCCTTGCCTAAGAAAATGCCTACCTGATTTGCTTAAAGAAATGCCATTTGAGCGCGCACACACATATATGCAACTGTGTGGGTATAACACTGAAAACACACAAAATCATGCTCACACAGATTTGAGCATAAAAAAAGAGAGTGCAATTTTAGAATCGAATCCTTTTCAGCAGTTTTGGACAAGGTTGCAGGAACAAAGATGCCAAATACATTCCGATGATCGTAATAAAGTATAACCATGAAGGGTATGTGATAAAAGTACTTTCAGGGCTGCTCTCTATAACCCCCAGTATAAATCCTAAATGGATGCAGAGATATCAGTAAAGTTATTTGTCATTTACATCCATGTACCTGAAAGGAGTATCTGTCCCCATGTAGCAATGCCTATTATTTACAGGTGAGAGATGACCTAGAACACAACATCCTGATCCTTGTATTTATAAGAGATATATTCAATTGCAGGTTCATGCCATTTTATTCATCTCTTCGAAACTGTTCTTTTGATTCAAATGTCAGCAGGCTTTATTTACAATATACCATACGGCAGATAATACAAGGGCACATTCTGAAGAGAGAAGGGCAAGATTGCTAGGTTGTTTGTATGGGTAAATGGATGCAGATGTTAAAGTCATCAAAATGATGATGTCACAGACAGGTGGAGTGAATCCATTTACTTAGTTTGGGCTAGTTCTCTCAAGCACTCTGAACTTTGGGATGTTTATTAACCTAATTGTACTTTTATTTAGTGAGCGTGGTCTCAGTTCTGTCTCCAAAAGGATTGCATTGCCTTTCTAGATCCTCTTCTAGCAAAGCCAGCCTAATTTATGCTGATTGCACAGTAAATACAAGGGTGAACTTTTAGTAGAAACTGACTCGTACTCTTTATCCTATCAAAAGTAACTGTCGTTTTACAGCCATAGCTATCTCCCAGTACAAAAATTCATCTGAAAAGCAATGAAATGTACATTAATTAGATACTGAAAGTAGTAAAAGTGTTGCTTTCTTGCATAGACCTGCAATGTGAGAGGTTTCACTTCATAATAACATTTTAATGTGATTACATTCCAAGGAACAGTATTATACCAACTAACTACCGTCAGTGGTGTAAAACAGGTGAGGGAACCACTGCTAGCTCACTATAAAATCAAGGCTGTTTGAAGTTAGTCCTCAGGCATCATCTATACTGTTTACTCCAGTAACTAGACAAGTTGGAGACATTGTGATTTGGAGACCTGGAAAAAGAAGCAGAAGGATTGTATTCCTACCCTGATCATCATTGAAAGGGTACATTTGCCCTGCCTGAGTATCCTGAATGAATAAATGGGGTGCATTCATTTTTTTTTTTTTCACTCCTTTCCTGAGTTTTGGTTGCAGAATCATTGCCTGGATATTAGACAGAGTCTGTTTAGATTAGAGTTGGTTGAAAAATGGTAATACATTTTCGAAAACATTTTCAGTCCACAGGTTTGCACAATGTCTTTCCCCTGAAACCAATATATTAAAAAAGCTTTGTGTTTGGAAGATGTCAGTTTCATTCCTCTCTCTCTCACACCTTTTTTCCTTTTGTTCCATTAAAAAGGAGGATAGAAAATCATAACCAAGCACTTCAAGAAAAAAAAAGAAAGAGAAAGAAACAAAATGGTAAAAAAACAAAAACTGAAAAATGTTATTTTCATGTTATATTGTAAAAAGAAAAGTTAAAAAAAGTGGAAATAATGCTGATTTGTATTTTAGAAACAATATATTTTGTTCAACAAGTTTTGAACAACTTCAGGTTCTGACGTAGTTTAAAAATGGTGTGTTTGGTATAATGTCCAGTTAAGAAGAAGAAAGCAAAATTCTTTCAGAGCTTCTGAACATTTCCCATCAGTCTGAGAACAAAAAGTGCTAAATGTGTCAGTACTGTGCAGGTTGCTGACTATGTGCTATAGATTTAACATGTAGTACATAGACCTGGGTAGTAGAAGGAACCTTCTAAAGGAACAGAGTCCACTTAAGTAAATGCTCATGATCAGCATTGTTTTATTTTCAATCGGAAGAACAGTCCAGGTCCTTCACCAATACATTTATAATGGCCATCAAAATAGCTAAATTTCTGCTAATAATCTATCCCACTGGTGTCAGGAAGAACACATCAGACTCAGCAGCATGGAAAAATCTCAGTGGTTGCCTAAAATTAAAGTAATTTTAAAAGGGTTTAAAAATTGAAAACATTTCTTATCAGCCAACTTCTTTTGCTGTTATTTTCCTGTGTTTTGGAAGAAATGACACTAAGTGCTGGGTAGTTCACCCTAAGTCCCTCACAGATCATGCCTCCCTATTATTAAAGATGCAGATAACCCATGGAACCCTTAATTGGGCAATTTTTGGATGCTTTTCCTTCCCCAAAATATGGCAGTGGTATGTGAATTGTTGGTGAGGCTGACAGAAAAGACAGAAAGGCTGCAGTCAGTTTTCATTTTTCTCAGGGAGGAATTAAAGTGTTTACACTCAAGGGGTGAGCCCTTCAAGCTGAAAAGAAAATGGATACCATGGAAACTATTTCAGATGAAGACAGAGCTGAGGCACAGAAACGAACTTTCCAAATCCCTGACCCAGGGCAATGTTGCAACACAATGAAGGACTGAAATTTCAGCATATCAAGTGCGGTTACAAATAAGAGAGTGCTGGGAACTCCACATGAGGTAGGATCTCCTGAGCTAATTTTACTTAGGGAGACAGCAGGGCTTACTTCTGCTACTATTCCTTGGTGCTTTAGTCCCTGGAGGTTCATTCTCTTCCCACCCCCTTTTTTTTCTGTCAAGGGTATATTTTACCTATTGCTGGTAATTCTTGTTAAGAGCTCTTAGGCCTTGGTCTGTGTTATCACCCTATCTTCTTTCTTTGGCCATGATGCCAAACATCATTGGAAAGACCTACTGAGACACTTAACTGATCCATCTTCTGACTTGTAAGCACATACACTGCCCACTGAAGCTGTTAGGATTTTACTATTATTTAGTAGACTTGGCTCTTCATGGACATCCTGCATTTCCTTATGAAATCTTCTCTGCACATTGTTTTTCTAAATGACCTCAAACAGTTTATTTTAAAAGATATTATGCTGTCGGTCCTTCTTAATAAGTGCCCAGTCTAACAAACATATATTGAATATAATAAAAGGCTTAGTCTGTCTGTCTACCTGCAATACTTCTGGCCAACTGCACATGTGCCCAGCTGGGCAGCCTGGGCTGCGTGGGCCCAAGTTTGTGCAGCTGCTAGGGAAGTTCGGTAGTGGGGAACACACCCCGGCTGCCCGAGCAACGGGGCTTCCTTCTACCTCCCTGCCTAAGGGCAAAGGTGGGGGTCACGGTGGAGATGCCCCCCAAAGCAGAGAGGGGGAGGCAGCAGGGAGGGAGGAAGGGGAGCAGGGAGGCAAGTGGACATGGGCCAGGTGTACCGAAAGTTGGGGGGGGAATGGGGTCAGACCCAAAGTGGCAGGGCAGGAGGCAGGCAGGGTGGGAGGGAGGGAGGGGAGTGGGAAGACAGGCTGGTATGGGCCAGGCAGGCCTGAAGCAGTGAGGGAGGGGGAGGGAGAAGGGGTTGGACCCAAAGCAGCAGAAGGTGGGCGGGAGTGGGGCTGGACTTGAAGTGGAGGGGAGGGAGAGAGTGGGGTTGGACCTGAAGTGATGGGGGGAGGTGGGGGGGGGGGAGTGGGGCCAGACCAAAGTGGCAGGGGGGAGGGGGGCAGCAGGGCTGGACCTGAAGTGGAGAGAGGGAAGTGGGATCAGACCAAAAGCAGCAGGGGGATGGGGGGAGAGCGGGGTTGGACTCGAAGTGGTGGGGGACAGGTGGCAAAGTGGGGCTGGACACACAGTGGCTGGGGAAGGAGGGAGAGTGGGGTCAGACCCAAAGTGGTGGAGAAAAGAGGAGGAGTAAGGTTGGACCTGGAACAGCGGGGGAGGGGGGGAGCAGGGTCAGACCCAAATTGGCGGGGTTGGAGGGGGCAGGGAGCAGGCTCAGACCTGAAGTGGTGGGGAGCTGGGAGTGATGAGCCGAGTCGGATCTGAACCAGGGGGTGGGGAGAGCAGGGTTGGACCTGAAGCGGCAGTGGGGTGGGCGTAGAATGGGGCCAGATGAGGAACAGGCAAGAAGAGGGGTTCAGGGCCAGATGCGGGGCTCCATCCCTGCTGTCCCCCTCCTGCACCCCCATCATTCTTGATGGCCAATTTGCTAGTTTAAAATAATAGGCTTTATAGTAGCATTGTATAGCTATAGTTTGGTCTTTTTCAGCATTTGCTTACAGGTAAAACTTCTCTGCAGACAAAAATAAAAGGCATTACTGTTTCATTACCAGGTAGAATTTCATCCCTCTTTGAACTGTTAAGTAATGAATATTACTTAACAGTTATTATAATAGCTATTTAAACTGTCTAATGTTTTGATATCTATGATTACTTATGACATGTCTTTTCAAAGATTTCTTTGTCAGCTTGTACCTATTTTTACGGTTTTGTCTTCATTGATGTGAAGTTCCATTTTTTTTCTGCATTCTCCAAGTGCCCTATCATCTTTTCCACCTCTGCTACTATAACCAAAACATCAGTACATCCAAAAATTGTTGCTGACCGTTTGACTTCATCTCTTCCTGTGAAGACTTCATCTCCAACTGTTCACATAGGTTCTTCCAACCATTCATGTAGGTTCTTAACCTGCATGCAGGACTTTCACCTAATGTAGGAGGTATATGGTCCCACTGGGGGAATGGCTTACTGGACTTGGTATTGGCTATGGGGGAGGACCTAGTAGGGGAGCTGCAGATTTGTGGTCATCTTGGAGACAGTGACCACCAATCAATCAAATTCACCATATGGTGTAGGGTGGGTAAGATAACTAGTAGGGTGGAAGTGCTTGACTTTAGGAAGGCTAACTTCAGTGTGCTTAGGAGTCTAGTCAATGACACACTGCAGGATAAGAGTATTGATGAGATGGGAGTCCAGGAAGGGTGATTGTTTCTAAAGGAAGTGATCCTTCGGGTGCAAATGGAGACTATCCCAGTACGAGGGAAAAGGGGGAAAGGAGCCAAAAAACTTCCTTGGCTGAACAGAGAAATCCAGGGGAGCCTAAGGGCAGAAAAGAAGGAATATAGGCAGTGGAAACAGGAGGAAGCTACCAAGGAGGGGTATACCTACTTGGCCCGCACTTGCAGAAAGGCAGTTAGAAAGGCCAAAGCAACTACAGATCTGAGGCTGGCAACACAAATTAAAGACAACAAAAAGTCTTTTTTTAGTTATGTATGGAGTAAAAGGAAGGCTCAGGGCAGCATAGGACCCATACTGAACAAGAAGGAGCAATTAGTGACAGAGAGGGGGGACAAGGCTGAGCTATTCAATGAGTTTTTTGCCTCTGTGTTCCTGAACAGGGGTCAAGATCAGTCTCCTAATGAGTTCTTAGATGGGTATCAGAGGGACACCAGACTACCAACTGTCAACGCTGACTTGGTGCAGAGTCACTTGGATGGACTGGATGTGTTTTAGTCAGCAGGCCTGGATGAGCTGCATCCAAGAGTCCTGAAGGAATTGGCTAGTCTCATAGCAGAACCACTGGCACAGTTGTTTGAGTGCTCCTGGCACTTGGGTCAGGTCCCGAAGGACTGGAAAAGGGCCAATGTGGTCCTTATTTTCAAGAAGGGAAGGAAGGAGGATCTGAGTAATTATAGATCAGTCTCACCTCCATCCTTGGAAAAGTCTTTGAAAAGATTATGAAGGATCATATTTGTGGGAGTCCCGTGGGAAAAGTAATGCAGCAGGGAAACCAGCATGGATTTGTAGCAAGTAGATCATGCCTGCCCAATCTCGTTTCATTTTATGATGGTCACAAAATGCTTAGATTCAGGAATAGAGGTGGATCTCATTTTCTTGGATTTTAGCAAGACCTTTGATACGATATCTCATCCTATTCTCATAAATAAATTAAGAGGCTGTGACATAGATGCTTACATGGTCTGATGGGTTGCAAATTGGCTTAGCAGTCGCAAGGTTGCGGATGATACTAAATTGTGGGGTGAAGTGCACACTCTGGAGGGTAGGGAATGATTGCAGGCAGACCTAGACAGGTTAGAAGAGTGGGCAGTACACAGTAGGATGCAGTTCAGCAAGGACAAATGCAGAGTGCTGCACCTAGGGCACAAAAATATCCAGCACACCTACTGGCTGGGAAGTGACCCTCTCAGCAGCACAAAAGTGGAAAGGGATCTCAGAGTCATAGTGGACTCCAAGATGAACATGAGTCATCAGTGCGACAAAATCATCATCAAAGCTAACCGCACTTTATCATGCATCAGCAGATGCATGACAAATAGATCTAAGGAGGTGATACTTCCCATCTCTGCAGCACTGGTCAGACCAGTTGGAGTACTGCAACCAGTTTTGGGTGCTGTACTTCAAGAAGGATGTTGATAGACTCACAAGGGTCCAGAGAAGGGCAACTCATATAGTATGGGGCTTACAGGACAATCCCTATGAGGAGAGACTAAGGGACCTGGACCTCTTCAGCCTCCACAAGAGAAGGCCGAGAGGTGATCTTGTGGCCACCTACAAATTAATTAGGGGGACACAGTATGGGATCGGAGATGCTCTGTTCACCAGGGCGCCTCTTGGGGTAAGAAGGAACAATCGTCACAAACTGACAGAGGGCAGATTTAGGCTAGATAGCAGGAAAAACTTCTTCAGGGTAAGGGTGGCCAAAATTAGGAATGGGTTTCCAAGGGAGGTTGTGCTCTTCCCTACCTTGGGGGTCTTTAAGAGAAGGCTGGAAAGGCATCTGGCTGGGGTCATGTGACCCCAGCAATCTTTCCTGCCTAGGCAGGGGGTTGGACTCTATGATCTGTTGAGATCTCTTCCAACCCTAGCATCTATGAATCTATGAATTTTGAAGACAACTGCACAAACTTTTACATAATCACATTAATAAGTACCAGGAACCAAGTATTTCCTAGCCTTAATCCTGCATTGGACTCACTCCTAATTCAGACTCCACTTTCTGAATCATAAACACACCGCTGTTCCATCTCAATCATTTTATCAGGGATTCCAGAATTTTTAGTCATTCATAGATTCATAGATGTTAGGGTTGGAAGGGACTTCAATAGATCATCGAGTCTGACCCCCTGCATAGGCAGGAAAGAGTGCTGGGTTTAGATGACCCCAGCTAGATGCCTATCTAACCTCCTTGAAGACCCCCAGGGTAGGGGAGAGCACCACCTCCCTTGGGAGCCCGTTCCAGACTTTGGCCACTCTAACCGTGAAGAAGTTCTTCCTAATGTCCAGTCTAAATCTGCTCTCTGCTAGCTTGTGGCCATTGTTTCTTGTAACCCCCGGGGGCGCCTTGGTGAGTAAAGCCTCACCAATTCCCTTCTGTGCCCCCATGATGAACTTACAGGCAGCCGCAAAGTCACCTCTCAGCCTTCTCTTGCGGAGGCTGAAGAGGTCCAGGTGCCCTAGTCTCTCCTCATAGGGCTTGGCCTGCAAGCCCTTAACCATACGAGTGGCCCTTCTCTGGACCCTCTCCAGGTTCTCCACATCCCTCTTGAAGTGCGGCGTCCAAAATTGTACGCAGTATTCCAACTGCGGTCTGACCAGCGCCAGATAGAGGGGAAGTATCACCTCCTTGCTTCCGTTCTTCATGCATCTGCTGATGCACGATAAAGTGCTGTTAGCTTTTCTGATGACTTCGTCACACTGACGACTCATGTTCATCTTGGAGTCCACTAGGACTCCAAGATCCCTTTCCACTTCCGTGCCACCAAGCAGGTCATTTCCTAGGCAGTAGGTATGCTGGACATTTTTCCTCCCTAGGTGCAGCACTTTGCATTTCTCCTTGTTGAATTGCATTCTGTTGTTTTCTGCCCACTTGTCCAACCTGTCCAGGTCTGCTTGCAGTTGTTCCCTGCCCTCCGGTGTGTCCACTTCTCCCCACAGTTTTGTGTCATCCACAAACTTGGACAGAGTACACTTCACTCCCTCGTCCAAGTTGCTGATGAAGACATTGAAGAGTATCGGTCCAAGGACCAAGCCCTGCGGGACCCCACTGCCCACACCCTTCCAGGTCGATACCGACCCATCCACCACGACTCTCTGGGTATGACCTTCTAGCCAGTTCACCACCCACCGGACTGTGTAGTCATCCAAGTCACAGCCTCTTAACTTGTTCACCAGTATGGGGTGGGATACCATATCGAAGGCCTTCCTGAAGTCTAAGTAAAAGACGTCAACCCCTACTCCTGCATCTAGGTGTTTTGTAACCTGGTCATAAAAAGACACTAGATTAGTCAGGCATGATCTACCTCCTACGAACCCGTGCTGGTTTCCCCTCAGCATAATTTTTCCTGCCGGGCTCTTGCAAATGTGAGCCTTGATAATTTTTTCAAAGACTTTGCCAAGGATGGAGGTGAGACTGACTGGCCTATAGTTGCCTGGGTCCTCCTTCCTCCGCTTCTTGAAAATGAGGACCACACTGGCCATTTTCCAGTCCTCCGGGACCTGGCCCATGTGCCATGAGTGTTCAAATATTCCCGCCAGTGGCTGCGCAATGATGTCAGCCAGGTGGGTTAACCAAGGTTAACGTAACCAATGACGTAACCAAGGTGGGTTACCCCCTTGTAGGGCTCATGTCCTAGGGCTCCTTACAAACAATAATGCTGAGCATCATATGGATTCTATACACTGTTTTCATTTTTAGAGCTTCATGGAACTTCACAAAGCTAGGGCTCTAACCACTAGGTTATTCTACAAAAGTGGGATTGCAGCACTTTACCCATGTCAGCGCCTGCACTCTGTGCCACTGCAACTTTTTGTCACCCCCTCTGCCGCTTCAGTGAGGGCACAGCTTCCAGCCAGTAGGGAGCTGTATTGGGACTGATCTATACACAAAGGGATAGAATCATAGAAAAAAGGGGTTGGAAGGGACCTCAGGAGGTCATCTGGTATGACCCCCTTCTCAAAGCAGAACCATCCCCAACTATATCATCCCAGCAAAGGCTTTGTCTAGCCAGCTCTTAAAAACCTCCAAGCATGGAGATTCCACAGCCCTCCTGGGTAACCTGTTCTACTACTTTACTATGCTCCTAGTGAGAAGTTCTTCCTCATATCAAACCTAAACTTCTCTTGCTGCAACTTGAGACCGTTGGTCCTTGTTCTATCTTCTGCCACTACTAAGAACAATCTAGCTCCATATCAGAGGTGCCTCAGCTCAAGCAGTGGTCTTGGATTTTGGCACCTAGGTCCCCACCTCTCTACCTGCCTGTGGCAGGGTACTATTTGTGCCTGCCACTTTAAGGGCCTAAATACAGCCACCAGCAGCCATTTTGGATTCAGGGCTGCCCATATAAATATGGTATTTTGCTGCTGGAGGTCAGGCAACAACATTGCCTGGCTGCAGGGCTGCTGGTATCAATCTGGAGGTAAGGGAGGAGCTGTAGGGGATGGTCAGGAGGCTCCTGGTCCTACGCATGACCTAAAACTGCACCCTGGCAAGAGTGGGTGGCCTGGTGGGGCTCTCAGTGGTGTGGAAGCCCCCAGGAAATGCCAGGCCAGTTACCACCCCAGTGAAAGGTGGGTCGGGGCACCTTAACCCCAGCTCCCGCAACTGGGTGGGTTACCCCCTTGTAGGATCTGGAAGGTGGACCCCAGCGAGAGAGTGGGACCATAGACTCAAACTTGTCTTGACATCCCCTGACTGGTCCATGCTGGGGCCAGGACTGGAAGGGTCAAAGGGCCAGGGGCCCACCACGAGGGATGCCCAGAGCTAAGGGACTGGGGTTCTGACTGGCCTGGAGGTGGGCCAGGGCCAGTAGAGCCAGAGGTCCCAGGGGGACCACACCCATAAGGGGGAAACAGCTGAGGGAGCTATGCAGCCTGGAATGAAGGTGGAGTAGGCTGTCAGAATGGAGGGATCCAGGTGGGGTTCAAAGAGTAGGATTCTGGGGCCCAGTGTGGAGCTGGTGATATTGATAACATCTGGATGCCATCTGTGACGCTTGGGCTGTGGTGTAGGGGAGGAATGGAGCTGCAGATAGTGCCCCCTGGCAAGAAATGGGCAGCCTCCTGCTTAATTAACATCAATTAATTAATTAAAAACAAGGCATGGCAGATGAGAAGGCAGGCAGTTAGCCCAGAAACAGGTGGGTGGGCCTCAGGAAAATCAGTCCTGAGAAGGGTCCCTGTTATATTGCCCCTTCTTTAGCATTTCACTCCTGGTTAGCTTAGGCAGCCCTTGGTCAGCTGGCCAGTTTTCAGCCTCCTTTCCCTCTAACTCTCTCACTGATTTCAAAGGGGAACTTAGACACTTCAATCAGACCTGAGGATTTCCTATATGGAAGTTCCTGGGAGTTACATTTCCCCATCTGTATAAAGGGGATATTAGCACTGCCCTACCTAATGAGGTGCTGTGATAATATATCCATTAATGATTGTGAAGTGCTCAAATAATATGGCGAGGAAGCCATACTAGTGCCTCAAACAGAAAATATGAATAGTGAGAAGCAACAAATAACATGGTTCTACAGCTAAGGGTGCATGGAACTGGCCAGTTATTTTTGCAAAAATATTTAACTAGCACTTTTTACGTTCTTTGACCTGCTCTACTTAAAAATAACACCAGTAGAATAAAAGAAAATAGACAGTAATGGGAGACAGTAATGTGCTTACAATATAATAAGCTAACCCCACTACAAATAAAATCCAAAGCAATTACTTTCCAGCTATTATGCTTATTTATCAAATTGCAGTTGAAAGTCAAGAAGAGTTGAGGATACAGTGATAAAATGTCTGATCTAAAATTGGACTCAAAATTACCTTTCTGGCCAGCACACTTCTTCATCCAGAAAAAAATATTTTTCTGATCTCCCCCCTTCAAAAATCAGAGTTCAAGCTGATAATTTTGTACTCCTCACATATTCAAATAAGTACTTTGCATGTATTCTGTGTTGTATAATTAGATACTGAGAGTGCAGAAGACACTTTGGAGTGCTGTGCCAATCTAACACAAACTGTGTTTGGTGAGGGATCAAAAAGAAAATGGAAGCAAAGCTAATGTATTTTAGAAATGCCTGCCCAGGACAAAGATCCTGGTACGGGTACTTTAATACTTGACAAAAAGCAAGAAATTAAAGACCAAAATGCTGTCCTTGGTGCTGGCATGCAACTCCCAGTGGCTTTGACTAGCTATACACATACCCAAAGGCAGGCTCCGGCCACCTAAGACTTGGGTCATTGTGGGCGAGTTGGAAGCAATTTTACCTCAGCCCTGGGAGGGCAAAATAGAGTTCACTAGGTCAAGCCCTACACCCAGTTGACCTGGGCTATGAGTTTCAGCTGCTGCTGTATTGCAACCCTGGACTGGACTGCTGCACCATTCAAAGGACTATCCTTGAGGCGACATGGTAAACTGATTTTATGCTGGGGTAGTCTAGCTAAAAATGAAAAAAAAATGGTGCTAATCTGTGCTTTCCTTAACTACACAAAACTATAGGTTTCCAGACTGAGAAGATTATCCTTAAGCCCTGGTTAGTAATTTTTTTACATAAACCAAGGAAACCAAGAACTAAATTCTGTTTGAGCCCCTTCCTGCCCCCCTAGATCTCCAGCTCCCTAGCAAAGTGTCTTAATCAACACGCCATACATTTGGCATTACCCACCCACCTTCTCTAGCCCTCCTCATGACACCAGGGCCCTGGGTATTCAAGAGAAGAAAATATATGTAGCCAGGAAGAAGCAAGCAATCCTGAAAGTGTTTGGCCCAGTAAGATGGATATGACCCTTGCTTCTAATGGGCTGAAACATCCCAGCATTCTTTATTCTATGATACTAGCCCTTGCCAGCCATTATTTTCTACTACGCATATCTCTGTAGATCTTTTATCATGATTCACTATGGCCATGCACCATGTGTCTTTGTTTACACTCAGGATATTAGCATTCCTATGAGATATGCCTTGAATGTGGTTATTAGAATCCAAGTTAACTTTTCATTTAGTTGAATTTACTGCTGGCTAATAATCATAGAATCATAGAACCATAGAAAATTAGGGTTGGATAGGACCTCAGGAGGTCGTTTAGTCCAACCTCCTATTCAAAGCAGGACCATCCCCAACTAGATCATTCCAGCCACCACTTTGTCAAGCCAGGTCTTAAAAACCTCCAAGAATGGAGATTCCACCACCTCTCTAGGTAACCTGTTCCACTACTTCACCACCCTCCTAGTAAGAAAGTTTTTCCTAATATCCAACCTAAACCTCCCTTGGTACACCTTGAGACTCCTTGTTCTGTCATCTGCCACCACTGAGAACTGATTAGCTTAATCCTTTTTGGAACCACCCTTCAGGGAGCTATCTATCACATAGATTTCATAGACATTAGGGGCTAGAAGGAACTTCATGAGAACATCAAGTCTAGCCCCCCTGCCACAGGCAAGAAGTCTGCTGGGATCAAATGAATCCAGCAAGATAAACATCCAAATGCCTTCTGAATGAATCCAGAGTAGGTGCTTGCAACACTTCTGGGGGGAGTCTATTCTATACCCTGGACATCTGGACTGTAAAGAAGTTTCTCCTTATGTCTAGTCTAAACTGTCCTTCCAGGATTTTGTGGCTGTTAGACCTTGTTATACCTTGGGGGCCCTGGTGAACAACTGTTCTTCCAGGTCCTGATGTACCCCCCTTATATACTTATAGGCAGACACCAAATCCCCCCTGAGCCTTCTGTTCTCCAGGCTGATGAGTCCCATGTCCCTCAGCCTCTCCTCATAAGGCTTACTCTCTTGGCCTTTGATCATATGGGTAGCTCTCCTTTGGATTCTCTCAAGCTTATCCAAGTCCCTCCTTAAGTGAGGGGCCCAAAACTGAACACAGTACTCCAACTGTGGCCTCACTAAGTCAGAGTAGAGTTGGAGGATGATGTCCCTGGTTTTGCTTGAGATGCATCGGTGGATGAATGCCAGTGTTTGGTTTGCTTTGCCGGCCATGGCATCACATTGGTGGCTCATGTTCATCTTGAGGTCAATCAAGATCCCTAAGTCTCTTTCAGTCATGGTGCTTGTGAGCGAAACACTGCTGAGCCTGTAAATATGATGCTAGTTCTTCCTCCCAAAGTGGAGCACCCTGAACTTCTCTACATTGAAGACCATCAGGTTTTGGTCCACCCACATTGCTAGTGTGTCCAGGTCGGCCTCTACCTTCCAGTGTGACTGCCTTCCCCCATAGTTTAGTGTCATTCGCAAACTTTGCCAGTCCGCAACTGATGCCTGAATCCAGATCATAAATGAAAATATTGAAGAGTACTGGCCCTGAGTACTGAGCCCTGATGGACACCACTGGCTACCTCGCACCCTGTTGATTTGCTCCCATCAACTAGTACTTTTTGGCATGACATGCCCTTGGTGAATCCATTCTGACTTCTTGATCACTTTATTCTCTCTCAAGTGCTTAGCAATGGATTCCTTGAGGACCTGCTCCATAATTTTGTTCAGGGACTGAGGTGAGGCTGACTGGTCTGTAGTTCCCTGGATCCTCCTTCTTCCCTTTCTTAAAGATGGACAATATATTTTCCCTCTTCCAAATCATCCAGGACCTCCCCCAATCACCACAAGCTTTCAAAAATAATGGCCAATGGCTCTGTAATCACATCAGCCAACTCCCTCAGCACCCTCAGATGCATTACATCTGGACCCATGGACTTATACATGCCCAGCTTTTCTAAATACACCCTAATCTGTTCTTTCACCGCTAAAGGCTGCTAAACATCTCTCCAGACTGTGCTGCCCAGTGCAGTAGTCTGGGAGCTGACCTTGCCTGGGAAGACTGAAGTAAAAACTGCAGTGAGTACTTCAGTCTTTCCCACACCATCTGTCATCTCCCCCATTCAGTAAGGGACCCACACTTTCCCTAACCTTCCTCTTGTTGCTAACATACTTGTAGAAACCCTTCTTGTTACCCTTCATGTCCCTTGCTAGCTGCATCTCTAAGTGGGATTAGGCCTTCCTGACTTCATCCCTGCATGCCCAAGAAATGTCTTATACTCCTCCCTAGTCATCTGTCCAAGCTTCCACTTCTTGCCAGCTTCCTTTTTGTGTTTAAGATCACCAAACAATTCTCTACTAAGCCAAGATGGTCTCTTGCTACATTTGCTATTCTTCCTGCACATTGGGATGATTTGTTCCTGTGCCCTCAGTAAGGTTTCTTTAAAATACAGCCAGCTCTTATGGACTTCTTTCCTCCTCAGACTGGCCTCCCAGGGGATCTGGCCCATCAGTTCCCTGAAAGAGTCAAAGTCAAATTTTCTGAAGTCCAGGACCCATATTCTGCTGCTCACCTTTCTTCCTGAATGCAATTATCTTGTGGTCACTGTTGTCCAACTTGCCATCCATTTCTACATTCCCCATCAAATCTCCCTTGTTTGTGAGCAGCAGGTCAAGAAGAGCATGACCCCTAGTTGGTCTCTCCAACCCTTGCAACATGAAGTTGTCTCCAACATTCTCCAAAAAAACTCCCTGGCTTGCCTGTTCACTACTTTATTACCTTCCCAGGAGATGTCAAGGTGATTGAAGTCCCCCATGGGAACCAGGGCTTGTGATCTGGAAACTTCTCCTAGTTGTCTAAAGAAAGCCTCATCTACCTCATCCCCTTGATCTGGTGGTCTATAGCAGACAATCACCACAACATCACATTTGTTGCTCTCCCCTCTAACTTTAACCCAGAGACTTTTAACAGATCTATCTCCAATTTAGTTTAACATGGAGCAATCATGCAGCTCTTTTACATATAGTGCAGCTCCTCCTTCTCTTCTCCCCTGGCTGTCCTTCCTGAAGTTTGTACCAATCCATGACAGTGCTCCAACCATGTGAGCTATCCCACCAACTCTTTGTTATTCCAATCACATCACAGATCCTTGACTGTGTGAGGACTTCCAGTCCTTCCTGCTTGTTTCCCAGGCTCTGTACATTTGTGTACAGACACCTGAGGTGACTAGCTGATTGCTCTACTTTCTCAGGAAGAATGAGGCGGCCCCCTCTGTTGCCCCCTCTTCCTTGTGCTTACTCCAGGTCTCCAACTTCCCCACTTACCTCAGGGCTTTGGTCTCCATTCCCCAGTGAACCTAAATTAAAGCCCTCCTCACTATGTTAGCAATCCTGTCTGCAAAGATTCTCCTCCCTCTCTTTGTCAGGTGGATTCCATCAAAGGAATATCAAAACATAGCTTTGCTTTACATTCCAAATATATTCAGTGCTGGCAAGCATGGCAGCACTCTTGTCCACATTTGTGAGTGGAGTAATTATATTTCTGAATGTCCTTGGACAAACACAATGTGTAGCAATTACATTTTTCAAACCATAAGGTCAGAAAGTTACCCAGGGTACCCAGGCAGGCTGTGGAATGTCCATCATTGGAGACTTTTTAGAGCAGGTTAGACAAGCAACTGTCAGGAATGCTCTAGGTATAATTTATCCTACTGTAACCATCCTGGGGTGTCTTGATGTAGGCTGCAGCCCCTTGATAGTCAATTCCAGCCTGTTGACCCTGTTGACCCTTTGTGCCTACCAGTCTTCCATCTGCTACAACTTGATGATACTGCAATTATGTAGCAGGCCCTAAGTTCTGTAGGACAGGAGCAACTTTGGGTGCTTCTCTGTATATGCACATCCCTGAGCCACCTTTGCCTTGTCCTCTACAGTCCTGCAGACTCTCTGGCTCAGATCTATATCCCAGAACAATCTACACAACAAAACAGCTTGGATCAGGCCAGGATAGGCACCTACCCTTATTATCTAGGTATTGCCTTCCCCTTTCAGCTACTTCTCACCACCTCCTACTCCAGGCAGTCAATTCCATGGGTCTTAGCCACCTCACTCAGTTTCACTGGTCTCAGTTTCCCTGAACTCAGTTCTACCCAAGGTGTCTTTTCCCAACTCTATACAAGCTTCAACCCCAAACCACTGTGGACTTCCATACCACAACCATCCTAGATATACTTATATCAACTAAGTCCCAGAACTGCTTCCTCCAGCTCTGCCTGGGCCAGACTCCCCCACTCAGCCCTTGGAGCTGAGCTTATATACCCAAGACACACCTTTTCCAGCATCCCAGCAGCTCACCTTAAAGTGCAGTCCCTATTTTTTATTCTTACACTGATTCTCTAGTGGCAGGGTGGAGTCCCCTGTTACACCTACTTTTAGGTAGAGCCATGACCTATGTGATTTCTTGAGGTCCCGTCTAACCCTATTGTCTTTGATTTACTGTTACGTATTTAGAGTGGGTAATGCTCTTCGCTGTTTCCCAATGGCCCTGAAATTTGCTAAATGAAGTTCTTTGCTTTGATCCTAAATGCATAAAATTTTCGATATTACTTGTCATCATTGTTTTCAGTTGATTTCTATCATCTTAATAATAATAACAACACAAACTTAACAAAGACAAAATATTCTTCTATCAGTGTACCAGTGTGGCACCAGAGACTTCCCTATGCCACACACTTAGTCAGGGTTCATGATACACTTTGCGGTAAACACCTAATGTAAAGGGCACAAAAGGTGGGCATTTTAACAAAGAAAATGCCAAAGATGAGTGGTCCAAGGAGATATAGCTAGGAGTAGTGCAATGAAACAAAAGAATATTCTGGCTGAATATTAGGTGAAATTTCCTATGGAATAGGCTCCTAGATGAAATGCATTCTTTTTAATTATTTTAAGCTGTACTGGGAAATGTATTTCAGGGGACAGTTTTTATATTGCCAATGGGACAGAGTAGACAATGATAGTGTTCTACTATTTCTAACTGCCATGATCCTAATGGGCAGGATCCCCTAGGAGGCAAGTCTGTTGGGAAAAGAAGTATGGGAGAGTTGGCTATAGTTTAAGAAGGCTGTATTATAGGTGCAGCACCAAGCCATCTCAATACAATGGAAGAAAGGTAAGTGGAACAGAAACTGGCCTGTTTAGACAGTGATCTCTTCAAGGATCTGAAACTCAAAAAAGGAGTCCTAGAAAAAGTGAAAACTTGGTCATATTACTAGGGAAGAATATAAGAATACTGCTTAAGTATGCAGGGAGAAAAATCAGGAAAGCCAAGCCTGGCAAGGAGCATAAAAGGCAAGAAGAAGGGATTCTCCTTCTTCAGCAATCCCTTACAGTCAAGGATGATTGTTTTCCATAATTGTCTTATTTTTGTGTCCAAAGATGGCTGATGAGCCCTATCCAGCATCAACATACTCTTTGCAGCTCAAACATGTGTTTCTGTGTGGGGTGGGTGGCTCTGAATTTTTTTATTTGGTCCACAACACACTGTTTCTGCTGCTCCCACTTTTCCATCTCCTGTTGTTGTCATGAGGTTTCCAAGTACTGAGATCCCTGCAGCAGACTCTTCCTTCACATGGGGCGCTCCTAGGCAATAGTTTCCCAGGAGCTGACCTTGATGTTGTATTTTTTTTAAGTTAGCCTTCGGGATGCCTTCAGGATGTCCATGAAGTGCTTTCTCTGTCCTCCTCTTGAGCGTGCACCTTGATGAGCTGGGAGAATAAAGCTTACTTCGGGGGTCTGGAGTCAGACATCCAGATGACAGCCCAACAATGTTGATGCCAGATGATAATTTCCTCTATACTCATGGCATTTGCTTGCAGGAGCACACTAACACTGGTGCCTCTCTCTTCCCACTGGATTTGGAGGATATTCCACAGGCAGCATTGATGGTACTTCTCCGGCAACTTTAGATTGTCTCGGCCAGGCTGAACCGACTCGAGGTGATTCAGAATTTACCCGTTCGTCAGGGCGGGCTGGTGAATAGAGAGGCTGACAAGCTTAATGGTTGCAAAAAACTTTACTTACGTCACGGGTGGCTGCGACGGAAACGGTTCGGTCGTCTGGACAACAATGTGAGTTGCTCCAGCTGGCAAGGCCAATGCCAGTAAACTCGTCCGTATTTCAAGCCGGCGGGAAAAGGGTACGTCTGGGACTGCGTTCGGCGACGGGAAGAAGGATCGATAGGTGATCAGTCTATCGATCAGCTAGCCGCAAGTCGGATCTCTAAGAGGCACTCTGCAGCGTGCTCAAAGTTCTTCGACTTGGGCGGAAGTCGCGCTAGTTTTTAAACGGCCAGCAAGCCAATTACCGGCTGCCACGTGTGAATAATTTAGCACTAGCCAATTGCGGGGCACGAATTTGCATCCGAATGGTGGGAACTCTTTGCACCGTGCACCTCCGTGCTGCAAAGAGAAAATGCATCCTGCAAAGGCAGCTGCAAAAGTGGCGGGAACTCCCTCCTGCACACGGGTTCTTTATGCAGCAAAAACCCTCGCTGTGCAAGAGGCTCTCGTGTGTCAAGAAAATTCCATAGTGCCGAGGCACCAAACTCATTGGGTTATGACACAGCTATCTACTGTACATTGTCCACATCTCCACTCTATACAGAAAAATGGGGATCACAACTGCTTGATAAACAGGGATCTTGGTTTTCTCTGTTTAAAAATCACAAGGTCTCTGATTAAAAAAATCTCAAATTGTCTGATTAAAAAACAAAAAACAAAATCCACGATTAAAATGAAATGCCACACTATATTTAGGTATCAATTGAACACAATGTTTTATTGATATATGTACAATTTTAAAGTAATTTGAAAGCCTACCAGTGCTATCATAAAATAAATTCTAAGTACATGTAAATTTTGGTATTTGATTTTGGGTTTTTTTACTATGAAAAATGAGAGCTCCCCCTGTCCACTTTGCTCACCATGACACAGGTCCAGGCCCCTCACTCCCAAGCCACAGCTCTCCAGTCCTGCTGGTGCCCCTGAGTCTTCACTGACAGCTCCCCACCCCCTGTAGCCCTGCCAAAGAGGGGCCTCCACCTGCCAGTTCTACAGGGCCAGGAACCAGGTTCTTCAGCCCCCTACCCACTACAGCAGCACCTAAGCCCTGGCTGCTGCCCACGTGAGGTGGTGCCTGCTGCAGTGGAGTGGAATGTGGAGCCCAGCTCCCCTACCACATAGGCAGCATGGCTGGAGTAGAGTGTGTGGTGGGGGCAGGGGTGGGTGCAGCCTGCCCACTACAGACTTGGGCTCCCCACTATGCTGCTTTCCCCCTGGGGCCTCCGGGGCTAAATGGGCAGGACCCAATGCATCAGGACAGAGTGGGGCTGGGTGGGGAGGCTCATTGCCATTGCTGGGAGCTCTATGCCACCTTGGTGAGGTGCCCCCTGCCTGCCAGCAGCTGCGAGGGACACAATTCTGTTCCTCCAAACCTGCTGCTGCAGCCAGGTGGACAGGGGATCCTTAGCCAGGGCAGCATGGATCTTGCAGTGGTGGCAATGAGCTTCCCTACCCTGCCTCACTCTGCCCTGCTGTGCTGGGTACCACCCACTGGGATGCAGAGGCCCGGGGTGGGGGGTGGAAAGCAGCTGGATGTGGAGCCTGACCCCATAGCAGGCAGCCCACATCTGCCCTGTGTAGAAGTCTGGGGGGCATATGTCTCCCATGCATCCTGGGAGTGCACATAGCAGGGAGCCAATTCCAACCCCCACCCCCCAGACGAGATGCCCGTGGCCCCATGCCACTCCCCACCTGGGCCCTGCAGCTGTGCATTCTGGCCCTGGGCCCTAAGCCCCACACATTGCTTGGGCTGGGCAGCAGCCCCAGCCCAGCCCTGCCCAACTCTCTCTCTCCCTCCCTATGGGGGCCTCAATCCCTGCTTCCCCCCACTGCCAGACTTACCTGTGAGAACTACTCTCCAGACTGCCTGATGGCCATACGCATGTGTGAGTGCACACATGCACATGCCACATCCTGCCTGATCACCCTTCTCCCGCTCCCCACAGCCCCTTGCAGGCTTGAGCTTTGCCAGCCTGAAGAGATCTCTTTGCAAAAGTGGAAAATCCATGTCTCTCTGTTAAAATGAAATATTTGCTTTTTTTTCCCCTCAGTTAAAAGGGAAAATCCATGGGGTTTTTCCATGGGAAATGCAAAACCTAGATCCCTGTTGATAAACCATGAGCTTGATTTCAGATCTCATGTCATGATCTTTGAATGCCCATTTCTTCAGGCATCTAAAGGCTGCATTTGCATATTTGAGGCCATGTTGGGTTTCTTCATCAATGTCAGCCTTCTGTGAGAGATGGCTTCCCAGGTATGGGAAATATTCAGTGTTCTCCAGAATCTCATCATGGATATGGATTACTGGAGTTGAAGACTGTTCATTAGGAGCTTGTTGGTGGAGGACCTTAGTCTTCTGAATTTTAAGTGTCAGTCCCATTTTCTTGTATGCCTCGGTAAAGACGTTGATGATTGCCTGAAGATTTGCTTCCAAGTGAGTGCACACTACAGCATCATCAGCATACTGGAGCTCAGTGATTGTTGTTAGTGTGGTCTTGGTTTTGACTTGGAGTTGACTGAAGTTAAATAGCTTACCTAAGCTCCACCCGGACTTTGTCCCACCAGCCATCCTCAGCAGCCACCTGGGTTTGTGCCATCTTGGGTTGGCAGAGGTGCAATTCTTCCAGGCTGCCCCACAGTTTTCCTGGCAGCTGGAGCCCTTGTCTGGCTCCCAACACTGGCAGCCCTCCCCCCATAGCTTCCTGAGCTCCCCAGCAGTCCCTCTCCAGCACCTCTGGTTCACCGAGCCAGCTCCCAGTTCCGTCCACACCTTCTCTAGCTCCCCTGAAGCCCCAGTCCTAGTTTCCCTCTCCCCACTTACCTTTTGGCTCCCCAGTAGCTCCAGCTTCAGTCCCAGCCTTTATGTCGGCTTCTCTCTGGCATCACTCCCCCGTTCTGCAGGCTTTGGGCATTGTCCTTTAATCAAGTAAGGTCAATTAACCTAAAGTTACCCCAAGCCTGAGTTCCTCAGCCGGCTTCTCTGGAGTCTGCAGTTCTATTCCCGGTTCTGGCAACTTTCACTCCCTACACTTTAACTCTCTCTCTCACCTTAACCTCCCCCCCCGGTAACCCAAGCACCCCAGCACAGGTTTGTGGCGGGCAGATCGTGCCTGACCAATCTAGTCTCTTTCTATGACCAGGTTACGAAACGCCTGGACACAGGAGGAGGGGTGGATGTCGTATACTTAGACTTCAGGAAGGCCTTCGATACGGTATCCCACCCCATACTGGTGAACAAGCTAAGAGGCTGTGATGTGGATGACTGCACAGTCCGGTGGGTGGCGAATTGGCTAGAGGGCCGCACCCAAAGAGTCGTGGTGGATGGGTCGGTCTCGACCTGGAAGGGTGTGGGCAGTGGGGTCCTGCAGGGCTCGGTCCTTGGACCGATACTCTTTAATGTCTTCATCAGCGACTTGGACGAGGGGGTGAAATGTACTCTGTCCAAGTTTGCAGATGACACAAAGCTATGGGGAGAAGTGGACACGCCGGAGGGCAGGGAACAGCTGCAGGCAGACCTGGATAGGTTGGACAAGTGGGCAGAAAACAACAGGATGCAGTTCAACAAGGAGAAATGCAAAGTGCTGCACCTAGGGAGGAAAAATGTCCAGCACACCTACTGCCTAGGGAATGACCTGCTGGGTGGCACAGAGGTGGAAAGGGATCTTGGAGTCCTAGTGGACTCCAAGATGAACATGAGCCGGCAGTGTGACGAAGCCATCAAAAAAGCCAATGGCACTTTATCGTGCATCAGCAGATGCATGACGAATAGGTCCAGGGAGGTGATACTTCCCCTCTATCGGGCGCTGGTCAGACTGCAGTTGGAGTACTGTGTGCAATTCTGGGCGCCGCACTTCAAGAAGGATGCGGATAACCTGGAGAGGGTCCAGAGAAGGGCAACTCGTATGGTCAAGGGCCTGCAGACCAAGCCCTACAAGGAGAGACTAGAGAAACTGGACCTTTTCAGCCTCCGCAAGAGAAGGTTGAGAGGCGACCTTGTGGCTGCCTATAAGTTCATCACGGGGGCACAGAAGGGAATTGGTGAGTATTTATTCACCAAGGCGCCCCCGGGGGTTACAAGAAACAATGGCCACAAGCTAGCAGAGAGCAGATTTAGATTGGACATTAGGAAGAACTTCTTCACAGTTCGAGTGGCCAAGGTCTGGAACGGGCTCCCAAGGGAGGTGGTGCTCTCCCCTACCCTGGGGGTCTTCAAGAGGAGGTTAGATGAGTATCTAGCTGGGGTCATCTAGACCCAGCACTCTTCCCTGCTTATGCAGGGGGTCGGACTCGATGATCTACTGAGGTCCCTTCCGACCCTAACATCTATGAATCTATGAATCTATGAATCACACATGTACCCACACCGTACCATCCAAGTTAGGAACTCACCTGTGTCTATGAGTAGGTGGGTGGCTTGTGTGCAAACTGGTGAATATAGATATATATGTCATCATGTGTGTGATATATGAATTAGTGATCCATGTATGTGTATTAGGTGTGCAGGTATGGACAATTGATTTTTGTATAACTTTTGGTATGTATAGGTGCTCGAATTGGTGATAGGTCTGCATAGGCCTAGACTGGTAATTTTGGATGTGTATGTGCCTGAGTTGGTAGTGTGTGTGTGTGTGTGTGTGTGCGCACACGCTGCTGGTGGGGGTGTATGTACCTAGAGTGTGTGTGTGTGTGTGTGCCTGGTAGGGATGTATGCACCCAGAGTGGGTGTATGCGCCATGTGTGTGTATGCGCTTAATTTATTTTTGAGTGTGTGCATGTGCAACTGTATACCATGCCCTCCTAACAGCATGATATTGGGATCCTGAGCATTAGCCTGACCCCACAGGGCAAAAAATATAATGTCCATTCCCCAATACTTATAAGTCCCCAGTCACACATCCTTTTGCATCTCAGGAACAAAACTCGTTCTTTGGGTCTCTGGAGGAAACTCTGATGCCATAACCACATCCAAAGCAGTGTCCTCTTCATCCTCCTCCTCATCTGTCCTACTCTGTAAATCAGAGGGGAGCCTGGGGTCATGACCAGGGTCACCTCCTCTTGGTCATTCTTCTCATCCAGCACCATGGAGCTGTCACCCCACTGCTCCGACATACTCATGGTTTCTGTCTCAGGACACTCTGAGGCTGCTTCCTTAGGTGTTCTCTCCAAGACAATGCCAGTTCCAAATGACTAGAGACAGGAAGCCTCCTTGGAGAGAATGATGGACAGCTGGTAGTAGAAAGGAGCAATTGTGCGCCTTGCCCCAGAATGTGAGTTCTTATCCTTGGCCCAATTAAACACACATCTCAGAGCCTTGATCTTACTCTGATGCTGTGTCCAGTCCTGGTTGTGCCCTTGTGCCTTCATTTCTTTTGCTCTTCTGGTATACACTGGCTTATTACTCCTACTTTCCAGCTGCTCTATGATCTTTTCCTCTGACCAAATGTTGAGCAAGTCCTTCAGATCATTCTGGGTCCCGCTGGGGCCACGGTTGATGGATGTATCAGGCTCCTGCTCTGTTACCGGCATACTGCTGGACTTGGTTTTCTGAGACATCAGGGAAGCTGTTTGTGCCAAAGTAGGTGTCAAGACTGAGGTATCCTGACAATAACAGAGTCATGAAAGGTCACTGGCAAACTTGGTGGGGCTATTATATAGACATTTCTTGATGACATTTCTGCTGTGCCATCAAATCAAGGGCACTGTGCCCTTGACTGCCAGAACCCCAGCTTTTTTTGCAATCAATGAAATGAACAATGGAACTATATTGGGGGTGGGGGGAACAGAACTCATTCTAACAGGGTATGGGGGGGAGAGCGGGGTGCAGGAGGCTGCAATGCTCATACAGCACTACAAATACAGCATGTCTGCTAATGAAGCTCCATTCCAAAACCGTGGGGGGGTCAAGTACGGATGGACATTTGTTGGGAGAGGACTTGATGGTTGTGGTGCTTTGATGCCTGCCTTAGTTCCTGAGGTGTTAATGGTAGCTACTGAGAGAGCAATGTCCATCACACATCCCTGCTTCAAACCTTAGCTAGTGTGGGAGAAGGCTGTTTTCTGGGTAGATGTTGCTTTCAAACCAGGATTTTTGTAGGCCTGGGCTCTTTTCTGTGGAGAATTTGTTTTCAAACCAGGGATCTTGCACAGGGCATGGCTGTTCTCTGGGGAGATGCTTTCACTAAACCTGGGCTAGTGAGGGGCAAGGCTCTTTTATGGGGAGATGTTTCTTTCAAACCAGGGTGCTTGCAGGGCATTGTTTTCCCTCAAACCTGGGCTAGTGTGGGGCAAGGCTCTTTTCTGGGGAAATGTTTCTTTCAAATCAGGGTTGTAGCAGGGCAGGTATGTTTTCTGGGAAGATACTTCTTTCAAAGGACAACAACCCGAGAATGAGTAGGCACACCCAAGATCTACCCTTCTTGGGTGT
Source organism: Alligator mississippiensis (assembly GCF_030867095.1). Lineage (NCBI taxonomy): Eukaryota > Metazoa > Chordata > Crocodylia > Alligatoridae > Alligator > Alligator mississippiensis. The sequence goes on from NC_081832.1 coordinate 28,340,966, forward strand.
GCCTATTCATTGAACCAGTAAAAACCAGTATTGTGCATCCAGAGCACATGAATGGGTTCCAGGGGTCATCTTAAAGCCCACATTTAAGTTCAAAGTGAATGGGTGGTACATCACCTTCCCAACACCCACCCACCATGGTAAAGGATAAAGGATCTGCTGCACCAGCACCCAGCACACAGACACCTGATCAGGGTAATTATTGACATGCAGCTAGGAGGTCACTTGCAATGCTAATTATTCAGCTCTTGTTACTATTCAGAGCCTCTCCCTCTCCCCCTATCCCCATGAACCTTGGTGGTAGTGCTGTGTGCTGAGAAGCAGACCTGCTGCATACATGCAAACAACCTGGCTTCCTGGAATCCAGACAGGATGAGCAAGAAGGATGAAATGGAAATTCCAGATGAAATACATGAAGACATGGACATGAAGAATTGTGACAAAATTAGCGAGGAGGCCAAAATGGAGAATCTGGACAAAATGGGTGAGGAGGAGGAGGGGGGACTGTTGTTAAGTATCCTGCTGCTGGCCTTGGACTTACTGCATAAAACAGAGGTGCAGCTAATGATGGCAGTGCATGCTACCTTACTACTTGTAAACACTTCTGATGAGATGCCAGTGCGTAGAAGTGCCTCACAAAAAAAGGAACTTAGATGTGTGGTGGAAGGGGATAACCAAGAGGCAGGCATAGAAGAAGATGCTGAAAGGGCTCTGTGGATTACCCTCAGGAGTAGCAACTGCAGGGTCTGGGCCCATGTGAGCAGCACAGACTTGTGGGAGTGAATCGTACTGACCACTTGGAATGATCAACGGTGGCTCAAGTTGCTCCAAAATACCAGGGAGACATTTAATCACATTGTCTTGATGCTGGGGCCAAAAATTTTGAGGCAGGATACTGTTATGTATCAGGCCATCACTCTGGACAAGACGGCACCCATGGCTATCATGAAACTGGCCACCCCTGCCAGCCTCTGCTACATCATGAACCGTTTCAGCATGGCTCCCTGAATGGCCAGGCTGGCAACTCATGAGGTATGCTAGCTGCTGCAGGACATCATGGAGAACAACTTTATTTGCCTTGGTAACCCCTAAGATGTTAGTGATGGCTTCAATGCCATAGGGTTCCGTAACTGAGTGGGAGCTTTAGACAGCACATCCCGCGCCCCCCCCCCCCCCCCCCCGGCGCAATCCCCCTGGGGGGGGGGAGGGGAGGAGAAGCAATCATTCATGAAGAAGAAGGGATTTGTCTCAGTGATCCTGCAAGCCATGGTGGATCACTTGGGCTGGTTCATGAACATTTATACAGGGTAGGCAGGCAACACACATGATGTGTGTGTGTTTACAAACTCTCTACTGCCTGCCTTGAGGGAGAAAGGATACTATGCACCCAGAGTCCTCAACACAGTGATCCATGGTGTTGCCTTCCCCTTGCTTATAATAGTGGACACTGCTTACCCCCTCATGCCCTGGCTCATGAAGCCTTATGGAGGCCACATTACCAACCCACAGAAGATGGCTTTCAACTACCATCTCAGCAAATGCAGATTGGTTGTTGAATGTGCCTTTGGCTGCCTCAAAGCACAGGGGAGGGTGCTGAACTGCAGGCTCGAGTTGGAGCCAGGAAACATAATGGCCTTTATAGTGACAGCCTGTGTGCTCCACCATATTTGTGAAACCAGGGGAAAGGTTTTCAGTGAGTTGTGGGCTGATGAAGCACTGGAAGCAGTGGCCAGACAGTGACAAGGGTGGGCAATGCATGGCACCCAGCAATACCAGCATGGAGATACTGGTCAGGCGGCCCTTGTGTGGGATTGCCTGGCCACACATATTATGGATGCTGCCAACAACTAGCACTGACTGGTTCTTCCCATAAAAATAAAATTCCTGTCTATTTACACCAGAAAACATCTATGTCTTTAGTACATTTTTGTCTGTAGTGGTAGGGAAGAGGTTTCAGTGAGGAGGGTGGGGGGGTCCCTGGGGTGGAGGACTAGGCAGGGGGCTCCCTGTCGACAGATGCGGCTTCCCACAGTGACCTGAGTAGCTGGGAGCCACTGGGGACTGCAGCAGAGCATGGGGGGAGAGTGGGGAGTAGCTGCCTGGCCTGGGGAATGGGGTTATTGTTTGCATGCTGGCATTTGGGGGTGGGGGTGAGGTCATGCACAACTTTGTGCCTGACATTTTGTCACCTAGTCACCCTGGATGGACCATGATCTGTGAAGGGTTAATTAAACCTCTCCTTGTCCAGGCAGGGGAGGTGGGTGACAGTATGAGCATCCTGCAGGAGTCCTCAGCTTTTTGGTGGGGGGGCATTTGCCAGCTTCTTAGCCACCTTTTAAGACTATATCCAAATAAATGACCAAGAATGCTTTTTGGAGTAAAGGAAAGGTGTCCATTTATTATGTTTCTCAATGTGCTGAGATGCATCTACATGCCATGCCATTAGGTCTGAAATAAAGATGGGGGGGTGGGGGTGGGAAGCAGTGCCGGCTATAGCCACCATTCCACAGAGCCGTGCGCATTGCCACATACAGTCGCACGCGTGTGTGCAGGTATTCACAGCATCACAGTGCAGGCCTACCTGCAGCAGGGGTCCCCATGGAAACCATCCCAAGCCCTAACTGCTGAGGGGTGCTGGGAAATGTAGTCCTGAAACACAGAAAACAAAGTGTTGGATGGACACGAGTTTTTGGTCTACCTCTCCGTGATGTATTAACCTGTGGTCCTGGTGGTGCATGCACTGCCACCACCACCACCATGGGTGGTGTACATCCTCCCCCCACTCCAGCCGCAACCACCACCAGCAATGTGGAGGAGGATGAGGAGCATGCGGGTCACCCATTCCTCACCCTGTAACAATTTATATTTATATATTTATAATTAAAATTATATATATTTTACACACACGCGCGCACACACACACACACACACACACACATACATTTACATTTGTTTTCTTACATGGGAGTTCATGTAGTTGGGGGTGTTGGAGGGGATGCATGCAACTTGTCATGGGGGGTCCCTGGCATGGGCCACCTGCTGGAGATCAGAGCCTAGAGGGGTGCAAGTGGCAAGGGGCCTATTTGGGCAGGTTGGGGAAGCTGGAGGGTCCCCTCACTCCCCCCCTCCCCAGGTGGGTTTGGGGGTGGGTGGGATGGGCTTATGATTACTGTGGGTTACCATGGGGATCCCTTGCTTGGAGACAGGGGGGCATTTTGAGGACCCTTTAAGGGGCTTATAGGGGGCATGGGAGGAGATGGGGTAGGGGTGGGAGTTCACGTGGGATGAGTGAGTTCACAAGGGGTGGAAGTTCACATGGCTTCAGGGTACCCACGGTTTGACAGAGGGGGGGGTTAAGGTGGGGTTAGCATAAGGCTCCCAGGGCGGGGGTGGGGCGTTGGGAGTGAGAAGGAGGGGATTAGTGGTGTATTACTGGCCTACATACACCCCCAGCTGTAATTCAGTAGTGAAGACAGCAGCCGGGTAGATAGGTATGTGGCTCCCCCCTGCTGGAATTTACAGAGAATTGCATACCGGGCTTAATTCATTCTAAAGCCTAGTACATGCAAACACTGATGCAATGCTCTAAAATAAATAATTTTCAATTTTATAAACCTATTTAATTTAATGAGGATTAAACCCCTGGATCTGAACAGGCACCCACTGTCCTTACATATGCTCCAGGTGGGGAGGGGGTGCTTTAATTAGAGGCTGTCTCAGGAATTGTTCTAATTAAGGAGCCCACAGCATCTCATATATTCAGCATCCCACACTTCAAAATGTTGGCAGGGGCACTGTAAGTGAAGTTCTCCCAACAAGCTTTAGTTAAAGCACCCTGCCACCATTTTGAAGCATGAGGATGCTGAATACTGAGACGCCAAGGCTGATAGAGCATGCTAATTAGCCTGCTCCAGAAAACTTCATTAATCAGTTCATCAATTAATCAAACCTGCTCTCCCACACTATAATTACAGTGCATTGGAGCAGGCATCTTACACCTCTACAGGCACCCTGAAACACCAACTTGTAAGATTCTAATTCTTTTATTGTATTTAGTCTCTATGCCCTGATCCTTGATTTTACTTAGGCACCTAGCTCCCAAACCAACAGGAATTAAAGCATATATGTCTCAGTTCCTTATCTTCATGAAGTTGTGGGCACCAGGCCAGGTACCAGAGGACTGGAAAAGGGCCAGCGTAGGGCCCTTTTCCAAAAGGGCAGTCTCTTTAAAAAAGGTAAGAAGACGGACTTGGGGAATTACACACCAGTTAGCCTCACCTCAATATTTGAGACGTTACCATAGCATATCCTAAGGAAGGCCATTTGCAAGCATCTGGAGGAGAAAAGGCTGATCACAAGCAGCTAGTATGTGTTTATGAAAAACAAATGGTGTCAAGCAACCTTGATCTCCTTCTTTGACAAAGTAACTACTTGGGTAGATAAAGGGAATGCTGTGGACATAGTGTATCTGGACTTCAGTAAGGCTTTTGACATGGTTCTGCATGACCTTCTCATAAACAGATTGGAGAAATATGGCCTAGATAAAACTACTATAAGGTGGATAGATAAATGGCTCAATATCCACAAGCAAAGGGTAATATTTAACATGCCTGTGTCAGAATGGCAAGAGGTTTTGAGTGGAGACCCACAGTGTTCTGTCCTGGGCCCAGTACTGTTCATTGTGTTGATTAACAATTTGGATGCTGGAATATAAAGCTTCTTGAGGAAGCTTGCAGATGACATTAAACTGGGAAGGACTGAGAACACACTGGAGGATGGAAGCACAATGCAAAAGGATCTCAACAGATTGGAAAGTTGGTCTAGAGCTAATAGATGAAATTCATTGTGAACAAATGTAAGGTGCTACACCTCAGGAGGAATAATTAAAAACACAAATATAAAATGTGTGACACCTGGTTGGATGGTAGCACAATGAAAAAGGACATGGGAATCTTGGTAGATCAGAGACTCAGTATGGGTCTGCAGTGTATTGCAGCTGCACAAAAAGGCAAATGTGGTTTTGGAATGCATCAATAAAAGCATTAAGTGCAAGACAGGCTTAGGCCTCCTCAGGAGTACTGTATATAGTTCTAGGCTCCACATTTAAACATTAAAAAAAAAGGACATGGAGAAGTTAGATAGGGTCCAGAGGCAGACAGCAAAGATGATCAAAGGCTTAGAAGGCAGGTCATATGAGGAGAGGCTGAACGAGCTTGTAGAAGAGGTGCTTAATAAGGGACACAATAGCAGTCTTCAGGTACATGAAGGGCTGCCATGAAGAAGAGGAAAAGCAACTTTTCTTTCTTGCTGCAAAGAGAAGGACATGGACCAATGGCTTGAAGTTGCAGCAAGGTAAATTTAGAATGGGTGCCTGGAACTTCTTCACTGTTACAACAGTGAGGCAGTGGAATAGGTTACCTAGGGAAGTTGTAGACTATACATGACTGAAGGTGTTCAAGAAGAGGTTGGACAGCCACTGGTTGGATATGATCTAGGCATAGCTATGCCTATGCTCTACCATGGATATTTTTGATGCTTATAGACTTTGCTGGTTGCCATCTCCCACTCTCCCCCCTTCTCCCCCTCCCCCCACCTCTTTTTCTGCTACATGTGTCAGGCTGTTTTTAAGTTTCCCAGAGGCAATGGGTGCTGGCTATAGCCTAGGCTGGGAACTTTGATTGGAATGAGCGAATGCTCTTGTTGGGACCAAAGCCAGAGGTTTTTATCTAGAGGGTCTTGACCCTCTGCTCCAGGTCAGACCAATTGCTATATTTGGGGTCAGAAACAAATGATGTGACATGGTCAGATTAGTACAGATTGGGTGCATCTACATGAGATGCTTTACTGTGAAGTAGAGCTAATTACTGCACAGTAAGCATCCACATCTACATGTGCAGACACTTACTGTGCAGTAATTGGTTCTAATAGTGAGTAAAATTGCTGTCTGCAAATGCAAGTAGCAAATTGACTCATGATTAGTAACTGCACAGCAGCACATGTGTAGATGCCTCCTGGTCAGCTGGGCAGCAGAGGATGGGATCTGCCACCAGAGCCTGGGTGGGGACAATGTCATCCTGCCCCAGCAGCAAGGAGGTCCCAGCTTCCACTTCATGATCACAGAAAATCCTTATCTCCCAGCATCACCTTCACAGTCACAGGGCTAGTGCTGGGATATCTCTGGCAGCAGGAAGCTCCTGGGGGCAGGGATCAATGTCCCAGCCCCCACCAGGAGACATCTGTCTCCTGGTGCCTGAGACAGGAGGGTTGCAGGGCCACGGGGAGTAGGAGCAGTCTGCTGCTAAGAGCAGCAAATCTTCTCGCACATCTCTGCATGTGTAGACATGTGCTCAGGAGAGTATACTCTTAAGTAGTTTACTGTAAAGTAAACTGCTCCTGGATTATTTGGATATGTAGGTTTTTGCCTTCCTCTGTAATGGGAGGCATGGCCCTTCACCCAGGATCTCTTGAGCACATATTGACAACATTTTATAGAAGTAGGACATTAGCTGCCATGGTTTCTCTGCTTTATCCGTGGCAGGTTAGAATGTTAGGTCTGTGTTGTGTTAGGGTTGATGGTAGTTTTATGTAGAGTTTAGATGATAGATTGTATAGGTTGGTTTTGATAGGGCTGATTCTTCCTCAGGCAGGGTGTTGGGACTAGATGACCTCTGGTGGTCCCTTCCAGCCCTACTTCTCTATGATTCTATGGTTCCATGATATGTAAAATAGGAATAATCCCAATGTGCTATCTCAGAGTGCTGTTATGAGGATACAAACATTTAATGGATGCTCTCATAAAGGAAAAACCATATACATGCCTCACATAAATTGAGTTTTGCTTTGTATGGTCCTAAAGTGGATGCAGTCTACCTATCAACATGTTTAGGAAGAGTATCAAGGTCTTCTCTCAGCCATGAGGGAGATGACATTAGACTCTTGGGACTAACATCATCTATAGTGGAAATTTATCAATTTGTCCAGACTCTGGAATTTAGTAGAGGTTGACTGCATGCTTAATGTTTTAGCAGGGCCACACCCTCTGGTTCTACCCTTTCAATGTAACTACTCAGAGTACTCTCCATTTCATATCCTGGCTGTGTTATGGAGTCATTACAGGCATGGTGTTTAGCAGTTCTTTGCCTTCACCGCTAAGCAGCACATTTTTATTTTGACTTTCTTCCCCTTGTGCAGTTCTTGGAATTACTGACATGATCCCTGTCTTCTGGGTAGAGAGGAAACATTGCTTCCACCTGTCTCTCTGGAGTGACTGCCATGTATGATGTTTAGCTGGCAAATTGAATACAGCCTAGGTAAACTTGCCATTGTGAAATTTTAGGGAGTATGAAGGATTAAACTGATCTGGAATATTGTCTAGTCCCATCCTAATTCCTCAGATCTTGTAATAGCCAGTAGGCACATCTACATGAGATGCTACATCACCATAGCAATGAGCTACAGTTGTTTAGTCCATTGCTATGGCAACATAGCATCAGCAGGCACAAGCGGTGACACTGCTGCTACTGCACAGTAGTTCACTGCTACTGTGCAGAAGGGTTGGAAACAATCTGTGCAGCACCAGCACTGCAAAGTCATTTAGGACTTGCTAGAGCAAGTCCTAAATTACTTTTTACTAAATGCTAAGGCAAGTACTAAATGACTGCACAGTCAGGCACATGTGTAGACATGCCCAGTGACCTGTATCTGATGAACTGACTTCCCCACAATTATTGTCACTATGCCCACAGAGACTTGGAGATTACTGAGGAAATGATCTTTTTGTCAATGCCTGACTACAGAGGACAGTGGAGAAGAGGAGGTGGTGCAGGCCTGCAATGTACTGGATAACAGTTGAATGATTTAATATTGTTTTCCCTCTAGTACAGTTAATCTTACATCTAAATGCACAGAAGCAAGACATTTGTTGCTTCCCATGCGCATATTATTAATCCCTTTTGTTCTCATTGCACTTCCATCTGTCTTCCTTCCCCCTCATGCCAATAATTTCTAGAATAATGCTGCTTTTTTCCAGGAGAGTGATATCTATAAGGTTACTGCAAAATGACCTTCTGCCATGTAAGGAGAAGGATGGGAAAGTCAGGCACTTGTGGGAGGGGTTTTATAATCCTTTCATTTTCACTAGGAGGAAGTGGAATTGGTGTGTCAATACTTACCTGCAATTTCTACCTTTTATAATCTCTTCTTTAGTTCTTAGAGAATGGCAGGCAAGATGACTAAGATTGGCTTTTGGAAGCTATGAGGCTGTTTGTAGGGCTATTGCTGATCTGATTGTGAAAATGATTACTTGCCGTAGTGAATGTGAAATAGAACCGTGACATATTTGGATGCTCTAGCAAAAGTTGGGTAGTTTCCTGGAAATATAATGTGACTCTAGGTTACAAATGTTATCATGCCTGCCCCAGGATTAGTCAATATTCACTGCCCCCAATGCCACTATTAAACCAATGAAACAAGGCTCCAGTCTGAAGGAGTTTTCACAATGTCCTCTGGGCTGTGAGTATTGGAACATGCACAGTGGGCGTATCTACATGAGACACTTTACTGTACATTAGACTAATATAATTCACAGTAAAACATCACCATCTACGTGTGCACAGCAATTACTGCTCAGTAGAGTAATGCACCATTTCCTAGTACCTGTAGATACACATACTAGAAATCAGTGCAATAAACTAATGTGCCAAAGCCCGGGTGTAGACATTGACCAGAAGCAAATTGCTTCCTGTTCATCCTGGGCAGAGCGGGCCACAGGGGGTGGGGAGAGGTGTCCCAGCTGCCAGGTAGCTGCCTTCCACCATGTGGAGATTGGGACCAGCTCCCACGCCCCCTGCCAGCCTGGAGCTTCCCCTCATTGCTGCAGGAGGGACAGAACAGGGTAGGAGCAGCTCTGGACTGAATTGCTCCTGTCAGGAGCAAATTTGCTCCCAATGGGTGCACTTTCAGATGCATGCAGGGGCACAGTTTAATACCCTGGAATTTTCCATACAGGAAATTCAGGTGTATTAATTGCATATGTAGACATGCCCACAGTGTGCAGGTGGGTGTTTCAAACGTAAAATGAAGACTAGGTTGATACATAGAAATCTGCAAGTCCTTATGGTCTGCTGGGATGTTTGGGATTGGCATCTTTATTTGACTCTCCTTCACAGAAAGTGAAGTGCTTGGAAACCAGTCAGATATACTGGTTTCAGTGAGAGTATGTTTCATAGCTTCTAGCAGGATTATTCCTGGCGTTTTGTTGCACTTTGGAAATCTGGTAACCCAATGTCTGTGAACTTGGATATCTTGAATGAAAAAGAAATAAAGTTGGTTGGGAACGATATATGTCCTGTAAATCAAGATGGATTTCCTTCTTATCCTTGTTCTTTTCATACTTATGGAAAGTGGAGAATACGAAGACCCTTAAATCTTCACAAAACGTAATCTTCACAATGTGATGAGCAAAGTGTAAACTCTTGTTCAGTGGCCCACACATGTTTGTCCAGTGGACCTCAAGATCAGCTATTACTCCAAATAAGTCATCATGCTAAATTGGAAGGTGGTTAAATTAAATTAATAGTTTTCGAAGCCAGATGAGGACTATTCTGATCATCTACACTGGCCTCCTGCATAACATAGCCCAGGTCATCCTGTAATTTCTGCATTAAGCTCAATTTGTCTTCTAGGACCTGGGTTGTCTAGCAAATAATTTCATAGAAGTCACTAGATGCACACAAAATGGGAACAACCTTATTTTGCTGAAGACATAAGAAGACTTCAACCCTTTGGCTTGGTGTGAAATCTTAGCCCCATCTGAGCCAGCTGAAATCTCACCATTGTTATCCATAGTAAAAGTCTCCAAGTCCCATTACCTATCTGCTGAACCAGCCTGCTATAATTTTCAAATTCCCAGAGCTACACTCATGTTACATAATATAATATTAGCATTCAAGCACCCTCCTTGAAACACATCCTAGCTTCTTGCTGTGATATTTCAAGCTATGTTTTCATCTTAATGGTCTGTTTCTCCTATTTTAATAATTGCTAGGTCTGTGCAAAGCTTCAGTCACCAATTCAATTTGGTGGAGATTCGCCCTGATTCCACGGCTGAATCTCCAAATCTGAAGTGAATCAGGAGACCCCTTAATCTCTCCGAATCAAATTGGAACCCTCCAAATCGATTTGGAGAGATTCAGAAAGGTTTGGTGATTTGGACACAGACACAGCTTTAAATGTTTTTTCTACATACCTCAAGGTAGCAGGCAGCTCGTGAATGCTGCAATGCTGTGGTGGATGGAGCATTCCACAAGAGTGCAGGGGGCTCCCCAGTGTGCTTGGCTGCAGACCCAGAAGTGGACCAGAAACACTTCCGGTCCACTTCTGGGTTCGCCGAGGAGTGTGCCGGGGAGCCCACCCTTGCCCTCCCAGCTCAGTGACTGGTGCCTCCTGGGTCTGGGGGGGCACCCAGGGTCCCCCTGCAGTCAACTGCCAAGCTGGGTGGGACACGGGAGGAAGGGGAGGCTCCATCCGCCCCGGCATTGCAGCATTCACAAGCCACACCTGGTACCTCGAGGTATGTAGAAAAAGCATTTAAAGCTGTGTATATGTCCAAATTGCTGATTCTCCAAATCAGCATCAAATCTTCAGATTTGGATTCAGCCAAATTGAATCGGGGACAGTGATCCAAATCAACAAATCAAATCACTATCCCCGATTTGGGCCAGATCTGAATCTGAATCAAATAGAGCCCATTTCTCACACCCCTAATGATTGCATATTTTGAGGAAACCTCCTGCCTCTGATATTGGAAAATAATTATCTGCTTGACACCAGAAACAAAAACTTGTCAAGATGTTCTCATTTGACATGTTCTTTAAGAAATTTTATTAGTCTCCCAGGTTCAATTTTAAAAGGGATCTAGCTCAATAGTGGTAAAAGGGATGCAGGGTTATGCAGATCATCATCATGCAAGAGTTTTACATTTGTTGTCTTACTCAAAAGCTCTTCCCTCTTGACCAGACCTCTGTAGTCATTGTGAATATACTCACCATTAGTCACACTGAGGAAATAATGCTGATTTCTGCAGTGATTTGACTGTCATTTACATTTTTCTTCACTGGTCTAGGACAGCCAGATTTATTTTAATTTATACCATCATCAGGAATAAAATACATGGCCATTGTGTTTGATTGGAAGAATAACAGGACCTAACAGCTTTACACCTCATTCGTTATTTCTCATAATGGAGGGGTGGGGGTGTGAAAGGAATAGACAAAAGAGGACTGGAACTTCTGCATTAATGGTATTAATACTGTAATGGACAGTTTTGTGATGGAGTTCTTACTGCATCGCAGTTTTCTCTCTCTCACACACAGGGAAAGTAAATATCTTCAGTGGAAAGAACTTGTGCTTTCAATATTATGCCAACATCAGAAACTGGTAACATTATAGATTTTATAATAAACTGATAGCAGGATGAATTCTTGACCCACATAGATTCTGTAAAATATATGCAGTTACCCCATAGCTGAAGACATACCAGAACACCTGGTCATGCCCACATACAATAGGAAGCCTCAAGGAAGCAACAACCTACCTAGAAAGTAATATTTGTGAGTAGAGGTTGGCCCATCAGAAAAGACTGCTAAAGTTTTACCAAAATGGGTTACTGTGTTTCACAGAGAACATCAGACACACTGACAGTGGTGGCCAGAGATAAAAGGTAAAGAGTACCTGTTTGTTTTCATTGCAAGAAGTTACCAGACTGAGGTGAAGAGTGGTATGAATCAGTGTATAACATGCATAAATATATAAAAAAACTAAGACTGATAGGAATAGCCTTCATTTCAAGGATTCATATAAATAGGAAAAGGGAACAGTTAAAAATTCAGTTAAGAGCATATTTCTGTAAGGGAGATTCGTTGTGACTGGATGGCAGAGCAGTTATGGTGACTTGCTAGGCCTTCTGAGGTTTGAGTTTAAGCTTTGTTCTTAGCTCCAACTACAGATTACCCCCAGTTGACCCTCCAGTAAATGGGGATGTGATTGTTCAGGCCGGGGAGCCAAAAGTGGCCTGATGTCATGCTAGCCACATCCCTCCCTTGTGTGCTCTTGGCTAAGACACTGGTGTGCCTTAGCCACCATGGCCTGTCTGGTCTGGAAGGACATACCATCCCATTAGGCTGGCCCAACTGCATTAGGATTGCTTTGTGGAAAACAGTAAACCTAGATGTGTTCTGTAATTACTGGGATTGCATCCCCGAACAACCTTAATGCTCTCCTGGTGTAAAGTCGTGAATATGTTGCATTCAAAAGCTTGTTTAACTCTATCTAAATGACATAGTTGGTCCAACAAAAGATATCACCCTAGCAAATCCTTGCCTCTTGCCTGAAGATGGAAAAAAATATTTAAAAAAAAAAAGAACTACTGGAAGCATCTACATGAGAAACTACTGTGCAGTGGTTACTGCACATTTATTGAGAACTTGTATAATCAAGTGTGATGAACTAGTTGGTAGTGATTTAGCCCAGGGGTTTTGAAAGGGTAAAAGATGATTGGAGGGCTTGGGATTCCCTTTTCTCACCAATCAGGCCCCAGAGACTCACCCTCCATGTCTCCTGATTGGCCCCTTGGGTCACCTGGAGGGGGATAAAAGGGGCAGTGCTGCTGACTGAAGGGAGACCAGTGAGGGACCACAAGGAAGGAGTTTCAAATAGCTGGCGAGAGCTGGGCCAGCGGGGCAGGAGCAGTTGCCCCAGAAGAGCCTGAAGGAGTGGGACCTACAGGCAGCAGTTGGACCCTCAGCAGTGCGGCGTGCGGCCAGCAGTAGAGGCTCCCTGCTGGGCTCTAGGATCCCCTACGAGAGAGTGTGGCCAGCGGGAGAGATTCCCCAGCTCCAGCAAGGATCTGAGCAGTGACCTGAGAGGTTCCCAGCTCTGCTTCCAGCTCCCCCAGTAAGAGGCCAGGAAGCTTGAAGTGAGGCAGGGGCTCCGCGAAGGTCAAGACCCCTAGCAGAGTGGAACAACATAAGCCCTGGTAGCTGTGTGGTAGTGTTTTTGTCTACCATGTGGGTGATCTGAGTTCAAGTTCCCAGTGGGATCACTTAGGTTGAGTGAAGTGACAGGGAGAAATTCTTGTTGCAGTGGAAAGAGGTCACTGTGTTTTCCCTCCCCCCTGCCCCTCCAGGTACCTAGGCCCTATATTTCTTATTATTTGACATTTTGTATTTTCTACCTTTTATATTTCACCAACCAGTATTGTATGTTATGCTGTTTGTGCTTTATATTTTGTCAACCCTATCTTTTGTTAACTGGATGAATATGCCTATGATTGTAAGTGTCTAACCTTTATTGAATCCTGCCCCCTCAGGGCCTTGTAGTGTCCCCTATACCCCATGGTTTATACCTGTTATGTTCCTGCTACTGTTTTCTCATTAAAAGGTATATGGTTAAGCCCCACTGGTGATCTGGTACTGCTCTATAGGGGAAGGAGGGTCTCTATACCTCCCACAGTGCTTGTGCACCTGCTCTGATCCCTTCAATTGGAGAGGGGTTTCAACTTGGAGTACCGCCTGGGTTACACAAGGACTAAATAAATGCACAGTAACTGGAGTTACTTCACAGTAGCACCAGCAAATGCCTTTTAAATGACACTACTGCGCAATACCCTGACATCTGCTGGGAGGAGCGGTCAGCCAAATCCAACCGTTCACGTAGGTTCTTAACCTGCATACAGAACCTTCACATAATGCAGGAGTTATACGGTCCCACTAGGGGGAATGCCCTACTGGACTTGGTGTTGGCTCTGGGGGATGACCTGGTAGGGGAGCTGGAGATTCGTGGTTACCTTGGGGACAGTGACCACCAACCAATCAAATTCACCATACAGTGTACAGTAGGTAAGATAACTAGTAGGGTGGAAGTGATTGACTTTAAGGAAGCTAACTTCAGTGTGATCAGGAGTTTAGTCAATGACACACTGCAGGATAGGAGTATTGGTGAGATGGGAGTCCAGGAAGGGTGGTCATTCCTGAAGGAAGCGATCCTTCGGGCACAATGGGAAACGATCCCAGTGTGAGGGAAAGGGAGGGAAAGGGGCCAAAAAACTTCCTTGGCTAAACAGAGAAATCCTGGGGAGCCTAAGGGCAAAAAAGAAGGTATATAGGAGGTGGAAGCAGGGGGAAGCTACCAAGGAGGAGTATACCTACTTAGCCTGCACTTGCAGGGAGGCAGTTAAAAAGGCCAAAGCAACTATGGAGCTGAGGCTGGCAACACAAATTAAAGACAACAAAAAGTCTTTTTTTAGGTCTGTAGGGAGCAAGGAAGGTGCAGGGCAGCATAGGACCCCTACTGAATTTGCATGCTCCAGCAGACTTAATTACTCGAGTCTGCTCCAATGCGTTGTAATTACAGTGCATTGGAGCAGCACCCCTGAATGTCTACAGGCACTAGGGCTGTGTGAGGCTTCGGACCGTGCTTCAGATCCAGAGAAGATTCGGACACTTCGGATGCTGAAGCAGCATGTCGAAATCGAAGCGCTGGCTTCTTTAAGCTTTCTGAAGTCATTCAGAGCTTCTGAACTGCTTTGGAAAAGCTTTGGAGCCGCTTTGGTTCTTGAAAACATCAGTTCCCCCCAGCCCCCTACACCTATCTTCCTGAAACCTGGCAGGCTTTGTGGCCTCTGCAGTGGCCACCACCCCTGCAGTTTTCACCCCCCTGTGGTGTAACACATACACGTGACATGAATTTTGCTTTCAAGAATTTGGGGTGCAGTTTTCCCCTAAACCCCTATACCTATCTTCTTGAATCTTGGCAGACCTCATGCTCTCAGCAGTGGCTACAACCCCTGCAAGTTTCATCCAAATCAGACAAAAAACAACAAAGTTATAGATATTTCATTGATTCCCCATTATACCCTAAGGCCGGATCTCTGAAGCGGCTCCAAAGCTTTGTAGCCTCTTCTGCTGAATCAAAGCAGGAAACTGATCCGGAGCTCTGGATTAGATCACTGGCATCCGAAGCGGCTGGGTCCAAAACTGAATTGAATAGCTGCCTATTCACACAGGCCTAACAGGCAGCCCTTGCTTTTCTGGTTTTCTTTGGAGTGTGGCTGCTTTATTTCACAACAGAGGGCACGTTTACCCAAGATGCCTTACTAGAGATTAGAAAAAAATGCTGCCCAGTAAGCATCTCTGTCTATATGTTCAAATGCTTACTGCATAGTAATTTGCTCTAATCATGAGTAAATTTGCTACTTGTAAATACAAGCAGCAAATATACTCATGATTACTTACTGCATCATGCGGCATTTGCACTTGTAGACACACCCAGAATTGTTATGTTTGTTATGGATTATAGACATGGCCGGGCCAACTATTCAGACTATTCTTAAATGGAGCCATTGTAATATTAAACACAATCAGTCATCACCCTTGCTTAGCTGTCCTGCCACTCTGACCCATTTTGTGGTTGCACCCCAATTTGGAAGTTTGTTCTTGAAAACCTTGCATCTCTGCAGGAATGTATGAAGATCCATCAAGTGGAAAGACACTGTGGTTTTTCAACCTCAGCTCTGGTCTGTATCCACTGCACACCCCGCCCCTTCTGCCCTTCCTTGGTGCTTTCGGGCCCAGTGGGGCAGTCCAGCAGTGTATAGAGAGAGTAGGCAGACACAGTAGGGGCCACAGGGTAGGGGGAGGCCCAGGCAGTGGCTCTGGAAATCCTGTGATGGTGGCAGAGGTCACTGTGGTAAGCACAGGGCTGGGGACTGTGGCAGTGACTGGTGCAGCCAGCTCCCTTCCCCTCCCTCCCTCCAAGTTGGCTTCACTCCGCAGCTGAGAGTAGAGTTTGCCAGCAGCCAGCTTCTGCATCCACAAAGGCAGCGGCAGAGCCCTGTGCTCACAGACGAGATCCACCTGCAGCTGCTCCACCCTGGAGCAGTGGCTTCTCCATCAGCAAGCTGTCCCTGACCACACAGCAGCCAGTGCTAGCTCTCACTATGCTGCATGTGAGTCAGGTGCATGGAGCAGGGTGCTTCTGGAGCCATAGGGCTGGAGACTGGGGTTTGCTGAAGCCCAGTCAGGTCTGAGGGCTCTTTGGGGATGGCCTCACTCTTCCCTGCTACCCAGGGCTAGGCAGAGGAGGGGAGGGTACTGGCTCCAGCACTGGACTCAGTGCTGATCAGGAAAGGTACCCCAGACCACTGTTCCAGGACTCGGGGGCTGGAGGCTGGAGGCAATAGAAAAGCTGCAGCTCCAATCCCAGGGCCACTCCACTAAACAGCCAGGTGTGTGAAAGCCTACAGAACAGGAAGGTGGATGACGGGACCACTGTATCCTGGGATATTGGAGGACTTCAACTTGAGTGGCACATCTATGGGGAAGGGTGACACATGAATGGAACAGGAGCTGGGTTGTATGGATCAGAGATAATCCTGCCCTTGAGTGGCATAACTTTGAGCTGCAAAACAAGTGCTTTAAACCACTTAAAGGTGTTAATGTGTGGACAATTTGGAGGTTAACAGCTCCAGAAGCTGCCCAAAATTAACGTGTAACAGGCCCTAAAACTGCTTTGCATTTTCACACTTTGTTTCCTTTTAGCTGAGCTTGTTTTTCTGGAAATAAGCTACAGACAGGGTCAGACCAATAGCTCAGCTCATTCTGAAGTGAATCCTTTTCACACTGGTCATAATTTAGTCCTATATTGAAGTCAAATAGGACTGTGTGTAAAGTAAAACCTTTGCCAGAGTGAGTCAATGTGGCATTGGTCTTTATGAGTACATATTGGTGCTGCCCGCAAAATAAAGGAAGAGACTGGTTTATTTCTACTTTTCATATATTTTATTATAAAGAAAGGTAAAATAAGCATTATGAACTGAGTGTGCAGGTGCTGAGAAAACAGCACCATTGAAAAAATAACACCCCCCCCAAAAAATGCACCTTATGATAAGCTGTAATTATGCTTTCTAATTCTTCATAAATAGACAAAATCATTGTCAGCAATTTTAAATAGATGGACATATGGCTGAAAAAAATAATAATGCCATACAACATAGATATAAATTGTCCATTTCTTGCTGTACAAATAATAGAAACAAGTTTGGCAGGCTTTGTTGTTGTTTTGTTTTTATACACATCTCCCTTCTATGTATAACTAAAAAATGTGCTACAATTAATATAAAATGCTTTTACTATAAAGTAAACTACTAATTTTTTTCACAAAAAAATCTTAAAGATGTCTTTAGCACAGTTCTAAAACACTTAGTAAACTACTTACAACTATCCATCAAATTATATTTGTCATTATCTTTTTCACATTTTCCTTCTTGTATTTTGCCAGTTGCTCTGTCCACCCACATACCTAGGAATAATTTTACTTTTTTATTTTATTTTACTTTTTTTTGTCAGACATCCAAGGCCTTTGCATGTACAATATTCACACAAATTTCACATTTTTTTTGCACAAAGTTTAGTGCTGTTAGCAAGTCAAGAGTGCATCCTCCTATTGAGCTGGCCTAACGTTTCAGGACACCAGATCCTTGGCCTATGCTGCAACTAAAAGCAGTTCACTAGGAAAAGAGTCCATAGCTAAGCTGATGGCAAGCAGAAAAACTGTGTCCTTATACATTTTTGTTTGTTTTGTTTTTGTACTTTTTTTCTTTTTCATGATTTATGAGGCTTGGGCTTCCACAAAAAGGAGACTTTAGAGTTAAAATAATGAAAGAAAACTGCTCTTAGAGCCTGGAAATGAAACCAGCAACGAGGTGCATTAGATCAACTCTCTTGCCTATCTGACTTGCTTGATGTCCCTCTAGGTGGTCCATGTTCAAGACCCTCTTAAGTGTCCTTCATTTGACGCTTATTTAAAAGTGATGTCAGGTTTTAGGTGAGGTAGAGTGACTTATCCCTTGGCAGCATGCTGCAGTGGAAACAAAAGACAGAGGTACAATAGATGGGCAACAAAGCAATTCTTAAATAAACAGCTGTGGAGGAAGGGGCACTGCGGGGAAAAGCCAAAGAAATGAGCCATTATGCAGATGGTAGCCATGGCTTCTGGGTAGGTTTACAATTTTTACAAAGCAGTTTTTAATGTGAGCTGTTAAGTGCACTAGGTGGCTTGGTGTGGTGGGGGAAGGGCAACATTAAGGTTTGATGTAAGAAACAAGAAGGCAATTAAAAAAGCAGTGACACCTTTCATTCTTAATGAACTTTAACAGTAAACCTTGCTAACCCTCAAGCACAAGACCAACGCCAGTGCCACCATCTGCTTTTAAAAGGGACTTTGCTATGGCAGAGAAAATGAACTTGTGCCATTTCACCTTTTTATCATTTTTTTTCTCCCTCTCCAGTTTTCATACAAGTTTTTCTCCAAGCAAGTACTTTATTTCATAGATTTCATAGACATTAGGGCTGGAAGGGACCTCGGAAGATCGAGTCCAGCCCCCTGCCCAAAGGGCAGGAAGTCAGCTGGGGTCATAGGATCCCAGCAAGATGAGCATCCAGTTTGCTCTTGAAGGTGTTCAATGTAGGTGCTTGAACCACCTCCGGTGGCAGGCTGTTCCAGACCTTGGGGGCTCGGACAGTAAAGAAATTCTTCCTTATGTCCAGCCTGAAAGGGTCTTGTAGTAGTTTATGACCATTCGACCTAGTCGTCATCCCTTGGGGCGCTCTGGTGAGCAAACGTTCCCCCAGATAGTGGTGGTCACCCCTGATAAACTTATAGGTGGCCATCAGATCACCCCTGAGCCTGCGCTTTTCCAGGCTAAAGAGCCCCAGGGCTCTCAGCCTGTCATCGTAGGGTCTGCTTCCCTGACCTCTGATCATGCACGTGGCTCTTCTCTGGACTCTCTCAAGCTTCTCCACATCCTTTTTGAATTGTGGAGCCCAAAACTGGACACAGTACTCCAGCTGCGGCCTCACTAAGGCCAAGTACAAGGGGAGAATGATGTCCCGGGATTTGCTTGAGAAGCATCTATGGATGCAAGCCAGCGTTTTGGTCGCTTTACTAGCCGCAGCATCGCACTGCAGGCTCATGTTCATCTTGTGGTCAATGATGACCCCCAAGTCTCTTTCTTGCATAGTGCTAGCCAACATAGCACTGCCAAGCCTATAAGGATGCTGTGGGTTTTTCTTCCCAAGGTGGAGAACCTTGCATTTATCGGCGTTGAACACCATCAGATTCTTGTCTGCCCACTTGCTGAGCCTGGCCAGGTCAGCCTGGATCACCTGCCTGTCTTCTGGTGCGGATGCTTTTCCCCAAAGTTTGGTGTCATCAGCGAACTTGGCCAGTCCGCTTCTGACTCCAGTGTCCACATCATTAATGAAGATGTTGAACAGTATGGGTCCAAGGACAGAGCCTTGGGGGACCCCACTGGTCACAGGACACCACGATGAGTGACTTCCATCAATTACTACCCTCTGGGTTCGACCCCGGAGCCAGTTTTCCAGCCAGTGGATCGAAGTTAGTTTCTAATGTGTATATGTGTGTGTGTGTCTGTCTATGTGTGTAAGAGAGCAAACAAAAGAAAGCACTCTGGGTGCCCAATGCCCATGGCAGAAAAACCTGATACTACATCTCTTCCTGAGGTGTGACCACTGCTTTCAGGTCCTGGTTTATGAGATGGTGTACAGGGAAGTGCAGCCTTAGTATTGACTCTATCTTGCCCTTTCAGAGCATGAAAGGAGCAGTCTCAGCACTACATAGGGAGCAGGAATAGACTTCTCACGTAATGCTAGGCAGATCTATTACCAGTATTTCCAGGCCCCACATATATTTAACAGACCTCCCTCTCATGGCTGTCCAGACATCAGTTTTAAAAGGTATACCAGAGAAGGGGCTGGATAGTGGCTCCTTGTGATGGGGTGGTTAGAGTGCTGTGCGGGGAAATGAGAGAGATAGGTGTGTTGGTGGGAAGGCTGAGATACCAAGACCTCCAATGTCTCAGCTGAGTACTCTAGCCACTGAGCTGTTTAGTGGAAAACATGGGAGAAGCACTCTCACTCACCTCTCCCCCTTCTTAGTCTACATGGCTATGTAGCCATCCACATGTGCAGGGCTACATATCCAGAGATAGAATAAATAGAGTAAGTGCCCAAAATACCCTGAATACAACCAAAAAATGACCATGTGGATTAGGAAAGCATAGAATGCCGCATTTACCAGCCACATTTACATTGCTATGGTATAAGACAAATGAAAGAGGTGTCTCAGATCCATTTTCCAAAGTCAGACAAATAAAATACTACAGTGTGCCAAAAAAAACCATACAAACTTTGGAAGGTAAACTAACGGTTGCAAGAAAATGACATAACTTTGGGAGATTTTGGCGCATGTAATTATTAGTTAGAATAACAGAGAAAAAGGAATATAAACATCAGGGCTAGGGACAGAAATTGCACATCAACTGGTAGAAGTGATCAGAAACCGGTTCAAATCTGTAACACAACAGAAGTTTAGTTCAGATAAACCACTTTCAAAATGTCTGAAACTGGTTTCAGATAAACCTGGATGGATGCAATATCAGACTTAACTGATTTAGGTTAAATAAGTTTACTGAAATTCTGTCTTAGATCACCTTGATTCAAGTTACTTCACAGTCCCCCAGCATCCCAGGATGCTTTGTACCTCTCCCGCAACCCACCCCTCCGCCCCCTTGCAGGGTGTGCAGACTAGCCTTGGCCCAAGCTGTCTGCTCCAGCTGAGCAGGGAGCCAGACTTTAGCACCCCCGAGCTTCTAGCCTGAGTCACGGCAGGCATGTGGCTGCATTTCTGGAATCAAAAGTGAATGTCTGTTCATTTACTTATTGGTTCAATTTATACAGCTTAGAATAACCTGCAAAGACTGAATGAATTCAGCCTTGGGCTTTTGACTGTCTGTACTTAGCCGAAAAAACACCAGATTGATACACTTTGCTAATTTAAACATTTTATAATCTGCACTTAAAATGTAGAGTCTTTCCCTGCTGCTTGCAGAAAAAATCCAATACCAATGGCCAGGAGTGAAGTATTCTTGTCCTAAAACTTCATTAATTTTACACAATACAGTGAAGAACACTTCCCAGTATATTACAAAGTATTACCATAAATTCAATGCAAACTCAATGCATTTATTATGTATTATCTTTTAATTTTTATGGTCACTGATTCAGCAAATTCAGTTTTGGGACAGGTCTCTATCATTAGTATCACTTAACAAGATATTCTTCATTTGGGTACACCAAGTATATACAAATCTGCAGGTCTGGGTGATCACTGCTTAAATCACGATAATTAGTTATGTGGATCATGATGGTTTGGACATGTGACCATATATCTGAGAACTAGACAGGTACCGCATAACTGGAATCAAAACACGTACCAAAGTTTAAAGGGGGAAACTCATGAATACTGGCAATCACCTTCTAGTAAAATCAGTTCCTACTAAAAGAATGCACCAAATACAAAATGGAAAGCTAGAGTATTGAGACTCAAGATGTGGCTTTGGAGCTTAATGTGCCTTTAAGCTTACACAGCAACTCTTGCTGAGCACCTGGATCTGATCAAAATCTCTGGCTATGCACGAGACCAAGCTGAGCCGTGAGTCCAAAAGCACTTCCCAGTTCTGTGAAACTGCAGGGGCTCCAAAAAGGGAGAATAAATGGAATAAAGAGGGAAACCTCCCCTGTTCTCTCCTAGTAAACTCAAGGGGAAAGTAGGAGGGGAGAAAACTTACTGAAACACAGGAAATATGAATCTGAAAGTAAGGCAGGACTGCCTGTTTCCAAAGGGTTGTTGGTATAATCCTAGCTAATCCTGAGTCATAACACCACAAAACATTCATTTTCTTACCAGCCAATTGCTGATTTCATTCTTCAGATTGTTGCTTTAATTACATTTATATTGTGCAAAATCTTGAGGCTGAAATGAGCAATTACATATTCTAGAGATTTCTTGACTATTGTGCTGATGAATCAAAACCAATACCACATGGATTCTTTTTATTACAGAGCATGCATTGTAGGATTCTGTCAAAGCAAAGGCAATTTATTCAGCTGCCCACACCAAAGAATAGAAATGACGGGAGAAAATTGGGGACAAGTTGTGTCCATCTTAAATTTCAGTGGGGTGTGTTAATTATTGTAAGAAATAGAGGTATATATATATACTAAGGCTGTGAGAAGCTTCAGGTGCTGATTTGATTCAGAGGAGATTTGGCCTGATTCAGTGGCCAAACCTCTGACTCCGAATCGAATCAGGGGACCAATAAAAAGCATGAGGCGGGGGAAGGGGGGGGGCAGTGGGGATCGCCCCCACCTGGCACCACCTGCTGAGTTGGGGATTTTTTCCCCCGAGTGCCGGGAGCTGGGGTGGGCAGGGCAGCCATTGCTGGGCTGAGAAAATGGGCAGGGTGATGGGCCTGGGTGATTTAGCCAAATTGATTTGGGACAGTGATTCCAATCACCGAATCGAATCACTGTCCCCTGAATTGGCCGAATCCGAAGCAAATACTAGCTGCTTTGCACAGGCCTAATATATACCTATATAGATGAATGGAGTTTTATACTCATTGAAACATACAGGGGCAAGCATTCAAAGTTAAGCAAAATAGGAACTCATCCAAACATGGCTTGTACCATACAACCTTTACTGTACCCCTATTGGAGGTTCTGTACCATACACCTTGGCAACAAATACCAGGGATCAGCATATGCATGGGGTGCAAGGTCATTTTTGTGGACACTATTACTTCTGACAAACTGTGCTATAATGCAATGAGAACTTGGCTCTAAAACATGACAAGACAACTTTGAAATGTTGGCTTCCAGCAGAATGAATCTTTCTGTACTGGGAGGCTTCCTCTTTGCTTGGCAGAGATTTTTTCCGCACATAGAGCACCTCTGCTGTAGTGGAAAGACAGGAGGCACAGTCCACAGATTGACTCATGCTCTGCACAGTTCATTGTTATAAACTACTAAAATTGCTATCTGGCAGTTTATGCATAATCTGCCTGGTTTTAATATGAATCTGATATAAAACCGTGAAATTTGATATTTTCACTGTGACAAAGGCATGAAATGCATAAGCTTTGATCACAAATCACATGAGGCCTTGTGCTTATAATACAGCATTTTGTTAGGTTGTTAAAGAGATTGTTTTAGGTAAAAACAAAGATCATACTGGCCTTATTACATTAATGCTTCACTGGCTACTAGAGTCTCCCTAGGATTCTGCATAATACAATTTTTATCAAATTAGCTATATCAGGATACATGAAGAGGCACAATGGAGGGACTTCCATCTCTACCCAACCCTCAGAGTTCTCTGAATGAGGTCTGGTTTCCGGTAGTATTTCACCAAAGATAAATGTAGAGATTTATAAAACAAACTCCAGTGAAGTCCTGTGTTAACTGCTTGGATGACACTCAGGAGAGCCTTGATGCTGATATTCCCAAAGGGCACCATTTTCTTCACTCCTGAGGTTCCATACATAATGTAACAGCTGGACCCCACACCAGTGTGGCCTCCTAGGAGAGCAACAATTCACTTTGGAAGTCTCTGTGCTACTCAGATCCCCAAAGGATTAGCAGTGGGAATCAACTGTTTTCAGAATGCCAGCTTGATTGTGCCAGAAGACCATGTTGTGAAACCCTTTCTGCCAGGTAGAAGGCATATGATGCTGGTAGAATTGAAGTCTCAGGCACTGGGAATGTAAAGATTCTGTTGCTGTGGTTGGATTTCGGATCTTTTTGCTTGGCTTGAAGGGGAGAAGACTGTTTTGCTTTGTTTTTTGTTTACACTTGTGTTGGGTGTCTGTGGCTCACATTTTGAAAACTGGCCAGTGATTTTGCATGTGTTAAACCTGAATGCTGGAAATGTGAAGTTTTGGATCTGATATTCATAAAAGCCATAGACTGGTAGGGGGTGCACATGCCCCCCCGATGGGACTGGTGCCCCCTCAATGGCTGACACTGATGCTGTCGGTAAGCCATCAGTGGGTGCCCCCACCCCCCAGATTCAGGAGGCACCAGTCACTCATGATAAGAGTTTATAGATTCATAGATTCATAGATGTTAGGGTCAGAAGGGACCTCAATAGATCATCAAGTCCGACCCCCTGCACAGGCAGGAAAGAGTGCTGGGTTTAGATGACCCCAGCTAGATGCCTATCTAACCTCCTCTTGAAGACCCCCAGGGTAGGGGAGAGCACCACCTCCCTTGGGAGGCCGTTCCAGACTTTGGCCACTCTAACCGTGAAGAAGTTCTAAATGTCTAATGTCTAGTCTAAATCTGCTCTCTGCTAGCTTGTGGCCCTTATTTCTTGTAACCCCCAGGGGCGCCTTGGTGAGTAAAGCCTCACCAATTCCCTTCTGTGCCCCCATGATGAACTTATAGGCAGCCACAAGGTCGCCTCTCAACCTTCTCTTGCGGAGGCTGAAGAGGTCCAGGTGCCCCAGTCTCTCCTCATAGGGCTTGGCCTGCAAGCCAATAACCATACGAGTGGCCCTTCTCTGGACCCTCTCCAGGTTCTCCACATCCCTCTTGAAGTGCGGCGCCCAAAATTGCACGCAGTATTCCAACTGCGGTCTGGCCAGCGCCCGATAGAGGGGAATTATCACCTCCTTGCTTCTGTTCGTCATGCATCTGCTGATGCACGATAAAGTGCCATTAGCTTTTCTGATGACTTCGTCAGACTGACGACTCATGTTCATCTTGGAGTCCACTAGGACTCCAAGATCCCTTTCCGCTTCCGTGTCTCCAAGCAGGTCATTTTCTAGGCAGTAGGTATGCCGGACATTTTTCCTCCCTAGGTGCAGCACTTTGCATTTCTCCTTGTTGAATTGCATTCTGTTGTTTTCTGCCCACTTGTTCAACCTGTCCAGGTCTGCTTGTAGTTGTCCCCTGCCCTCTGGTGTGTCCACTTCTCCCCACGAGTTGAGGATCTACAACTCTAGCTAAAGTCAGTGCGCTCTCCAGGGGATCAGCATGTCCAGAAACGAAGCCCAAAGGTCTAATTTTTATTCAGATTGTCAGCTTTTGAGGATAGGATGCTTTGTTCTGTTTTTATCCAGTGCCTAGATCATTGGGAGCTGTTCCAGGAGCAGGGCCTCTTGGCACTGCTGTAGTACTGATACTGAATAACTAATACCAGTAATACACAATCTCAAAACTAATATCTTCATGGTGGCTTCATGTTTACTTCGAAAAATCAGGACCTTTTAATTTATTTTGATACCTAGAACGTAGATGTGTACATCTAATTTAAGCACTCAGGTTTCAGTATGCTGGCCTTAATAGGATGAGGGAAGCAGTTTCTCTTTTTTCACTCTGTTTGTACAGATAGCAAGAAGGTCCCCTCAAGGTTTCCTTGGAGATCCTACAATAATCCATGTAGCTGAATTCTCTCAAGTAGACAGAATTCTGGAGAGCATTCTACTGGCTCAGCAGATTATTCCCCCCCCCCCCCCAAGAAATAAAATTTACGTATTATCTGAACCCAATCCTCTGATTATTAGTGCATTGCTGGTACAGATGAGTTCGGTATTTTGAAAGGGCTCTAAGTGTGCTATTACCTGTTGTGAAAGCATTCTGTTCCAGTACAGCACTGTACATCAGTTAAATCAAAACAGCACTCAGAAAACTGCCATCCTTCCCCCTCTGTACTTGCTGTCTGAGTGGACTGCATGTACATCTTGCAGGGTACACGTAGGGCGCTTGTCCATGTTACAGCTCTCCTGTTATCATGTTATACTTTTCCCATGTCCACATGACAAAAATCACCATTAGGCTAGTTAAATAGTGCCTATGTATCCACACTGTCAGCTGATTTTATCATTTAAGATTTTTTTTGTCATGGTAATTTAAAACACCTCCAACATGTTTTATTTTTAGCTCCTGAATTTTTTCCATGAGGGTTTTTTTGTAGTTTTAAATTTTCAACGTGGATCTGACTTATGCCTGAAAACATGATTTTTCCCTACTGTGCAACTGTTACAGCACCAGGTGCCACTTGGATTCACTCGATAATCCATGGAAATCCATTGAATCTCTACTGTAATACTTCAACAAGACTCCAGGTGCTAATCTTGTAAATTTTACTGGTGATTTATTTCAAGGTTCAGATTAATGAAAAATAGAACTTTTTTGGATTCCAAAAAAAGTGTGCCTCATGTTCACATGCACTTAGTGGCAAAGATCAAATTGTTATGGGTCAGGCAATCCAAGACTCAGGTTAATTGAAATTACTTTTTGTTGGACTGGGTTTTTGGTTTGGCAGAGCTGGGGGGGCAGGTCAGGAGTGAGGGGGCTGGGAGGATAGGGGTAACCCCGGTGGTTAATGTAACCCAGGTGGTACTCAGATGAGATACCCCCTCTCCAATTAAAGGGATTTAGCATATGTTAGTGAGCTATGGGAGGGGGTAGCCGCCGATGGGGGAGCAGCTCTCCTCCTATCCCCTACAGCTGAGACCAGTTGGAACATAGCCATATAAGGGTTTAATAGGGAAAGAACAGAGTGGAATATAACACATATGTGGGGGGCAAAGGGACCCTAGGAGATAATGATACCCCCACTTTGGGCACTCGCGGGGTGGGGAGCAGAGGGGAGTCAAAGGGATTTTAGGTAAACATACACATATAACTGAGACAAATCAACAACAGACTTGAGGCGCAGGTTTCACAAAATATGAAATTCAGTGTTTCCCAAAATATGAGGTGCATATCTCACAAAATTTGAGGCACAGGTAACCCAGTGGTGTGGGTTAAAAGAGGTGAGGGGAGCACCCTCTCCAGTGGGGATGTCCTTGTGCAGGCAACTCAAGCCTCTGGTGCCCTGGCCGGGAATCAAACCCAGGTCTCACATGTAGCAGGCAAAAGCTAGGCTACTGAGCTATCAATACCTGAACCATTTACTGCAGCTGTCTCTAGTACCTATGGTATCCTCTATGTGCCATCTGCACACTGAGCTACCTGACTTCATGCCAGAGGGGGTCAGAAAGAACCTGAGCTGCCACCTGCAGCTCAGGGCTTTGATCCCTCCGGGACCCACCACACACCACTCCTAGGAGGGTAGGGAGCTGTGGATCAGGAGTGAAGGGCCCTGGAAGTGAATGGTGAGGGCTGTGCTAAACTGTTATATGTGGCTGTTGCATCCAGCTCTGGGGCGTATCTCAGCCCTCCTCATACACTGTTATATGCAGCTGTTACACCCCAGAGCTGGGCACATATGTGTCATTTCCATGCACTGTGGCTATGTGGCTATTACACCCCAGAACTAGGTCTACCCCATGCCGTGCCTCTGTGGCACTGGGAGACTCACTTGGACCAGGGGCTTCACATCTCATCTATCAACCTTGCTGGGGTGCTGGTTTTAGGATGACCCCACTGGTCACCCAGGAAGTTCCCTAATTGCCAGGACAGCTCCCCCTGACACTGACCACAGTTGTCATCTCTCCGGACACAACTGCATTGACCCAGGATATTGTGAGGGCTGTGATGAAATGTTACATGTGGCTGTTGCTCCCAGCGCTGGAGTGTATCTCAGCCCTTCCCATGCACTGTTATATGTGGCCGTTACACCCCAGAGCTAGGGCCACCCCACGCCATGCCTCTGGCACTGGCGACTCTCCTGGACACCCCTGTCCATGTGGGCTAGCCCAGGAAGGATTTTAAGCTGCCATCCCAGCCCAAAAAACAGTTCCTTATTGAAGCCCGTATACTTAGTCTAGTGTGCATGGGGGGCTGTGAGTTGGCAGCCTGGCATGAACAAACAGTACTTTGGGCCAGGCAAGATTCTAGTCAGAGATGTCTGAGAGAATCCCCCAGTGGCACAAAGTCATGGTGTGGGGGGGCCTAAGGAGGATTTCCATTTCTAATCCTAGCCCAAAAGAAATTGCTTATTCAAGCTCATATACTTATTACAGTGTGCATGGGGGGCTGTCAATCAGGCCATGCTTTGGGCTGCGCAAGACTCTGGTCAGAGGTGTCCACGGGAGTCCCCTGATGGCACATGGGCATGGTGGATGCAGGAAATTAATCTACATATTTGGTAAATAGGCATAGCTAGTTAAATTCTCTCTCTTTAGAATACACAATTCATTAATAAGAAGCTTTTATTGGGTATAGGTTAGCTTTGAAAAAGGAACCGGGAACCAGGAATAAGGATTTGGGACTTAAAGGAACAACTGCATCCTCATGAACCATAGCATGTAGCCTTGATGTTGGCCGCCCCAAAACAGTGGACTGGAAGGCCGGTCACTGCCAGGCAGGGGTCCCTGCACCACACCACTGGGGTGGGGGGGGGGGGGGGGGGGGGGGGGACACGACTGTGTGGTGCAGATGTTCCTTGACCTTCAGTAGAGGCAGGCAGTTTGAATTTCAGGGAGCTAACCCTAGCATGTGGCCTGGGATGCCCCAAAACAATGGATGGTGAGAGCAGGCCACTCACTGTGAGCAGGGGGTCCCCCACAGCCCCAGACCCAGGCAGAGTGGGGACTGAAAGGGAATTTTGCAAGTGAAATGTTCCTGGGACCTCAGAAATGCCGGGGGGAGGGGGAAGGTGGCTGACTAATAAACAGAGAAAATAAAGTGCATGGCTTGCCAAGTGCAAGTCACAGCTAAGCAGGCTTTTGCCAATTCTGGGAGAGAACCCTAACATGTAGCATTGAGTGCATGTGATATGGGTTGGGTAGCTCTGGGTAATTAATCATGAAATAGTCCTTTGGCATACTGGAAGGTAATGCAGGGATTTTTCTCTGTGGACTGCTTGTTAGGGCATGGCTGTAACAGGGCCCTGTCCTGTTACTAGGGGTCCGGGGCAGTCTGAACAGCCTCACACCCCAAAAACACCTCTACAGACCCACTCCAGACCTGGGAGAACTCAACGGAGGCTGGGGAATCAGGTCCTGGGATATACGGAGTCCCTCAGCCAGGGAGCTGACACAGGTGTGGGGAGTGAGAAAGGGTTAGCCATGTGAGCCCAGAGCAGGAAGAATAAAAGACTTTGAAAGCAGTCTCAAGTGGCTGCACCAGGCCAGGGAGCAGGCTGCCTGAAGCGAAGTTACCAGGGGTTAAGCAGCCACCGGGAAAGCCCAGAGCCTGGCTCTTCTCTGTTTGCTTATTTGTTTGCTCAATCATTTGGTTTGTTGCAGAATCCCCCAGGCTCTGCAGAGCCTCTGAAAGATAAGAGGCAATCAGAAGGTGAAGCCTGGAAGAACCACTGGAAGATAGCTAAGTGCTAACTTATTTGTTTAACTTCTTTTATTTGTTTTGCATCACTAAAAAGCCTGGGGTGGCCTCTGGGTATTATCTACTAGCCTGGCTGCAGCAGAGCCAAGGGCCCCGAACAGTGGGTCCTTGGCCAAAGCCAGCAGCAAAAGTAAAACTGGTCAGTGTAACTAGCTTGACCAAACATACCCTGCTGTGATCTGCCCAGACTCTGCCCATAGCAGCCTACAAATTATTTCTTTGACCAGGAATCTTCCCTTTTCTTTTGCTGCTGTGGTTTAAAGGCAGGGACAGGCAGGCTTTCTAGGAAGGCCGGTGGGGGGAAAAATGGAGCAGATACTGCAACAGGGAGCCGAGATGATAGGGATGCTGCAAATGCAGGTACAGAGCACTAAGCAGTTATAGGCGGCAGTGGAAGAAAACCAGCAGGTGATAGCTCAGGCCCTAGAAGCTGCCAGGCAGCTGGATCTGGGAAAATGTTATGCCTAACCAAAGATAATAACCCCAAGATTTTTTTAGAGGCATTTGAGTGGATAGCCAGCCAGACTCAGTGGCTAAAAGATGCCTGGGCACCACAACTGGGGCTCTTGCTGATGGGTGAAGCACAGGTGGCCTATGGCAGGATGCCCTTGAGGCCCAGGACTATGATTAGGTTAAAAGGGCTATCCTACATCGGCTAGACGTGACAGAGGAGGTACACCAGCAGAGATTCCAAAAGCAAAAGGCAGGAGCTATGATCCCATATCAATTATCACAGACTGTCTGGGATGAGGCTCAGCGATGGCTAAAGCCAGAAGAAAGGGATGCTGTGGAAGTGGTTGAGAGGGTGGTACTGGAGCAGTTCATCTGGGATCTGGAAGGGGGGACAAGGACCTGGGTCCAGCAGCACCAGCAAAAGACAGTGCAGGAGGAAGAACAGTTGGCAGAAAACTTCTGGGCACCCAGGAGGAAGCATGCCCCATCAAGGGGGGAGACAGACCCTGCACCCACAAGAGGGACCCCAGTTCCCTGAAAGCAGACAGAAACCCAAGAAGAGGGGTCAAGGCAAGGGATTAATGTTACATGTTTTTGGTGTGGGCAGTCAGGGCATTATGTCTGAAGTTGTCCCCAGGGCCTCCTTCAGACATGGAGTAGAGAGAAGGAGGCAGTGAGGAGGCATGAACCTTCCCCAGTAGAGAGCATGGAGTGGGCTTGGGGACGCTGCCCCTAGAAGGCTGGGGAAGCTTACAATAGGCAATACTGGCATTATGGTGGAGGCCTGGGTTGAGGGGCAGCAGGTGACTGCATTGGTTGATATGGGATCTGCCCAGACAATAGTGAAGTGGGTGCTAGCGAAAAATGTAACATCTCGCTTTGCAGACCGCTCTGAGCTACGGTGCCTGTATGGGCAACCATTAGTGTTTGAACAGGCCTGGGTCCAGCTTACTATCGGAGGCTGTAACCACCAACTACTGGCATGCCTGGCTATACAGCTATCTTGTCTGGTGTTTCTTGGGCAAGACTGGCCCTCACTCCGGGAGCTATCAGGCACATTAGCTGAAGGACCCAAGCCTACTTCCAAGCCCAATAGGAAAAGGCTACTGGGGGAATCCCCCGCTAAAGAAACCCAAGGTAGAGAAAGATACCCTAGAATGGAGGAGGATGATATTGGACCAGAGCTGGAAGCAGGTCAGTTTGCAGTTAAGCATACTCATGAGGATGGGTTCAGAAACGTGTATGAGGGAGGCCTGGCTAAAATTGAGGATGAGGTTGTGTGACTTGACCTAGCTCAAATGGTGCTTTTTTTTGAGGTGAGACATGCTTTGTTCTACCATAACGATATGGGGCGAGGGCTGGGGGCAGAAACTGCACAGCTATTTGGGGCCAAAAAGGTACTGACAGGCCCCAATGCGAGTAATGCATGAATTTCCCTTGGGAGGACAGTTAGGGGAAGATAAGATCTGTGAGCGGCTGCAGGATCACTTCTTTTGGCTGGGGGTTAGGCAGGAAGTAGGCCAGTTTTGTCAGTCCTGCCCACAGTGCTAACTTTCCCACCCACAATGGCCACTGCGTGCACCCATGGTGGCTACCACTCATGGAGGAACCATTTGAGAGGGCAGTGGTAGATATTGTTGGCCTATTGTCACAGAGTGCCTCCGAGTACCAATTTATTATGGTACTGATTGACTACACCGCCCGGTCCCCAAAGGCTGTACCCCTGCAGTCAGCAAGTGTGGAAAAAGTAGCAGAAGAGCTGTTGCGCATCATCACTGGGGTAGGCCTCCCCAAGGAGATTTTAACAGATCAAGGAAGCAATTTTATGGCCTAGGTTTTTAAGGAGATGTGTGACACCCACTGGATTTGACACCTGAGAACGTCAGTTTACCATTCACAGACTGATGGCTTTGTACAGTGGTTTAACCACACTTTGAAGAGCATGCTTACAAATTTGCTGGGTGGGCGAGGCATCCAATGGTGGGACAAGCTACTCGGGCCTTTAATATTTGCATACCATGAAGCCACACAAAGTGCCACAGAACAAGAGGCAAAGCACTGCTACGAGAGGCAAAGCGCTGCTCGACCTGGCAACAGGGGATGACTTAAATAGCGACCTAATGATCAAAGGGAAGCGGCCTAATAATCAAAGGGAAGCTTCATCATCTGCCGCAAAGCAGGCAAGTCAGTCAGCAAAGCATAAGTCCTTGACTTCAGGGAAGCTGATTTTAAGCTCAGGAGGCTTGTTGGCGAGGCCCTAAGGGACCACGACCCAAAGGGGAGGGGAGTTCAGGAAGAGTAGATGCTCCTCAATGGAGCGATCCCGGAAGCTCAAGCAATGTCTATCTCGTCTCGGAGGAAAGGCAGCGAAAGTTTCTCTGTAGGGAACTAGTGGACCTCCTGCATCTAAAAAGAAAGACCTATAAAGGATGCAAGCCTGGATTCACCCCAAAGGAGGAGTATTCTGCACTGATCTGGACCTGTAGGGAGTGAACCAGGAAAGCCAAGGCTGTGAATGAACTCCAACTGGCTACACATATCAAGGATAATAAAAAGTCCTTTTTTAGATATGTGGGGAGACAGAGGAAAAGCAAGGGTAACGTTGGACCCCTGCTAAACCATATGGGTCAACTGACAACCGACGCTCAGGAAAAAGCCAACTTGCTTAATGGGTATTTCATGTTGTTTTTTCACCAGCCCCAAGGGACGGCCCTGCTCAATATAGTATGGGATGGCCAGAACAAGGGAGAACTATTACCCTTCATCAATGCTGACCATGTGAAGGAACACCTTGAGAGGCTGGACACCTTCAAGTCAGCTGGCCCAGATAGCTTACACCCCAGGGTACTTAAGGAGCTGGCAAGCATCATAGCTCTGCCACTGGAATGGATCTTCGAGAACTCGTGGCGCTCAGGCGAAGTGCCAGAAGATTGGAAGAAGGCCAATGTGGTGCCTATCTTCAGGAAAGGGAGGAAAGTAAATCTGGGGAACTACAGGCCCACCAGCCTGACCTCCATCCCTGGGAAGATCTTGGAAAAAATAATCAAAAAGACCATTCTTGACAAACTGGCTGAAGGCAACTTCCTGAGGGATAGCCAGCATGTGTTTGTTCTGGGTAGGTCTTGCCTGACCAATCTCATCTCCTTCTATGATCAGGTGACATACCATCTGGACAAGGGAGAAGTGATTGATGTCCTATATCTTGACTTTAAAAAAGCTTTCAATCTGGTATCCCATGATCGTCTTATAGAAAAACTGGCCAACGCGACCTCGCCTACATCACAGAATGCTGGCTGAGGAATTGGCTTTGAGGTCAGACCCAGAGAGTGGTAGTTGATAGAAGTCAATTATTGTGGTGTACAGTGAGCAGTGGGTCCCCCAAGGCTCCGTCCTTGGATCTATCCTTTTCAACATCTTCATTAATGATGTGGACTTTGGTGTCAGAAGCAGACTGGCCATGTTCACTGATGACACCAAACTTTGGGGTAAAGCATCCACACCTGAGGACAGGTTGGTAATCCAGGCCAACCTTGACAGGCACAGAAAATGGGTGGATGAAAACCTGATGGCCTTCAATGCTGAAAAATGCAAGGTACTCCACCGTGGGAAGAAACACCCGCAGCATGCTTATAGGCGCAGCAGCGCTATGCTTGCTAGCACCACGGCCAAAAGGGACTTGGGGGTCATGACTGATCACAAGAGGAACATGAGATACCAACGTGATGTTGCAGCCGGCAAAGTGAGCAAAACTCTGGCTTGCATCCATAGATGCTTCTCTAGCAAATCCCAGGATGTCATCCTCCCGCTGTACTTGGCCTTGGTGAGGCCACAGCTGGAGTACTGTATACAATTCTGGGGTCCACAATTCAAAAAGGATGTGGAGAAGCTTGAGAGAGTCCAGAGGAGAGCCACAGGCATGATCAGAGGGCAGGAAAACATGCCTTATGATGAGAGGCTGAAAGCTATGGGACTCTTCAGCCTGGAAAAGCACAGGTTCAGGGGGGAACTGGTGGCTGCCTATAAGTATATAAGTGGTGTACATCAGGATCTGGGGGAGCGCCTGTTCACCAGAGCGCCCCATGGGATGACAAGGTCAAATGGTCACAAACTTCTCCAAGATCGTTTCAGGCTGGACATAAGGAAGAACTTCTTTACAGTCCGAGCCCCCAAGGCCTGGAACAGACTGCTGCTAGAAATGGTGCAAGCACCTACTCTGGACTCCTTTAAGAGTCAATTGGATATTTATCTTGCTGGGGTCCTGTGACCTCAGCTGACTTCCTGCCCCTGGGGCAGGGGGCTGGACTTGATGATCTTCCGAGGTCCCTTCCATCCATAATGTCTATGAATCTATGAATCTACTTTCCCCCTTTGAGCTGCTGTATGGTCATTGCCTGTGGGGGTTGTTAGACTTGGTTAAGGAGGGATGGGAAGGACAACAAGGTTCTGCCTGCCGCCTGTTGGCCCATGTCTTACAGATGAGGGAAAGATTGAAGGTGGCCTAGTCTATGGCCAAGGAAAACCTATAAATGGCCCAAAAGCAATAGGCAGCCGGGTATGACCTCAGGGCACGTGACAGGTGGTTTGACGAAGGTGACTGGGTATTGGTTTTGTTGCTAGATGAGACATCTAAATTCCTGGCCCGGTGGCAAGGGCCATATGAAATAACCCACAGAGTTGGCCTGGTAGACTATGAGATATGGCAGCCAGGCAGGCAGAAGACTGGTCAAATTTATCAGGTAAATCTGCTGAAAAGATGAGTCAATACGGAAGCCCTCTTTATTGCCACAGGCCCACAGTAGCAGGAGTTTAGGCCAGATGTGGCTGAGGTCCAGAGGCCATACAGCAGGGATAACAGTTAACTGCACTCCAGCGGCGGCAGCTAATGCAGTTAATGAAGTCTTTCTTGGAGGTTTTCACAACTTGCCCAGGGAAGACCACCTTAACCGAGCACCAGATACAAACACCACTAGGGGAGGTGGTCCAAGAAGGATGGTGAAGGATCCCGCAAAAACTTGGGCAAAGGTAGAGCAGATGTTGGCCTATGGGGTCATTAGGGAATCACAGAGTGAATGGCTCAATCCTACTGGCATGGTCTCCAAAAATAATCAGACCATGCAACTCTGGAATGATTTCCGCAAAGTTAATCATATGGCCCGCTTTGATGCGTACCCTATGCCTTGAAGAAAATAAGTGGGGGGCATGCTTCATATCCACCCTCAATCTGTCAAAAGATTACTGGCAAATACCCATGGAAAAACACTCCCAGGAGAAAACTGCATTTGCCACCCCTTGGGGTTTATATGAATTCATGAGCATGCCCTTTGGGCTACATGGGGCAGCCACAATGTTCCAAAGACTGATGGACAAGGTGTTAGCTCCACACTAAGGCTATGTGACGGTTTACATAGATGATGTGGTAGTCTATTCACAGTCCTGGGAGGAACACCTAAGACACCATAAGGTTATGCTCCAGGATCTACAGTCTGTGGGGCTAATGGCCAAGCCAAGGAAATGTGCCCTAGGGCAAAAAGAGATCCAGTGCTTAGGATTTTCCATAGAAGGAGGCCACTGGCCTCCTATTCAGCCACTGGTAGATAAGGTGCAAGCCCTACAGGAGTACCCAAGGCCATGGACAAAGAAACAAATGCCCTTCTTGGGACTCACCAACTACTATTGGCACCTGGTACCCAGGTTCTCAGACATGACCGCGCCATTGTCAGAACTAGCTAAGGATGCAGCCCCAGGCAAGACCAGCTGTACACCTGAGACAGAGCAGGCATTTCTCCAGCTCAGATGCTTTGTGTACCCTTGTGTAGCCCTAAGTGTACCCCACACCCAGCACCCGGTGCAACGAGTGTGCAGGAAAAGCCGGGGAGGCGGGCAAAACTGTTTCAGGACCAGGTTTGGGTAGGGGGATAGCCCCTTTGGGAGGCCTTCTATACAGACTCAAAATGCCAATCCAGACTTGTGAAGGGGAGGCAGGCAGGCTCACTCTTGCGGACCTTTGCATGGAAAGATTTTCTGCCCTAACCAGCAGTGTCCCGTGCAACAAGTAACGAGTGCCCAGAAAAAAGCAGGAGGCCTTCCAAGGGAGATGGGCAGCACTGCTTATTGAACTCAACCTCCCCCCGCCACCAAAAAACCTCCCCAACAACCTGTGGCTCTCAAGCCACCAAAAATTCCTTGCAAAAAAGCAACCCGGCACAACCCAAGAAAATAAACTGAGCAAAATATCGAATCTTGTCCTAAAACGCCACCTGGCAATACAGTAGTACTGAAAGGGCAGGAGGGTAAAATTGTTCTGACATGCCCCCTAGCACATTTTATTAGTTATAGCATAATAAACCATTACATGGTAAATCACATCCACGTTACTGAATTAGTCATCATAAACTAAGAAAGGAAAATTAAACCAGGAACATTTTTAGCGAGTAAATGCTGATTACGTGCACAAGCACACATAATGGCTTGGAAACTGCTCACCACTGCATTTTATTGCCAAAAGCAGTGGATTCAGCAGTAGCAAGAGTGGCTTTACCACCACCACCCACCATCAATTTGGAGAACAAAGAGCCTTCCAGAGCTTTAGTTTATTTTCCCCCTTAGAGTTCAAATGTCACCAAACTGAACTTCTCATTGACATGTTGTCAATATCAGAGTTCTTAAGGTGTAATGGGAAAAAGCTCTCTCTAGTCCTGTATTATTTATGGGTCTCCTCCTGAGAGATGAGAAAAACCTGTAATGTCCTTTGCATGTGTGTATAATACATGATGCCCTCTGGTGATTAGCCCCACAACAGAAATGATAAGGGACCTACTATTACTACTACTACTGTTAATTTGGGGAGTTCTTCTTTAGTTCTTTATCATATGCAGCAATAAAATGGTGATACCACAGCTCCTACTAAAGTCAAACATCTCTCTGTGTAAGGCCCTGGAAATCTGAATACCTATAAAACACAGAAGTTATCTAGGCAAAAGTAAAATCTAGTTTTCTGAAGGGTATGGGGCTACAAACCAGTAGGCCTGTGTGAAGCTTCAGTCCCTGATTCAATTCAGCAGAAATTCAGCCTGATTCAGTGGCTGAATCTCTGAACCTGAATCGAATCAGAGGACCCTTTAATCTCTCCAAATCGAATCGGAACCCTCTGAATTGATTTGGAGAGATTCGGAAAGATTCGGCAATTTGGACATAGACACAGCTTTAAATGTTTTTTCAACATACCTCTAGGTAGCTGGCAGCTCGTGAATGCAGAAATGCTGGGGTACATGGAGTGTCCCACAGAAGCATGGGGGTTTCCCCAGCATGCTCAGAAGCAGACCCAGAAGTGGACAAGAAGCACTTCCGGTCCACTTCCAGGTCTGCTGGGGAGCATGCTAGGGGGCCCCCCTCCCTCCCCCTGGTGCCCCAGCTCAGCGACTGGTGCCTCCTGGGTCTGGGGTGGGGGGGGCACCTGGGGTCCCCCCATGGCCAATCACCGAGCTGGGGGGGCAAAGGGGGGTCCCCCAGCACGCTCCCCAGCAGACCCAGAAGTGGATTGGAAGTACTTCTGGTCCCTTTCCAGGTTCACTGCTGAACATGGGGGGGGGGCTGCGCTCCTGTGGGATGCTCCATCCGCCCCAGCATTGCAGCATTCATGAGCTGTGTGGGTACCTTAAGGTATGTAGAAAAAACATTTAAAGCTGTGTCAATGTCCGAATCACTGATTCTCTGAATCAGCATCAAGTCTTCAGATTCGGATTCGGCTGAATCGAACCAGGGACAGTTATCCGAATCAACGAATGAAATCACTGTCCCCAGTTCAGGCAGAATCAAATACGGCCCGCTTCGCACACCCCTACAAACCAGCCATCCTCTGGTTACAGGAAGCAGCCCCCTTTGGTTGACCTGCGCCTGCTGGAGATAGATGAAACTTGCTAACATGTTTCCAGTGCATAAGGCAGGGACACAGACGGCTGCTCTGTCCTGCTCTAGAAGCACACCTGCTATTATTGTTCATTTACTTGACAGATGAAAACAAAAATGTATACAGTGTGGAAAAAAATTCTGTGTTTTCAAAGCATCTGTTTATGCTGCCTGGCTGACAACAGGCTGTGCAGGAGGAACAATTTTGCTGCTTCTTTTACCTAATTATCAGTTTGGGTAGAATGTCAGCAGGTACAAACTACTAGTACTCCAACAATTCACACCAGTTAAGGATCTGTCTCCCTTTTGGAGTTTGTACATCAAAATTCCTGTTTAAAACTTTGCTTAAAGGAGATGGAAAATGCACTAGAAACTGTAACTGTTTCCACATTTTAGGAATGAAAGTCAGCTAAAGTTAAATAGAGTTAGTCCTCCATTGTATTATCCTCTTTAGTTCTAAGGCTCCAGTGATTGTGTAGAAGACACATTCCTGGAAGTTTACTAAACAAATATGGCATGATAATGTTATAAGCAATTGCATTTTTTTTTGGAACATGGTATTTTCATGTCTTTATCATTTTCCATTCTTTTACTTCAGTTGTAACCTGGTGGATGTTTACAGTTCAAATAGCTCCCTAAGCAAGGTAATAGCACCCTATTTTGTCTACTGACCTGCAATGGTTAATTCCACACTCTCTGCTTGGGTAATCACTTTCCCAATCACTATTTCCTGGGGGGTTTGATGCACCAGGTGATCGAGGTCCGACACTGTTTTGAAACTCAGGTGGAATGTGTGAAAAGTCCTATGGGGGAAAGGAACCAAGAAAAAAAAAAAGAGGGAAAACAGGAATTACAAATGTACAAAAAAGCAGAAGCAGCAGAGGTTTTGATTAACCTTTGTTGTAATCAAGTTCAAATATCCTATCCAGAGAGCAGTAAAATGGATGGAGAGCAGAGCTCTTAAGCATTTATATAGTATCCTAGAATCCATGGAACTTAAGCACATGCTTAATACATGCTTAATAGCTGAATAAGGACTGTAGCTCAACTGTTGTAGAATGTAGTACACAAAGGACCCAATACAGCCAAACTGCTTCACATCTCTCTTTCTCTCCCTTATTTTTAAGGACCTTTCTTTAAAGAAGAGCTTTGGTAAATGGCTATAGAATATTAGAAGTACCAAAAGCCTTTGCCTCAGCATTCTGGCAATCAAAGCCATTTTTCTACTTCAAGTACAGCTCTCTTTGCGGTAATGCATTAGCCCATCATAATGTACAGTAACAAGGTAAAGAAAATCCACACAAGCAATATTCTCTCCATCAGCTGTTACTGCTTGCAATTTATCAGGGACTGTGGGAAACCATATTATCGGAAAAAGCATCATGCTACTATTTGCATGTGACCTAATTAGCAACATACATTAAGACTGGAATCCAGGCAGCTAATTGACTGAGAATGTAGTTTTCTCCAAATCATTCATTATGAAGTGTTTTAGTATGCTATTTTTTTGCTAACAAAATATTTGTAATTAAGCTGCCAAATAATCTGCCCCCAACATTGACTAATATCTCCACTTTAAATGATCATGATGTGATCTCCTATAATATACACTATTGGATCTGAGTAAGTGCAAACTCCATATCAGCAGTCATTCTGATTTAGATATAGCTATGCCATGCCAATATTATTGTTTTATCAGACTCTTAAAGTATGCCAGATTCTGGCTTCTGTTTCAGGATACAGCTGTGTTCGATGCAGCTTTTAATAGCTCAGGGATATATTTGCTACTTTGATCTTTTTCACATTGTATTTTTCTCAATGCTCTGTATGTTAAGGTAAACAGTTTACATTTCCTCAAAGCTGGTCATGAACAAACTGAATCAATTAACAGATGAAAAGCTCTATTCATTAAACCCATTTAAGCAAATATATGATGCAAAAAATTGTTCAATCATTGGGTGATTAAAGCAGTTAGAATATTTGGCAAATTCATTGCATTTCAGCTGTGAAATGTATAGCCTAAGTCCTTTAATATGAATAGTTCACCAGACTTATCTCATGCTGGCATAATCTGAGAACTCAAGAATTTAGAGATGGAAAAGTTCTGTAGATCACCCTGCCCATAAAGAAATTCCCTCTTCAGAGCATGGGACGTGCTTTACTCCATTGATCAAAAAGCCCATTTCCCCTCCCATTTCAATTCCCTTCTTATCAAATTTGAAAGAGAACTCCCTTGTCTGAAACCCATGACCAACTCCTCTGCATGTAGGCCAGCTGGCTGAGGCTGGGCATTGCAAAGAAGAGTCTGTTCATCTTAGAGTAAGCAGCCTTTACATAAGGAATGACTCTTCATATGAAATTTTTCATGGCTAAAGCTGTTCACAATAGGTCACAGAGTTGTTGCCTCAAATACCAAGTAACGGGCTCCAGGGGGACCAAGAGAAACTTAAACCAAGTGTGTAGGTTCTGATACATGGAACCACAGGTGACTGGCAGGGCGGGCATGTTTCCCACCCTGAGACTGGCACAGAAGTATAGGCAGTGCTGGATTTAGGCACAAGCTAAGAAAGCTGCATCTTAGGGCTTCACATTATGAGGGGCATCTAAGCCAACCCCCAGACTGGAAGTGATCACGGACACACAGAGCCAGGTGGAAAGGATGCAGCTCCTCCTGCAGTGCCTGCAGCAGCTGCATTTGAGGTTTGGGCCCACCCTTCTGCCTGGGGGGTGAAGGTAGCTTTACCTGCGTTCTGGCCAGAAATTCTGGCTGCAGGGCTCTGCATGGTGGTCCACAGTTTGCTGGGCTGGCCTCTTCTGGTCATATGGGGCTTTTGGCCCACCCGTGGGCCCACCCACAAATTGTGCCACCCCACCAGATGCAGGAGGCACCAGTCACCCCTGCATAGAACATCTAGTATTGAAACTATGCTCCCTTGCAAACCAGTTCTAAGGACCCAGAGCACTCACCTGCTGCCCTGGAGGTGAAGAGCTCATCGGGGGCTGTACCTGTAGTGCCATGGAAGGAGACAAGATGGATTGCTGTGGGACCTGCTGCATGTTGAGTGATTGATTGAGGATGGAGCTCTGTGGGTGATGCAAAGACAGTTGCTGATGGAGAGGAGGACTGATCTGGAAAGAAGGAGGTGGCGAGGCACTGATGCTAGGCAACATGGGTTTGGAATTAAGGGTTCTGGAGAGGCTGGGATGAGGATGTCCACGGTAACTCTGAAGATCTGATGCGGACAGGAATGAGCCTAAACCAGGATAAGGTGATGAGGCCTGGGGTGGCATAGTATACATGGGCTGTTTTGGTGGTATCATTTTGGAAGGTTGATTGGTTTGGGCACTTTTCGTCTCACCCTGATCGGCAGAGCTCTGTGAGAAAATGGAAGAAATGTCAAATGAAAAAAAATGTTCCTTAAATGATGAACATGTTATCCACCTCTGGTCATATCCCCAACCCTCTCAATCACACTTAAGATGATGTTTATCAGAGGAAGGAAAGATACAATTATTTAAATAAGGAAAGGCTGCACTGCTCTCCCTATATTACTCTTCACCCCTGAAATCTTCCAGCAAAGTCCTTTTATTTCCTAGATTCCTTTTCTTTCATTTTACATTATTTCTCACACAATATAGCCTACTCTTTCCCATGCACAGACTGGCATCCTTACCCACTGCTTTCAACAGGTCATTAATAGTTTGTTTTCCTGTTTCATACCCCTTGTTGTAACTTTTAATTCCTCATGTTGGGTACATATGAAGATGCAAAGGCAACATCTTTTCCTGTCAAAACAGCAGACCTAGTCAACTTATGTGTGTACACTGCCTATGTCCTGTTATGTAAAAGCAGTACTACTACAGTATCCAAAGAAGGGAAAAATACAGCCCAGTAACTCATCAATGGTTTCAACACAGCCTGGAGCACAAGAAAAGCATTAAACAACTCGGACAGAAACTGCTGCTTGACTGCAGTTTGTTTTTAAGCCCAGAGAAATGTATGATAGAATCACTTTCTTTTCCAATAAAAAAAATAAATAAGATTGTAAAATTTTGCTTCTTTAATCTTGTGCATTCCCAAAATCCTGATAGGGTTTTATAAGGCATAATACAATAACATCCTCAACTCTGGGAAAAAGGAATAATCATGATAATCTTAGGCTTAAGCAACCAGGATTGTTCATGTTGAAGGCTCTATAATGGAATGGCTGGTCTTTTCCATCCTGCAATGAGGGAGCACTCCCTGTTCTTATTTTTATTCCCAACAGCACTACTGTACAAAGAACTGTTTTTTGGAGAGACTGACAATAAGAAAAAAATTCTTCTCCCCTCTTACATTTTCACACAACCTTTCTGCAAAGGCATCAAAATAGTAACAGCAGTAGATGTGGTTTCCTTGTGAAGAGCAGTGATTCTTTTCCATTCATTTCATCCTTCTTTTCCCACATTCATTTCCTGTTCCTGAGACATATCCTTTTCCCCTCATTCCTGCTGCTCCAGGCTTTATGCCTGGCTACAGAAACTCTCTATTGGAGATAGATAAAACTCTGTGGGGATATTTCCAGTGAGTATTTCTGCATATAAACAGTGGCTCCACCAGTGATGAATTTGGAGTGCCAGGTGAGAAGACTGTGGTGGTGTTCATTAAAGAAGAATGTACTCAGAGGGACTAAGCACCCATCTCTCCCCTACTGTCTTCTCATATCTGCTTCTGTATTTCTCAGATTCAAGGCTCAATGGCTGAAGTAGCACAACCACAACACTGGCACCTCATACATCAGACACAGAAATGAAGCAGCATCTCCAAATTCTGTCTTTACTCCAGAAAACACTGTTCTAAGCAAACCCTGCTGGTGATCTAGTGTCTTCTTTGTTAAGTTGGTTAGTTCACTACATATTATCATTTCAATGAACGATCCTTGGAGTTTCTCTGGACATGTTTTAGAGAGGGACTGTTAAGCTAGGTAGAATTTTTAACTTCACCAGACTTCAAACAGCCCCTTATGTCCATTCACGTTTGTTTCATCTTTTTTGGCTGTTCTTACCTGGCTTGCCTACAATGAAAGCTACTGTGCACATGGTGCCAAGGATTAGGACTTTGTTGTAGGACCAAGGAGAAGAAGTTGGGCTGGGAGGAAAAAAGCCCTTATACATACATGTACACACACAAAAATATGCATGCAGGATTTTCCACCACACATTGAAGTTTTGCTATCGGCCCCAAAGAATAGATGATCAAACCCATAAACACATGCACACAGACCTGCACATGTGCATGTACTCAGGAACTGCAGACATTCTAGGGATGCTTTTAAAAGTCTGGTAGTCTTGCGTGAGATAAAATGACTATTTTATCTCCCATCCACATGCAACAGGGCAGGAGTGACTAGGACTCAGTGCAGGAATGCAGCTCAGTGTCTTAGGATCAGGTACACAAAGTTTCAAAAAAACTACTGATGACTAGCACAGTTGGATGGGTCTTGTTAGTATTGATGAGGGTATAAATGTGTTTGGACTGTATCTTTGGGAGAGTAGAAACCAGAGTGGAAAAGAGAAGGTCATGTAGGGAATTACTAGCAATAGCTATGTTGGGGAGAAAGCTAAGATCAAGTTTACATTTTGTTATTATCTGAAATACCAATAAAGCTTCTCCCCTAGCTGGAGGTTAAGATGGAACTATTCATTGTGTATATTATATATGGAGCATCCTGCCAATATAAGAAAATAGAATAAATGTGTCCTCACTGCCAATGCCCCTGGTACCACTCTATGCTCACAAGAACACTGCAAGTTCTGAGTATACCTAACTGCAAATAGTTTTTGTCAGTCCAATATGCAGGTTTCTGAGGCA
Source organism: Alligator mississippiensis (assembly GCF_030867095.1). NCBI lineage: Eukaryota > Metazoa > Chordata > Crocodylia > Alligatoridae > Alligator > Alligator mississippiensis. Next base: position 28,384,388 of record NC_081832.1, read on the forward strand.
GACACTTGCCAAAGGAAATTTCTTTGCCTATAAAATGCTCTCATTTCCAAGTTTATTTAAATATGAAAGTCATCCTTTAAAACTCTCTCTTGAAAAATAAAATAACCTCACAACAGTGATTATTGCTTCCTTGCTGTCTGCAGAGATACTGCACCACTGTATTATAGGTGGCATGAACAGAATACCAATATCAAAATATCCAGCCAAGCTAGTACTAAATACATTCAGAGCAGTTAAGAATCTTTTAAAACACTTAAAACCAATGAAAGGGGCTTAGATTACTTCCTTTTTTACCTTTTTGCCACAGCTCTTAATCTTCAAAGTGTGGCTGAATTAGGCAAGACTCCTCAGTACTCAGTTCACAGCATGAAGCACATGTTTACTTCAGCTGTAATTAAATCCAATTTCAAGTGATATGGGTTTATTTGTAAAATTAAAGATTGAACTGCACAACTAGCAGTTGGCATCACTGAAGTCTCAGTTTGACACAGCATCATGCAAGTGACTGTCAGACCCTTACAAGTTTTACAGGTTCCCAGGGCTTTGCTAATATCACTTCTCAAAAGAAAGCTAATATTTTCTGTGGTGGCACCCTTTTTGAGGGAAGAGGAGATTGCTAAACTTAGTTCCATTGCCATACACTGGCCAATTTATTTGGTTTGGTATGTACAAGCATAGGCGAATTAATGCATGGGCAGCAGAACCCAGGCTTAGGGGCCCCTGCCAATCAGGGGCCCCACTTGTTGCTTGCTCCTCATCAGCAAGGAAGCAGAAGCCATGGTTTTAAACTTGGCACCATTTTTTTTGTTTCCTTGCTGTCAGCAGCAAGCAGCAGGACTGCTGGGGCTCCCCAGCCAATCAGCAGCAGGGAGACAAAAATGGCACCAAGTTTAAAACCACAGCTCCTGCTTCCCTCCTGTTGATGCATGGTGGGGAGGAGTGGGGAGTGCTCAAGACTGGCCCTTTCTAGGAGCACTGGGGGTGCAGTGCTAGACATACCCTTGTGATATGGATGGCGCGGGTAGAGGGGAGAAGGACAGAGAGAGAAAGAAATGGAGATTGAAAGCTGGTACTTTTTAATTTAGATACTCCTGCAATTTTGAAGTGAGTTGGGCTTCTCCATGGCTGACTGATATTAAAGGGAAACACTTATTGGTGATTTGTCTCTGTGCTTCTCATTTCTTTGCAAAGGTTGATACAAATGCTTAGGGTGTTTGGATATCATTGGCTGAAGCCATGTGCAGTAGCTGAATAATGTCAGCTGGCCATATATCTGGAACTGTCATGTCTATAGAGCTGTCTGACAGGCATTTGTGACATTAGCTTACAAGGGCCATGGACACATGGATCTGCCTTTGCTTCTTCTGGAATATCAGCAAGAGTAGAGATGTACAGAGAAGGAGAATGAACACCCTGTGAGGACAGGCAGTCCCTGTTGGCAATGAACTAGCAAGGAAATAAACATAAAGGTGGAATTCCAGCAATAAAACCCATGTGTTTATCCAAACCTGTCAACTTTTCCATCAGTCCTTATCTCTTGTTTCTCCCCACTAGGTTTTCTGCTCCTCCTTTGCCAACCTGCTTCCAAGTTTTGCCCTTATCTTCCTCAGCTGGGTGGCACTTGTCCCTAAGCAGTCCTAGTAATCTCTGCCTTTTGGTTAGAACCTGTTGGTTGGTTCCTTTTCTCTCCCCACTGCCACAATGTCTTTTGTCCTTTGTTCTTATTAATTATCATCAGTTTTTTGTATCATTGTAGCACCTAGGAGCCACACACCATTGCGCAAAAAGAAAAATGTTCTTTACCCATGTCCCTAGCCAACATTCTGAATGTCCCACAGAGTCACAGAAAGTCTGTCTGTCAAATCCCTACTGTGCACTTGACTTAGGTCATCACTCAGCTCATCAGAAGGCACAGTGCCTTCTAGGGACGCTTTGGAATCCATGTGATTTGGTCAGAGCTGACATGGAACCAATACCTCAGGGCCTTCTTTATTCCTTCCTCCTACTTTCTGCTCCAGAAGATGTTGGGGGGAATGAAAAGAAACTTAGGTATGATAGAGAGAGGAACTGCTGGAATCGCTCCCTCCCCCCATCCCTCTTCCTTCTGGGAAAGGACTAAGGGTCCAAACCAGGGTACCATCTTGGCCACCTAAAGTGGGCGGAATGATCTGGCAAGCCTGCAGACCCTACAAGCTGGCAGGTGTCCTTGGGCAGGCACCAAGGAGAGGGGAAGGGGAAGGGAGGGAAACAGAGGGGTGGGGAGTTAGCTGCATTTGTTGTGGGGACGGGGTGACAGCCACAGCCCTTCTGTAGAAAAAGGGGTGCATGACTGGATCTTCCCTGGGATTGAGGCAGGGTGGTGGGAGTTGGTGTGTGGGACGTGACAGGGGCAGAAAAAGATTTCTTGTATTTGGGTGTAAGTGACATCTAAGATGTGTGGTTGAGACTAGCAACAGGGTTTGCTTGTTCAGGGACTTGGGCAGGGAAGCAGCTGTTGTGGGGAGGGAGGAAGTTGGAGTTCTCAGGTTTTTTGTTTATTGTAAGCTGCTCTGAGCCCTTTAAATAGGGTAGGATATAAATCTAAAAATAAATAAAATTAATGTATATGATGATAAAAAAGGCGAGGCACTCAAGCAGCAGCAGCAGCAGCAGCAGAGCTTGGAACTGGAGGTACTTATCTCCTGTAACTTCACTGCAACTCAGTCTTATTCTTCCACAATGAAAACTGAAATATGTGCTCATATGCTGATAGCTGCTTATTGGTCTCCATCCTTATTCCCCTGTAGTGGTTTCCTTCTCAGGTCTCTGCTCTACAGCATGGCTTGTTTTGCTTTTGCTCTGACTATTGCCATGTGTTGTTTACTCAGCTCTCAGCTGTTATGACAATAGTTAGGTTTTCATTTCTTCATTGTTTGGGATAGTTCACTTTCTCATTCTATACTAATTCACACATATTTCTCATAGCCTTTTTGTTTCACCTGGCTTGGGGAAACAGCACCTTTTGCCTTTCCTTGAACACACTGCAGATTCCTATGTCAGTCTAAACTGCTGACTTATCCCTGAGCAAACACCCCGAAATTCAAACCCTTCATACATCTCTATTGGAAGGAAGAACAAACAGAAAGGAAGCTGGGAGGTCAGATCAGCAGGCTCACTGACAATTTCCACTACAATGATGGTCCACATGAGCCTGGTGGTACCTGTTTGTAACACCCCTTGCCTGATCCAGCACTTGTCAGTGGGACAGCAGGGCACAAGAGAATCTGTGTTATTTGTAAGGTACTACTGACTATGGTATCTATGTATTTATGTTGCTGCCACATTCTGTATTATCCAATGATCTGGCGATTGCTGGGGTTTCATTTTCTGCACTAGTGCCCCCATTTTGAGGTTCTTCAACAGCTACCATCTCAAACTGTGCCCAGAATTCTCTGCAATGCCTGCAGCATATCAAGAGAGAGGAAGGAAGCCACCTGGGTGTGCTTTGTAGGGCTGTATGAAAAGGGAAGTATTCAATTTGGATTTGACGTATTCAGAAGACAGTGATTCGATTTGGAGATTCAGATCACTGTCCTGAATAGAGTTGGCTGAATCTTCTTTGGAAGATATGGTGCTGATTCGGAGAGTTTCGGTGATTTGGATCAGCCGGGGACAGGCAGGCACAATTGGGCAGCTGCAGGTTCTCCTGCGGCTCCTTTGGCAGTGCCTGCCTCTCCCCAGGCGGGGGGAGCCGTGGGAGAAGTTCCCATGGCTGTCCTGCCCAGCCCCATCCCCTGCCTGGCTGGTCCCAGTCTAGTCCTGGCATTTAAAAAAAAAAAAAAAAAAAAAAAAAAGCTCCACACTCACCGGCTACAGGAGCAGCAATTGGGACCTCTGGGCGCTCATAGCAGAGTCCCCCTGTGCAGTACGGGGCAGTGGGAATCGCCTTCCCTGCTTGGCACCGATGTAGCAGCTGTCGCATCGTGCAGGTACAGTGTGGCTTGGCAGGCTGGGAGGGCTGGGGCTGAGCAGTGCCAGGCTCTAGCTGAGAGGTGGAGCCACCCCAGTTCCCAGGCAGTGTGCAGTGCCCTGCCGAGAACCATGGGGCATCTGCAGCATGGGTGCCAAACAGTGGGGGCAATCCCTGCTGCCCCTCACTGCCCCACACTGCATGGGGGGGCTCTACCATGAGTGCCCAGAGGCCCCAGTCACCACTGCCAGAGCTGGTGAGTGTGGGTTTTTTTCCTTTTTTTTTTAAAGTGCCAGGAGGCTGGGCCAGGCAGGGGATGTGGCCAGGCAAGGCAGCCATGGGGGCTTCTTCTGCGGCTCCTCCAGCTGTGCCTGCCTCTGCCCTGGCAGAGGGAGCCATGGGGGCTATGCCCTACTGCCACTTGCCCAGACAGCATGGGGGGCGCAGAGCACAATGCAGGCACAGCATGCTCCCATAACTGCTGCACCCATATCAGTGCTGGAAGCGGGGGCTCTCCCCTGCTGCCACTTTCCAGCCAGTGCAGGGAGTGTGCGATGCAGGCGCGGTAGCTCTTCCCTGCTGCCACTTGCCCCCTTCTGTCTGGAATGAGCTGTGCCTGCATCCCACCCCCTGCCACCCCAGCTGGGCAAGTGGCAGCAGGGAAGAGCCCCCGATCCCAGTGCTACCGCACCCTCATCCCACACACCCCCTGCCCCTCTCCCCAAGTAACATGCCCCCCCACTCCAGTTGGGCAGCTTGTCCCAGCCCCAGCCCCAATCCCTTTCTCCCCACTCACCCACCACAACACACTTACCAGCTGGAGGCAGCTGTGTCAGCTGCCTACTTAGTCTATGGCCCTATCTTCAAAGCAGCCAAATCTTTTCTGAATCGATTCAGATGCTTCAAATTGATTCAGAGCTTTTAATTGGTCTCCTGATTCAATTCAGATTCGGAGATTCAGTCCCCAAATTGGGCCAAATCTCCTCTGAACCGAATCAACTACCAAAGCTTTGCACAGCCCTAGTTCTTTGTGACATGTTGGACTGGCACACACAAATTGTGCCCTAGTCTGGATAGACAGCCCCTTACAGTGCCATATCTCAAAGGGATGCCATTATTTTGTGGGGACTTCTGATCCAGAAAAGAGACACCAGGTCAAGACTCCCCTCAACAACATGTCAGATCATCCCCAGAGCACGAGCTATAGGAGGAAGCTAGGTTGCCAGGAGGCAAACTCCTGCCTAATGGAGATGAGATGGGAAAAAGGGAGGTCAGGGAATGGGGACAAAGAGATGAGGAAGGCTGTGGAATGTCAGGTGGTGAGCAAAGAAATGCTGGGTGTTTGGAAGGATTGAGGAAAGAGGGATATGGGAGAGAGGTAAGTAGGAATGCACCCCATTTTGAAGACTACAGAGGAGAGTCACCAGAGATCTCCTCTGCTAAGGGAACAAATATAAACAACACATATCAAGACAATGGTGGATCCCAGGAGGGATCCACTCAGCAAGCTGTCTATTCTGCACTGGGCTAAGAAACACAAAAGCAGATGCTGGCCTGAGTCCAGCCTGAACTCAGTTTGAATCTGTTTGGGGTAGATGCAGGAAGTGCTGCTGGAAAGGGTGGGGGAGGGGTGGGTCCGTCCATGAACAGAAAGGCTTTGTTTTTTCTTCCTCCTAGTCAGGTACTCCTTACTGTACAATAATGCATTCACTGACAGCAGTGTGACTTCAAAGCAGAAACTGATAAGCAACTGCTGTGACTGTACATTTACACTGGTGTAGGTGGAGCCAGATCAGTGTGACTCTTCTGTGCCTGCTGGGCTCAACCAGGTTTCCTTCATGGTTTAGTGAATGTGACAGCTAGGAGGCACAGCTCTGGAATAAGGTACATCTACTTATTGAGCTTTGAGCCCCTTCTGAGGGCCATAAGCATCACCCCTGCAGTGCTCACTGGTCCTCCTGGCTCAAGGACTAGCAGAAGGACTCTGAGATGTAAGAAAGCAGTTGCTGGAGGGCAGTCATAGTCATCAGGCACCTTCTCTCCTCCTCACTGGCAGAGATGTACTACTCTCCACTGGTGATATGGCACCTGCCAATGAGGACACATGGTGAATGGCAGGCTCTTCAGTGAAAAGCCAGGAGTGGAAAGTGGGGAATACACATATCTCCACAGAGATGGGTAGAAGGTTTGTGGATGACTTGCTTCTTCCCTCTCAGGAACTGAATCCTAACAGATGGATATTTCTTCCTCTTACTATTGATGGCATATATTGAGTGCCTGATCAGTGGCAGTGGGGGATTATAGAAGTATGTCTGGGAGAATGCAGCATCTATGTTAGATTCCGGGAGACACTAACCGTTGAGATGGGGGATCCTGGGCTTGGGATGGGAAGGGTTATTTATATTCTGCACAGTTCCATGGGGGCTTTTCTATAATATATGGAGAAGCCTACAAATTTCTTTCTTGGAATACATATGAAACCCCTGTTGGGAACTTGGAAGGGACCTAACTGTCAAAGATTTATAAAAGCACTGGCCCAAATCTTCTGCTGCTATAAAACTATGGATGGTGTTACACCAGCTCACACCAGGTGAAGATTTGACCCACTGCTTTTTGTGGCCTCGAACAGACATTTATTTCTAGCAAATTTTCCACAGTCTGGGGAGCAGGCAGAGAGCTTTGAGAGCTGCTCCAGTGCCCTTCTGGACTAGTCTGGGAAGGGACTAGAGCTCCAGTGCCCTCAAGGACCACTCCCCACTCAAGATCATACTGGGAGGGAGTGTACATTCATTCAGTCTTATGAGAGAGTTTCTTGTGCAATGCAGATTTTCCAGGTTGACACCTTGAAGATCTTTCTCTTGGAGGGGGTATATTTCCCCCAGGAGAAACTAAGTGAACATCTGTACTATTGTAGTTTTTACCAGAAGAGCAGTGATTCTCCTAGGAGAAAAAAATGCCTGTACATGGCCAGTGCCTGGGTATCATGTCCGCATATTGCTGGGATACTAAGTGGAAGCAGAGTGCAAAGAATTTGAGCATTGATAACATAGTGCAGAAAATTTAGTTTCACTGTGATTTCATGGAGGTATCAAGATAAAATGGAAACCTATCTAAACTTGCATATGAAATTTTGCAGTCAGTGTGGTTTAAAAAAAAGCAATCCAGCTGCAGGAAATATCACAGAAGCCTGGCCTTCAAACATTGCAATGTGCCAGAATAAACAAGATTTTATTTTGGTGTGTTAAGGAAAAAAACTGGCTGCATTGTGTATGCTCAAGCTGTGCTGCAGATCATTTCATTTAGCTCCTACAGAAGGTAGTTAACATTGATATTAGTTTTGATAGCACGGTTACAGTGTATTTCTTATAAATGTGCTCCTCCCCAGAGATTTCCATGAGTTGCAACTAATTTATCATTGCCACATCCATAGAGACTCATGTATAAAGCACATTGTCTGTTACCTTGGAAACCAAGCTGGCCCTGTAGGCTGCCAGCGCCTTTAGATACTCCTTCTTCGCTGCTTCTGTTTTCCTCTTATATGCCTGAAAGGACCAAACAATGAATAATAATTAATAAAGCAAAATAGGGTGCTGTTTTGCTTTGCTACATTTTACCCACTTTATATACCATTCACACCTCCACTCAGCCACATTTTTTGTTACAACAAGTAGGGACAAGGCTGAAAATATGTTACCAAATTTGGGAAGAAGAGAAATTTGCCCACTTGGATGGCCTCATATTTCAGGGAAGTTAGGATCTGGAATTGAAGCCTTCCTGTGTCTACCTAGATATATATGCAGTACCTTGACAGCTGAGAGTGTGACTAGCTGGGTTGAAAAGACAGCTTCTTTCTCAAGTAACATGAAAGTTGAGACAGTTTTGTGGTCTTGGTATTTGCCAGAAAGGAACAGCTCTATCAATAGAGTGAATTTACTAAAAATATAATCCCAACAAGGATTCCAAACTCCCTCACTGCCCATTCAGAGAGCTTCTGTTTCAGAGAAAGAAACACACTCTGATTTCTAGTCATAAGCGCTTTCAAGCTGCAATAATGTAAATGAATGAGATTTTGGTTGATTCCATGAAACACACGGGACAACCTTTCATGGAAAAAAATGTCTAGGAGGAAGCAGATTCTGCACTTAAGATGTGAAATCAGTGAAATCCCTCCATACTGATATATCTGATGTGAATGAGAACACAATCTGAGCCCAGTATTTTAAAAAATAAATATATATCATGAACCAAGTACCTCCAGATCATGTGACTGGCTTAAACTTGTAACACACTAAATCCTGAATTTCACAGGGTTTTGTCTCCTAGTTTTGAAGCCATTAGAATTCACATTTTCAAGTTTTTCTGTGGCATGTTGGGAGATAAAAACTTTTCCTTGCCACATACAAGTTGAGATTTTTCATGATCTCACAATTCCAGGAACTGGGTTTAAAGTAAAACACTGAATAACAAACAAGCAAGCAAGCAAACATGGAAAAGTGGCACCAAAAACAGCTCCTGGATAAGGTAGGATAATTCCCTGATGGAACAGAAGGCTCTTAAATCAGAATAGATTAAAATGATCAATTAAGAAAAAATACTTTAAAGTGAAGAGAAGTTCACACGGAGAAGGAAAGTATTGAAATTTAAATACCTGACAACCCTTCCCCCACACCATCAAAACCCCAAGCTCTCATTAAATCAAATCAAATCAAATAATTTCAATTAGAACAGATTTGCTTACATTTAACTCTGCTCAGAAAAACAAAACAAAACACTCAGTACTTTACAATAAATATCCTGAAGTCTAGTGAGGATTTTCAGTTATTTTCTGCTGTGTATTTAGATGCATTAGAGTCAAATCATACATTAGAGTCAAATCATGTAAATGAACAAGAGTTCAATGTTGAGATCTGCTGTGTGCGTGCCCAAGAGAGCAAAGGAATACAAGAATTCCCTTGTATACCTCTGTTTGAGCTACCAGCATCACCAATGAGCTGCTACTCATTGGGCAAATCTGTGCAAGATGGTTATAGTAGACTAATTAGCTGTGCAGTAAATGTCTCAGCATCTACAAGTGTTCCCCTTTTAGGCTGAGTAAATTACAGCAGCAGGATAGTACTTGTAAGTACTTGCAAAAAATTCTGCAGCAGCACACATGTAGATGCTGCCCTGGCTGGCTGGGGCACAAGGGTGCTTCAGTGCAGGGGTTGCCTGCTGGTAGTAGAATATAATACACTTATTCTAATGGCATACCATAATATGTCATAATTGTTGGCATTTTTAAACATTTATATTTGATTTTATTTTTAAAGATTTTAAAGGCAGCTACTATTAAGGACTAATTGATTTGTCTTATCTTTTTTCATAGATTCATAGATTCATAGATGTTAGGGTCGGAAGGGACCTCAATAGATCATCAAGTCCGACCCCCTGCATAAGCAGGAAAGAGTGCTGGGTCTAGATGACCCCAGCTAGATCCCCAGGGTAGGGGAGAGCACCACCTCCCTTGGGAGCCCGTTCCAGACCTTGGCCACTCGAACTGTGAAGAAGTTCTTCCTAATGTCCAATCTAAATCTGCTCTCTGCTAGCTTGTGGCCATTGTTTCTTGTAACCCCCGGGGGCGCCTTGGTGAATAAATCCTCACCAATTCCCTTCTGTGCTCCCGTGATGAACTTAAAGGCAGCCACAAGGTCGCTTCTCAACCTTCTCTTGCGGAGGCTGAAAAGGTCCAGTTTCTCTAGTCTCTCCTCGTAGGGCTTGGTCTGCAGGCCCTTAACCATACGAGTGGCCCTTCTCTGGACCCTCTCCAGGTTATCCGCATCCTTCTTGAAGTGTGGCGCCCAGAATTGCACCTCCCTGGACCTATTTGTCATGCATCTGCTGATGCACGATAAAGTGCCACTGGCTTTTCTGATGGCTTCGTCACACTGCCGGCTCATGTTCATCTTGGAGTCCACTAGGACTCCAAGATCCCTTTCCACCTCTGTGCCACCCAGCAGGTCATTCCCTAGGCTGTAGGTGTGCTGGACATTTTTCCTCCCTAGGTGCAGCACTTTGCATTTCTCCTTGTTGAACTGCATCCTGTTGTTTTCTGCCCACTTGTCCAACCTGTCCAGGTCTGCCTGCAGCTGTTCCCTGCCCTCCGGCGTGTCCACTTCTCCCCATAGCTTTGTGTCATCTGCAAACTTGGACAGAGTACATTTGACTCCCTCGTCCAAGTCACTGATGAAGACATTAAAGAGTATCGGTCCAAGGACCGAGCCCTGCGGGACCCCACTGCCCACACCCTTCCAGGTCGAAACCGACCCATCCACCACAACTCTCTGGGTGCGACCCTCCAGCCAATTCGCCACCCACCGGACTGTGTAGTCATCCAAGTCACAGCCTCTTAACTTGTTCACCAGTATGGGGTGGGATACTGTATCGAAGGCCTTCCTGAAGTCTAAGTATACGACATCCACCCCTCCTCCTGTGTCCAGGCGTTTCGTAACCTGGTCATAGAAACAGACTAGGTTGGTCAGGCATGATCTGCCTGCCACGAACCCGTGCTGGTTTCCCCTCAGCATAATTTGTCCTGCTGGGCTCTCACAAATGTGAGCCTTGATAATTTTTTCAAAGACTTTGCCAAGGATGGAGGTGAGACTGACTGGCCTATAGTTGCCCGGGTCCTCCTTCCTCCCCTTTTTGAAAATGGGGACCACGTTGGCCCTTTTCCAGTCCTCCGGGACTTGGCCCATGCGCCACGAGTGTTAGAATATTCCCGCCAGTGGCTCTGCAATGATGTTGGCCAGTGCCTTCAGCACCCTCGGATGGAGCTCACCCGGGCCTGCCGACTTAAAGTGTTCTTCCAAGTGACTCTGCACCATCTCAGGGTCTACGCATGGTAGTCTGGCGCCTTGCTGCTGCCTCTCTACAACCCCAGAGAGAGAGTTGTCGTGTCCCTCGCTTAGGAACACTGAGGCAAAGAACTCGTTGAGGAGTTCAGCCTTGTCCCCCCTGTCCGTCACCAATTGTTTCTGCCCATTTAGCAGGGGTCCTATTCCTCCCTGGGTCTTCCTTTTACTCCCTATATATCTAAAAAACAATTTCTTGTTGTCTTTTACTTGGGTTGCCATCCTCAGCTCCATGGTAGCTTTGGCCCGTCTAACTGCCTCCCTACAAGCATGAGCAGAGGAGGTATATTCATCTTTGGTGATCTCTCCCTGTTTCCACTTTTTATGTACTCCCCTTTTGGCCCTTAGGCTGCCCTGGATTTCTGTGGTCAGCCAGGGAAGCCTCCTGGCCCCTTTCCCTCTTTTGCCTCGCTCGGGGATCGTCATGCTTTGTGCCCGAAGGATCGTTTCCTTAAGGCACAGCCACCCTTCTTGGGCTCCCATCCCTTCAAAAATCCTACTCTGCAGTGCATCCTTGACTAATCACCTGAGTTCATTGAGATCAGCTTTCCTAAAGTCTAGCACTTTCACCCTACTAGTTACCTTACCCACTCAACGTCTTATGGTGAAGACGTCGAGTTGTGTAAGTTGTGTTTGACTCCAAGGCAAAATGTTACCACTCCTGAAGATACCTACAAACAACTATGCTAAGTGACCTACTGTGTTCGGGTTGCTAAACAGTCAGAATTGTGAATATTAACACAGTTGTTTGTAACCTTGTTTAGAAACAGTAACCTTTCATAGCATAGGCCTGACTTCCTGGGTGAAATCCTGGCACAACTGATGTCATTGGCAGAGCTCCCATTGATTTGAATTGGGCAAGGAATTGACCCATTAACTTTAATAGGAATCATGTGGCTAAAACACCGCTCTTCATTTTGAAAATGCAGGTCTTAAATGTGAATAGCAGGTCCGATAAGAACTACTTCAAAACCCTCTGTGCAAATGGAGCTTTGAAGCAGTATTTATGACCTTTTAAAATTTTAATTTAAATATTGACAGAACCATGTTACTTTCTAATTAAATCACATTTCCTCCAGGGGATTTTAATTTCAAAGTCATTTATCAGATTTAAAGATCCTCAAAATATTTTGCATGTTTTCTGTATAACCTGCCATGCCTGCTGATTTATTTTTCTTATGCAAAGCAGGAGGATTCATTAGTCATTAAGGGAGTGGGTGGGTGGTGAAGGGGGAAGCAAATATGGTTAGTGAATATGAAAAAAAATCAGAGCTGTAAGAAGCATATGTTGGAGTTGTAATCTTGACACCTCTGTGTCTCAGCAAAGCAGCTAGTAATTGTACCATAATGAAATGTTCTTGTTTGATAACCAGTTAATTAGTAGAGACAATTATTCCAAACCCTACTGACGCCCACGGAACTGCTCTGTAGCGCACACACACAATGACAGGAATAGCTGTTATCAGTAACCTTTGAATCCCAGCCTGGCTGCCTGAAAAGAAACAGTTTCCTGTTCCAGCAGAGGAATGAAAAAGAACCAAAACTCTCAAAAGGAAGGAAGGAAGGAAGGAGACTTTTTAGACCTGTATTATAAAAATATTGAAAAAAAAGTAAAAGTGCAAGTGTGTGGCTCTCCCAAGGGCTAAGCATGAAACACTAGTCAGTAACAAAAAGAATAAGAATTCTTGGTATGCGTGATATGTTTTATCAGACCAAATAGATATTTTGGGGAAAATAAATAAATACATACATATATATTTAATTGCCAGCTTTCAGGCACAGGAACAAAGCACCCTTCATCAGGCATAGGAGAAAATATTGTAAAATGATTTTACCACACCTTCCACTCTCCTATGAAATATGAACCTTCATTTCTACCTAAGATAACTTTTACAATCTTTTCTCCTATGCCTGATGAAGGGTGCTGGTGCCTGAAAGCCTGCAATTAAAGAATTTGTTTTTGCAAAAATCTAGTTGGTCTAATAAAAGATATCACCTCTACCATGAGTTCTGATTCCTTTTGCCTCTAGAGCAATATGGCTACAACCTGGATACCTGTCAGTAACAAAAACATTCATATCACCTGAGATTGAAACCCTCTTTCCTTCAACAACCTTCACAGGGTTATACTTTTAGGAATAGCTGTCCATTTTCTATCTGGCAGAGTGCCCTGTTGATGGCTCAGGAGAAGGCAAAATGGTCTGCATGTTGTTGCAAGGTGAAGTGCCCAAACTCAAATGAAATGCACACCCTTACCAAGAAACCAAAGTTAAAGGACGTTGTTGGAGCTGGCCCCTGTGAGGCCAGCTCTTGGCTGAGTGAAAGTTGCCCACCCCACAGATGCACTTGCTGCTCTGGAGGACCATCTTCCCATGTGATAAGCCCTCCTCAACAGTAGCTGACTAGACAGATCCACCCATTGCTGCCTATTTCTCCAGATAGGGACAGGGATGAGGGTGGTGGGTCTGGTACCCTGCTGTCCCTCCTCAGGCCCAGCAGGAACCATGGTGGGATCATACTTCATCGTTCTGTCTGGGAAGGCACTGTACACGTGGACAGTCAAAGTGCATCGTGCCCAGGTCTTCACTGCCCCCCTTGACATGACTTGGAGGAGATGCCTAGTGGCAGCAACACTAGAGCAAGACCACTGGCCTGGACCACCCTGTACAAGCTATTCAATACCAAGAGAACTGGTGACCACCAGTGGTGACTGCTGCACAGCAATCACCAGTGGTGACTGCTGGCCACAGATACCTTTGTCAACTAGTGAGCTGCTGCTGGGAAAGGTTAATCATGTATGAAGGTGGTCCTTCAGAGCAGCAAGTGCATCTGGGGTGGAGGGGCAGCTTTTACTTCAGCCAAGAGGCACGTTAGTCAAAAGCTAGCCTCGCAGGGGCCGGCTCCAACACCATTTAACTCTTAATTATTAAAACTCAGTGATGTCAGTGACCTCCCCTTTTTGGAAGGATAAAGTGAAGGAGACTCTTCTATGCCTTCCTGGACTCCCCCCCAGTCATGCTATGCTTCCCTCAGCACTCTGTTTGGTGTGCTGGACTTGGGACTTCTCTGAGACTATGTACATTCTCTCTATCCTGTATTAGGTGGCTGAGAGGAAGGAAGGAAAATGTTTTACACCTTGGAGTTTGGCTTCATTTTACCACAACTACCACCAAGCCTGATTGCTTTTACCTAGTCAATCTAGATCTCTCTTTCTGGAAGTCACCTTTTAAAAAAAAATCAAATATGTTACTTTTCAAAAAGGAGCATTTATGCAATCTAATGAACCCCAAATCTCAAAAATGTAATTAAAATGGCTGGATTTAATTTGAAGATTAATTTGGGGCCAGTACTCTTCAACATCTTCATTAATAATTTGGATTCAGACATCAGGTGTGGACTAGCAAAGTTCTCAGACAACACTAAAATATGGGGGAAAGTGTTCACACTGGGATTCACATAGGCTGGGGATACAGGCCAACCTACAGGATACTCTTGAAAGGTGGGCAAACCAAAACCTGATGGCATTCAATGTACAGAAGTGCAGGGTGCTCCACCTTGAGAGGAAAAGCCAGCATCATACTTATAGGCTCGGCAGCGTTTCGCTCTCTAGCACCATGACCGAAAGAGACTTGGGCGTCTTGATTGACCACAAGATGAACATGAACCACCAATGCAATGTCATGGCTGGGAAACCAAACCAAACACTGGCTGCATCGACCGATGCATCTCTCGAGAAACCAGGGACATCATGCTCCTGCTCTATTTGGTCTTAGTGAGGCTGCAGCTGGAGTACTGTGCCCAGTTTTTGGTCCCCCATTTCAGGAGGTCTTGCAAGCACCTACTCTGGATTCATTCAAAAGGTGTTTGGATGTCTATCTTGCTGGGATCGTTTGACCGCAGCAGACTTCCTGCCTATGGCAGGGGGTCTGGACTTGATGATTTCACAAGGTCCCTTCCAGTCCCTAATGTCTATGAAGTAGCTGATGCATCTGGTTGAAGAAGCAGATGTATTGGATTGGATGGGTAATCTATTATATTCTTCTGAGTAATTTCGTCCTTGGGTGATTTATCCATTTATCTGCTTCTTGGCCTCTTGAAGGCTCAGATCAAATGTAAGCTCTGATCAATTCCCATGTACTGGGAGCATCATGTGTGCATTTTGCCGGGAGTACTATATGTAGCCGCTTGGCATAGTGACTGTGTTTCTTTCTAGGTGTAAAACAGCCATAGTGAGATATATTTCACTTAGTCATTTGTGCAATCCAATGAACCCCAAATCTCAAAAATGTAATAAAAACGGCTGGATTTAATTTGATTTTGCATTAAAACTCTGACAAATGGTGAGTTTCATAACAGGAAACCCTACGTTAGTCCAGGTCCATTTGTTGAGTTTGCTTTTGATGATCCTGGTGTGAATTTCAAATGCTTAGTGAGATACCAAACCTACAATGCTCCTATGTTCCCAGGTTCCATAATGAAATTCATATACATCTAAGTTATTTATCTACAGGATGATCTAATATTTTCTGGTCTTTTCCTTTTCTGATGTACCCCTATCACTAGGTCCCTAAAAGAGAGCCATTTGGATTTTATTCCCTAGAACCAGACATGACCTTTGGGAATATCAAGGAGAGAATGCAGTTAGGGAAGAAAAAGGCTAAGAGAATGTGAGAGCAAAGAGACTATCCTTACCTATTCCTATACATGACAAAGCAGGCTGTCACCTGTGAAAGTTTATGCCAAATTTACTTTCTGGGAACAGCAACACCTGCTCAATGGCAAATAAATGGCTACAACACTGATGTTGCAGTCTATATAATCATTAGTAAACCAAATGACAAAGGATTAACCCTCTGTATGCTGTCAGAGGTACTGGCCAAAGGGTGGCATTTCATTTCAATTTGTAGAAATGCCACATATAATAAACACTATTGATCAGCCAGCTATATGACAGTATTACATTTTGTCTGCCTGGGAGACTTGCACATGGCTACCCTCTCTGGTTAGACAGACTGGATACATTATTTTGTAATCCTAGCTGAAAGGTACAGGCACATAATATTCACAGCTCATTCTTTACTGGTGCAGAGATAGTGAATAGGTTGATTGACTACTGTGCATACTTCTAAATTCAAGACAAAACTGGGGCAAATTGGCCAATACGTTTGTGGTACCCAATGTAAAATGGTCAGCCTTGGCAGTGGGAGTTGATACTGCAATAATTAGTCTCTAAGGTACCACCATGCCTTACCATCTGTCTTAACTTAGGTAAGATTTCAGTGTTTCATAGTAGTTTCATAGTAGCTAGGGTCAGGAGGGACCTAAACAGATCATCTAGCCTGACCCCCTGCCACAGGAAGGAATGAATGCTGGGTTCACAAGACCCCAGACAGGTGATCATTCAACCTCCTCTTGAATTTGCCCAAGGTAGGGGCGAGGACCACTTCCCTGGGAAGTTGGTTCCAGATTTTGGCCACCCTAACTGTAAAATATTGCCTTCTGATCTCTAACCTAAACCTATTCTCCATCACCGTATTACCATTGTTCCTTGTCACCCCAGGTGGTGCTGGGGAGAAAAGGGCTCTGCCTATTTGCTGTTGATCCCCCCTGATGAGCTTGTAGGCAGCCACCAGGTCCCCCCTCAGCCTCCTCTTGCTGAGGCTGAACAGGTTCAGGTCCCTCAGTCTCTCCTCATAGGGCCTGTCCTGCTGCCCTCTCACCAAGCGAATGGCCCTCCTCTGAACCCTCTCCAGGCTGGCCACATCCCTTTTGAAGTGTGGCGCTCAGTACTGGACGCAGTACTCCAACTGCATCCTGACCAAAGTCACATAGAGGGGGAGTATCACTTCTCTGGACTGGCCTGAGATGCACCTTTGGATGCATGACAAGGTATGGTTGGCTTTGCTGGCTGCGGTCTGGCATTGGCGGCTCATGTTCATCTTGGAGTCAATAATGACTCCAAGATCCCGTTCTGCCTCTGTGCTTTCAAGAAGGGAACTCCCCAGCCTGTATGTATGCTGTGGATTCCTTCTCCCAAGGTGCAGCACCCTGCATTTGTCTACATTGAACCCCATCCTATTCTCGTCTGCCTATTCTCGTGTTGATGAGAACACTTCTAGATTTATCAACCTAATATCACCTCTCAGCTTTTGGACAGTCAGATATTGTTACCTGCCAACTGCCAACTATAGGTCAGTTAGTCTCACCTTGGTCCTTGGGAAGACCTTTGAGAAAATTATCAAGGAACACATCTGTGGGGGCCCAGCATGGGAGGTAATGCCCAGAGGCAACCAACACGGGTTCGCTGCGGGCAGATCCTGCCTAACTAACCTTGTTTCCTTTTATGACCAGGTCACAAAGTCCTTGGATGCGGGCACTGAGGTGGATGTCATCTATCTGGACTTCAAGAAGTCATTTGAAACTGTTTTTCACTCCATTCTCATAAAAAAACTAGGTGACTGAGGCTTTGATGCCTACACAGTCAGATGGGTGGCAAATTGGCTTGATGGTCGAACCCAGAGAGCAGTGGTGGATGTGTTGTTTTTGACCTGGAAGGATGTGGGCAGTGGAGTTCCTCAGGGCTCAGTTCTCGGGCTTGTGCTATTCAACATCTTTATCAGTGACTTGGAGGTAGGCATGGAAAGCATGCTGTCCAAATTCGCTGATGAGAATATCTAAATTCACTGATGACACAAAGATGTGGGGAGAAGTGGGCACACTGGAGGGGAGGGACAGAATCTAACTAGATCTAGACAGGTTACAGAGGTGGACAGATGAGAATAGAATGGAATTCAACGCAGACAAGTACAAGGTGCTGCATCTAGGGAGAAGGAACCTGCAACATACCTATAGGCTGGGGAACACCCTTCTCAACAACACAGTGGCTGAAAGGGATGTTGGAGTCATTGTTGACTCCAGGATGGACATGAGCTCCCAGTGCAAGGAAGAAGTCAATAAAGCTAACTGCACCTTGTTGTGCATCTACAGAAGTATCACAGGCAGGTCCAGGGAGGTGATCCTTCCCCTCTATGCGGTGCCGGTCAGGCCGCAGTTGGTGTACTATGTCCAGTTCTGGGTGCCACACTTCAGGAGGGATGTGGCTAACCTTGACAGGGTCCAGAGGAGGGCCACTCGCATGGTAATGGGGCAGCAGGACAGGCCCTACAAAGATAGACTAAAGTGCCTGAATCTATTAAGCCTCCACAAGAGAAGACTGAGAGGGGATCTGGTGGCTGTCTATAAACTCACCAGAGGGGACCAACGGAAAATAGGTGAGGCTCTGTTCCCCCAGGCACCACCTGGGATAACAAGGAATAATGGCCACATATTGATTGAGAGCAGGTTCAGGCTTGATATCAGGAGGCATTAGTTTATGGTTAGGGCTGCCAGGCTCTGAAATGGGCTTCCAAGGGAGGTGGTGCTCTCCCCTATCTTGGGGGTCTTCAAGAGGAGATTGGATAGACATCTGGCTGGGGAATTATGATCCTAGCACTTGTTCCTGCCCAGGGCAGGGGGTTGGACTTGATGATCTGTTCAGGTCCCTTCCAACCCTAGAAACTATGAAACTATGCTGTCAGGTAGAGACTACTTATACAAAGCTGAGGAACAGGAGAAAGTGATGATCATTTGGGATCTTCCACCCTTATTCCTCCTTTTGAATATGAATAAAATACCACTGAAAGAAGGCTAAATCTAGCCCTAGTTTACGCCTGATACCTCATTGCCCACAGCAGAGTTGCACTGGGAGTGAGGAAGGGTAGAATGTGAGCTACAGTTTTAATTTGGCAGTGCCTCTGAGAAAACTCCACAGACATGGAGTGGAGTGGGGGAGGTGGTGCATGGCTGGATGCGGAGCAGTGGCAGTGCAGGGTGGTGGGTGGTGGTGGCAGCAGCCACATACGAGCTCCCCCTCCCTGCATCTGGCGAGCTGGGTGCTTGTTCTCCCTTTCCACCCTGGGAGGTGGTGGTGTGTGGTGGTAAGTGGCAGCGCTCCGTCCCTGCCTGCCTGCCTGCCTGCGCGTACCCCCTAGGGCCTTCCCAAATACCCCTGACAACCTCTGCATTAGAGCCACAGTACCAGAGCAGCAGTGAACAGATGGAATAGTTACATTGTTTCAAATAACATGAGCTCTCCAGCAGCAAGTCTTCCCTTAAAAACAAGTGTTATGTCTGTCTGTGAACTGTCTGTTCTAAGGCACCATCTTCTCTGCTGAATTAATAGAGCTCATTTCAAGCTAGTTTTTGAACCTGCTACAGTTAGTGTCAAAATCAGCCTACTTGTTTAAATCTCTGTGTTTAACATTATGAACACTAGTATATATCCATTTATTAAAAAAATTACATTGAGGCAAACATTGTGTGAACCTAATATAGGGAGCTGGGAGCTAAAGGCAGATTATTACAGACAGGTACCCTTTCAATGATAATAGATGAATTAGCATTTCTGGTTTTTAGTAATATATATGCTATCTCTACAGGAACAGCTGCTAAACTATTTGAAAAGTTCAAAGAGTGTGTATTTATTTTTTTAGTGTCACATTCTTCAGATTCCCATGTAAGCTGTTTAGGAAGGACCATGCCAGTTGTTGAAAAATGAAGATTATAATTTCTTGCAAATGCAGTGGTGGAGATATTTAAAGTTGCCATTGTTGTTGTTGTTCTTATTATTACTATTGCTAGCATGTGGCAAGTACAATGTTGGAAGGGGTTAAGGTGGGGAAGGAAACTGTGCAACTTGCTGAACAGGTGTCCTTGAGCACTACTCAAGGATAGGGAGATTACTAATCCTGTATTCCATAGCATGATCAAATCACCAAGCAACAGATATAAATAAAAAAGGCAGGAAATGAGGAATTTAGATACAAGTGTGTCAGAGGGAAAATGAAGATTCATTGTGAAGAGGCTGGGAAAAGAAGAATGAACAATATGACAAAAGCACAAGTGATAAACCAGAAAAAAGGAAAGAGAGAAAAAAGAGGGGAAAAAAACCTTTTATGAAATACATGCCTCTGACAGCAGCATCCAAATCAAAGATGTTCCTTGATTATATGTTTTCTGCATAATGCATTCTGCTTCCTATTCTGTGTTTGATTTTCAGCTACTGCATGGAGGAAAAACATATTTGAAAGAGGATGCGAGCAACCTTTATTTTGCTTATTTTATCAGCAGGAGAAAGCAAATTTACTTTCTGGGAGCAAGCAACACCTGCTCAATGGCAAATAAACGGCTACAACATTGATGTTGCAGACTATAAAATCATTAGTAAACCAAATGACAGGAGATTAACTCTCTGTATGCTGTCAGAGGTACCTGTCAAAGGATGGAATCTCATTTCAATTTATAGAAATGCCACATATAATAAACACTATTGATCAGCCAGCTATATGACAGTATTAGATTCTGTCTGCCTGGGAGACTGCCTGGGAGACTGGCACTTGGCTACTCTCTCTGGTTAGACAGACTGGATATATTATTTTGTAATCCTAGCTGAAAGATACAGGCATATAATATTCATGGACCATTCTTCACTGGTGCAGAGATAGTGAATAGGTTAATTGACTACTGTGCATACTTCTAAATTCAAGACAAAACTGCGGCAGATTGGCCAATGTTAGCGGTACCCAATGTAAAATGGTCAGCCTTGGCAGGGGGAGTTGATACTGCAATAGCCATACTCAAACATTAATGGACTTATCAGCCAACATGCTTTAAACCTGTTCCCTTGCTGTTCCCCTCCTGTCCTCATTCTGAGCATTCTTGGGAAGTGTTTCCACCAAGCCAGGTAGGAAATAAGAAATATTATTGTAAGAAGAACTCACATCTTCTCTGCACCTTACTTCCCCCATCTATTAAAGGAATATATAAGAATCATTATGTATCTGTTTACCAAGAAGTGTTTGAGTAAATATATTAATGTTTGAATCATGCTTCGAGATCATGAAGTACTAAACAATGGCGCAGTACCAGCCCATACTGCTCTGTGCCAGCAGTGCACAGTTATTTTTAACTGCTATATCACCATAGCAATGCGCTATACTGAGGGAGAGCGTTGCTACGGCGATATAGCAGCAATGTCACAGTTTTTGGAACATACCGTCATGTGTAGAAATGCCCTTTATGTTCTGACTCAGTGGTTCATAAACTTCTGAGACCCAAGGCACCCCTTGTTAGACTCAAGATACCCCTGGGAAAATGTCAGCTCTCAGCTTTCACTCATTTCTTGACTGGAAAAATAATACAGTAATTCTTTCATTGCAAAGAACTCAGAAAAATGAAAATGCTTTTGACACTATGAATTGTGTGGCGGTTCATGACACACTTAAAAAGATCTCTTAGCACCTGAGTGCTTTGGCATCATGGCTGAGAATCTTTATTCTAAACATTAGTCAGTATTTGCATATATTAAAGAAGTTTGCTTCTATAACATAATTTTTTTATCCGCCTTAGCATTGGCTGGGAATACTGGCACCATGGCCAGGAGAAAGAAAGCTAAATATGAACTAAAGCCATAACCCAGCCTTGCCCTTCAAGAGTTAACATGTCCCAGCTCACAAACCACCAGTGTCAGTCTCTGTGTCAAAGTAAATATTGTCCCCACTGCCAAGGCTAGAGGTGGAGAAGGTAACTGTGTCTAGGAGAAATGTGTACAGATGGAGACAAAACTAGGAAGTTAATATTTAAGTATTCAGACAAGGAACAAATGACTTAATTATATCAATTAGATAGAGAAATCAAGCCATTTAAAAGCATGTAAAGAAACAGCAAGCACTGCTCCTATCTTGTAAAAGAAAAAACAGGAGAATTAGCAGTGAAAATAAATGGTTGAGTTTGATCTGTTTTGTTACTCAGAGCTGAGTAACCTTGCTAAGTTTGCACCTTGCTAAGTCAGGGGTCATACCAGTGTTTCCATTATACAAACCAAATTTTCAAGCTTGCTGAGATGAAACTAGGTCACCTGCCTATAGAATTTTCTTAATATTTTAACAAGATTAAGAAAAAAGGAGGTAGTTTGGGTTGCAGTTATATGGCAGGAATAAAGGCAGAGCAAATGTCTGTTTCAGAAGCCTAAGCTGGGTTTCTTCTGTGCTTCTGTTATTGAGAGGTGACTTGGCTTTGTATAGTGAATTGTGCAAATATCTGGCCACAGAGATGAGAGTGAAGCAGGTGTAGGCTGGATGAACCAATGTTACATAGATTCTCCTGTTCCTCCCTGCCATGGGATGCTGCACAGACTCCTAGCCACTAGGCAAGAGGAACCTTTGCAATGTTGTGCCATCACTGATCATTGGTCTGATAGTCCTTTCCCTTGGCCTCCTGCATTATTAGCATTTCACAAGCGACCGTAGCCTATTAAATTCCATAAAGTGTCCTAAATAGCATGATGTCACAGGATGATTTACTTTGAGATTCAGTCATGAGCTAGAGAGGAAAGAAAAGTTTTAACTGAATATTTAGGAATAGAAGCTCAGGAGATGAGAGGGAAAGAGAGATTTCCAGAGGCAAGGTGCAGCCTAAGCAGATAGCCCAAGCAGCCCAAGCAGAAGGGAAAGTGGGAGGGAAGGGAAGGTGCAGCTCAAGCAGCCTAAACAGATAGCATGGAAGAGGAAGACAGAGAGGAATCCAGACTAGAAAAGTGTTCTGTGGGCTATATTCTTTTTCTGGCTAAACTTTTGCAAGTCAGGAGTAACTCTGGAATTCCTTCTCTCCTACATCCTGGCACCTGAGATCAAATCAGGGTAGGCCCCCCTGAGATCAAATCAGAGGCCAGCAGGTAGGACGCTGATTGGTAGGAGGTCAGGTATCATAAAGCTATAGGTGGATCTGAAATTTGCAAAAGCCATTCTGAATTTCTTTTATGGGGAGGTAGGGCAAAGGTGACAGTCATGATAAGAACAATACAATTTCTGGTCCCAGAGACCATCTTTAGAAAACACAGGAACTGCCAGACCTGACCAGACAAATGTATCTACATCAGTGTGTCCAGTATTTCACCTCCAACAGTAACTAGATGTAGATGAATCAGAAGAAGTTCTACTTGCAATAGACATTTGTGGGAAGATCAGCCAGAGTAAGTTTCTTTCTGACTCCATTATTGGGAATTGGCTCATATCCTGAAGCAAGATGGTTTATATTTTTCCAAAATGAGGAAGTGTTTGTTTAAAAAAATTACCATAGTAGTGTGCCCCAAGATGTTCTTTTAATCCATCTTCTGTGGATTAAAAGAATCCCGTGCGCAGATGGTGCTCATGCACTCCCGGGAGGACTCTGGAACACCCCTACAGCCCTTCTGGGGGTAGGCCCTCAATCTACACACGGGATGACAGGAGCTGGGTGCTGCTGCCTGGGACTGGTGGCAGCACCCATCTTCCTGGCACTGGTCCCAGCTGGCAGCACCCAGCTCCTCTCATCCGGTAGGCAGATTGGGGGCTCACCTGCACCCCCGGGAGGGCTGCGGGGGCTGTGCCAGAGTCCTCCCGGGGGTGTGTTCCCCCGATCTGCCTACCAGATAATAGACCAGCACTGGGCACAGCCCACACCCAGCACTGGGAAGATCAGTGCTGCCACTGGCCCCAGGCAGCAGCACGTGGCTCCTGTCATCCTGCGCAAAGATAGGGGGCATGCACCCCTGGGAGGACTCTGGCACAGCCCTTGCAGCCCTCCAAGGGATGCGGGCAAGCCCCTGATCTGAGTGCCAGATGAGAGAAGCCAGGTGCTGCTGGCTGAGACCTGCACTGAAGCCAGTAAGCCTGGCTTTGAGTTCCCTTGTTTCATTTTGAAGCTGTTTCAAAGGCTTTTGTTTCATTTTGATTTCACTGTTTCAAGTTCAAAATGCATCAAAGCAGCTTCAAAACGAAACGCTGGGTGAAATTTTGCATGGCCCTACTCGATAGCAACCAGCTATAAAGTTAGTACACCTTTTCAAGACCTAACTTTATAGCTTGTTGAAGCTTTTTATGGCATGACAGGTACTTTGCACGGCTAGCTGGTATAAAAATAAGTGTACAGTTAATCAGTTATGTGTGTGATACCTGCAACATATAGAAGCAGCCTGAGTTTCTGAAATAAATCATGTGCCTTGTAATGAAGTAGGAACATAGCTTCCTAGACTCACCAGACTTCAGAGAGCAGCATTTTAGAAAGACAAGATTCATAGTCAAGATTACGGCAGGATTAAATACTTAGTCAGATGCAAGTTCAAGGTTAGGTCAAACCCAGCAATGTTCAGGAGATGTTGTTGATCATGAGAGACAGTTAAGATGTGTGAGGACAAAGAACCCAAGATCAAATCAAATAGATTCCAGGTTGTTTAGCTTTGAAAGCAAAGTAGAAGCGACTTTTATGCAACAGCCAAACCAGAGATCTGGAAAAGGGCAGTTTTTACTTTGGGGGAGTACTTCCGTCTTTGGATTTTTGGGGAATAGGAAGCTATAGCATAGCAGCAGAGAGAGAAATGAGGCAACAATAACAGCAAGGGATCACATGTGTTAGAAAGTAATTTGCAAGAGTACATTCAATAAAACAGCTGTTAAGCCCACTGTAAATAATAACCAAAGTATTGACTCAACTTCGAAACAACTTGTCACACTACTTGTAGTCTCACCAAATCTTGTGGCACTCTGCATCAGAAGCATTCAGTGATGGGGGCGAGGGCTGTGCCACTGAGTTACATCAAAAGAGCCTGTCTTTTCTATTAAAAGAGCCTGTGAATATTGGTATATTATATTTTGATATTTGCACATGTTAATGATTTCCTTCAGAACTACAGAGAACAAAATACATCAGGGGATGACAAATAGGAATGGTATGAAAAAGAGTATGGAAGTATCCGGCAGCCTTATAAACACTACTCATCTGAAGTCAAACATCCTTGCAGTTCAGCAAAATGGCTTTTATCCCCATTTTATATATATAATTTATATCTGACACAAAGCAAAATGAGACATAAAACTACTCCCCAGCATGTGTCAGTTTTACATTAGTTTTGTTCTATCTGCTGCACCTTTCCTAAAAGTTACTGCTAAGAATCCTTTCAGTGAGTTCTCAGTGACAGGTGGATCAGGCCCTAAGTTGTTGGCCAGTGTTTAAAGCAAGAGTCCATGCTTTGGGGCAGAATTGTGAATTTCTGTAAATGTGAACTATGAAACACACAGGAGAATACCAGATCTCTCTTTGACTGATAATGAGAAACCCCTACCGGACTGGAGCTCTACCCGACTGGAAGGGGCAGGGCTTAGGCAGTATATAAGCCTAGGGCCTGAGTCAAGTCAGGCAGTTTGGCCCAGTAAGCTTCACAGTGAAGAGCTCCTTGTCTGGAAGGCAGCAGAGGGATACCTGGCTCACTTCTGTGCTGCCCTGGGGACTACCTGTAAGAGGCTGGTGCCTTACAGAAGAATAAACTTAGGGTAAGGGGAAGCCTTACTGCAAGGCCACGAACTACTATTGATGTGTGCACCTAGAATAGGCTAAATGTATGTTATAGTCAGTACGCTTATTCCTTTGTTACAGTTTAAACTGGTGGTTGGGACTATCAGGGGTTGGCAGAGATCCCAATAGCGCCTGAGGGCATGCAGATGTCCCAAGCCTGCCACGTGCTAGAGGCCCAGGACATGGTGTGGCCTTTAGCTCAAAAACAGGTTGCAGCCAAGAGAAAGAGGGTAGCTTAGCTCAGGCGGAAGCCACGCAGAGCCAGGGGACCCAGGCACACAGACCCAAAATAGGTTCAGCACCCAGAGCAGGGTGGAGATAGGGCCCAAACCAAGTCAAAACAGGCTCATTGCCCAAAGCAGGGCTGAAACAGCTCATTACTCAAACCAGTACTGAAACATGGCTAGGGGGCCCAGGCAGAGCTGAAGCAGGCTCACCACTTGGGTAGAATGGAGATAGGGCCAGGGGTGCCCAGAACTAAAATAATCAAGACAAGAGCTGGTGCCCCAAAGCCAGGTCCAGCACAGTAGGCCTGGGTTAGAAGGCCCAGCTATACAAATGGGTTAAGGCCAAGAAGGCTGGGGCCCTGACAAGAGAGTGATGGTACAGTAACATCTGTGAGGCATAGGCATGGCTGCATGGGAGGTTGGAGGCCATGAATAGCCCTTAAGGCTACAAGTGCCCTGTGTGGTATCAACAGGTCAGGCAGGCCCACTAAGCCCAAGAGGGGCACAGCTGAGACCCGTGGGGAATGGGAGAGACCTGCTGACTGCCAGGAGGACTGGGGCTTGCTCTATGACCCTTAGGCAGCCTCCCTTTTGATCATCCAAAGGATACATGAAGGTGTAGCAGGTGAGCAAGAAGGGGCAGATACCCTAAAGCTGGAGCAGGACAGGGGTTGCGTGATCACCAGACGGTGTCACAGCCACCCCTAGAACCTGAATCTTACTACAACTTGCTTCAAGTAGCAATGGGTGTTAGGGTGGCAATATCTGGATCTTGGGGAACACTGGATTTGCAGCTGAATAAAAGGCCTAGCAGAGCTGCTGACCACAAGGCAGAATGATATATTAAAAGTATACTGCAAGACACTTAGGCAAACAGATTTTGCTTATGAATGCTTATGCTAAGCCAGCCATTTGCTTATGATAAGTAACTATCTTAACTGTGTCAACCATTTTTAAATGAGTCTGTGTGAGTCTGTGTGCTGTGAATGAGGTGAAGTCTCATGTAGAAGATGGTACAACCGAGAACTGAAAAACAGATTGGAATGTGAAAAACAACATGTAACTGGTAACAGAATCCAAGACGAACATATGAAAAAAGGGTAAATGGTGACTGGTGAAGAAGTTTCCAGGTTTTGGTCAAAGTCCACCCATTGACCAAAGAAGTAAGTTCATGGCCTTGGACATGAGCTCATGGCAAAAAGGCATGTAAATGAATAAAATGCATAGGCAATTCCATGCTAATGAAGCAAACAGTAAACAGAGGTAGAGCTTGAGATGGGAGGAGAAATGGGTGGAACAGAAGGAGGGGTGAATCTTAATGAGCATAGACCAAGGTGTATAAAATGTGGAAAGAACCATTGTTCATGGCGCTCCTCAGTTTGTTGTTTTTTTGGGAGCTAGTCCAAAGCTGTCTCCATTTTGAATAAAGCTGCTGCGAGCAATGTATGTTGGTGTTTTCTCCCTGCTTGGTCTGGCTGATGAGTAACAGGACCCATGAGGAATTGGATCGTCGTTTCCCTAGTCGTTGGGGTCTAACAATGGGCACTTATATAAACACACTCAAAATAGCCTCTGTTTCTGTGCATGCACTTTTAGGTGCCTATATTCCTTACTATACTTCTAAAATGCTCTGCAATTCTATAGCCCTCTATATTGTTTTAACAGGGGAAAAAAAACCCAATTCAACAGCTTCAATAAATCGGGTCAGAAACTCACTTGCTTTTGTTCTTCTCCCAAACTGTCCCACATTGATGCAACAATTTTTGATACATCTCCAAAGGTAGCATTGGGGTTTTGCCCTTTGATAGCCGCTTGTGTGTCTCTGAAAAACAGGGCATAAGCTGACACAGGTTTCTGTGGCTCATTTGGGTCCTTCTTTTTCTTCTTCTTTTGGCTTTTGGGCTTTTTGCCCAGGTCTGCTGATGGTCTCTTCTCTCCAGTAACCTGTAAAACCAAGAGCTACCTGTTAATGATTTGTTCACTTCCACTGAGGTTAAAGATTCTAGTAAAATTTGTATGGGGAAAACAAGGAGGCAGGAAGGCAATACAAGGAGAGTTCTTACCACAGACACACAGTAGCATAACTGGGGTAAAGCAAGTGGGCACCAGTCCTAGGTCCTGACTTAGAGGGGGCACCGGTATGGCCACCTCCCCCAAACAGTTTTTGCCACAGCAGGCACAGCATAGCCATAGGAGCTGGGCAGATACAGCTCCATGCCCAAAAATATATCTTGCGGGGTAAATGGGTGCAGTGACCCATAAGAGGCAGAGCCCTGCCCCAGGGAATGTGGGTTGAACAGAACATCAGGAGCAGTCCCCTGGGGAGCCCATGCTGCTGCCTATGCTTCAACAGCAGCAGCCTGACCCATGCTGCTATGGCAGCAGCAGTAGCAACTGCCACTCAAAGGAGGTGAGCCCTGGCAAATAAGACTCCTCTCCCTCTCCTCTCCTTCCCTCCACCCCCAACTCTCCACTTGTCAGCATAATTCACACCCATCCTCCACCCCAGGTGCTGAAAGACTGCAGACAAAGGATCACACCTGATGATACCCTCTGAATCCATTCTCACTTCTATACAAATGCCTTGTAATTCAAAGGGGTGAGGAACAAATCTAACTGCTTAGGGCCAGGCCTACTGAATTCTTCCTTCTCACTGCCTCCCTAACCTTCCAAGGCATCTTATTCCCTGCCTATGGCATCTACTGCTATCCCAGTCCTGCCTCCCACAGAACTCTGTCCTGTTACTGCTGTCCTGCACTGTGACTTTCCATGCGTATTCCTGTCTCCAGGTTATCAGTTCTATACAGAATGAACAAACCTGGAATGGAAGACTGTTTTCTATCTGCCTCACACTTGATGTCTTACCAGCACTTCTCTATGTCTTCTCTACCCATTGCTGCTCCTATTGTTGCTGCTCCAAAGATATTAATCAGGTTAGTTAAACATGACCTCTCTTGGGATATCCTGTGGAGTTTTAGTGCTCAGTCATCTCTACCTGGTTTCCCACTGCATGCTTGATCAGTCATTCAGGAACATCTCCTAGTCATTCAGGAGCATTCCCTAGACTTCCTGGTCTGAGTTTTCCACAGCTCTTTCACTGATCTCTTTTGAATAGGAGGGCCTCTCAGACTGGCTTCTCACTCATTTTCCACTCTGCTTCACTCTAGCTGTGCCTCAAGTCCTGTATTTTGTATCTATCCCAACTACCTGAACTGTGAGACGCAGCCTTGGAAAATTCATTACTTTCAATCATAGTGCTGCAATCCTCCCTCTTCATATTAGTTTCATGAGCTCCTCATTGTTGCTCCAGCAGTGCATTTTCTTCTGTGGGGTCATATTTATTTTCTCCTGTGAACATCAAGACTGAAATGGTAGTCTGCTACAACCTACCTGCTACCCACTTCTTTTACACAACTTTCCATTAAACATGTCCCAGGTGTTTTTTCACTTGCTTTTGCTAATTTCCTCATATTCCTTCCTAACTCTTCCCATTCTTTATTTGTTTTGCTTCCCTGTAGTTTTTAGTCAGTAGCACACACCCCATTTTTTTCTTCAAAATGTGCTTCTGTATTGTTAATTCCCTTGATTGATTGATTCATTCAGTCTTATATTGTTTTCTCAACCAGCTCTAATCCTGATTTCAAGCCTAATAAAGTTATCATTCCTCTTTACAAGTTCTTCCCTACCTTTCATCATCCTATGTTTTGTGTGGGTGTTTCTTCATACAGTAGAAACCTTGCCCAGCACCAGTCAGGCAAGGGAACCACATGCACTTGTAGAGCACAGAGAAAATAAGCACACATGATCATTGTGCTTTTTCAGAGACATTTGACATTTGAAAGGCAACTGTGCCTCACCCCTGTTGATGCAGACCATGCAAATTGCATGAACATGTGCAGACAGGTACGCACACCAGCAGGAAAATTTCACCTCTGGGGTATTCACAAAGCAAACTGTGACACAAGTTTAGGAAAATACTCAGTGATCAACTTAATGAGATACCAGTTTTTTCCTTAAACAAATACATACAGCTGCTTGAATGCCATGGGCTTTAGGAATGCTATAAATACTGAGGTAACATAAATTGATTTTTCTGTAACACCTAGGAAGATTTCAAGGGAGATCCCTACAGCATGGGTCTAGCCCCAGAATTCATGTTCTCCACAAATGCCCACTGAATCTGGTGGGAATTTAGAATGTATAAAATGCACTGGATCAGTGCTGCTTTCAATTCATCTGGGATTATCTTGGCTCATGGGATCAACTGTTTTGGGTAGGCCATTCTGTGGGACATTGGACTATAACTGGGTGGGTCTTTTGTGGGGGTCTAGACTCAAGATATAGACATAAAAACAACTGACTGCAAGGTGAAAAGTGGCAAGGATTATTATGTACCAACTGCTCCACAAAAACTGTCATTTACTCAATATAGGTAAATAGAAGTTAAGCCAGAGAGCCTCAACCCTCAGTGACAGAGGCTTTTACTTACCATAGAAGAAGAGCAGTTACCAAGAAGCCGCTGCACTGCAGTAAAGCCATGGCCCCTTCTTACCCCATGGAACACTATTTACATGCCCATACCCTCTGC
This sequence comes from Alligator mississippiensis, assembly GCF_030867095.1. Lineage (NCBI taxonomy): Eukaryota > Metazoa > Chordata > Crocodylia > Alligatoridae > Alligator > Alligator mississippiensis. Next base: position 28,414,466 of record NC_081832.1, read on the forward strand.
TTACACAGAGGTTGAATCTTTTGCTCCCTTTTAGTTTGTGCCACTGACCAACTTTTTCTGACGATAGGGTTAGACTTCAGATTGCATTAATACCCCTTGCTGAACCTTGCAACCCATATTGCTTAACTGTGACTGCTTTTTTGAGACTGTTCTGTACTTGTACCCCTAGGCCTTCCATAATTACAAGATAGTGTCTGACATCTGTGATAGCTGATAAACAGAACATATAGTCACCCTTGAAAGTAGGGGAATATTATTATCTCCATCTTTTAGAAGGAAAAATGGAGAGACAGAGAGATTGACTTGTCCAAAGGTAACAGCTAAGCCAGGAAAATAACAGGATAACTGTCTGCCAGTCCCATATTCTAGCTTCTGGAAACATTTTCCCTGAACCAAAAAGATAGTGAGTCTTCGTGCTTATGAAGCCCCTGCCATTCACAGGCTACTAAGCAATTATATTAAAGAGTTACCACTTGATCAGGAAGATTTGTTTTAAACATTTAAAATAGACACAGACCTGAATATGAATTCATTAAGCATAAAATGTAATGAACCATGACTGACTGTCTGGCTAAAGAAGGTCCTTGTTATGATGGTTTTGCTGATTTGATTGCAATGCTAAGAAACTGTAGAGTTTTTAAGAGGATTCATTTTAGCTGGCACAGTTCTAGTCATGGGGACTAAAGGGCAGTAGTACTAATGTTCTCTGTTCATCAGCTCTTGACTGGTCATTAAGTCCTATTTCAGTGTAGTGAGATTTGTCAAATGGACAGTTGCCCATTAGCAAATGAGCAAGGAGACTAAAAAAATTGCACTTAATTTAAAATTGCCAAACAGACTTGAATTGGAGTCCCTAGAGGTGAAAGGCCACCTAATTAGTTGGAAAAAAAACATAAGAAGGGTTCTCCCTACTGGTGAGTGTTTCAGCTAATTTTAATCTTATTTGATCTTTTGCACAAATCAGGATGGGAGGGGGAGGGAGCAACCACCCTGCAGTTATTATATTCATTCCCCTTCCCCACCCTCCACCTGTCTATCACCCATTGACTACCTCAATTTACATTTTCACTGACTGGCTTTCTCACATGCATGCTGGCTTCTGGCTTCTTTACTATTCCATCCAGGAAGAGCATAGACCAACTGCAGATGGTTCCTCAGCCTGACAAAGGGTATTGGTACCCAAAAGCTTGCAAAGAAGAATTTTTCCAACTATTTGAGTTGGTCTAATAAAAGATATTGGATTTACCCAAAGGACCTTGTCTGCCTATGCCCTTAGACCAACATGGCTACAACCTACACCCCTGGCCAAAGCATGACATTAAACCAAATGGCCAAGAACAACCATAAATTATCAGAAATTCTTATGAATTCACGATCACTTCCATAACCATTCATGATACTTTTCAGCTAAATGAAAGACTATGTGAGGGCTTATAGCTTATACCATTGGAGTATCTATAATTTTCATAATCTGTGCACCAAGAAATAGACTATGGTTTGAGTTAATATTCTGGTGAATGAATCTGGTGCAGTGTAGTAAGACAGTCTGAGTATATGCAGGTCTCTTGAAGGCAGGTCACATGCAGGCTTTCCACATACAGGGACTCCCAAAACATGTGTAAATAACATAACACATTATTACTGGCCCAAGTCAAAACTGAAGAGAGGACGCATCTCACAGTCACAGCAGGTGAAAGTGGAAGGACCTAGTCAAACAGTGCCATAGGGCTGTTTATTTCAACTGGCTGAATTCCCTCGAACTATTGCATCACTTTTGTCCCCTTCCTAAAAGTGCTGAAGACAATCAAGCTGCAATCAGAGAAACACACTAGCTGCTCCTTCCCAGCCACTTCACTGCACAGAAGGCCGAAGGAAGTCTGGCCATTTTCTCTTTTTGTAGGATTACCATATGTCTGGGTTTTCCCTTGACATGTTCTCTTTTCTGGACCCCTGTGTTGTGTCCTGTCTGGTTTTTAAAATAACAGCACATATCCGGGTTTTCTGCTCTCCGGGGCTGGCTGCTCCAAGCTGGGAGCAGTGGGCAAGGTTGGCTGTTGGGGGTCACGTGCTCCCCGTGTGGGTCCGACAAACTCGGTGGAGAGAGAGAGAGAGAAAGAGAAAGAGAGCGCTCACAGCGAGGGAGCTGCTTGGGCAGCAGGGCTGGGGAGGCAGGGGTCTGTGGGTTGGGAGTGAGGGGCACTGGAAGGACTAGGGGACAGGGGCTGCAGATCAGGAGTGAGGGGCATGGGGTACAGGATGGGTGACTGTGGGTTGGGTGTGCAGGGCACTGGCAGCACTCGGGGGCTGTGGGTTGTGAGTGAGGGGCACCAGCAACGGGTGGGGGGCAGGGTACTGCTGTTTGGGAGTGAGGGGCACTGGCAGGGCTGGGATCAGTGGGTCTGGAGTGAGGGGCAGTAGCAGGGCTGTGGAGGTGTGACTTATCAGTGAGGGGCCATAGAATGGGCAGGGGTAGGGCAGCAGCATGTCACTCCCCCCCGCCCATCCCCCACACACTATCATATTCCTCCTGCCTGCCCCCACCCCCTGGTGACAGGTGTCTTCTTTTTTGGACCTGGAAATATGGTAACCCAAAAAGATGGTGCATCATGCATGATCCCATCAAAGCCTGGGGAGCTTAGCAAGGCATCCCTGTAGGTGTTTCCTGGATAGGCTAGCTCCACCTGAGTGATCCAGTGCTTTCCTGGTACAATCTGGCTCACTGAGCACTCTTGTACTCTCCAGATATGATACATGAGCTTACTGCTTGGTGCAGAGGGAACTGTTATGAGGGTTGAATGCCTCTTGGTAAAGATCCTAAATAATAGCTGTGGGATGCCTCCAAAAGATACTGTTTGGGATGCGTGTACATCTTAAGGTGTTTCCTGAGCTGCAACTGACTTTCAGATAACTGTCAATTTTATTTAAACATGGTAAAGCTCTTTGCTATTTATGAAATTGTAACCGATCTGTAGTAAAATATTTTCTTCCCTTGGAGAGGCAGAACACTGGGTGTAACCAAGGAGTAAGACGGGACAATTCACAGGTTAGAACTATGAACTTATAAATAGGATGTTCTGGACCTCTGGACTTCCACAGGTTACCTTTTGACTTCATAAAATAAGGAAGGAGATTTCTAAAGTATTGATGATGGAGGCTATAGAGAGTCCTGGCCCCCCACACTGGGAGAGTATGGCTTTGAATGCATCTTACTTCTACAGTCAGGCCTGGAATTTCCAAGGGGATTAGACACCCCAAATCCACTAAAATTGCTCTTAAATTTTCCTTTGAAAATCCCATCCCTGGCAATATAATGGAAGCAATTTCAGACCACTGCTCTTGGATGAAAGAACACAGATTCAAGGCTGTTTAGCTTTCAGGACACAATGAGTGAAAATAAAACCACTACATTTTCTGATTTCATGCAAGCACTAGCCCTCACTTTTAAGCTTTAAATACACTGGAAGTGAGGTCAATTAAGTTATGTCTCTACTATCTCCCACTAAGACTGGGAATGCTCCCAAGAAACAAGTCCGCAAGCACATTTGATCCCACTCCTTGAGTGGCCAAGCCTAGCAATGAGCACATATAGAAGCTCAGAGGGGAAGCATGGTGGAGGAGGCAGCTGGTGGGCACATGAGCTCCTGCGACAGGCGGCTACCAGGCTCCAGGACTGCCAGCACCTCCAAGCTGGCCTTGGCAGCTGCAGGCATAAAGGACTTGTCCTTCATGGCCAGTCTGGCTGCCTAGGCATCTGCCCACAGCTGCAGCAGCATTGCCTCTGAGCCGCTGTCCTGCCAGCCGCTGCCTGTGCATGCTGGGCCAGGCTGTCATGGAGCTGCAGCTCGCTGGGAAGGGCCCACTATCCACCTGGCACACCCAGGGCTGAATCAACCTGGCAGCAGGCACTGGTGAGGACAGGTGTGAAGGTGCTGGCCTGGGCTGGGCTGTGGGGGCAGCTCTCTTCCCAGCTGGCTGTGGCTCCTTTACAGTCTGGGCTGACCTGGGCGTGGGGAGCTGGAAGCAATCCGGAGCTCCTGCGGCCCAGCCCAGGCCGGCCCTTCCACGCCCACCCTCAGCAGGACTTGTGGGCAGACCCTGACTGGGGTCCCCATGCCTGTACGGGGAGATAGGAGAGTTTAATCCCCCTCCCTGCTCCCTACCCCCGCTTCGCCTGAGAATGCTGCCCTGGCCAGCTCTGGCCATGCCCCCTGCTGGATGAGCGGCTAGTATGGCAGAAATTCAGGCAGACCCTGGCTGGGGTCCCCATGCATGTGGGAGAGAGGGGAGACAGGGAAGTTTAATCCTCCTCCCTGTCCCCACTTTGCCTGAGGTGCTGTCCTGGATGGTGTCTGGCCACCCCCTACCCGGGGACTATCTTGGCATGGCTGCTTCCCTCTTTGCCCTCCAGGCACACCCTGGCTGGGGTTCCTGCAGGGCAGGGTAGGGATTAAAACCCCTCCCCACTCATTCTCAGTGGCCTGCCAGGGCCTGGCCATGGCCCGCCCCCCAAGTCAGCTTCCTTCCAGTCTTGCAGCTGCTGCCGAAGGGAACTGAAGGCTGCTCTAGTGCCCAGCCCCCACCCAGCTTCTAGCCTAAGCCACTGCAGACATGTGGCTGCATTTCCAGAATCCAAAGTGAAGGTCTATTCACTTGCAAATTGGTTCTATCTATTTAGGTTAGACTAACCTCTAAAGATTGAATCAATTCAGGCTTGGGCTTTTTGAATGTCTGTACTTAGCTTAAAAGTTGCCTTAACTGTCTTGTAAGAATCTCACACTTCCTCCAAATAGTTCATTATCACTAACATCCATCATTGACACAGTGGATGTATAAGGAATGTATCAGCAAATAAAGAGTGATTTTACAGCCTAGTCCTATGGTACTGCATTATCAGACTGAAACTGGAAGAGATATATTGGAGAACAATGAAGCCGACACAGAGTAAGTCTCAAACTCATACTGCATTGACAAGGAGAATTTTAGCTGCTAGCACTGTGCCAAAAAGTCACCATCAAATTCCAACACTGCAAAATCTGAGGAATTCAGAAAATCCATCTGTTTTTAGATAAAAATGTCAATTCTTGCAATTTAGTTCCTATGAAGATCTACATCCACACACAATGCTCTGATATATCATGTTCTGAGGTGAAAACTGCCATTTATGGAAAATTAAATGAAAATAGAGAATTTTTTTCCTGAAATCTCATGAGGAAGGACTTGTTATTTTTGCTTAGCCCTGGTACTACTACATCTCAGTTGTCACTGTATTATTTGTTAACCCATTTATACACACAGAGCTTGTCACAATTTGATTTTCAGAAAGTTTTTCTTTTGAAAATGTGGTTGCACTGCCAACAAATTACTGATCCTTGTAAAAGTGTGTAATCATTTGAGACCTTAGGAATGACAGTCTGGCTGCATCCAGATGTGCAGGGGTGTGTGCCTGTAGTGGCATAAATAGTAGTGGCACAAATTTGTGCCGCTTTGTAATGCAGCATATGCCCCTGCATGTGCACTTTGTTGCAGGACACAGTGTCCCACTTGGGGCAAACTGCCTTTGTCCAGCTCCTCCCAAAGCAGCCAGGGTATGAATGGAGGAGTGGAGATGCTTTGGCCAGCAGCCACATCATTTCCCTGGAGGACCAAGCCTCTGTTTATTCCAGAGCATGCTATTGTAGCATGCACCATGCTGGTTTTTTTTCTGTTTTTATTTATTTTTTTGCTGCCAGGAAATCCTGGTAACAAATTTTGTCCCCATGCTGCAAATTTGCAGTGCGGGGCACATTTTAATATTCCATGTGTGCAGTTTGTGGAGCCAAACTGCATGTGGGCTCACGGCCTTTGTGCTCAAAAACTTGTCTAACATTTCTCTCAAATATAGAGCTGGTCCAATAAAAAGATATCACCAAAAAAATCCTTACCTTTCATTTATTTCCTAGACCATCCAGGAAATAACAATACTTCAACACTATTACATCATTAGAAGTAAGTAAAAGACTTCCAGGGGTAGTCTTTCCATGAAAGTCTTTAAAGAAGGGTCAGCATTATCCCACAAAGTTGCTAGTTTAAGCATCAAAGTACTGAATGATCAGTGAGCGCCCACGAACACTGTAGCTGTGCCATCACTATCACTACGCTCTGCCTGGGCAGGAGGAGTTTGCTCTGCTGGTGTATTATCTAAGAAAACTGTAGGATGACTAAAGTGGTCTAGAAGTCTTAGTCCAAGTTCTCTTTTGATCCTTCTTTCCTATCAATCCCATTGAGGCAAATTATTTTTACTCTATAATCTCTTCTATGTATTTAATCCTGCCTTCTCAACATTTTGCATATACCAAGTCACCTCATCTACTGAACACACTTCACATCTACCAGCTTTTGACTGGCAGTCTAATAATAATAGCAAGCAAATTTCACAAAAGCCAAGATGTTTATTGACACTAGGGGTGTCAAATTCATCTGGCTCTGTGGGCCAGATGAACAGGATAGGGCTGGTCCATGGGAAGGATAAACGGCATGTGGCCAGCTCCATGGGACAGATTGGGCCCATGAACCTACTCCCTCCTGCCCCCACCCCTGTACACTGGATCCAGTTCAGGCAGCACTTTCTCTAGCCAGTACAGGACACACATTACACCCACTCCAGCTTGGCAATGACCCATGCTACACATGGCACCCACCCTGGAGCCAGGGACACGCAGCACCAGAGGCCAGATGATAGGACTCCACAGGCCAGATCTGGCCTATAGGCCATGTCTCTGACACTTGTGGTCTACGCTGAGATGACTACAGTGTACTATACTCATAATTGAACTAGCTTTAATATAGCTGGCTTGAGAACTGGTAACACTCTAACCAATGCAACATGGAACTCACTGGGCATGCCTACTCATGCCATTAATGTGCAGCAATAAACTCTGGAGAATTGCTGCTGGGAAGCTCCCAGGCATACTATTTACATGTGACCCTGGACCACAACACACTGAGATGGGCTGGAGCAACCCTAGCTGGCAGGGGGCTGAGGAGGGTCAGCCTGCCTGCGTGGGGCTACTCCAACCAGGCTCAATGTGATGTGGAGGGGCTGGCTAGAGCATGAGTGCTGAGCTAGCTAGCAAGTAGCCCCCACATTGAAGCCATCTGGGTCAGTGTCTACATGTGTGCTGCTGTGCATGAGAAAACTCTGCAGCAGGATAGTACTTGTATTTACAGGGTAGTATTTACAAGTACTACCCTGCTGTGGAGTTTATTGGTTTCCTGTGTCCCAATAAGGGTGCACGTGTAGACAGCGAGACATTTACTGCAGAGCTAATTAGTCAGCTCTGCAGGAAACTTCTTGTGCAGATGCATTGACTGAAGCCAATGCTTTTTTGCTTGTTGTGACTGTTGTGTAGATATGCCCTGTGTCATTATCAGTTTACTGACTGTTCTAGCTAAAAACTTTTGGCTAAAAAGCTATCCAGGTGAATTAAAAGATAGATGTTTCTCTGTTATTTGACATTTGTGCTGCTATTGTTAGCTAACACATACAACTTCCAGTGGGCTAGTTAAGCTCCTGGCTCGATTTTTGCCTTTTGCCCCTTATTCCCCCCCAAAATCTGATATGTGTTTGCAGAGCAGTCTTGCAATTGGAAAAAAAAATCAAGCATTAAACAATGTATTTATTATCAAAATCCTATCTGAAAAAACACTGTAGCATGATGAATCTGGCAATTGCATAAGATCAAAAATCTTTTAGGGGAAGAGATTTCTCTCAGAATTAGGGGCCTTCACTATGATTTGCAAACCTGTCATGGTTTCCCACTTCCCAGCTCAGAATTGCTCTCTGTAACCAATCTCCCTGTCTCAGGGAAAGTCTCTTTTTTGTATCCAACAGAAAGACAAAGGCATATCCTCTTATTACTGCAAGTTATTTCTATAACTGTAAAAATCATCTCTCATTCTCTTACAGTATGTCTGTCAAAAGAGGCATGGCTGCACGTACCTTATAATGTGATTCTGTCTCCTCTTCCTGAGTAGAACTGGAGGGAGAAGGTGTAGCAGATTTACTTCCTGGGGGTGATGGGGAACCATGGGTAACACCGCTCCGCATACCCATCTGAGAAATCAGCTGTGACTGGCTGAGGGCAGTCATGGGACCGGCTAACATCCCTGGTCGATTGATCAGGGGAACTTGACGGTTGGAATCATAGGAAGTGGCATCCGAATGGACCATCTCCTGGATCTGAGTTAGGAGAATATTACTTTTTAATTAAAATGTATTTATATAGTATAAATTTATTATAAAATTACTTTCTGTTGAATTTGATTGTTTGCTTTAGAAATTCTATGTAGAACTGGTTAAGAAAAATCTTTCCTGCCCTTTTCCAAAACAAGAGAAGAAAGCAAATCGCCCAATGTTTACTCAGTGTTTCTACTTCCTGGAATTATCTTTTCTGCTGTGAAGAAGTCTAAGGGTAAAAATAGACACCATATTTCTTCCAGGACAAAGCCTTTTATTACACAATTCTATAGCTATACAAGCTCATTGTCTCATTTAAGTACCTGTGAAATATATCTGAGATAACAGTTTTTCCCTGCACAGTTGAAGCTAATTTGAGGGGGGGGTATTTTTATTTTTCCTTAGTACCCAAGATCCACAAAACTGGCAACTCAGGATGCCCCATTATCTCTGACACCATCATTGAGGGAGTTTCTGGCTATCCTATTCCTGACTCTGCCCTATTTTTATACACTACTTGGGGCAAGAGCTATTTGAAAGACACCCCGTATTTCCTAAAGAAACTGGGCTCTATTGACAAGTTTCCAGCAAACACTATATTATCTGCTATGGATACCATGTCTCTGTTTACCACCATCCCCCACGAGGATGGACTAAACGCCATAAAGAACACGATCCATAATGAGGACACTGCTTTTGTTTCCATTATACTCTCCTGATTTGTCCTCACACACAACTATTTCAGGCTGGGGACTCCCTATACCTATAAATAAAAGGCATTGCCTTAGGCATGCCTATGCCCCACAGTATGCCAATATATTTATGGCAGACCTTAAAGTCTGTTTCCTCCATGGCAGCCCACTCAACCCTCTCGTATACATTAGGTACATCAATGGCTTCTTAATAATATGGACACATCAGAAGGAATCTCTAGAGCAATTTCACTAGGACTTTAACATCTTCCACCCCTCCATCAAACTACTTCTGGAATACTTCACAAAGCAGATTCATTTCCTAGACAGTACAGTGAAAGTCTGAAGTGCTTACATCATCACCACATTGTATAGGAAACCAACCAGCTGCCACAGCTACCTTCATGCCACCAGCTTTCACCATAAGCACACCACTAGATCCATTATCTACAGCCAAGTTCTTTGTTACAGCTGTATCTGCTCTGATCCCACCAACTGGGATGCACACTTTAATGCTCTGGAGCGGGGATTCCTACAATTACAATAAAATCCCAAATTTATGGCCACTCAAATCAACAAAGCCAGAGCCAGACCTCATTCTGACCTGCTACAATACTAACCGTAGGACAAGGACAACATAATCCCTCTGGCTGTCATTTGTAGCCCCCAGTTTGAACACTTCAGACACAAAGCGTGCTTGCAGATGTAAAAAAAAACAAATAAAAAATAGTGCTTTACTTTAAACTTGACACCTTCCTGTGCTGAGCCCTGCTCATGCCTCAAAATGGTAGTGCGTTACTTCAACCCAGCTCACTGGATTTCAGCAAAGGTCCAGTGCGTTAGGGGAGATTTTTGGTGCTTTTATCTAATAGCTCATTGAATCAGCTTTAGTTAAAAGCTCCAAAAAGCCCCACTGAAGCACACGATCTTTATAGACATTGCAGAGCCAGGCTGAAGTAACACCCTGCTTCTTTTGGTAAAGCACGTTTGTTTTTTAACTTCTGCAAGCAGCCATAATTAATGACCTCCAACCCCTCCTGGAAAGGGATGACTGTCTCAAGGTAGTCATGGGGGACAAACCTATCTTGGCTTACAGACAGCCCTCCCACAACCTCAAACTGCATCTCTCAAGCAGCAGATTAATTAACTCCCATCCTCACTGAGTCAGGCTTTGCAATAGACCCAAATGACTTCTATGCCCCACATCAGTAGAGATCACATCATCACTGCACCAAATAACAAGGAGTAAACATCTAAGGTTCATTCACCTGCAGCTGTATATATAATATATCCCACCACCTTCTTATAATGCCCGCTTGCTGTTTATATTGGACAAACAGTGTGATCTCTATGTGTAAGAATGAATGAACACTAATCTGACATCAAGTGCAGAAAGACACAAAGGCTCCCTATACATGTGCTTGGGGGTGGGTAGGCAGGGTACTAAAACAGTACCCAGAGGGTGGGTAGGTGGGGTGGTAGAACAGTTCCTGGACAGGCACTCTAATTAAAATGGCTCACTGTCACATGTATTAAGGCCCCGCACATTTTAAAATGGTTGCAGGACACTTTATCTCAACTTCATTCAATGAGGTTTACATAAAGCACCCCCACAGTTTAAAGTGCACGGGGGCTTAATACACGTGACTGTGAGGTGACACTAGAGCATTCTAATTAGAATGTGAACAAGCACAAGTATAGGCAGCTGAAGGTCTGTGCCAGAACACTTTAACCTCCCTGGTCATTCCTTCACTGACCTCAGTATTGTTGTTCTTAGGCAGCAAAATTTTGAAAAATAGTTTGAATGGCAAACAGTGGAACAAGAAATCATCCACAAACCAGGTTGTGTTAAGCAGGGTTTAAACAGGGACTATGGATTCTTATGCCATTACCTGAATTTGCTTTTGTGACCCCTTTGTTCCTATATGTTCTTTATCTGTATGCCTCTCCCAGCACTGCCTCCCTTCCTTTCCCACTCCCTCCTTCCTTCCTACCTTTTCTATTCAAATCACTTCACTTTATACACTGCTCTATGCTGCCCTTTCATAGCATCTGATAAACTGAGCTTGAGTTTGTGACAACTTATGCTCTTTATATCTTTTTTAGTTGATCTATAATGACCCAACACCTCCCTACCTGCACTGCTACCTTATATTGTGGAGAACAGCTGAATGTGTGTTATATGGCACTGCAGATGTGTCTGTGCTGCCACATACTGCACAGCCACGCTTGTCTGGATGTGGCCCAGGTGTCAGGACAAAACTGTTATGTGGGCTTTCCACCCTCAGCCGAAGCATCTGATTCTGGTCCTTGGATGCCAAATCAACTGAGCCAATGGTGTGAGTAAATTCATATGATATGCAGGCTTGTTTCAGGCCTGCATGCTTGAAAGCTCAGCCCTGGTGTACTCGGTAACATAGCTTTATTAAGTTCTGATTACATATGCACTACATATGAACAAATACAATTGACACTCTAAAAAAGAGCTTCCAGTTTTAAAAGTTGCCAAAACTTCTTATTATGTATTGTTATTTATCTGGATCCTTAGTTTTCTCTTGGGCTTAAACTGAGATTTAAAAGTATAAGTAAACATAACATGATGGAGCAGAGCAAGTGGAAGCCCTCCCTTTCATCTCCTCGACCAGACATGCCTGGGTTTGGCTTTGGGACACGAGACAATGTATAAATAAGTTTTGTTGTAAAATGTGTTCTTTGGTCTGAATACAAAACTAAAGGAAAAAAAAAGGAATTAAAAAAAGAATGATCATTTAGCTCAAAATACCATGGGCCAGATCCTCAAAAGTGCCAGCCACTGCAGTTCCAGTGAAGTTTATGGAGGCACTATAGCAATTTACAGTTAACATATTGTGGGCTTTCAGGGAGAGTGTGCTCCCAGGGGCTACACTGGCTGACAGGTGCACACAAAAGAGGGCTTTAAGTATGATGCAAGAGACTGAGCTCCAAACCTCTTTACCTGCCACTGCCCTGAGTGTAGTATGAATTTCACAGAGGGTTTCTGGAATATATTTTTATTTTTTAAATAACAGATACAACTGATTAACTCATTCACTAACATCAGGCCTCTGTACTTAAAACAAGGGGCTCCATTCAGGTAGGTCTGAGCCCGCCAAACCGCCAGAGAAGACAAAAGTTTCTAACTGTAATCATAAGTTTAAAACCTTCCACCCAATGCCCTGGAACACAGAACTAATGGCAACCTTTGCCTTAAAACATGGGGAAAAATGTGAAGTTAGAGTCTCTGAAAGGGCTGGAAACCATTAAAAATCAAACTGTGCAAGAAGGACTAAAAAAAAAGAAAAGGAAGAATTCCATTTTTTTCTGGGTAGAAAATCTGTACATCCAGTTTGTATGGAAGATAGAACAGACCCTTATCATCAGTTTAACTGCAAATCCTATCTGTAGAAGGTGCTACGTAAACCATCAAATAATACAGCACTAGTAAAATACCAAATGATCCTTAAGGTGTGCTATGGAGTGTGGCTATATGGAGAAACATTATTGTAGAGAAGCTGAAATTCATGATTTATACCACTAAAAAATATTTCTTGTCCTGCTGTTTCCAGTCTTATCATGCTGCCATTCATTTCTCAAAAATTCTTGATAGATTCTATCTATCTATCTATCTATCTATCTATCTATCTATCTATCTATCTATCTATCTATCTATCTATCTATCTAACCAGCCTCCATTTAGATGTCTGTCCTTTGAATATGATCTTCTCTGGCTGCAAGTTTTCTACTGAGGTATCACAGATATCCCAGCACCATGGTGATAGGCAGAGTATGGGAACCCACTTGCTGCACACAGAGTGAATAGATAAAATACATAGATAAAGGGCAGATGTTCATGTGGTGTAAATCAGGGTAACTTAGCCAAAATCAATAGATCTATGCTGATTTACAGCTGGTGAACCTGGCCAATAATCTATCTATTAAAGATGTTACTAAATCAGCCTGTCACAACAGTATCTGAGTACCAAGTGACTTTAACTCAGGTTTAGGAACATGATTTTTTTTCATGAAGGAGAAATCTGGAGCAGATTAAGCCACATGATAAGAAGACAGTTTTCACTGAGAGGAGAAACACTATTAGACACTTCAGGCTTAAGAAACTGTGCTATTTGTATCCAAAGAGAACCCAAGGTAAGGGCCATTAACCCCATAGCAGTGCCTATTTTATTCAAAGTCTATTTTCAGGTTTTATTGTTTGATGTTTCAGAACAATGTCTACAAGGTACAGAATCATGTACAAAAGCTAAACATTCAAACTCCATTCCATGTACACAAATATTACGCTTGTATTATATCTTGAGGTTCTTTGTACTAATTTCCATTGGTAATGTCACCAAAGGAAGCACACACAGTTGCTACTGTATATTTGCATGGAGAATCTTCCTCTGCTATTGAAAACTTTGCCCTGTAATAAATGCAGAATTGTCAGATAGAGAAACTCAGGAGGACAAATCTGAATCCTTATCCTGCCCTGCTGCATGCCCTTGTACTTTTCAAGGATGACTTTTCTGGAATCTGCTTATCTGGCATAAATACTCTAGCAGAAGTACTACATAATGGTCCTTGTTTGGATCTAAGGTTGTAGAGAAATACTGAAAATTATGTTGCAATACTTGAGAATGTTGCACACATATAATTAAATACCATACTATAATGAACAGGCACAAGGAGGTAGTTAAGATTGAAGGTCCAATCATAGCCTTGAAATTTACTGACATTTGAAACTTTAATGATTTAATAGAATTTAATATCAAATACTGAAATAATTTCTTTTTTTTTTTCACCCTAGGGATTGGAAAAATAAGAAGCCTTTTACACAAGGGCTCCAAACCAGCCAAAGATGTGACATTACTCTGAAGCAAGATGGCTTCACAGCTAGCAAGTTCAGAAACAAATCTAAATTCATTTTAAGATGTAACTCAGATAACTCAAGGTGAAAGGTGCTTTTCTCACACATGATGGTTGCACCGCTGGCCAATATGGATACAATTTTCTTTTGAGACAGCTCTTCAAAATTTCAAAATTGCAGTCAGTTCTGATCACATTTAGGGAAGATTTAGGAGAAATAAAAGGTGTCCAGACAAAGATAACAAAACATATCAGAGGCCTGGAAAGAGTTCCATGTGAAAAAGAACAGGAAAGATGAATACATAGTTTTCAAATGAGATTTAGGTGAGGTGAAATGCCAGAGCTGAACATAAAAATAAACCGCCTACTTTAAAATTAAATTTACATTTGTTGTTTCTCACAATTCAAGAATGAGGTGACAGGTGATAAAACTGAAAGGCAATTAACCGCAAACAGAAAAAAGGATGCATGAACACTGCATAACTAATTTGCAGATGTACCACTGCCTCCAGATATTATTGGGCATGTGTAGACGAATTGAGGGGCATGTGTGAACCACGCTGTAAGGCTGGTTAAATGCTTTTGCACTGCTTGAATGGTGCTAGTGTTTGCACATGTTGGCGGCGTATTGCACATTAGTTCTAGCCGCTTTAGCACATTCGGTGGCATAATGTGCCTTAAATGACTTGGGGTGCAGCAAACTAAAACACCTCCAGGGCAGTTTTAGTTTGCTGCCCTACAGCCATGGAGTGAAGCACTGGGCTTCGTGCAGGCAGCCTGGCAGCAGCCGGGGAAGGCAGGCTGCACTGAACTAAAAAAGAAAAGTGGCAAGCCTGCCTGCCTGCATGAGCTGTGTGGGGATCCGGTCCTCTCCTCCGTGGCTGCAGTGTTCTCTGGGACTGCCTGAGCTGGGTGCCTGTGGGTGGGTGCTGCCTGGGGGCGGGGGCTGCCGCTGCCGCAGGGGGAAGCACCAGTCCCTCCTCTGCCCCTCCCCACTGCAGCCCAGGGACTGCTCTGCCCACCAGCAGCTCACCCTCCCCACCCTGCTGCTGGAGACACAGGTAAGAGATGGGTGTACATGACACAGGGGTTTACTTCGCCTTAAACTGTAGTGGTATTTTAAAAAACTCACTGCTCCAATTTAGGGCTCCCATTTCTTCTACACACCCACATTGACTCCAGCAATCTTGGATGATTAAAAAAAGAATGAGATGTACATGGGTAATGAGAACCTCTACTGATACTTTAGAATAAAATATTTTAAGGGACATAAAGCATCAAGGTCCATGGTGTAAATCAATCTTAAATTGGCTAGGGCTAGAAAGGAGTATCTTGCATTGTGCAAAGACAGCTTGAACCAGATAGGTACAGAAGTCCTCACTGTAGTACCAGCTACTAAACAATGTTGGTATTTCTGGAAAAAGAATACCAGTTTGTATAATTCTTCTTCAATAAACCCAGTATCACTTCACTGGGGTATTCTTAAGCCCTGATTCTGAAAAGATATTGGAATGCATTCAGCTCTCCAAATATGAGAGATAGGAGACCCAGGTGTTCAACATCACTATAGCCCTGATTCTACAAACACATCAGGGATCTGTGCACATACAAGCAGTCATATTTCATTCAGCTGAGCTACCCATATGAATGAGAACTACTTAGGTGAATGAGGCTGGCAAGTCAAAATTCACTGTTACCCAAATAACAGTGGCTTCAGATGTGCCAAGAAAAGACTAATCAACTTAAATCTGTGCTGCCTTCACCAGAGAAAATCCAGCCAAGGTTCATAGGGAAGTTCTTTGTTCCTTTCCCCTTCTTGCACACAGATCAAAAAAGTACACTTTTGCCCTACAAATGAGGCCTATCCACATGTCATTGTTGGTATCAGTGTATCAGAGTTCCCTGACTAACTTCAGAGGCAGAGTTAAGCCAACTACTTCTGGATGATCTGATTCTGCCATAGAAGAAGCCAGCAGGAGGGAAATCAAACACTGTCCTAAACATTTTCCACACTTTTTATTTTTATATTAATCTGATTAATGTTAATTTGAGTTTAAAGACCCAGGGCTTTATTTATTAACAATCTTCATTTCCAATAAGCCCATGGAGGTGCAATCTCCCATTAACAGGGGAGGCCTGCCAACTCCATTAATAGCAAATAAAGTTAGAAATAGAGGGAAGATCTGTAAAGGCTCAGTAGCCTTCAGTAAAAATAAATCCCAATGTAGAAGCAGATTTACTGCCATGGGCCAGGAATTGGGAGCTTTACCACAATGCTAGACAGCACACTGTGCTCTTACATTCAGATTCCTACGTGTGTAGGAGACCAGAGGGTGGGGAATAGATTTTACCAGAGCAACCTGTTTCCGTGCTAATTACTAAATGCTGGGTTTTAACCTGAATGCGGGAAATATGTCCTGCATTGAAATAACAAGAGTTTGATTTAGGATGACTGTGATTCATATCCTTCAAGGTCAAGCTGAATCAGTGTATTTGGCTCACATAGCTATGAAAAATTCAAATATATAAAAGGAGAAACACTGATGAAACCGGCCTTTGCTATCAACCTGTAAGGAGCTATCTGAATCTGGGTCATTTTAGATGTCCTTAACTCTGACCAGGGCTTCTTGGAAGTTGACTGGTCACAGAGATTGAGCCCATCCTTGTTTCCAAAGGCTAAAATGGCATAAAGAGACACTTACAAATACACCAAATACTTGTCTGTTAGAGTGAACTGCTGCAGTTCACCACAGGAATGGTGAACAATCATAAATGGGAGGGGAGGTATAACTGAGAAACCTTGTGCATGGAAATGTGGTCAACGTTATGAAAGAGTTTGTGAACAGCAGGTTCCTTTGGCGAACTAATCTCAAAGGCTATCTCTGGCCACAAATACAAAAGAGATGATTGGGAATGACGTAGGTTCCTGTGGGTGTGTCCACACGAGATGCTACTGCACAGTTGTTACTGTGAATTAATTCAGCACTTGTATCAACAAGTACTAAATAAATGCTCAGTAACCAGAGTTTCTGCACAGTAGTGCCAGTGAATGTCTTTTAGGTGATGCTACTTGCACAGTAGCCTAATAATACTGTGCAAAAGTGTATTAGCACTGTCTGTGCTGTGACGCATTACTGCACAGTAGTTTTTGGCTACTGCACAGTCAGCATCTCATACAGACGCGCCCTGTGTGTATCAAACAAAATACCTTATGGCAGGCAGTATCTGTTTAAAAAGGTTCAGAAGTAGGGCCCAGTTCAGCAAGTTATTTAAATATGTGCCTCACTGTAAGCATATGAATGGTTCTATTGACTCTAAAATTAGGCATGTCCTTAAGTATCTGATGAATTGGGGCCCTAGCCTTGGACCACCTGAATAGAGATTGTCTTTCATATGGTCTTTTGTTTTACCGTTCTGACAGTTGGAGGATTAGAATACTGGACAGACTACTCAGGGAAGTGGTGGATTCTTCAAACTATACCTGACTGCCTTTTTACAAAGAAGGCTTTAGCAAAATACAAGTTACTGATCTCAATAGAGAGGTAACAGGGAGAAGTTCTCTCACCAGTGTTGCACAGAAAATCAGGATGGTTCATTCTGGATGGAAAACATACAAAAATCTAACTCTAAATCAGGATTGTGTTGCAAACACACTGACAGAAAGGGGTAGCAATCCTAGAAAAGAGTAGCAGAGATTACTGCAGATATCAACATGGGGTGTATTGGCAGTAGACGGAATTTCCCCTACAGAGGGGTAGGACAGGCTGGGAATAATAACTGAATGACACAGGAAAGAGAGAGGTGAGTGGAGAAGCTAGATGGGGAACTTGTATGGACCCTGTCTGGCTCACGAGCAGTGAGTTCACTTGCAAACCGTGAAGGAGAAAATGGTAAATATGTCTTGATTTTTGTTAGTTTAATCCAGACCTTTCATGTTTAAGATGATCTGCTAGCCACTAAGGAAAAGAATAATTCATTGTCCTCATTTTAAATTTAAATGAAGAAAGGTTTACAAGATGGGAGTTTTTATAAATGGGAAGGCTATGAAATGAGGTTTAAAAAATCCTAAAATTTAAAACAGCTCATTCTCATTTACAGTCTTGTCAGTCTCCTGGGTAAATGCTGTATTAAGACATTTTTTTAAAACTCTTATTATATGGTCAATAGACCACAATGGCTCCATTTATCCATTAACTATGTAATCATACACTTTTTCTTTAAAGTGTATATTATTTATGCATCAGAGCAGAACAAGCCTTAGAGCGTAATCATGGATATGGGGCACATGCTGCACATTCTTATGAAAATTTGTAGGAATAAGTTAAGGCCTGAGCCCATGCCCACTGAAGTCAATGGAAAGAGTCCAATTGACTGCAATGGACTTTGGATCAGGTGCTCACAGAGCCTATTCAGCAGTCAGAATGGAAATGGCAACAGCTCCACCTTCTCATTGTCTTTCAAACACTTGAGCATGAATTTTATCACCAAATGCCATTGAATTCTAGGAGCAACTGGGATTCCAGGAGTACACCAAGAACTGTGAGCCTCCATAACAAGTGCTGAGTGAGCTTCTACTTAAAGGGAATAGGTATGTTCCCTGACTTAGCCTCCAGACTTCTCCTTAACCCGCTTTGCTCCAATTAGACTTCAGTCAACCTCCCACCTAATTCCTAACAACAGGTAGGTGTTTGGAAAACTGATAAACTGAACCAGCTGCACCCACAGATGGAGGGAGAAAATATTATTTGGGGAGGTTGAGAGCATGCATCAGCATAACTACAACTTCCATTGTGCTCTGCATGGTTAGCCTATTCTTCCTCAGCTGTGTGGAGCTAAGCACGCATGGGGTTCTGGCCTGGCAATATGCTGAGTGGTGCTATGGTGCTGCTGGTGTCACTGACCACTGCAAAATTAGTTTCGGAGGGGGGGGGGGGGGGCTATGCCCCCCAAGCCCCAGTCTTCCACTGCCTACGGCTGCACCCCTTGAAAAGGAGAGAGCACTGCATATCATGTTGGTAGCACTACACCCATGCCACATAACATTCTTCTTGAGCAGTCCATATATACAATGAACAGAGGATCGGAAGTCCTGGGTGTCTTGCAGGACTAATTAACCCTCCTAACTCCCAGAAGAAAGCATCATTATTACCCATTTTACACAAGTGAAAATTGAAACACACAGATGGGAAGAAATTAAATGAAGTTTAAAAACAATAAAATTTAAAACAGCTCACTCTCATTTGCAGTCTTGCCAAGTAGCAACCATTTGTTCCAAACCATGTATGTATCCCCTTCGAAGAAGAAAGGACTCCAGTTTCATAGTTTGAAAACAAGCAAACATGTATTTTGAAATAATCCTAGAGCACAGAAAAGAAGGAACAGAACCTGAAAATGGGAAAAGGACGGACAGACAGGTGGGTTATCAACAGAACATGTCCTGCCACTCAGCTCAGAAATCCCAGATGCAGATGGTAACATCAATGACTGCAGTAAACAGCAGGAGGCAGCTTCTTATTTCAATATCTCCCAACATCTGCAGAATTAAAACATTTTAACTAGCACCTAGTCAAAGATGAGCAATGGAGGCCAAGGGCCAAATACTTCTAATACCTCTGAGGCTGGGGACACTACCTGGAGCTGCTCAAGTAGAAAGTGTTTCAGTAATGGGAGGTAAAAGTCAAAGAATCATGGAAAAGCAGGGAAGGTCTCCTTAGCCCTCATCAAAGACAGGAAGACCCTTCTGGGTAATCAGCATTTAAAGGCTTTCTTTTGTTTCCAGGAGCTTCCACTATTCAGCACAGGAGGAGTATTTGCATTCTTTCTTTCTCAAGACATTCCTTTTCCCACTTACCTTCTTTTCTCTTTCCTTTCCTTTCCTCACTACTTCACTCCTTCCTTCTTTCTCTCTCAGTCTTCAACAACTCACTAAAGTAATTATCTGAATAACAATAATGAACACAGAAGGCAACAGTCTGGTCCCTAATCTCCTTGTTGACTACATTAATAACAGAGAGTTCCCACTTATGACTAGGCCCTGAATCACATGGGTATGCAGTGTCAGCACTCTGTACCCAATGATCAGTTGTACTAAATGCCATGGGCTATTCAAGCCTGCAGGATCTGATCTGCTATCCGTCATTCACATTCATTTCCTTCTTATAAAAATAGTTCTTTAAAATGAGTCCTGAAACTGCCCCTGCATACCTGTTTCCCTTCATTTTCCTTGACTTACTTTTATTTCTGTTTATCACAATTGCTGATATTTTTATTAGAGGACAGGAATGATTTTGATGGTCTCCAGGCACTTTCTAACAGCAGGTGTTTATCAATAATATTCACTGGCCACATTCGGCAAGGAAAGAAGTCTTTCAGGCTCCAACCTTTCTGATCTCTTCAAAAAATGGTCCACCTGCCTAAAATAGCCTAACTTGTTTCTAGCCTAAATAAATGACAAATACAGATACAAACCAAAACTAAAAAAAGATGACAAAGACAATGGCTGTCTTGTAACAGGAAGTGTCTCTTCACCTTCTCTTGAGTAAACCTCTCTCACTTGCCTGATGTAATCTCCTCCATGCTTCCTGTCATGTTGAATGCAATCTACATCATAGGCTCAGTGGGGCAGGGTCTATGCAGGTATGCACTGTGAGGCACAGACTGTCCCTACAGAGCCATCTGCAAATACATTCATAATTAAATAATCATCACTAAGACATTAAAAATGGAAAGGTGAGAAGACAGTGTAGTAGTGAGTAAAACAAAGCACAGATCTGGGTCATAAGGTAGTTAGGTACTAATCCTAGCTCTGTCCTAAATTTCCTATGTGATTTTGGGCAAGCGACTTCCCATGTCCATGCCTCACTTTCCCCAGCTGCAAAATTAAGGGAATACTTTAAATTCTGCCTCCAATGTGTGTACGTAGTTTGCAATGATTTACATGGAAACTCTGTGTGAGTATCTGAGGGGAGAAATTGGCCCTTTATATTTACTAGGGGCATTGGCATCCTTATAGCAAAGCACAATGGAAATACAAAATTTTAGTCTCCAAAGGACACATTTGCTGCCTCTGCTTATAAGATGTTATGCATCTCAGAGGAAATATGAGATGAAATGTGATGTAGTAGTTGCTAAAGTAATTAAGTGCATCTTACTTAACAGAGTCCCAAAGGCTGTGCTAACTCAAAGAGAGCCTCCTTTTTCACAGTAGTTCAGGTTTTTTTAAATGAATATGCATATCAGGCATATAAATGTTCCGCTAATCCTCTAAAAGGAAAGAAAAATACGTTGATAAGCCACACATGCGTTAAACTCTTTATTTACAAGAAAAACAGTAATCTATGTTTCTGCAGCATGAGTGGCAAAACACCATTAGAAGCAGTAAAGATTCTGATTTGGGAATTGGAAACTGGCAGCAAAGATAATGTTTTTAAATCTATCAAATGTAGTTTTATGTTAACTCCCAGTAAATTCACGGGTAAAAGGCACCTCTTTCCTGCAGTAATGCAGTTCAGCACTACCCAATCTGTCCAAATAGACAGTATTTTCTTATTCTAAGCAGCCTCACACTACAGAGAGTGGGATCAAGAATTATTTCAGAGTGAGCAGCAAAACTCAGTTGTTTTACCACTTCTGGCCTTGTTTTGCAAGACTCAGGGTGATAGCCCAAGCACTGGCTGAATTCTCCCTTGGTAATTTCGTTCTAAAAGTCCTGTGGCAGGGCCCTGTTGGGCACCTGCTTGTAGCAGGCCCTGTGGTGCCTGCCATTCAAAGGGCCTGAGCAGGCAGCAGAGGCAGCCTGCAAGTCACTGCATTCCACAGTCAGGAGTCACATGGCCAGCAGGAGACTACCTGACTGGGGAAGAGGGCTCAGCTGCTAGCCATAAGAGCAGCCTTGAGCAGGAAAGCCAGCAGTAGTTACTGCAAGCAGCCAGAGGCAGAACTTTGCCCAGTTGGAGCTGCTGCTCAGGGACATCCAGAGGACAGGGTAGGAACTATGGGAATAGCAGGTGGTTCCTGGTCCTGGGCATGACCTAAAACTACACCCTGCTGGGGCTGGATGGTGTGATGGGGATGATTTTGGCAGAGCAGCTTCCAGGAAATGCCACATCTGTGCCTCCCCAGTGAAGGGCGAATATGGGATGCCAGAAAGCTTCAGCCCCCACTGCCTTATGGGTTACCCCGTGGAGAGGAAAGGCTAGGGGAGTATACCCCAACAGAAAAGCACAGGGTCCGAGGCCCACTGCATGGGGCCTGAGGTAGGGTCCAGGTAAGTCAACAGATGCCTGAACAGCCACAGGCTGAGTTAGTGGTTTAAACCTGTAAGTCATCAGATGCCTGAGGAGAGGCCCCAGTGAAAGGGCAGAGTTGTAGGGACCTGGCAGCCATGTAGCATAGGGCCTAAGATGGTCTGAAGGGCTGCATAAGTCCTGAGTAGACTAGCTGCACCTGGCAGCAGTGTAGAGTAGGTCCTGAAGATGGACTGCACAGAAGCTGACCAGGATAGTTGGAGGAGAGGCCCCAGTGAGGGGCATGAGTTAAAGGCCCAGGCACATCTCTGGATACCTGAGGCCTATTTTAAGCCAGAGGCCAGAGCGGCCCAGAAAGGAGCCAGGGGAGTAGTGGAACATTTGGGTGCCATCTGCGAGGCTTGGGACACAGTATAAGAGCAAGTTTGGAGCTGTGTAATACACCTTTGGCATCAGGCTTTAAAATGGGCAGCCTCTTGTTTTAAAAATAAGCAACTTATTGTTTACATCAAGGTGTGGCAGACGAGTGTAGGCAGGCAGGTTGCCCAGACAGGGAGGTGGGCCAGCCTGGTGCCCGGCCCTGATAGTTCCCCCATTATAGTCCGTGTTTCTTTCTTTATGGCATTTTCTTTCTGCCCCTAAACTGATATGTATGTGACTTGTGCTGTTATAACTGCTGTTATTTTGTACCTCAGATTCAATCATGCTTTGGTGGTTGGAGGTCAGATCCCTTTATATACCATAAAGAAGGTAAAATCGTCCTCTCAAACCACTTTTCCTCCAAATATATCTATAATATATTTTACCTCTTCTTCTTCATGTAGAGCCAATAGTTTCATATCAATGAAGGTTCCCCACACAGAACGCTGGAGAGAAGTTTGCCCTCCAACAGATTCTAATTTTGCTAAGCAAAAAGAGGCAAAACTACAGTTTGCAAAAAGGTGTTAGCTAACTCTGACTTCACACAGATGATTTTACCTAGCTTTAACAAGCCCTGTGTACCTGATAAAAAGTTGCTATGTAAAAACTTAAAGGTGATGGAAGATGAGATGAGCCACAGATATCAAAGCAGACAAGTTGTCTATCCTTAACCAACCTCCACAAAAAACACCCTACATACTAGTAGGTGAGGAGAAAACTCCAACTTGGCAGGTCTTCTATGAGGAATTCCTGCAGCCTGTCTCAAAAGGCAAATTCTTATATTTTCAAATATTCTCCACAAAGTTATACATTTCTATGTCTGTGGCTAACCAAAAACTATATCACCCTGAGGGAAGAGTGACTATTTCAACAGCAGATTATTCAAGGGTTCCTCTGACAATCCCCATCTCTGTAGATTACGTCTTTTTAGGCTTATTTCTGGGAACAAGAAATTGCAATCACAATTAACCAGGGAGAGAAATTCACTGAACAGCTCTGAAGCTTTGTTTTTCCAGCAGGCTTTTTCTGTACTGAAGTTTAAATGTAAACACCTCACCATAGCTGAAATATTTCAAGATGATTTACTTTAGAGAGAAATTGATAATATATATATATATATATATATATATATATATATATATATATATATATGTTTTTCCCCAATTGCCACCACTCCTGTTCCTGATGTGCAACTGCTTCTAATAAACTTTCATGGTATATGTAAAATGCTCTAGTGCAGTGACAAATTTCTGCTGGAATTTGAGATAGCTATTACTCTGAACAAGACATCTCACACAGGTGCCCAGCTGCTATTGTAAAATCAGCAAGCAGTTAATTGAAACAAATGACTATAATAATAGTACATTATCCCTGCAGGTTTATAGCTATAACAGTTTTAATTATTGAGTTAAGAGTCAAACTAATTTATCCCTTAAAGTAACAGCCACATCTTTGGTTCCACTGATCATCCTATTATGAGGGGAGCAGTAGGGAAGGACTTAAAAAGGAAGCAACTTATTTTTGTAGGGGCTGCATCTATAATTTGCTACAATCTTCCTAGTGGAGAGGTCCCCAGACATTCGTTTGTAAACTACTGTTGCTACTTCATAGTAATGGCCTCTCCTCCCAGCTGTAGGGGCCAATCATGCAAGCTAAAAGACATTCAGTGCACATAAACCAGTTTGAAAATGGCTAAAACTGGTTTGAAATAAACCTGGTTGAATATAGTATTAGACTTAACTGATTTGGGTCAAATCAATTTATGCATTGTCTGTCCCAGACCCCTTCCTGGTTTAAGTTAAACTAGACTCCCTCAGCATCCTGGCATGCTCTCTGGGCTGGGTGGGGCTCTCTGCTCCACAGCAGAGCTGATCCCTCCCCTCTGCTCCCTGGCTGGAGCTTCAGCAGACACTGCAGGCTACTTCCTTCCTGCCTCCTCATCACCCCTGATAAGCAGGAATTCTCCCCTCCCCTCTGCTTTGCTGAGAGATGTCTGTGTATTAGCTAGCAGACCACATGCTGGCTATGATCCCTGCTGTAGCAGATGGGACAAAGGCAGAATCAACAGGTAGCTGGTCATGTCCCTGTGTTGTTTTCTTAAAGGGGTGATAAACACTGAGTTAGGTGTGATAAACACTGTGTCATCAATTCCCTGCTAGGCTGGTCGGGGTAGGGGGGAACCCCTCCCTAATAAGAGCATCCTGCCAGGGCCTGGTCATGCCCCCTTCAGTTCACCACTGTGGAAGGGAATGGAGGGTTGCTCTAGTGCCCCCCAGCTTCAGGCCTGAGCCACTGCAGGCATGTGCCTGCATATTTGGGATGTCTGTGATTTAGCCTAGCCAGGTCAGACTAACCTGAAACGATTGAATCATTTCAGTCTCTGCCTTTTTGAATGTCTGTTCCTAGCTCTGGAGTCTGTACTGTACCTCAGATTCTGAAGAATGGACCTTCCTTCTGAGCCCCTAGTACAGGAGTTGTCAACCAGGGATAAACATACCCCTAGGGGTACTTAGAAAGGTCATAGGGGGTATGCGTGGGTGGGCAGAGACAAAGCGCACCCTGGGGTGCAGCTTCTCCCCCACTGCATTTCCACTCTTTGCCTCTTACCCAAGGGAGGGGCACTGCAGCAGCAAGCTGCAGCAGCCTTGCAGGGCTCTCTTCCCTTTGGTAGAGGCTGGCAGGCATGCTCTAGCGCCCCCTGGCTTCTGGCTTGAGCCACTGCAGGCATGGGGCTGCATTTCCTGAATCAACTGTCTGTTCATTTCCTTGCCAGTTCAGTCTCTGTGGTTTAGACTAACCTGGGGAGAAGTGGCTGTAGGGGAAGGTGGTGGTGGCAGCAGCAGCAGCTGGGTTGGACCTGAGGAGGGTTGTTCAAGGCTGTGGCTTCAAAATGTTGCACACCACTGGTTTTGACCAAAGCTAAGGTAGATAGGAAGATAGATTGATTCACCACTCTTGATATATTTGGACTTCCTTTGACAAAACAAGAATGCCTCCTGTGTACCAAGCTGTATTAACTCTAACTTGAGCGACAGCATGGAATTAAGAAAACACATTCAATTTTGATTTTGAAGTTCTCAGTGATGAAGAATCAACCTTAGATTTTGGCAAACTGTTCCGGTAGTTAGTTGCCAGTAGGGGCAAAAATCTGCACCTTGTTTTTAGTCTGGATTAGCCTAGCTTCAATTTCTACCCATTAGTTATTACTGTTCCTTTATTTACTGATTGAAGAACCGTCTCAAAAACTTTCTGTTTTCCATGTATGCACTTATGAACTGTGATTAAATAGCCCTTCAATTGCCTCTTTGATAAATTCACCAGATTTAGCCCCTGAAGTTTTGCACTGGGCAGACTTCCCATTTTAAATCATTGTTCTGATCTTTCTCTGAACACTCTCCAATTTATCATTATCTTTCTTGAACTGTGGGTATTTGTCTTGGACATATTGGTCCAGAAACAGTTGCCTAAGAGCCTTATGCAGAGTTAATATAACCTCCCAACTCCTGCTTGATATTTCTTTATTCATACATTCAAGTATTTCATGTACCTTTTGGTCCAGAACATTGCACTGGGAGCTCACATTCACCTGGCTATCTACTAGGATCTCCAAACCATTTTTGGAGTCACCCCTTCCCAAGATAAATACTTCTTTTCTGTAAGTGTGGCCTATATTCTTTGTTTCTAGCGTGTGACTTAACATTATATGAATATAAACACTGAGGGCTAAATCCTATCGCATCCTGTGACAAAAATAGAATCACCCTGCAGGTGGAAGGCCAGAAATAAAGTGGAAGAGTAAGATGTAGTCTAATAGTCTAACTTAAGAGTCAAGAGTACTCACCTCACTCTGGGAGAAGGACCCCCCAGAACTCCTTCACCCAATATTTTCAGGGTGCTGTATCCATAAGACCATAAACTAGGAAATATCCAGGGGCCTTTCCAACCTTCCTCTTGAAGTTGGCATATTGCACCTTGCATTTGATACTCATTGGATAAAACTGATGTGCAGCACTGGCAATCTCTCTGCCCTAGGCTAGAATTCAAGGACCCCACCTATCCAGGGCCACATTTTTCTCACTGAATCACACACACTCTGGCTTCTCCTCTGCCTCCTAACCCCACTTATTTCCCTCTCTTGGTGGCCTACAGGCCACCTTCAAGAGAAGGGTTACAGAAGGATTCAGTGGTTAGAGCACTATGATGGGAAGCAGGAGATACAGATTCAAACACCCTGTGGGTGAGGTGGGCCTAAAACTTGGTTCTCTAGCTCCCTTAGCAGATGCCCTGAACACTGAGTGATATAAGGCTGCCTAAAGTGTTAGTTATGGATGTTGGCCAGCTACAAATTGGGACTTACCAGGCTTTATACATGTATCTAGGGGATCCTATTTTGCCACGCAGCTGTGCGCCACAGTTGAGTCCCACTGAGTATGCTCAGTGGGCCTGTGTGAACTTGTACAACCAGAGCTCAATCACAAACTCTGGATAAGTGCCCAAAACTACAGCTACACAGCTGTGTAGATGCCATTTAAGCCCATAAAGTGAAATAGGATTTAATCCTTAATGTTTGTTTGTGAGCAGTCTACCCAGTGATCCAGAACTCTTGTATCCAAGACTTTTCCTGTTTCTTACCCATCCTCCATTCCTTGCGTCATTGGTAAACTCTTATTGGTACTTATTTTATGCTCTCTTCCAGGTCACTATTAAAATATTAAATAGATTATGGCCAAGAATTGATACCTGAGGGACTCCCTAGAAACACAGGCAGTTACTGGTGATTCCTCATTTAATTTATTTTTTAATACACTTAACCTGCACCACATTGATTTGTATATTGTTTTAGTTCTCATTCAAAAAACTTTTTGGTACCATGTCATGCCTCATAGATGTCTAAATATATTATATTAACTCTCTGTTTTTTATCACTCAAACTTGTAATATTATCAAAAAATATATTAAGTTACTTGGGCAAGACATTTTTTCCCTAACTCCATGTTGACTGGCATTAATAATATTATCCTCCTTGAATTCTTTATTAACTAAGGCCAGAATCTTCCATCCTATTACTTAGCCTTGGATTGATATCAAGCTGACAGGCTTATAATGACCTCAGCTGTTCTATTTCCCTTTTTAAATATTTGTACAACTTTAACTCTCTTCCAGTCATCTAGAACTTCCACAGTGTTCTAAGACATACTGAAAATAAGTATTAACATTTCACATGGCTACTAAGCCAGATCTTGTAAGACTCTTGAATGGACGTTTTCTAGACCTGCAGATTTAAAATCCTCTAACAGTTACCTGTGTTCTCCCTATATCTGAGAAGAGGAAGCTTTTAAGGTTTACTTAAAAAGTTAATTGTCTTAAACCCTGACATTTTTTTCTCTCAAAGGTTCCCCTACCTCAGATGTGTCTATTTTTGCATCATCACGTTTAATGTTTTTGTATTGCCTTAACCCTGAAAGTATTAGGAATGTCTACTCTGGTTTCTTCTGATTTTGCAGAGTTTAGGGTGGTTCTTAGAGGATGTATAGAGGTACTTTTATGCCTTAATTGACTGAGTGATAGTTGGACATTTTAACATAAAGCTCCTTTTTCTGAAATACTATTTAGTCACAGACTCATATAGGTGTTAACAAAAGTAAGCATTTTGCTCAGTTCTCTCATCATTTCACTAGTTTTCTAATCACTTCAGTCTTTAAAAAATCAATAGGATCTGATAATTGTTTATATTAAAAGGAGGGGGGGAAAAGAAATAAACATTGAATACTCCAACAAAACCCTTCCACGTATTATTTTGCCCAAAGGAAAGAAGCAAAAAAGGCACATCACATTTTTTCCTTTTGCAGGTCACCTTTAAATCAGGATATGTAAAAGTATTGTATTTTGCAAGCAGTGTCAAACCAAAGGACATTTTTAATATACCATAGAGCATAGGCCTGAAAAACACTTTAGTATGTATGCAACTTACTCATGTGAGTACCCTCATTGACTGGAAAGAAACTACTGACATGCTTAAAACATTTGCAGAACCCAGCCTTAATACATTTACGGAAAGATTAATTTAATGGTCTATATTTCCATCAGTGAGCAGTGTAATAATTCCATAGCCTTTCGGGAATTACTTCACCTCCCAGCAGAGTGCTTTAATTCAGAAGGGAATCTGGCTTGATGTATAATGATATGGGAACAAGTTTACAGGTAAGGGAGGCATATATTTATACATGCTTATTTATTTCCACATTTGAATATCCTTTGACCAAATAAATATCTGATAACCAGAATCACAGATTTTAAGTAACTTATGAAAGGTACCCCAGAATTTTCTAACATAAAATGGTCTCCATAGAAATCATAATGCAGCTTTGTGCCGTGATCCCAAAGATAAAAGCAATTATATATGAAGAATATAGAAGATGTACATGTGAGATTACATCATCAGTGCTGTATAAGGCCTAAGTACTTGGGCAAAACATTTTCTATGGTCCTTATTGGGGATCTCAGTTTGCAGTCCTTATAAAGACTTCAGTAGGAGCTTTACTTGAGTATAATGATGGGAAAATTGGGCCCCGTATATGTCAGTTTTGACCATAATTTGAAATGGTTGCTAAGTTAACAGTTATGATAAATGGGTAGCTGTACATTTTTAATCAGAACAAATGTTATCACCAACTTACTCAAAAAGAAAAAGGAACCTGGTATTGTTTTGGAGCATACCTGCATAGTAATCTGAAGTCAGCATTTTGACAGGTTACGATCTAGTGTCGTTATCAAGGATCTTGGTTTTCTCTGGTTTTCTTCACATTTTTCCACGATTAAAATGAAACACCACTAATATATACATGTGTGTGTATGTATATGTGTGTATTAGTGGTGTTTCATTTTAATCACGGAAAAATGTGGATTTGGGGTTATTTTTTTTATATCCAAAAATTTGGGATTTTTTTTGGAGAAAACCAGGATCCCTCCTTATGATATCCTACTATTACCAGGTAAATAATCATCCAAACACAATTAACACTTCATTATGAAAATAAATCACTGTAACTTCTGTTCAAGAAAAGCAATGGAAAACAGGATGGAGACAACATTTAACAACTGAAATACATCTCTCATTTATATGCTGACTTCTTTCTGTACTGTAAGGGCATGACCAAGAGGCTGTTGGGAGAGCTAAATAATATTTTTTCATATTACACAAACATGCCATTGTGTAAATTTGCCAATATGAATATTGCTGGTGACTAAAGCAGCAGAACAATCCATAGTGATACCAAATCTGATAAATGTCAACACCCGGGAAGGTACGTTACTCTTTTTAACCAGGAAATCTTTGGGGCAAGCAGAGTTCTTGCATAAACTACATCATGATTTTATCTTTCACGAAACATGTTTCTGGGGATTCAAAAGAAATAAAAGTATTTAGTCAACTGGTCTCACTTGTTCCACCAGTGCCAATGCAAACCAGAACATGGACAAATGTTCACTAGGAGAGGGTTTCACAAGAATGTGGGGAGCTGCTGCTGCCCCAGCCTGTGAAGCAGCTGATATGCTCTAACTCCATGATGGGCTGGAGGCTTCTAGTATTCCACACAGAATGCACTTCCAAATAGAATCAACACTGTGTTATTCTACACCCAGGTCTGCAAGTGACTTCTGAGCAAGCTTGGGCGAGTCACATCATCTCTTTGTAGCTATCCCTTCCCATTCTTTGATGCCTTATCTGTTTAGACTGTAAATTCCCTGAGGAGGAAGGCCTACCTCTCACTATGTACATTGCCTGATGGGCTTCAACCTCAGCCCAGGCTTACAGAAATTACTAGAATACAATAATAATAATTATAACCTGAGTGCGAGGCATAACAGCTGGGTTTAGTGTTAACAGCTAAAGTACTTACAGCTGACATTGAAAATATGGGGGTGAAAAGGACCATAAGGTGCCTTGTGTTTTATATTCATTCAACATATATTTATTTGAATGAAATAAAAATAATAACAGAATGATTTTCAGGGTTGCATTCCACTCTTTATTGATGTAGTAAACTGGAACAGAATTTGGGACAAAAGGATTTTCTCCTGGATATCCCAATCCAGGGAACAAAGTATCTTTGACACATTCTACAATGCCTGTGAGTTGCCCCTGTGTTACCTTGGCCTGTGTTAGCTATTTCTTTTCCTTCCCCCATTTCTCTATTTCACATCTGCAAGTGTGGGTTTCCATAGACATTTAGGCACACGTATTTATGTACTTATGTCTTATTAAAGATCCAGGAATTTACTGTATTTTATATTACACAATGCTGTCTGGGAAAAGAAAGCATTCTGAGATTTATGGGGAGCCCTGTAGAGAGTGGGTTTTATAGGAAACATCTGGAACTCTGTAGAGAAAGGAAAGCATTTGACTGAGTTGGGGAACAACAGGGAACTAACTAGGTATTTTCATTATTCAAGCACAGGTTTGAGTCAGGGGTAGAATTGTATAGGACTCCAGCATCCCCTCCTCTGCTAAAAGCTTCCTCTACTAAAAGCAGTGTAAGATACCCACCTTGAGATAATACCACAGCCCCAGACCTCCCTCTCTTAGGGGTATGTTTCAGAGAAGTTTCCTCCAGCTTCATTCTGCTTTAATTATTATCCTGAATCTCATTTCGTTTACTTGTCAGATGTCAGGATACTGAAGTGTCTGTTCACCAGTTACCATTCTGGAGTTTAATCACTGCACTTACTACCCCCTAAATCTGCCTGAAGGTAGATGTGAGAAGTTCTGAGCTATGCTCCTAACATATAATACTTTCCGCACCCACCACTCTGAATTAGGAGGGTATTATAAGATTGGAGGCTCACTCAGGAACCCTGTGGCAGCCTCCTTTCTACAGCAGAAAAATAATTCCATCAAGGCATGGCAGGAGAGAGAAAGGAGAGTACCCTGGGGCAGAAGCCACATAGCCACCAGGGGGTGTCATGGCCATCACTGGGGCACAGTCCTTTTACAACTGGGAAACATACTCTTGAGAAGCCCCTAAAGCAGTGGTTCCCAAACTGTGGGTTGTGACCCCAGATGGGGTTGCAACATCAATGGGTGGGGTCACATCCCCCTGAGATTTCCATGCCCACGGTGGGGTGTGGGGCTGCAACAGGGCTAGACCAGCTCCTGGTGGGAGCCACCTCCATGGCCCAGTGGGCAGGACCCAGTGCAGGAGGGAGCATCACACCATCATGGCCACCAAGGTGAGGTGTGGCAGCAGTGGTGGCATGGAGCTGTGCCCCCACTGCTGCCAGGAGGGCAGGGGGCACCTCAGCTTGGTGGCTTTGGCAGCATGGTGTTCCCTCCCATGCCAAGTCAGGAAACCTAAAGCCCACAGCAAGCAGCCTGCATCCTTCCCCTGATGGGCTCTGCTCTGGCCATGCCACCCACAGGGGAAAGGACGGGTGAGGGGTGCAGAAGCTGGGCTCCAAACTCTGCTCTGGCCACAGCAACTGCTGCTTTCTGTGGGCGGCAGCCAGGGCTTGGGCGCTGCTGGGGGACGGGGAGCAGGGGGCTGCTGTTCCTGGCTCTGGGGTACCTGGGAGTTGTGGGGAGATGCAGGTTGGGAGGGGCACCAGCAGGACCAGGGGGCTGTGGGTTGGAAGTGAGGGGCACCTGGGGGGTGAGAGGCCATGCTAAGGAAATGGGATTATGCCAAGAAAAAGTGTGCCTTAAAGTAAACAGGTTATTGCAGTCTTCGGTAGTCAAATTCTTTGAGTGACCCTTAAGTGTTACCCAGTGTCTGGATGTGACAGAGCTAATCCCAGTAGTTTAATTTTGGAACACTAGTACTAGAAAGATTTTTGCCCCTCATTTAACAGAAGCAAGATTAAGACCCTAAACAACTCAATGGTAACCATTTCTGGTTACACTCACTCAAACAAGAGGGCCTGAAACTGCCTGCAAGTTTCTCCATGCAAACTGATGTTCTAAGTGCAGACAATTATCATAGTAGACCATTAAGAAACACAGTACTGAAATGCTGATACTTGAGATGAGTCAGGTTCATGTTGCACACTCTAAGTAATCAGGATACATGAGTCATCCAGTTAGGATCACTCCAGACCTCAGCTAGAGAATGTCAATTAATATTCTTCAAATAATGGATTGTAGTGAACTTAGTAATATTAAATATATATATATATTCAGGTGAATTTGTTTAATTATAGCCAACTAAATCACAAAAATTATTCAAAAAATATATTTGCAAATAATCTTTTCAATTAATTTCCATAGTATTTGTACATTCATTATTTGATCTTTTTAAAGTCATCTCCAGATGAAGACAATAGAAACTTACCCAACCATAAAACCTCTGCATCACAGTGATGAGCCAGGATTTCTTTTTCATGTATATAACTGTAATTATCTCCTTTTACTGTGATGGGCAGTTGGGAAGTTAATTAATTAAGGCCAGATTCTGAGCTTACTGCATGGGCCCAGAAGGCAATAATAAAGCAAAAAAGTTATATTTCTTCTGGGTAGGTTGGAGAGGCAAAAAGAGAAGTGTTTTGTTTTAGGGGCGAGTCATGGGGTGCCACACATGGTACACACACAGTGGGCACATCTACACATTAATTTACTCCAGTCTAGATTTACTCTAGTGTAAACTAAGATGGAGTATGGGTGTTTAGGTAGGTGTCTACACATGCAGGGATTAGGGAGACAATTTGCACCCAGTTCCCTGTAGCCCTGCCATGGGCCCTGTGGCCACTGGGGGAAGCTCCAGGCTTCCCCTGGGTGCTAGTCCAGGGCCCAGCCAGGAGCACCGGGCCAGGAGACAGATGTCTCCTGGCCCCAGGGGGCTGCCTGCTGCAGGGGCAGGGACAATGTTCCCCTGCTCCAGCAGCAGGGAGCTACTGGCCCTGGCTCCCTGTTCAGGGGCATTGGGCTTGGAAAGAACTGCAGAGGAGGGGCATGACCCAGCCCCTTGCCCCGATCCACCAGTAGGGCAGCTAGCAGCTACTGGGACCTATCCAAAAGTGGGACCTATTCCATCCCTGCAGCACTTTCCAAGCCCTGTGCCTCAATCACCCAATCAGGGCATGGAGCTGGGACCTGCCCCTGACCAGGATAGTTTCCAGCCAGGCCTGGGCTGCAGGGGGAAATCTGAATGTGTAGCCCGGATGGGCTGCCCAAAACAGGACAGTCACCAACCGCCTCCAGGCTGTACGTGCTTTGCTGCACAGCTTGGGGCTGGCTGGGAACTGTCCAGGTCAGGGTCAGGTCCCAGCCAGCTCCAGGCTGGGCAGGGAACTGTCCCCATGTAGGGAGCTTCCAGGATTGCGGGCTGGGGAGCTTGTTCCCAGTCTCCACTCCATGATTGTGGAGCTGGGGCTGGGAACAATCTCCCAGCCTGTTTCCAGCCCTTAGCTCCATGATTGCAGAGCTGGGCAGGGAGCAGGTTCCTCTGCCCCTGCCAGCAGGGAACTCTCAGCCTGAGCTGCACGGTCAGGGGCTTAGGCTGGAAGACCCTTATCTCCTAGCAGTGGCTCCATGACCATGGGGTTCTGTGCTGCCAGGGCAGGGGGTCATAGTCCCCTGCCTGAGCTCCTGTGGTGGAGCCCACAGCAGCAGCAGGCAGCTTCCAGGGGCAGGGAGCAATCTCCCGCTCCCTGGTGGACAGAGGACTGGCAGCAGATTTTGCTCCCGGTCAGGCATCTACACAACTGCTATGGCGCCATTACTAAGCTTGTGTAAATTTGCTACTTGCCTTTGCAGGTAGCAAATTTACTTGGGATTAGGGTAAATTTCTGCAAAGTAAGCATGTACTCATGTAGACACACATGCTTACTTTGCAGTAAGCTATAGTAATGCAAAGTTAAATGTCTTGTGTAGACGTGCCCAGTAAAATGTTTTTCTTCAAATATGTGTATTAAGTTTGGTTTTTACTTAGTTCTGGCAAGGCCTTCACTGGCCTTGGGACTCAAAATTCTCATCCAAAAAAAAAAAAAAAAAGCGAAAACAAATAAAAGAGATTACAGAGGAGAGAAACAAATAAAGCTTTGAAAATAAGATCAATGAGAGAAGGCTTGCAAAACCCAGGCATATGTTTTGTAGAAAAAAAGCTTACAAGAGACTTTGAAAATGTCTGCAAATTTGTAGGGAAATTGCAAAAAAGGCAGAGGTCAATCATTTAAGCAACAGATTGGAATATTCCAGTTAAATATTTGGAGAAGTTTTAAGAAAACCTCAGCAATATGACAAACTGCCCCAGAAGAATGTCATTACTGAAACATGGAGAACAAAGACCAGGTGCCCCTCGTTAATAATGAGGAAAGAAGGAAAGGAAAATTAGCAATCAGACTGCCCAGAGGAGGTACCATATTCAACCGAAACATTCCTATCAGCACTGTTTCCTATCTTCTGGATCCAGGCAGGGCGAACTCTGATGTCTCCAAACAAACTGCCGGATTTACTTACAGAAAAGGAGAGAATCTGAAACTTCCACTGAGGTTATGATAATAAATAATAATATTTTTGCAGTTCTATGTGCCTTTTACCCCAGAGACTCCAAATGCTGTGCCAGACAGTAGTCTGCTTTGGTACTGCAAAGGAAGGGAAGAGAAATTTAGGGCAATTAAGTCTTCTTTGCAGCACTCAAGTGACAAATTATTTTGACAAATACCCAGCAAAAAATGTCTCCTGTGCAGTTCAACTATTAGAACTGCCTCTTATAAAGGATACCTCCACACATCTTCCTGAGATATTGGAGGGTATGTTGGACACATGAAGGGAAATGGCAGAATGCACTAGCTATGCTTGATCTTTTTCTCACATCAGGTGAGAGGGAGAACATGAACCAGTGGCATAAATTAGGGCCATGCCTCAGGAGCTCTAATATGTCTCAGAACTGGCAAAAAGAGGTTGGGGGACTGCATCTATAGACCCTCCACCCCTTATTTTTGGAGGTTTTCTGGGACAAAGAATTTCACCCTCAAAGTGCTAATAGCTAAGTAGTTAGGGCACTCACCAGGATGTGGGCGAACTGCAGCCATTGGTCTACCTGATACAGAAAAAGGATTTGAACTTTACTTTCCTCCATCCTGGGTGAGTGTTCTAAGCACAGGCCTACAGAATCCGTTCCAAAGTTGCCAAAAACGTATATGTCCTACTCTGTATCCTAGTGGATAGAAACTTAAGCTAGGATTCAGGAGACTTGGTTTCTGAACCTAGCTTAGTCACTGGGCTGCCGGTTGACCTTGGTCAAATTATTTTATCTGCTTGTGCTTCAATTTCTCCATCTGTACAATGGGGATAAGGACATGGACCTCCTTGGTAAAATGCTTTAAGCACTAATGATGTAAAAGAGCTATATGACAGCCACGTATTTCTGAGTGAGGGAGAGCTGGCCACTACAGCAGCTTAATGAGGGTTCTCACTTGCAGTATGGAAGTCCGTACTCTGGGACCAGTAGAGTAGGGCTGTGCGAAGCTTCGGTGGCCGATTTGATTCGGAGGAGATATGGCCTGATTCGGCGGCTGAATCTCTGAATCTGAATTAAATCAGGAGACCCATTAAAAGGTCTGAATTGAATCAGAAGCCTCCAAATCAATTTGGAGAGACTCGAAGATTCAGAAGCCTTGCAGCAAACAGAAACTGAGAAGAGGGAGGGGGATGGGTTGATCTTCCATATATGGAAAAGGCTGAGAAGGGGGAAAGACTGCTCTTATATTGACATCTGTAGATTCCAGTGACTGTGCTCTTTCTCCGAGTTCCCTTCCAATCACAGTGCTCTGGGGGAGGGACATAGAAACAACATATAAAGCTGTATCTGAGGTGATCTGTGCCTTTTGTAAGCTGTGTCTCTCTTGGAGCAGCAACGTCTGAAAGGCTTAGTCTCTTACTAGCTAGTCTCTTTTCCTGTAAGTTGTTACCCTTACCTACAATCCCTATTGTTATCCCTATCCATTCTTTTCAGTTTATTCTTCCTGTGCTTATAATAACTTCCTGTCTTCCTTCTGTGTTTTCCCTGACAGTGTGTCAGCACTGGGGAGGAAAGCACAACATATATTACATATATTATACACACACACACACACACACGCACATTTTGCAGCACACCAAACATCATGAAACGTGCTGGAAAGGCAGGTGCCAGGTCTTCTGGCAAGGGAGGGAGAGGGAGCAGAGAGAAAGTTGCAAGTTCCCCCCCACCCCAAACATAGATGCACCCTCTTTCCTGGAAGTAATGAGTCTTCTGCTAGTGGGAGCAAGGAGGTGGTCAAGGTGGTGCATGATGCCAACTTCGTTGGCATCCGCTGTGTGGAAGTTCCACCTCATAGTTAGAGATGCCTTGGAGGGGCACAAGGCTCCCAGTGATGGTGCCATTACTACCACAACCATCCAGCTCATTTCAGAATGCAGGAAGGTGGTGGGTTACTTCTACCGGAGCATCAAGCAGGGCAAGATGCTGTGGAAGAAACAGGCAGAGCTGAGCATCCTGGAGCACAAAATCATGCAGGATGTGGAGACTTGGTGGAACTCCACATACCTGATGCTGGCAAGGCTGGCAAAGCAACAGAAGGCCATTCATGAGATGGCCTTGCTCAGGGAGATTGGGATCATGGGCCCCTTAACAGAGCTGAGTGGGGTACCATCTCCCAGATCTTGGTGGTCCTCGAGGCCACCGAGAGCCTCAGTGCTTCTGATACCCCACCTTTGCGAGGTGATCCCCATAGTGAAGGAGCCTGAGAATCAATTGGAGAAGTTCCAGGGGATCGATGTTCCTAGCTGAGGCAGGAACACTTTCACCAGAGGTGCAGGCACTGGTGAAGTAGCTGAAGGAGGGCATCAAAAAATGGCTGGATCTGTTGCAGTCCAGTACAGTCCACATGCTGGTGGGCATGTGTGAGTCAAGGGTGAAGGGGAGCATCTGCAGCAGCAAAACCCTTGATCACTGGACAAACCTTTGATCCCTCTGCTGGTGAACAGAGACAGGGAGGCAGAAGGGCAGAGCGGGGGGATGTGGAAGAGGGGTATCTACTGTCCCGTGCCAGCACCCCAAGCACCAATCAATCTTCTCCACCACAACTACTAGCAATGTGGGCCAAAGGCATGGCTTCAATGTTGGGGTCTAGAGGCACCAGACCCCAACACCCAGCAGGTATCATGGAGGCCTCGGTGGCTACATATCTCGCCGAGGATGTGGAGCCACTGCAATGCGACCCCTTGGCCTACTGGGCAACCCACAGCCAGATGTGGCAGGATCTGGCTGTGGTTGCCTGGGAACACCTGTCCTGTCCACCAACAAGTGTTCCAAGCGAGAGGGTGTTCAGCATTGCTGATGATGTTCTGATACCCCATTGCATCTCCTTGGATCCGGTTTGATGGAGCAGCTGGTGTTCCTGAAGGTGAACCTCCTGCTGCTGGGGTTCCCCAAGCTCCACGTGTAGATGGAGTGAATGCCACCCTCCTTACTTGGCACTTTTTAAATTTGTTTTCAGAACCTTGAGGTGCACTTTCACAGAAACCCCTGCACCAGTCTGCCTGAAACCTGGAAGGCCTCATAACTACATGAGGGGCATCCCTGCTGTTTTCATCACTCTCTGCCTTAACACACACAAGTGATATAAGTTTTGCTTTCAACAGTTTGAGGTGCACTTTCACAGAAACCCCTGCACCTATCTCCTTGAAACCTGGCAAGCTTCATGCCCTAAGAAGGGGCTTCCATCCCTGATGTTTTCATCCAAATCTGAAAACACTTGACAAAGTTATAGGTATTTTAGCGATTCCCCATTATAGTCTATGGTCGAATCTGAATTGGCACCGAATCTTTGAATCTGAATCGGGACAGTGAATCGAATCATCAAATCGAATCACTGTCCCTCTGAATTGGCTGAATCTGGTGCATTTCTGAGAAAAATGTCAGTTTTGGTTCTTCCAGTGGAAAAATATATTTTGTTAATTATCCCTTTTTCTCATAAGTCAATCCATTAACATTAATTGGATTACTCAGGTGCTTAAAGTTACAGGTGTGTGTGTGTGTGTGTGTGTGTGTGTATCTATATATCTATCTTGTTCAGGAGTGGGCAGATAGCTTTGAAGATGGTAAAGGAATCTAGAGAAACACAGGGTTTGAATGCTTGGCTCTATAACCTTGACATTCTTTGAACATAGTATTTTGCAAATAACTCTATACCTAAAGAGCAATTTAGGCCTCAATCCTGAAAAGCCTTAGGCACTAGGGCTATGTGAAGCTTCAGCCCCTGATTTGATTCAGCAGAGATTTGGCCCAATTCGGTGGCTGAATATCTGAATCCAAATCAAATCAGGAGACCCTTTAATCTCTCCGAATCGAATCAGAACCCTCTGAATTGATTCAGAGAGTTTCAAAAATATTTGGAGATTTGGACATAGATACAGCTTTAAATGTTTTTTCTACATACCTTAAGGTAGCAGGCGGCTTGTGAATGCTGTGAAGCTGGGGTGAATGGAGCATCCCACAGGAGCATGGGTTGGTCCCCAGCGTGCTCAGCAGCAAACCCAGAAGTGGACCAGAAGCACTTCCAGTCTATATCTGGGTTCACCGGGGAGTGCACCCCCTGACTCAGCAACTGGTGCCTCCTGGGTCTGGGGGCACCTGGGGTCCCCTCACAGCTGATTGCCGAACTGGGGAGACCCTGGGGGGGCCCCGTGCACTCCCTGCTGAACCCAGAAGTGGACCAAAAGTACTTCTGGTCCACTTCCGGGTTCGCCACCGAGCACACGGGGGGGCCCCTGCACTCCTGTGGAATGCTCCATTCACCCCAGCATGGCAGCATTCACAAGCCATGCCTGATACCTCGAGGTATATATAAAAAACATTTAAAACTGTGTCTATGGCCAAATCGCTGATTCTCTGAATCAGCATCAAATCTTCAGATTTGGATTCGGCCGAATCAAATCGGGGACAGTGATCTAAATCAACGAATTGAATCACTGTCCCCAATTTGAGCCAAATCTGAATCGAATACAGCCCGTTTCTCACACCCCTACTAGACACGTAGTTTTATGCACTGCTATTACCTCTGTTGATTTTACTGGGGTTGCCCATTGTGCAAAAAGTTAAGCCCATACCTAAGTCTTTGCTGAGCTGGACACAAGGCATATTATTTTTCTGCAGCCATAGGTACAGAGCCTTATTTTATATCTACATGGTGAAAATGAAACCAAAAGAAAGTTGAAGTGCTTAGTTAACTGCACAGAATAAAAGGGAATCATGTAACACTGTGAAACATTGGTGTGGCCACTGTCAGCTGCAGAAGATACCTGACTAAATGAACCACTGTCTTGTTCTGGTCTGGCAGCTCTTATGCTCCTGTGAAAACCTCTCTTACAGTGCACCAAGCTGGATCATCCTCTTCCATGGAAAAGTCCACAGGAGTTAGGATAGCATGCAGTTCACT
This sequence comes from Alligator mississippiensis, assembly GCF_030867095.1. NCBI lineage: Eukaryota > Metazoa > Chordata > Crocodylia > Alligatoridae > Alligator > Alligator mississippiensis. The sequence continues at coordinate 28,454,332 of NC_081832.1, forward strand.
CCAGTTGCAGAATTAAGAGTAAGGGTGTTTGGAGCTTCTGGGAACAAGAGTGACCAGAGACATCTAAAAACAATGATCTCATTGAACTCAGGGAGCTATTTACCTTGTGAAGCTCCATAAGAATCTGTACTTTAGCCCAGCCCATGAAAACTATGGGAATTAACAGTGAGTGTGTCTACATGAGACACGTTACTGCACAGAAGACTAATCTACTGCGCAATAAGATGTCACTATTTAACTTGCACAGCAGCTACTGCACAGTAAATTAGTCTAATGTGTGGTCTTCTACTACCTGTAAATACAGGTAGTAGATTAACTGTGCATTAGCTACTGCTCAGTACTGCTTGTGTAGACAGCTGACTGACAGCAAATTGTTCCCGGTCAGGCAAGGCAGCAGGGGGTGGGGGAATTGTCCTTTCCCTCGTAGCTGTTTTCCAGCCCCCTGCAAGGGAGGGAACACGCTCCCAGCCCTCTGCCCAGATCAGCCAATTGGGAGAGGGGGTTGGGGAACAGCTGCAAGGGAGGCAACACTTTTCCAGCCCCCTGCCCTAATTAGCTGATCAGGACAGGGGGCTGGGAAAGTGTCCTGATTAGGACACAAGACTGGGAAACATTTGCCTGGGAGGCAGGGCATCCACCCAGAGCTCAGGCCTAACCCTGGTGCCCCCTGCCAGCTCAGGGCTGGCACCTGAGGGATCTTAGAGCTCCCCCTGGCTACTGTATGTAAACAGAGGAGGGCAGGAGTATGCCAGCCTTGAGCTGTTCCCTTTGGGAACAAATTTAATGCCAATGGACGTACGTGTAGACATGCTCCCAGGAAAAGCTTACTGCGCACTATTTCACTGTACAGAGAGCTTTCTGTGCATTAATTGCACATGTAGATGTGCTCGGTGACATCAAAAAAACTCCCATGGGGATTAACATAGGAAACCAGGTGGGGCTGATGGAAGAAGATGCTAAGAAGCATTTCCGACTTTTCTGCCACACGGTCACACTCTCTTTTACCCAAAGAGATCTGGCCAGGACAGGAAATCATACCAAGATGGCTCACATCTGTTCCCTCAACATTTATGGGCCACTTGTTGCATAGTTTCTGCTATTCCATTCCTCCCACATCATAGAGAAAAAGGAGTGACAGGGTGTACAATGGTTATTTAGCAATGAATAACATTGCACCCCCTCCCACATCAGCTTTTGCATTTTATTAGACTTTTTTTTGCTCAGTTCCACCCACCCTGTTTTATGTCTCTCCTGGCCTTTCCCAGACATCTTCGATATTGCATTCCCATAAAGTCACAGGCTCAAAAGTAATGACAGGCCTCCAAGTTTTATTGCATGGAGCATGAAAAAAAAGAGTGATTTTAGAACCCAACAGGAAAGATGGGAGGACTACACAGAAAAATCACCCCTGTGGGACTGTGCTCTGTGAATTAATTTTAAAAGCACTCTTTTTTCATTGCAAAGTTAAACAACTCAGCTTTCAAACATCATAAAAATTATTCAGGAACATAACACTGGCCATGTCAACATGTGCGCTTAGCTGTGGAGTAGACTAATTAGCTGTGAAGTAAAGCATCGCCATGTATATGTGCAATGCTATTAGGCTGTAATACTAATTAATGCTGCTGTAAGACAGTACTGTGAGGGACAGTATTATCTTATGGCAAGGTAATTAACTGTGATTAAACACACATGTGGATGCTGACCTCAGGCATAAATTGTGCCCGATTAGCCCAGGCAGCAGGGGGTCAGACTCCTGCCTGCTGCCTTGCCATATGGTCTACACTTTCAGCACCTTTGTGCCCCAGCCAGCCCCTCCGTTGCCTGACACTGCTACCTGGAGCCCAGGGTTGGCCCCCCGCTGTGCCTCTGGTCCTGACCTAAACTGCTCCACCCCAGCTCAAATTGCTGCTGTCCCATGTAGACACTGTGCCCAGTAGTTAACTCTGGCTCAAACTGCTCCAGAGTTTTTTGCTTCAAATTAATTGAATGTGTGGATGTGCCCAGTGAAGACTAAACAGCTCTATAGGGCCCCTGCAAAGAAACAGCAATGTGGCACCCCAAAATGTATCGCATGTAGTCCACACCTGGGATAAACTGAACCTTCTGCTACTTCCCAGACAAGCACAACAAACTCACTGGAACTGCACAGCAAACTCACTGGAACTACAATTAAATTTAGGAGACTTTTGTCCCATTTATGACTATACTGGAGCTGTTGCTTTGCAACGTGTTTTATTATAACACTGCTGACTTGCCAGGAACACAAGATTATGCGGGGGGAAGGGGGTGAGGAGTGGGGGAGAATGGTCCTATGGTTAATGTGCTCTATTGGAACTCTAGACACATGGGGCATTTATATGTGCTGTCCAGGAGGCGGGAGGAGGGGCTTTAATTAGTGCAGCTCTGAGGGCCACAATAATTAAAAATGCCTAGAGTGTCACATGTATCAGCATCCCCATGCTGAAAAATGACAGTGAGGCACTTTGAACTAAACGTTTGTCAAATGAGCTTTTAGTTTAAAGTGCCCTGCTGCCATTTTTCAGTGTGGGGACACTGATACATGTGACTCTGGAGTCTGCTGCAGCATGGTAATTACCACGCTGCAGCAGACTAGATTAATTGAGTCTCCTCTGACACGCTGTAACTACAACATGTTGGAACAGCCTCCCTGCACATGTATAGGAGCCCATGGTTTCCAACCTCTGGTGCAACACATAAATCTTAAACAGGTCACTTACTCTCTGTGCCTGTTCCTCTTCTGAAAATGGAAATGAGGATATTTGCCTGTCTCACAGGGGTAAATCCAATATCCTGGAAGGTGCTCAAATATAATTGCAGCAACAGCCATATAAGTAGATAGCAGACTAGACAAACAATCCATCTAATGTGGTATGGATTACTTCTAAAAGGGGTGTGAAACATCTGTCAAGCTCTGATATGTCCAGTAGTAACACCACGAGGAAAGAGACACAAGGGAATTACCCCTTTAACTTAGATGCTAAGCAGTTCAGTTTCTTTTTCATTTCATGATAATTGATACGCTCTTGTAGTTTTTGCCCCAGCCAAGAGAGGTGCACTGATACATTGGTCCAATATTGGATTGGTACTGATATAAAGAAAATTGGCTGTATCTGAAATTGGCCCAGTGGGGCCAATAATTTGGCCAATAAATGGCAGTGCATAAATGCAGCTGCAGTGCAGCACTCAGTCAGTGAAGAGCAGAGCCCGACAGCGTGGAGAGCTGCCTCCAGCTGGTAAGTCCGTTGTGGTGGAAGGGGAGGGGCGAGGGAGGGAAGCGGCGTGGTGGGCGTGCAGATCAATGCCCGCGGTGAAGGAGGAGGCAGGGGCAGGCATTGCCCAGCTGGAGTATGGCAGGGCATGGGACGGAGTCATGGCTCATGGGGGGGAGGGGGCTCCCACCGCTGCTTGCACTCCAGGAGGACATGGGGGCAAGGGGGCATGTGCCCCTGGATCTGTGCAGAGTGGGGCGGGAGGGCTGCAGCTGTGGGCTGGATCCAGGGCTGTGCCGGGCTCTTCTCACTGGGGGTTGGGCTCAGGGAGGGGGTGATGGAGGGGGCTGCAGCCACCCCAAATTTCACTGTAGCTCTCTCCCAGCACAGCTGGTGCAGCCCTGGCTTTCCTGGCTCAACTCCTGCCCCCACCCACACTCTGGGAAGAGCCAGGGCTGCACTGGGCGCACAGCTGCAGTGGTGCTGGGAGGGAGCTATAGTGAAATTTGGGGTGGCTGCAGTCCCCTCTGTAGCCACCACCCGGAGCCCAGCCCCTAGTGAGAAAAGCCCAGCACAGCCCTGGCTCCAGCCAGCAGCTGCAGCCTGCCCCAGCCCTCCCAGGTTTTAAGCAGCAGTGGAAGCCACGCCTCCCACCCACATGAGCCACGGTTCCATCCCGTGCCCTGCTATGCCCTGGCTGGGTAGCACCTGCCCCTGTCCCTGCCCCCTCCCTCACCGTGGGTGTTGATATGCCCCCCCAAGCCCTCTTCCCTCCCCCCTCCCCTTCTACCACAACAAACTTACCAGGCGGATATGCCTCGTTAAAAATCGGATATTGGTATTGGCCCCAAAAATCGATGCATCCCTACCAGCTAGTATAATTGCAGATGCTATTCAGAGACTAGACTAAATGCAAGAAACTATAAAACTGAAATATTAACATCACACAAACTGTCAGAAAATACCATGTTTACAGTTAAAATCTGTAGCATTTGGTATACCTATCCTGACAGTAATAATTTATTAAAGGGGACCTAAAAAGGATTGTTAAAAATTGGGCTTCTGCTCTTTTTACTTTGAGGTATAACAAATAAATTAACATTTTCCTTCTTTCCCCTCCCTTGTTAATATCAAGAAAGTCAAGGCAGTTTTACTCCTCATTTGAAATTCACTGGATCTAAGGATGTCCTGGATTTCCTATAAGAAGAATATTTCAACACACAATTTCAAGCCTTAATTAATCAAGATAATGGTCTTATACTTAGGTCATCAAAACCCCTCACTCCTAACTACTTCTAAATGTTTACTCCCAAGAGGAAAACATAGAAGAACATGTGACCCTATCTCAGTTTTGTTTCTCCCACTAGGATTACATCTGGGGGAGTTTCAAACTCCAGTCAGTAAGTGTCAAGTACAACATAATGCATTGTAGTTACACTATTCACTTTTAATACTACATAATCCCAAGCAACTGAAGGGAGATGTGCTAAACTAGCAATCAAAGTCTGAGGGTATTTCTACCCTTTATTCACTGCTCTGACTTCATGTAGATGTACCCAAGATAGCTTTAAAAGCAGCTTGAAAAGCTAAGTAAATATTCAGGCAGCTGGAAAGTACTGAGCTCTGTGCTACCATAACTAAACTGCCAGCAGCAGTCAAACTAGTAAGTTAGTTTTCTCATACTTGCATGTGCCCCAGTCACAGCAGAGACTGTATTATAAACATACCTTCAGTCACACAGTAACAGGAAAGTTCTCTCTATCTATAATGTAACAAAACACAACACTATGTGGACACGGTATTGCATTTGTATTTTGGAACCACAGTGATCAAATGGATGCTGATTTACCACAAGCACTAAAGAACAGAACAAAGCATTTTTTCAAAGCCCTTGGGGAGGCAAAAAGAGAAGGCTTCAATTTTGGTATTGCCCACATTATACTTGACAGAGAACTACATACTTAGGAGAAATAGTAAAACTTGAAGGCAACAGCAAACATTTCAATTAGGCCCTTTAGAAAAGACACCTCTTTTTGCCTTATATGTCAGGTCAGAGTGCCACACACAACACTGTATTTGCATTTCCATCCAATTAGACATTAAGGATCCATGCCAAGTCAATGTCTATGTGATGGGCCAGCTGGCAGTGACCTAGCCCAGGGGTTTTCAAAGGGCAAAAGATGATTGGAGGACTTGGGATTCCCTTTCCTCACCAATTAGGCCCCAGAGACTCACCCCTCATGTCCCCGGATTGGCCCCTTGGGTCACCTGGAGGGGGATAAAAGGGGCAGCACGGCTGACTCAGGGAAGAGACCAGCGAGGGACCATGAGGAAGGAGCTTCAAAGAGCTGGCAAGAGCTGAGCCAGCGGGGCGGAAGTAGTTGCCCCAGAAGAGCCGGACCTGCAGGCAGCAGTTGGACCCTCAGCAGCACGGTGTGTGGCCGGCAGGAGAGGCTTTCTTCTGGGCTCCAGGATCCCTTATGAGAGGCTGTGGCCAGCAGGAGAGGCTTCTCCGCTCCAACAAGGATCTGATCAGTGACTTGAAAGGTTCCCAGCTCAGCTTCCAGCTCCTCCAATCAGAGACCAGGCAGCTCGACATGAGGACAGGGCTCCAGGAAGGTCAAGACCCCTAGCAGCTTAGAACAGTACCAGTACTGGTGGCTGTGTGGCAGTGTTTCTGCCTACCAGGTGGGAGATTTGAGTTTAAATCCCAGCTGGGGTGACTGAGCTAAGAAGGAGAAATTCCTCTTGCAGTGGAAAGGAGCCATTGTGTTTTCTCCCCTTCCAGGTACCTAGGCCCTATATTTCTTTGACACTTGGTATTTTGTGCCTTTTTATATTTCCCCAACCAGTATTGTTTGTTCTGCTGTTTGTGTTTTATATTTTGTTAACTCTGTCTTTTGTCAATGATTGTAAGTGTCTAACCTTTGTTGAATCCTGCCCCCTTGGGGCATTGTAGTGTCCACTATACCCCCTGATTATGCCTGTTATATTCCCAGTATTTTTCCCTCTTTAAAAGGTATATGGTTAAGTCCCCAGTGGTGGTCTGGCTCTGCTCTATAGGGGGAAAAGAGTCCCTACACCTCCCACAGCACTTGTGCACCTGCTTTGATCCCTTCAATTGGAGAGGGGGTACCTTTTGGAGTACCGCCCAGGTTATAGTTACATTCTAGATCAAATGGCACATTCCACAGATTTTATTAACCTGGTGACCTGGTATTAATACCACCTACAAGGGAAAAACTTTCATTTACTATAAACCAGTGGTTCTCAACCTATTTGCCATAGCAGGACACATTTGTAGCTCTCAATGTGTTATGTGGGCAATACCCACACAATTTACTTCCTGTGTATCCATTTAAAAAAGGTTTTAATAGGATGTCACGTGGACTGCAGCAGTGTGCTGATTGGGCCACATGCAGCCTGCAGGCTGTGGGTTGAGAATCATTGCTATAAGCCAAAAACTATCTTCCAAATCTTCATGTCAGGCACTGAATAGGGCTGTGTGAAACACCATCATTTCGTTTCAACATCCATTTCACTGTTTTGAAGGGACAGTGTTTCGTTTTGTCATTTAATTTTGTTTAAAAGCACTGTCCTGTTTCGTTTTGTCGAAACTGTTTTGCTGTTTTGACGTGTTTCGACATTTTGCCCGTGGGCTATAATGGGGAATCATGAAAATGCTTAAGATGATGTCATTTGCTGCCTGATTTGCATGCAAATTACAGGGATGGTAGCCACTTCTGAGGGAATGAAGCCTGCCAAGTTTCAAGGAGATAGGTGCAGAAGTTTCTCAGAAACTGCACCTCAAAGTCTTGAAAGCAAAACTTGGGAAACTTGCCAGCAGTGGCAGCCTCCTGTCATCCGGGTGCAGATCTGGGAGCCCACACCCCTGGGAAGGCTGCAGGGCTGTGCCGGACTTGTCCTGGGGGTGCGGGCCTCTGGATCTGTGTCTGATGACAGGAGGCTGCCACTGCTGCCTGGGTCTGGCACTGGGTGCAGCCTGCACCTAGTGCCAGGGAAGACAGATGCTGCTGCTGGCCTCAGGCAGCAGTGGCAGCCTCCTATCATCTGGGCACAGATCCGGGGGCCTGCACCCCTGGGAAGGCTGTAGGGCTGTGTCAGACTCCGCCTGGGCGTGTGAGCCCCCAGATCTGCACTGGATGACAGGAGGCTGCTGCTGCAGCCTGGGATCAGTGCTGGGCACAACCCACACCTAGCGCCAGGGAAAACGGATGCTGCCACTGGCCCCAGGCACAGATCCAGGGACCTGCACCCCTGGGAGGGCCGTGGGGCTGTGCCAGACTCGTCCTGAGGGTGTAGGCCCCCGGATCTGTGCCAGATGACAGGAGGCTGCTGCTGCTGCCTGGGACCGGTGCTGGGGGCAGCCTGCGCCCAGCGCCGGGCTCCATGGAGCTCAGTCCAGTGGTGGGAGGTGGAGTACAGCCCTAGATCTGCCCACCTACCACTGCCAGGCTGCTCTCTGAGCAGTTCCACAGCCCCACGGAGTTCACCCCGGTGGCAGGAAGCAGAGCGCAGCCCCGGCTCTGCCCACCTTCTAGCCCCGTGACAGGAGGCAGGGGAGAGCCAGGGCTGCACTCCGATCAGCTCCACCAGCCCCATGGAGTGCAGCCCAGTGGTGGGAGGCAGGCAGAGCCAGGGCTACGCTCTGCCTCCCACCACTGGGCTGAGCTACATGGGACTGTGGAGCCACTCAGAGCACAGCCCTGGCTCTCCCCGGCCTCTTGCCACTGGGCTGCTTTGAAATTTGAAATGTTTTGAAACTTTCAAAACATTTCAAATATCCTCATTTCATTTCAAAGCTGTTTCAAAGTTTTTTGTTTTGTTTCAATTTCACTGTTTCAAGCTTTGAAATAAAATGCTCGGTGAAATTTCGCACAGCCCTGCTGAATATGTCCTGCCTAGCATAACCCTAAAGCTCTGTGTTCTTTAAAATATTTACTAATTTTCATTGTCCCCTGAATTTCACTACTCATTTTCAAGGCCCTTCAAGAAATTCAGCTGTCTCCATGCAGATGAACAGAGTACTGTTTTAGAGCTGAGAGGAGTATGCCCCTATACCAGGCTGAATTGATGATGGTAGGTTGAGGGAAGCAGCCAGAAAGGCAGACTGAGGTAACATCAGCAGTTTAAGTTTAAAGAGTGAATCTGACAGTTCACCGACACTGTTCAATGTTACCACCACAATTACCCCATTAGCTTTATACTGTCTGCATCCAGGCAGGAGGTTATGATCTTCCCTTTCTAAGACAAGGAATAGCTGCAGAGGTTTCTCGGAAACGGCACCTCAAAGTCTTGAAAGCAAAACTTGAGACACTTGTCAGCAGCGGCAGCCTCCTGTCATCTGGCCTGTTATTCATACTTTTGTTGCCAGAGGAGTAGACCATTATGATGTTCTCCATATGAGGCTGCACCTTAAATCCATTGGAGATGGATGCTGGTGCAAAATGCAGATGCATTTACTTAACCAGGCAATCTCACTGGAAGTATGTGACTCCAGTGCTCCAGAGGGTGTGTGGGCTACCTACTGACTTCTAGTTGGAGTTTAAGATGTTGATTATGACCTTTGAAATTATAATGGCCTAGGACCAGCCTACCCAAGGAACCAGCTTTTTTCCTGGGCCATAATATCTCATCTGCAGTTAGCAGGGGCATTTCAATTAGATCCTCCTTGTTTGAATGAGGGGTGGTGTCTGACAGGGTGTTACACACAAGGAATCTGAGGCTGTGGGACATGCATACAGGCCCAACCCCAGTCTAAAAAGAACCTACATTTCCTGAATTCATTGGTGCACTACAAAACATACATTTTGACAGGGTTTTACAGAAAGCTGAGAGCATGTTCCCCCTAACAAGCATAGGACAGCAAGGAATTTCTGTGGGTGTCTGGCTGGATGGTTACACATAAAATGGTGATTTTAATGCTGCTGTGATTTTACTATACTGTTATTGATGTGATGGAGAGCCTACACCTTCAGATTGGTGTAAGTTCATTATTTTAAATCTAAATAATTAAATAAATAATAAAATAACATTTTCAATTTAGCTAAGTAATGATGAGCCCAAGTCTGTTCCATATAATGGCAGCACTGTAAATCACAGAACACTCATCTCCTGGATTATCCTTTCCCTCTATTTATATCCTGATTGACAGAAGCAGCTCATGTTCTGGTAATCCACAGACAGCCATTGAAGAGCAGAACTCCAGTGCACAATCTGTATCTGATACTTTTTACATGTCTTCCCTTTGATCTCTGTATCACTGAGTTTTATTTTCATACTTATACCCTCAACCTGAACCTGCATTCTGCTTCCCTCCACAAGGATGGAGAGAATGAGGCTTCTAGAACATACTGAACCTTCTTCAGCTTTCTTAGTATGTTGAATAATTGCAAATGTTACCTATAGCTTTGTCTACTCTCTCCAAAATGGTTATTACATTCTTGTTATCAGAGGCTCACTCCTGGGCATCTCTCAGTATCCTTGACTGCAACAATCATCACTCTTTATGGGGGGTACTCAGGACTTCACAGTAGCCCTCAGCACCTTGCTGAATGTCATGAAGCCCACTTCAGTACAAAAAGGAAGGAACAATTCTCAAACCCACAATCAATGCTGGTTGTACAGCTGTACTCCAGGTTCTCTGCTATGATTTCAACCTGCTGCCAAGGCCAATCTACATGACTTGAAATGTGAGGTGACCTCCTTTCATGGTAATATTTAAGTAATGTAAAAATGGCAAGGTTGTCCCCTCTGTGATATTGGCACATAGCAGCTGGAGCTCCTTCTAACTTGGCAAACACACAAATATCCAACAATGAGCACTTCATAAATATGCCACAATGGTGATGAACCATCCATCACAGGGCCTGGTTTCACAACTCCACTGTGCCAAACTTCAAGTGTTATTGAGAACAAGAGAGAACAAGCCAACCACATGCAAAGAGCAGAGCACCAGGCACATATCCTTCCAACAACCAGACTATCCCTCCACAATCAAAGATCTCATCTAAATAAAACTAAACTGAACAATGAGAGAAAAAAGGAAAGGCACTTTAACAGACTCAAACAGAGAAAGCATGGCTTGTTAGCTCATATGCAATACCATACTAACATGGCTATATTACTCCTGGTTCTGTAGACATACCTGATCTGTTAGAGATAATATCAATAGATATTATGTTCTTTAGTGCTTAAAACTTTATATTTGAAATATTTCTTTAATGAAATATGGCTTTTTATTTTTGGCCAAAATAGGCATTTCCCAGGAAATACCAGTTTTCAACCACATTTTTCTGAACCCTCCCCCCCCACCAGAAAACTATCCAGAAAACTGTCCATGAAAAACAGAAAACTGTCCAACAATGAAAACTGAACAGTTTCAGCTGAAACTTTTTGGTTTTGGAGTTTTTCCTTTTTAAGAAAAGCTAAAATGTTTTATAGAAAAATGTTGATGATTTCTTTCTCATTTATTGAAAGTTTTGCAACAACATGAAATCTTTCCCAACCACCAATAACTGTATCAAAGAGGCAACACATTAAGGTTAATAAAACTTAGGCACAGGATCAGGACTGTGGGAATCTGTTATCTCTCCCACTCATGACACTACAACTTCAGGTAAGCAGCTCAGTTTCACTGTTGCTCAGTTTCCTAAGATAAAAAAAGACTAATTATGCTTAATTGTCTTTTTGAGTTACGGGCAATTATTTTGGGCAGAGGGCCGCTTGAGTTTTGGCAAGGCATCAAGGGCCGCATGACAGGCAGCCAGGGGCAGATAAATATTAACTTTCTAAAATTTTTAGGGGCCCTGTGGGCTGGATAGAATGACCTGGCAGGCCACATCCGGTCTACAGGCCGCATTTTGCCCAACCCTGGTGTAAGCACTGCTTTTCTAGATGGCAAAGAGTTGCAGTTACTGGGACTGTTCTAAAACAGACATCCTGTATTTGAGAATCAGGGGGCATATCTACACATGCAATTAATGTGCCTGAATGTTCTCCACTGAAAATTCAGGTGCCTTAAACTGCATCCCTGCACGCATCTGAATGTGTGCCTGTAGGGAGCAAATTTGCTCCCAGTGGGTGCATCCAGACGAGTGTGGCCATGATGTATGTGATGCCACAGACATATCTGCAGTGTCACATAGGTGTTCTCTGTGCTGCAAGGGCGTGCTCCATTTTTTTTCCCTCTATGGGTTTTTTTGACTCCTGGATATCAAGGGTCAAAAGAACCTGTAGAAAAAAAACTAAGAGCAGCACACAGATGGGTAGCATGTACCCCTGCAAAACTGAGTTAGACTGACCAGAGCTGCGCTGCAGCTGCCAGCCAGGCTCTGCCTGGCAGGTTCGCTGCTGCTGCAGCCCTGGAAGGACCCCAGGACCCCAGGTAAGGCTGCTAGGGTCAGCACAGTGCTGGCCCCCAGCCTTTCCTACCATGCCAGGGGTAACTTGCCTTGCGCTAAAGTGTGTGGCACAGGCATTCCCTGGGTACAAGTAGCTGCGGTGCAAGGTGCGCTGCTGCTACTTGTACCTGGGGAATCAAACGTCTGTACTCATCTGGACATAGCCAATGGGAGCAGTTCAACAGGACTGCTCCTGCCCTGCTCTGCCCCCCTGCAGCAGCTGGGGAGAGCTTCCGGCTCTCCTGGGTGCCAGCCCCTGGCTGGCAGGGGGCACACTGACTGGTACCAATCTATGTGGGATAAGGGAGAGGTGTCCTGGCTGCTGGGCAGCTGCTTGCCAGCCATGTGGATATTGGGATGGCTCCTGATCTCCATGGGACAGGGAGAGCTGCCCCAGCTGCCAGGCAGCTCTCTCCTAGCCACATCAAGATTGGGATCCATCTCAGTCTCCACGTGGTCCTGGATGCTGGGCAATGTTGAGATTGAGACCTATCCCAATCTCCATGTAGCTGGCAGGCAGTGTCCCGCTGAGCTGGAACAGCTCTCCTGGCTCCTTGTGGCCCCCTGCTGCCTGGGCTGACCAGGAACAATTTGTTCCGGGTCAGCATCTACATGTGTGCTTCAGTACAATAGTATAACAAGCGAATTTCTAGTGCCTGTATATACAGGTACTAGAAAATGGTACATAAGACTAATCCACTGCATAGTAATTGATGTGAACGTGTACACAGTGATGTTTTAGTGCACATTAGATTAGCCTAACGTGCAGTAAAGCATCTTGTGTAGACACACCCAGGATGTCAAAAACTAAACATAAAAAAAAGAGAAATACATTATCTGGGAGGAAAGGGTTACTTTTCAGTTGAAAAATAATGCACTGCATTACAAATTAACATGTGAGATAATTAAAACCATCTTTCCAATGAATTTATTATAGGATATACAAAGCTAATTATAAATTCTCTGTTGCTAATCCCTTGCAGTTTGCTAATGCAGCGTTGAAATCTCTTTGGCCACACTTGTTTAAATTATTCATTAGACATAGCAACAGTTGTGAACTGTAATTTAAATTGGCATCTCATGAATATTCAATTAATATAATAAACATTAGAATGTTTTACTGCACAGTGCTCAATATTTTCTGTTCCATCCTGTGTTTACACATTTTTATTAACTCTTTATAAAGGTGTTACCTATTTATGTCACTGATTACAATGAGTATAAAAAACCCCACTCATAAATATTTGTGTTGTTGTCTTAAGAGAGGCAGTGTGATTAGGCAAAGCTTAAAAAGTCATAATTAATATCATGCAGATATTCTTCTCCTACTGTTTTGCTCTGAACTTGTGGACTGGCACAAATTCAAAACCTGTCCAATTTTCATACAAGGTAACTGCAGCATCACAGATTTCCTAAGCAGCTAGGACCAAAACTGCCAATCCCACCCTCCCCTTAGTAGGTGCAGCTGGACTACCATGGTTTCACTGCATAGTTATACACAGAAACCACAAAGCACAGCTCTATGTCCTCTATTACTGTGGAGTGGTCTAGGCCAGCTTTCTTAGCAACCATGAAGAAAACTGGGACCTGAATGTATGTATCCTCTATCCTGAATCTAACACAGTAGTTGGGCACATCCAGACACGAGAGCATATGCCTCTTGCAGCATTTCAAAACAGTTTGAGATGCCACAAGAGGCACACTGGGAATAAAAAAAATATTCCCCGCGCTGCATATTTGCAGTGTGGACTCTAAATTTGATATCTGGAAATCAAGGTATTAAAAAAAAAAAATGGTATAAAAAAGCGGCGCAGGGTCCCATAGTGTGCCCTAAGGCAACCGGAGGCTGGGTTCTCCAGAGAGACACCCTGGCAGCTGGCCAAAGTGTCTCTCTGGCTGCCCCTTTCCCCAGTGCTCCAGTACACTGCCTCAATGGGTGGGACAAACAGGAGACAGGCAAAGCTACAGCGCTGACCTGGGCCCAGGAGCTGTCCCAGGTAGGTAGGGATGTGGGGGGTGGGGGACTGTGAGGGTGTGGGGGATGTGTGTGAGTATGTGTGAGGGGAACCATGTGAGGGGAGGACTGCTCAGGAGGGGTGGGTCCCCTGCCTTCGCCCTGCATGGCTCACAGCCCCGCTGCAGCAGCAGCAGCTGTGAGGATGCTTAGGGTCCGCTCCTGGCAGACCCCTCTGCAGCACAGTGTTGCGTGGCCCTGGCTGCCTGGCACCCGGCACTGCCTGTGCCACATTGCGTGGGACCAGCCCAACCTGGAAGCATATGCCTTTGGGCAGGACCAGGCAGCTTTTGCTGTCACCTGGGGTCCTGGCGCTGCTTGCAGGGGCCAAGTACCAGTGAGCCAGCCCGGGTCCTGCCTCCATGGAGCTGGCTTGAGGGTGCGCAGGCCCTGTGAGTGGTGCCATGACTTTAGCCGACAGAAAGAGCGGCCCAGTCCTGCCCAAAGGCATACGCCCCTGGGTCGGGCTAGACCTGCACGGTGTGGCAAATGTGGCACTGCATGCCAAAAGGCCAGGGCTGCACTACGCTATGCTGTGCTATGGAGGGGCCCTGCCAGAAGCAAGCCCCAAACACCCCCATGGCTGCTGCTGCTACAGGGAGGCTGTGGGCCCTGTGGGGGGTAGGTGGGGGGCCCACATCTCCTGAGCAGTCCCTCCCCAACCCACGCAGTCTGCCCCCAAACCACCCCCACAAACTCCCCACTCACATACTCAGGCACAGACTTCACACCCCCCAAACCCACGCACAAACCCCATACCCCCCAACAAACCTTACACCCACCTCTAATCTCCCTACTCCCCCTACAAACCCCATACCCATTCCCCACACCCCTTCCCCCCCAAACTCCACCCCCCCACACACAAATTACACCCTACATGCCCAGCTGGCCACAGGTGATGGGATGGGACTTGCTGGCAGGAGCTGTGCCTGCAGGGGCAACTTCCAGCCTGCAGCCCTGCCCCATAACCTCACCAGTGCTGGGACATGAGGCCTCAGCCTGGGGTGGCTCCTGGTCCCAGGATCCACTTGTGTGTGTGATGGGCTGGGGGGAGGGGTGAAGGTGGCAGCAGAGGTGCGGGTGAGAGAGATGGGGTTCAGGGGTTGGGGAGAGCTCTGGGTAAGAGAGGCTACCAGAGCTGGGCTTAGAGTCCCCCTACTCCATGCAGGAAGATTCTGGCCTGGAAGGGAAGGGCCTAGACCAGTCTAGTCCCTAACCTCCAGTCAAGGGCTTCCCAAGAACAGTACAGGGACCTGGGCACAGGTGCAGGGAGCAAAAAAGCAAGGGCTGGCACTGCTCAGAGCCACAAAGCAGCCAGTGAGACAGCTACAGTTGGACTCATGTCCTGGCGCTGGGACAGAGATGTGGCTGGGAGGGAGCTAGTGGGGGCAGGCAGGGGCTGCAGCTCAGGAGTGAGGGGCACTGGCGGGCTGTGGGTTGAGAATGAAGTGGCAAGGGCAGGGCCAGGGCACTGGCATATCAGTACTGCTCAGTGCTCCAAATCCTGGTGAAGAAAGGGGGCAGGGGCAGCTCTGATTTTTCTATGGCAAAAATACCAAAAGCAAATGTTAAAGTGTATAAATATTTAGAATTAATTTGTTATGAAGACAGAGGCACTGGTAGGCTTCCAAATTGCTTTAAACTTGTAAATATATCAATAAAACATTGCCCAACTGATCTCTCTCTATATAGTGGTGTTTCATTTTCATAGCAGAAGAACATGGATTTTGAGTGTTTTAATAAGAAAATTTGGGTTTATTATCAGAGAAGTTGCTATTTTTAAACAGGGAATACCAGGATATCTGCTGATGAGGCAAGGGATGAGATCCAGGCAGAGGAACCTGCCCAGGGACAGCACCAGGAACCCAGCTGGAGGGCAGACGAGGTGGCTGAACTCTTGGCCATTTGGGGCCAAAAGGACACATTTTGGCAGTTCAGTGAGCCACTTCAAGGAGCACATCTTCTGGGTTATAGCTGCCCAGAGGCAGAGCAGGGTCACCAGAAGACATGACAGCAGTGCTGCCCAAAGGCCAACTTCCTGGCCACAGCCCACTGGCAGCTGGCCCAGAGTTGCAGGAGTCTCTTCTGCAGTGGCCCATACTGCAGCCCAGGTAGCCTTGCAGTCCCTGTCCAGGTCTGGCAGGCACACAGCCATGGAGCTACAGGTCCAAGAAGACAGATGCTGTTGCAGGTGGCAGCAGGTCACAGCCAGGCAGCAGTCCCCACTGCCAGACTGCTGCAGTGGGTAGAAGGTGCAGGGGCCACTACAGGTTAGGGCTGCTTCAGCAGATCAGCTGGCACAAGGGGTAGTGTCCCCAGATACCAACTGGCTGGGTCTCACAAGGTCCTGAAGGCAAGTAGCCCTGAGCTGCTCACCAGAGCAGGTTTTCATACTGCTGGTGCCAGCACAGGACAGGTGTTTATACTGCTGGGGATAGCACAGGTGCTGGCCTCAGCCTCTAGCTCCCCCTGGCTGAAGATTTGGGAGGACCTGGGAGTGGTCAGTTTGGCCCAAGTGGCACAATTTGCCCCATACCAAAGTGCATGTTCAGCCATGTGTGCTGAGGCAGAAATCCCCGGCACAAATTTGTGTCCCTGCTATTTGAGCTGCTGGAAGCGCACATGTCAGCATGTGTGGATGCACCCTATAGAAACCTGTGCTGTAGCTTCGTACCTTGAGCAGAAATTATATCACCACATCCCCTAGGGAAGTTTACACAAGACATGTCTGCAAAGGTTCATATGTGAGCATTGGCTTAAGATTTGACTGGATGTGAACAGTGGCTTCAGAAGTCAACACCTAGTACTCATTTAGGACTTGATCCTTCAATGTACAGAGAACTGATCTCAATTCGTCTTCCCTTTCCTTTTTAATTGAATATTGGGTTTGGCTAGATTTGGTATAGATGAAATATTATATTTATTGGACCCTAAAAAGGTTCAGAGCAGAGCTGTTGGTAGTAAAAAATTCTGAGAATCTTTATCAAACAACTTTTAATACTAAGTTTGAATTTCTATATGATTATAACAAAATCAAAGATTAAGAAATCATAGAGGGCTATACATAACCATAATGAAGTACAATTAATTAGACAGTTCAAACAATGAACAGATAAGAGCAGAATCCAATAGAGCAGTAGTTCTCAACCCAGGGGTTGCAACCCAAAAGTGGGTCACAAGAATATTTGAAAGGGTTGCAACCATCACAGAAAAACATGGGAAACCATGGGTTTCCCCTTGCAAACTGGCAGAATCCCAGCCTACAAGGGGCTGCTTGGTGCTCGTGGAGAGTAGAAGGAGGGTGATTAGGCAGGGGGTGCCATGTGCATGAGTATGTGCACACATGCACATGGCAGTTAGGGTGAAGAACAGCTCTCACAGCTCCCTGCAGATAAGTCTATGGGGCTGGGTGGAGGGCATAGATGATGTGTCAGGGGAGTGAGGAGGGGCACAGGTAACACATCAGGGTCGGGGGGCATGTGCCTCCTGAGATTTGTGGACCTGCAGCAGACAGTGGGCTGCAGCCTGGCCAGACTGGCACAGGCAGGAGCTGGCTCCATGGCCCAGCTGGTGGGTCCCAGCACAGAAGGGCAGAGCAGAGTAGTGAGACTTGTTGCTGCCACTGTGGCCACCATTAACCCTGGGCCAACTGCAGTGCTAGCAGTGCAAGGAGTAATGGATGGGGGGTGAGGGGAGGCATGCTGACCTCACCTTCTCCCACTGCCAGCTGCTTGTGTGCCGGGCCATGGCTCTACCCCACCACCATAGCCTGGCTGTTGCCGCCACTGCTCCCCTCAGGCTGCTGGTGCTGCTCATCACCCCAACTCCCCTCTGGGGTACAGCCATGGTTTGAGGGAAGCAGTGGTGGTGGCAGCCAGGCCATGGCACAGGGTAGAGCTGCAGCCTAGCACACAAGCGGCTGGCAGGAGGAGGTGAGGGCAGTGCATCCCCCTACCTCCCCCCATCCATTAATCTTTGCGCTGATGGCACTGCAGCTGGTATTGGGTTCATGGCCACAGCAGCAGCAGCAACAAGTCTCGCTGCTCAGTTCTGTTCTCCTGTACTGGGAACCAACCACTGGGCCACAAAGGTGGCTCCTGCCCATGGTGGTTCAATCAGGCTTCAGCCCCATGCCTGCAGTGGGAGCATAAATCTGGTGAGCATGTGCCTCCCCATGCCCCACACCCTCCCCCTGCCCCACACACCCAACCCCAGCCCCACACACTGAGGGACTGGGGGGTGGGAGGCAACACTTTGGGAGTGAGGGACACCAGCAGGGTTGGGAAGGTTGGGGTTGTGGGCTGGGAGTGAGAGGCACCATCAGGACCAGGGTGCTGTGGGTCAGGTGTGAGGAGCACCTGCAGGGCCAGGAACCTCTAAGTCTGGAGTAAGGGACCTGTAGGTCAGGGCCAGGGGGCGTGTGGGTTGAGCGTGGAGCACCAGCACAGCCAGGGGGCTGTTTTCTACCTAAACTATTTACCGGGTAGGGACTGGCTGTCAATGTTTACAAATCAGTCCTTGTATAAAAAAGGTTGAGAACCACTGCAATAGAGTACCAGGATGTGCTTGAAGTTGGAGACCCAAATCTCAAAAAACCCTTTTAATACTATTCTCCTCCATTACTAAGCCTACTTGGTTTATTATATTAAGTTTATACATGTGTGTCAATATCTAAAATATGAATTACTAAAGAAAAGGAAAAAAAAAACCCAATTTGTCCTGGAGCTTAAAAACATGGTACATTTCAAACTCTTCATCTGTATTTTTTTCATTTCCCAAGGGCAACAAAGATCAGTTGTAAACTTTCCAAGGTCTGAAAACCCTCATTCTCTTGTTTCTATACCTGGCAGTGCTTTATTTGACCTAACTCAGCTTTGCTAAAAACTATATAAAAATTATCTGTTCTTTCTTAAAACGCTTTTGGCTGGCAGATTAAATTTTTGGTAACACATATTTAGGCCAACTGATTCCCTGGGCCTACTTACACGCTTAAAAAGTAAGGTTATATTGCCATGCTTTGTAGGACCAGGGCCAATGTCCTTAGCATCCTATAGGATTGAGCTCACAGGCTAGGGACAGACATTACACATACACCAGTTTAAGTGATCAGAAACTGGTTTTATCCTGTAACAGAACAGACATTCAGTGCACATAAACCAATTCCAAAATGGCCGCAACTGGTTTACGATAAACCTGATTGAATGTACTATCAGATTTAACTGATTTGGCTCAAATTAGTTCATGCAATGCCTGTTCCAGACCCCTTCCTGGTTTAACTTAAACCAGACTCACCCAGCATCCCAGCATGCTTTCTGAGCTGGGCGCTCTGCTCCAGCCCAGCCAGGCTGGTCCTGCCCTTCTGCTCCCCAGCTGGAGTAGGCATAGGCAGGGGGTCTAGCCAGAGAGGGGTTTAATTTCCCCCATCCTGTGCCACTGGCAGGGACCTGAGCTGGGTCTGCTAGATGCTCCCCGCTCGCTGCTGCAGCAGTGGGGCACCATGGCCCCTGAGGCAGAGACAGGTGGGGCACCGTGGGGCACCATAACTGGGCAGATCTGTGGTGGAATACGGCCCCTGCTGTCCGCTCTTCCAGATGCTGGAGGGAGGGTGAATAACTCCCATCCCTCCCCCATCCAAGGGGCCCTGCCCACCAGCATCTGGCCGTGCCTGCCCCGCCGCTGCACCCTGAGGGGACAGGGCCTTTGATGGGGGAAGAAGCCCCTGTCATGATGGGAGCGTGATCCCCTTCCTGGCAGAGGCAGTGCATTGCAGGGTTGGCAGAGCTGTGACGGACTGCACACAGCACTACTGTGGTCCAGAGAGCATCAGAACCCTTCCAGCCCCCCTCCCTCCACTCCGCCCCCAGCATTGCCATGCTCCACATCATCTTCCCTTGACCACAATATGGCTCCACATTGGGAAGGGGCTCACACTTGAGGAAAACATGATGAGGGCTGTTGTCCACCACAGTCACTCCCCCTCACTGCTCCAGCAGCTGGGGGCAGGGGCAGGGCCAGGGCCAGATGCCACCTGCAGGGCCTCTGGGGGGGGGCACAGGGAGTGGGGTTATTCTCTACTCTGTCTTTGGGGCACAACAGCTGGGTCTGCCCAGCCCGGCTGCAGCTGTCACTTGTTCTGCACTCGGGGTAGCGTCCAGTGGAATAAGCCCCCTCCTGCTGGGAGGGGGCTAGCCCCAAGTGCAGACCAAGCGGTGAATGCAGACTGTGAGACGCTCCCCAGTAGGGAGCCATGCTGTAGGGGAGCTGGGAGGGCTCTGGCCCTCTCTGGACCCTGGTGCTGCTGCGCATAGCCCACTCCAGCTCTGCAAGCCCCACAGCACAGCGCCCCTACCAAGAAGGGGTTTGCGCTCCCCGACATTATGACAGGCTGCTACACCCATCAAAGGCCCTGCCCCTTCCCGCTGCAACAGTGGGGTTGGACACAGCTGAACACCGGTGGGCAGAGCCCCTTGCGGGGAGGGGGTGGGCAGGGTTGGAGGTTACTCCCTCTCCTTGAGGCATCCAGCAGAGGGGACAGCAGGGGGCTTATTTCACCGCAGGGAGTGAGTGTGGTGGCTTTGGCAGGCAGACCCAGATGTCAGTGGGGGTAGAGGGGAGACTAACCCTCCTCCCTATCCCCCTCTGTCTCAGGGGCCATTCTGCCTTGCTGCTGCAGCAGTGATGGGGGAGAGCCTGGCAGACTCGGGATGGGTCCCTGCTGGTGGCACAGGGAGGGGGGAATTAAACCCCTCTCTGGCCTTTTCGGCCCGGACTGGCCATGCCCCCCCTGCACACTTCCCTGCAGCTGAGGGTGCACTCTAGTACCTCTGGTGCCTGGCCTGAGCAACTGCAGGCATGTGCTCAGTTCCTCAGTCCAGAGAAAATGTTTGTCCTGTTACAAACCAGTTCAACCTAGGCAGGTTAGACTAACCTGCAAAGGCTGAATCAATTCAGGCTCCAGCTTTCTGAATGCCTGTCCCTAGCCATACTGGCTAAGACTGCTCAAGGGGGTTTGATTTGGCTCTAGAAGTGCGATATTGTTGACCCAACTGGGTCACAGTACACTAACAGAAGGTGAAATTCTAGGACAGGATTTTTAGAAGGGCTGAGCACAAGCAGCTCTCTTTGGCACTGACTGGAGTCATTGGTCCTTACCACTTCTGAACAGACTCTTATCAGAAACTGCTTTTGCTAATAATAAAGGAGTTATGTCTTTTGATAGGCAGGATACAAGAGTAAGAGACACTGCCTCTCACTGCAGACTGCCAACCACAATGAGAGTAATGAGAAAGGTCGTGCCTTTAAATTGAAATGTATCTGAAAGATCTTGGCAAACTGACTTGTAAAACAAAAGCGCACCCAGGAATTTGCCAATCCTAGCTCTGCACTTTGGTGGTGAGTGAGACTGAAAGTAATTAGCCCTGACATCAGCAGGAGCTATTTTATTGTAGATATAAATATTTACTCCCTGGTCTCAAGACCTGGGCCTGCAAAAATAAGTAAATAAAATGCATCTGGAAAAGAAATCCCAGAGTGCAATAGCTTGACAGAATTCTATGGTGACATGCTACCTATTAATGGGCCATTTTTAGCAGCAGCACTAACAAATAATTATCAAGTGTTGTATAATTCAGCGTGTATTTCTATTTGTTGCTTTTCAGTGGCACCATATAACATTTGCTCAGTTAATAAATTAAAAGATTTTCCCATTACCTGTCACTCCTGAAAACTCAACTTGGGAACTGAGAATCAGGCTGGGTTATTTCAGACTTAGTTGCTCCCCTTATTAAGAAAGGTTCAGGAAACTATATTAAATAAAGTACGTAGGCTCATAATTAAGCTCCATTACTTTCAACAAACAATTAAAAATTTGTTTATGCATTTTATATTTAAGAGTCATTGGATGAAAAAAGAAATAGTTTTGGGACCAGAGGCCAGTACTCCTATTTCCAGGGGAGCATCCTAACCCCAAACTACAAAGGTGTCTTCTTTGTTTGCTCACCGTCTGGATCCAGGACTCTTGCATTCCTTTCTACCCAATGATACAGCTTTAGCTGGGGATCTGCTATAGCCTGGTGATTAGGGCACTTTTCCTGGAGGTGGGAGATGTGGGCTTGAATCCCTTTAGGCTGAAATGGGCCTAGAATCTGGTTCTCCCATTTCTGAATGAGTCCTACTTCATGTGTGACCTTACAAGATCATTAGGTCCAGCCCCCCTGCACTTGGGCAGGAAAGACTGCTAGGGTCAGATGACCCCAGCAAGGTGGGCATCAAGATGTTTTTTGAAGATCGCCATGGTGGGTGACTATACCACTTCCTGCTCCTAACGTCTATGAATCTATGTACAAAAGGCCACTACTGAATGAAAGCTGCTGTTCTGTTTTCATCTCAGCTCAATGCTCTGAGGGCCACTCAGGGATACGCTCACTGCTGCCTTGCTTCTGGAACCCAATGCACCATACCTTTCTCAGGCAAGGTGCCAGACAGCTCAGATTGTGACAGTTCCACGCTTGTGCAGAAGCAGAACTGCAAGTGCCTTGGGAACTTTCAGGTCAGAAAGGAAGGTGTTTATTAGATGTCTCCAGGGATTAGAGTTTCCTGAACAGGGATTTTTTGTTCCACATTTTTGAACCCAGGCAGACATAAGTGTTCCTTGGATCTGGCCTGCAGGTTCCAGCTTAGATCTTGTGCTGTTTCCTGTACAGGATTATTTCTATTTATAGGGAACAGAGCTATGGAGTAAGAAGGTGCTAATTTTACAGTCATTTCCAGCCCATAACTGCATTTCCAGCCTATAACTGCACTCCAAATGGTCCTTTTCCAGAGAAATAAAAAGAAATTTCACACCAAACACTCCATTGCCACAGTCTCACACATAATAGGGGGTTTGTTTGTTTGAGTGATATCATCACTGTCCCTCTGTTTTATGAAGTAATCCGATGAGCAAGTGGATAAACTAAGTCAAAGGCCAAGCAGTTTATGACAACAAGGGATTTTGGTTAATTGCTGAGATAATCAGAGACTCTATGACATTGCTGCTATTTTAAAGTGAGGGTATGTAACACAATAGTAGGTCACTAGACTAGAACTCAGGAGACCTGAGTCAAATACCACAGACTTCCCAAGTGGTCCTGGGCAGATTACTTTACTTCTCTGAATGCCAATTTCTAAGTATAAAAAAAAGGATAATAATTATATTCCTGCCTCCTGGGGATGCTGTGACTGCGGAAAAGCTGATGACTACTTGCAAAGTAGTTAAATGCTATGCTGAAGGGACCATATGCTTACAGAGGCTTCAAAACTTTCACCTGTAAAAATTAGTTAGTTCACCTGAAATCTTTGCATTCAAACAAATAGAGAACTAACAAAAGTATCAGCAATATTGTTTTTGTATCAAAAAGCGTAAAATAATCCTGTTGGAGAGCTTTAAAAGCTTCTGGTATAAATCACAGTGACTTTTAGGTGTGTTCAGGACTTTACAGTCTGCTTATGCTCTTCTATATAGTCCTTTAACTGGTACCCCTAGGAGACATTTACAATTCTTTTCTAAAATGTTTCTACTTTTTGTTACAAGTAAATATGATTAACACAAAGGAAACACCATTTCTTTACTCTCCATAGGCACTGGCCAACAATCATCTTGCCAAAATCTAACACCAAAACTCCACAATAAAGTTTTTGTGTTTTTAGGCAGGATAAAAGTCTGAAGTCTATGTTATAATTCTGCCTCTGCTTTCTCTAATCTCTTTTGCCAAGATCACATCTTTCTCTTTTGCTTTATATCTGGTAATCAAACTTGTACACATCTGTCACACTGAAGCAGTGCTGGTGATTTTCCATGTTGCAGCTGTGTTGCTGTGTAATTCATTATTGCTAGGGTAAGTAATTTTCACTTGTTTTTTCCCCTTTTTTGAAGCAAATTCTTCACCCTAATATTTCATATGTACTGTTTGCTTGTGCATATTCATGACTAGACACCTCATGATTAAATTAATACGTTTTAACAATGCCTAAGAATTCTTTAATTTTGAACTGTTGTCCTCTTGTCTATTTTTATAGTCTTTGGAATTCTCAGGCATATCAACAAAGAATTTACGAGCTTAATCATAACCAGAATTTTATCTTCAAGTGCCACTATTAGTGATTAAAGTTCATTAGAATTATGTGGTCACATGGCATATATTAATTAGGATGCTGTCCCATGGGATGGCAGGTTGTTCATGTCATATCATATGTTCTGGCTACCCATCTCTGTACAGAGATCCTGCACTTGTTCAGTACTTGCTTAATATTACTACAGTATTCATCTCTAGTCAACATACAACTTTACCAGGTCTCCAGCCAGTCTCAGGTATCCTTCACATACTCTTTCCAGTACCAATGTTCTAGCCCCTGCAGAAACGAGTCTCTCCTATGACTACTTCTGAATTAATATTGCTTTTTACATGGGAAATAAAACAGATGTCAATTGATTAATTATTTTGTTTTATATTCAGCTGTGTCTATTTCCACTCATTCCCAATTTCTGGTAAAATATCTCACAAGACTACACTAGGCTATTATGCACTAGTACTGATTGTTCTAAATCATCTGGTTGTGGGTCAACAGTAGGACACACAATCTTGATGCTGCTGCTGCATTACTAGGTGTTGCCCTGGCTTGAACTTCAAGGATCCTTCCAAGTAATTACTGAATCTTTATTGATGCGTCTTCAAGCATTACCTTCTGTGCTGCATTCAGCAGCTTATGGATATGTCGCAGGGCACCTCGGTACGCCTGCTCCTAGAGTGGAGAAACTGCCAGGGAGCGAGTGAGCGCGCCCTGGCCTGACATAACGAGCCCAGCTGAGCATGCTCAGGTAATGAGCGCAGCTGCGGGTTGCCGGAGCAATCAAGCAGAGCCAGCTGCCTGTAGGGGGCAGGGCCTGGCCCTTATAAAGCCCAGGGCTGAGGCCAGGCTGGCAGTTCTCTGCCAGCAGCTGGAAAGGCAGGAGCTCCCTCAGCTGAGATATGGAAAGGAGCATGACTTGCAAGTACAGCTTGTGATAGCCCTGAGAGGATTGGACACTATGGTTTAGCCAGAGGGCTTTATGTTTGTGTTATAGCCAGGAGGCTCTAGTTTACGTTTGGCTCTGTTGTTACACCCGGAGGCTTGGGTGAGGCTGTAGGGGTTGGAGGAGGCCTCAACTACAGGGACCCCAGAGAGTGTGGGGTGCCCTAGCGCCAAGAGGGCGCCTAATCTGTATAGCGCCAGGGAAGGCGCAGGCGCCAGGGAAGGCGCAGCTCGCACGCCACTGCGCGAGCAGCTGGCGGCGAGGAGCGCGGCCAGTGGGTCGCGGGCGCAACCCGTAGGTTGCGACAGGGACCCCAGAGAGTGTGGGGTGCCCTAGCGCCAAGAGGGCGCATTATCTGTATAGCGCCAGGGAAGGCGCAGCTCGCACGCCACTGCGTGAGCAGCTGGCGGCGAGGAGCGTGGCCAGTGGGTCGCGGGCGCAACCTGTAGGTTGCGGACGGGGACCGAGACCCCGGATTGCGTGTGGGGAAACATAGCCCCCCGGCCCCAGGAAAGGGGCGGTATTGCTGAGTAGCCCAGTGTGGGCGTGGCGAGCCCCAGAGAGGGGGAACGCCATTGCGTATTATTGAGCAGCCCAGTGCGGGCACGGCGAGCCCCAGAGAGGGGGAACGCCATTGTGCTTTGTTGAGTAGCCCAGTGTGGGCGCATGGGCATAGCGAGCCCGGCCGCAGGCCAGTGCGGCAATCCCCCCCAGACCAAGGCAGGGCGCTGCGGTTGCCCCTGAGAAGACAGGAAGTAGCAGCGCGGGGAGCCAGAGTCAGGGAGGGTATCTGTGCGGTTGGCCCATAGGACCGGAGGCCCGCTAGAGAGTCCCGGGGCAGAACCACACTGGCAGGGGAGGCCCAGAGTGGGCCAGACGAGAGTCCCAGCAAGAGGCTGGGCATGAGAGAGGGAGCCCAGGGTGGGCCACAGTAGAGAGACAGACCGGACAACGTCCTTTACATCTGCGAGGCTTGGGACGTGGTATCAGGGGAGGTAGGAGCCACGCATAGCCCATAAGGCTGGGGCGCTTGGGTAGCGCCCATTGTACGGGGAGACCCACGAGGGGTCCAGGAGCTGACAGGCCCGAGGAAACACAAGACAGCCTCCCTATTACATATTCCATCAAGACGTGGCGGGCGAGAATGGAGGGTGCCCTCGGGCCGGAGTAGCGCAGTGAGAGGGCCTCAAGGAGATCACGGCCCTCTGCGAGGACCCCGCCGTGACAGGATAGTTTTAGCTTTGCAACTAGGCCACAGAGAAAATGATGATGTTCTGGACTGCCACATTTTTGGGGGTTTTGGTCTGTGAATAATTTCCTATACCACTGTCATACTGCTCACAGCATACATTAAAGCAACCCAGTCCCTTGTTGCTGTTCCAATACAACTCTGACAATAAGTCAAAGAGCTCCAACACTATTGATAGTATCAATGTATGCTTCAAAGAATTCAAACCATTTTCAGGCACTGGCATCTCTGCCCATTCTGTCTCTAAGGAGTAAGTTGTTTGAGCTACACAGATGAGTATGAACTTATCAACACACCACTAATATAACATGCACAGCAGTTTCTGAATCCCCAATGAATCTTTTGATCTCTACTTGATCTCTGTACCTCAACTCTTAGAATTATCAGCCATTATTCTCATTGAGGTCACTTTCTTTCCTATGCAGGGGATTTTACTCATTAGAAACTGATAGCACCCTGGGCAACTAAAGCATTTTTCTTTCTCCAGTTTTGACCGAGCGCTCCCCAAGATTGTGCCTGGTACCCAAGAACTAAGTTGGCGCAGTACACTTTCACTCCCTCAACAGTTCTACCTTCAGGAACACTGAATACTTCTGCTGCTGACTATATTTCTGAAGGCAGTCTCCAGAATCAGTGTCAAATGAATGGTGTACTGAAAGAGCAAATGTTGAAGCATTCTGTCTCAGTGGGATTCTACCAAAACCCTACTAAGTCATTCTGATTTTTGTAAGAATTTGGTTACTGCCATCTTGGCAGACATCTTGTTCCTTGTGGGCAAGTCAAAATATTTCCTTTATATGTCCTTGCTCAGCTCCCTGAGGTCAATATAAAGTCTCAGTCTCCATCTCATGTCCTCTACAGGAGTATATCCAATTTGTTAATTCTCATGCAAATTATGCCATCAGCTGCAATGTTTTATAGCTCTTCTTCTAGGTTCCTTTACAATGTCCGTGGGATGTAAAAGGTTCTGTGTTCTCCCACAACCAGATCTTGTATGTTACCACAGGACAACCTTTTCCTCTGAATAGAACTTCATACCATAAGACAAGCCCATTCTCATTTTTTATTTTTCTACCTACTATGGCCTTTATATTCAGTTCAAATTGTTGCTTGTAACCATACCATGTTTCCTTAGCATGCCACATGGCTCTCTATGGTGCAGCCACACAGACTTTGCAGCAGTCATTTTTAGTTTACGTTTTTTCTGGCTGACATTGGCATAGCTGTGCTCAAACAGATAATTTTGCTGATCTTTTCCAAGATTCACCAGTACTGTGGGTCTGAAAGAGCACTGATGGTCCAGTGATTTAACCTGCCTTCTCTCTCTGTCCCATTCTTCAGTTAGTTTCATAAGCAACTGAAGCTGTAAGAGTCAAGACAAACTGTGGCAGTGCAAAATGTCCTTCAGGACCAACTTTACATTTTCTGCTGAGATCTGTCCATTTAAAGTATTCAGAGCTCCTCATTCAGAGAAACTCACCCCATCTGAGTGAGGTGCTTTGATGGGTAAGTTTTATTGTGACCAATAAAAGAGAGCTCCAAGAGCCTTTCTGAGCAGACAGCTGTAGAGGCTGGAATGTAATCAGCAAGCAAGGATTGCTCCTGTGAATACGATAACAATAGCATCCTGTGTTATAATCTCTGAAGCCAGAAACCTGAGTTTATTCACATAACGTGCCACTGCAATCATCTAAACAGGAAAAATGCTCAAATTACTATCTAAATTGTTTCATCATTAACTACAATTATTCTTATGTTGAATCTTGACTGGCTGAGAGGCCTGGTATACTTGTGTTATATAATTAAATATACAAAGATTGATATTTACCAGGGATAAATGAGTAAGTAAATGTTTAAGTTAAATATTAGGCCAGGTTTTCATTTACATAACACCACTACTGATCACTCTGGCTGTGTAAAAGGACCTTAACATGGGAATCAATTACATTTACCATATATCTATATTCCCAGGATGTCCCCATAAGGATGCTCCTGAGTGTCCCCTACCCACTAATTTCTGCTTGCGTGCTCAAAATCTGAGGTTTTGACAGCAGCTGTAGGAGAAGCTTCTGAAGCAGGTACACTGTTGTATTTCCAGGTTTGGTATGTACACTGGCCCAGTACAGACATGCCCTTATACTCATATACTCAACTGCACCACAGCATCAGAGCTGTAACTGCAATTCAATTATTATTATTTATTATTTGTACAGCTGCAAAATGCGTGGGTGATTGACTGTAAAGGTGTCACTGTATGGGCACTTCCCCACAACACATCAAACCTTCTTGTTCTCCTAATCATACTGTTAAACTCCCCTGGAAGATGATCAGTTAAAAAATACAAAGCTACCACATAATTATAAAATATTTATTGTAAAAATTCTGCTCTTGCATCCGCACAGTGAATCTCAAGTTGCACACTCTGCTTAATGTATGTGTACAGATCTTCCAGGGACCACTGAATAGTGGAGTCCGGCTATGCTCTGAGGATGTGACAGCGGAAGCCTAGCTGTGCTAACTAGTGCCTTTTGGCCACTTGTGGGTAACAGGGAAAATCAACATGAAATTCAGATGAGCATTACCACTTCAATGTACTTCTCTTCTTCGAATGGCTCAAAATAAATCTTCATGGCCAAGTTGCTGCTGACTGAACAAAATTCATTGTACCGTATATGGCTTTTCTACATTGGTGAAAAAGCAAAACAAGAGGCAATGAAGAAAGCTGTCACTCAAGAGAATTCCAGCTTCAATCTACCATTACAGATGATGAGATCCAGATTTTCAAAGGGGCCTCACTCCAGTCTTTGATTCTGAAGTCATATGATCCAAAGGATAAAATCAAAAGACAGCATTTGCATGGACAAATAATCTTCCTGGGTCAATTCTGTCACTGGCAAATGGTCATGTGTGCAACCCTTTCATTAGACGCAATGTTCTGAAAAATGTGGTCCTGTATAAATGTACCAGTTTCCTTCCCAATTTCATACGTTTCACAGAAATTAAAGTTGAAAGAGACCAGAAGATCTTAGCCAGTCAATGCCCTTAAAGTTCTGGGGGCCTAAGCAGCATTACTGCTGCTTCTCCATGAGAAAGTTCAAGCTAGTTTTAAATTTCTCAGTCATTAGAGCTTCCACTGTTTCCCATGAGAGACTGTCCCACAGATAGCCAGGAAATAAATATTTTTTACTTCAGAACAAATATTGTCTAGACTAGTAAAGGATATGTTTACAGGACTGTGAGGTTCAGCAGCACACAAGTGTCAGAAAGTAGCCATGACTTGTCCATTTCACTGCTGTTCCCTAGTCAGGACATACTACTCTGCCTTTGGCTTTGGATTTTGTCCACTCAGGAACTCAGTTATTCATAGAGTCATGTGACAGAACCATACCTACCTAAATAATAGGAAAGTAGATGTCAAACATGCTGTTCAGACACAAGAGAAGCAGCAATGTCCTGCATGCAGGGGCAGCACATAGGGGGTGCATGCAGGTGCACCCCCTGAGTGCAGTACACCCCCTACAAAAAGGTGCTGCTGATAGTGTTGGTGGCGCCTGCGGACAGTTGCCTCTTGCCACTCCACCGCCGACACTGCTGGCGGCATCTGCAGGCTGTCCGTGATCCTTGCTGGCGGCCAGGGGGCACGCCGCCATGCTCAGGG